>NC_083456.1:0-737954 GCF_023558535.2 Drosophila nasuta | reverse complement strand
TTTACTTTTAACCAAAACACAAGTCAGCTGTTTTAGCAGTAAAAAATGAAACGTTCCGATAGCAAAACGATGACCAAAAACGTGTGAAAACCGGATCACCTAAAAACGAAAATCTCGGTTTTGGTCCCAAGACGAAAACGAAAACCGAAAGTGAAAACCGGGGCATGCCTGATAGACAACCTATTATTCCGCACTCATATCTACAAAACAAAGAGATTAATAATTTAAACAAAAATTAAAGAGGAAGCATGTGAGGCATTTTCTCGTGCTGAGACGTAGCATTAATTAAAATTGCGAAGTCGCAAAACTGCAATTGAAAAAAAATGTGTTTGTTTGAATAATTGCATTTTTTAATAAATGCTTGAGTGGTGTATCTAAAACTTCTTGTTTTTTTTACCAAATTTAATGTCATTTAATGTCAAAACGGACACTGTAAAAATTTTGTTATTTGGGAACAGCGCTTAAAAAAAAAACAATAGAAGAAGCTACTAAATGGAAATGGATATAAGAATTATATATAAGAATTATATTTTATATGTGTGGTTAATTTATTTATATAAGCTTTTGTGTTCTATTGATTTTCAGCTGTTCTAATGTTGGGTGTACAAATTTGCATCATAGAATTGTATTATTCAAGCAGATGCACTTCGTGTATACGGTTATAAGGTTAATCAACATATAAGCGAAAACTATACAGTAACAAATGTATATGTATATCGATATATTTTAAGATGATCGAAAATACAACCTCAGAGCATCTGTGTGTAGGAAAATATCAAAGCAAATAACAATATTTAATTATAATTGTAGACGGTTTCATTAGTACTGTTTAGGTAGCTTTATTAATTGTTTTAAAAACGTTTGACTTTACAAGTATTAACGATTTGGTAGTTAAGATAATATAAAATCTTTATTCTAGTTTAACGAAAATATTGGTGAAATAATTTTACTATGGGAAGTATTGAGAAGGCTTGCATTTCCGGATTTCTTTGCCGCCTATGCTCAGAAATGCACAGAACCGTCATTCACATCTATGGAGATCATGGTCAGCGGTTATGTCTTGTTGAGAAAATCAATGGATACTTGCCAATCACCGTAAATAAAATTATAAATTCATGCACATATACGAAACAGTTTGCAAGTGTTACTTTTAATTTAATAGATATCACCAACTGATCCATTACCTAAAACAATCTGTAAAACTTGCTTATATCGGGTTGAACAGCATTATACACTTTTAATGAGACTTACACGCATGAGAGAAGAACGCAAGCTAAAGTTGTTGGGCTACAAACCGCAAAGGGAAACAGTAAGATTTAAATATTTGCTGTTTGCTTGATTGTATGTTTAATTATATTCAAATTTTATTTTCAGGATAATTTTTCAATATCTAGTGTCGAATGTTCTGATGACGAGGAACCCTCATCCACGGGAAATAACGATTCTTCCAACTCAGCAGCTAGTAAATCGAGCTCTACAACTAAGTCCACAACTTCAAATAGAAATAGAACTACAAACAGTAGTAGTTTAGTTAGCGCAAGTACAAGTTATGATCAGGGTTTATCCAGCGTTACTACCATTGCATCCAGTGCTGCAGAACTTGGACCTCAAGAGCTATATCCAACGACTTAAAACCCAAGTACATTTAATTTGTTAACCTAATCAAACATAATATTCATATGTACGTATAATTCATAAATTAATTTAAATAATGTATACAAGTATGGCATCTATGTACGTCTAGGATAAACACTTTTTTACATACACATATGTTTATGTATTTTATCTGATTTGGAAAAGATTAGTTGTGACACGCTAAAGCCATCGTCAAATGTTTTTTTTTTTTTAGTTTTTGACTTAGCATCGGTTCTTTAATTTTAAGTTTTAGCCTCTTAAATTGAATTGTGATATCAAATGATTCTAAATGTTTTAAAACTATTAAAATCAGAGGGCATATTAAAAAATCGTGTTTTATTTTAGTTTTTTTTTAAGAACAATATGAATGTCGCGACAATGTGAATGCTAATTGCAAACTACATATGTATGTATGTACGTACATTATAGATTATGTTCAACCACATAATCTATAAATATATACTAGCAAGCAAATACATACATACATAAGTATCTGAAGCGATTTTATATGAACTGACCCTGTGTGATGTAAATACTGCATAATTAAATTAAATTCCGCATGGCTAAAATTCTTTGAGACAAATGAATAGGTAGCTACTATTATTCAATAAAATATATTACATGATGGCTAGTGGTAGAATCAGACATTAGCTTCAGCAAGTCCTCTTAACTTTGATATGCATCGTTTGACATACATAGTATCTCAATTTTACTCAAAGATCATCAATTATCATTGATTATCATTAATAATTTAAATTTATTGTCGGTTTAGTTGAAAACCTAGCTGAAAACATAAATGCTCTCATTTTGTGCGGTCAGAGGGAACGCTTTCCGATTGGTTAACATATGGTATAATGTACCAGAGTGATCATGAAATTATTTCGAGCAGAATCAGTCGCGACGGAATCAGTTTGTTTAGTTGTACCAGACTTCAGAACTTCGCCATCAATAACGACATGCCATCAAACAAATTCTATTGTGATCCAAGAAAGATATGCGTCGTGTGCTTTACGTTTGGCAACATTGACTCCGATTATATTGTTCATATTAACGCACATTTAAATCTTCTACGAACGTAATTAAATGGTGACGCTGACTAACTCTAAAACGTATTTTCAGAGGCCCACATTCGAAAAGTACCGTGACTAACAATAGGCTAAAAACTAGGGTATTAGATTCATGGATTCTAAGGGCTTCGAACTACTTAAAAAACAATATTCCCTATGGAGTTAATTACCTAATTCAGTATCCATTTAATTTTTTCATAACAGAGCTCAAATGATAAACTTGTTTTTGTATTTCCTAATTTTTTTTATTCACAATCTTTCAATACTTGTTTTTTTGACCGGATTCATTGGAAATAAAAATTACATTGGACTGATGTAGGCAAAAAAAAAGGCAGGGTGAGATCTTTAGGAGAAAAACAATTTTTATTTAACTTTCAATTTTTGCAGAATTCTTGCAAAACATTTCAGAATTTCAAAATTTTGGAAAATCTAAAGTTTTTCAACTTTTTTTGATTGCTCATTTTTATCGTTTGGCCGCCCTTTGGAATTTCAAAATTTTGACAAATTTCAAAAATTTTAAAACTGTATTGACTGCGTTTTCCGTTTGCCCACCTCTTAAAGTTTCAAAATTTTGTCAAACTCCAAAAAATATTTTTACTTTTTTAGATTTCCAAAAAAAAAAATTGATCTTTTTTGACTGTTTCTGTTTGCTCATACATATTCATCGTTTGCCCAGCCTTAGTCTTAAAATTTTGTCTTATTCCAATAATATTTGTTTTTTCAGATATCGTCATCGTTACACCCACTACCCATAGGGTAGAAGGATATTATAACATTATGCCAGCAGGAAATGCATATATAAAACAATATAATAATATTATATTTATATATAATATATAGTATATTCTTGATGACGACATAGCTGTCTGTCTTTCCTTATGAACACCTATGTTATATCTCAAAAACCATAAGAGAAATATATTTTCGACAGCACTTGTTGTCTGCCCGCAGATCAAATTTTTTTGGAACACACACTTTCGCCCCGCAAATTCACAAAAATCGAATAGCAAGCGTAATTTTGAAGTATTTGGTACATAAATAAAAAACTACAGTATTTATGATCTCTAGTTTATTTGGTTGCGGGTCGGATAAAAATTGTCGAAGTTATTGAGGAAATACTGGCACAAAACGAATGCAATCGGGTCTTAGTGCCTTTGGCTGACAATCTCAAATACTTTGTACTATGTCTTAAATTTTCAATGGAAGGTCCCCAGGGAAAATCTCTGCAGAGCGGTGACGGTTGATCCACAGTAGGCTGATCGACGCACTGTTGTCAGGATGGATAATACGCCAGACAGCCAAATACCCATCTTTGAAGGTGCGGGCTGGATAAACGGCGTCAAGATCCTGATATGCAAGGACGACCCAATGTTGCTTTGGTTGAAATCGCTGACGATCTAACAGTACTGGAGAGCTGTGAAGGATGTATGCTGCTAGCATCCTACGACGGACCCGCTTCACGGGAAGAGATGCGGAGATTGATGGATATGGTCTGCTCCTTCAACAAGCAAATAATTATTGGTACGAACGCCACCGCCCACCATAGCGTTTGGAAGTCCTGACATTAGTGAAGGAGAGACTGTGATTAACAAACAGAGATCTACATTTGTAGGTTGCACTTCTCGCAACGAGCTAGATCTTAGTTTTGAGACTGATTGCACCCATGTAGGAGAGTGGAGAGTCCAGAGCAGACCCTTCTTTGATCATAAGTACATTCAGTTTAATATTCCATTTAACAGAGTCTCAACGGCTGAGCTGTTCAGAAACCCCTGTAACACGAACTGGCTGAAATTCTCCAGTCTGACTCGCCAGGTCTGCCGAGTACAATCAACTTGGTACAGGACAATATCTGTAAACGCCCTCTTAGAAGGGCTACATCCTGCGTTTCGCCAATCCTGCAAGCTCTCCAGACCGACGAGAAGATCGAAGTCACCCTAGTGAAATCCAGATCTCTCATCGATTCGAGGTGTGGTTACTAGTTTGATTCAACTTGCTAAGAGGACGAACAACGTCTATGTCTGGGACGATTATATGTTTCTCCTAAAGACCAACAAGCAGGTGATCCGCTCATCCAAAAGGACCTCATGGAGAGTCTTCTGCTCAGATCTGGACAACATTAAAGACACCTCCAGACAGAGGAAGCTGCTGTCCAAGCAGGATGCTAGCCCAAGTCTGCTCAAGACGGGCGACTAAGTGTGGACGGAGAGCAGTGCTGAAACTCTTGAGGCACTGCTCAAAGCCAATTTCCCGGAATGTATTGGACCAGAGTCATGTTACCCCCCGCCGGTCTAATTAGCCCAACAAAATAAATTGAGTTAGTCAAACACTCGACTGTAGCTTTCATACTTGTTTATTTGAATATAACAAAACATTTTAAAAATACAAAAGCAATTTTATATTTATTATTTTTTTGGGTTATTTGAAATAATAACTTAATGTGTAATTTCTTCCTTTACGCTAGATTAGGTAAATCGGCCTCTGTGGCGTTTTTGATTTAAAGTGCTGACTATCCCAATTCAGAATGTATTGAGTTGGCATTGGGTTTTCTTTTATTGAGTTAAGTTTTTGGAAAGAAACGATAGTTGAAACTGAATTTTTTGAGAAGTGTGGGTAACAACAATATGGTTTTTAGTGTCGAGTGTGTTTTCCCCATGGACAGTGCTACCTCTGATTCTCTTCTTTTCCCAGACTTACTTCTAATCAAAGTTCTTAGAAACTTACAGCTCAATATTTTAGTGAACATTTAAAAATTACATTTTTGGAAAAAATTAACATTTAAATATAACAATACACAAATATAAAATTTAACTAGGTCAAGGGCGCGCTTAAAAATAACATTTTCAGATTCACTTAAGCGGTGCACCAAACAAAATAATATAAAAATTACATTGTGTTTCCTTCTGCTATACAGATACGGGCAGGACATTTCTGGTAGGCTTAATATATTCGATTTATTGAAGTTACAGTTAAAGAACAAGTAATTTAAAAGTGAAGCCCGATAACTGCATATATCTTATGTTATAGTATATATTTCATGAATATGAAAGGTCTACTTGACTGCACTTTTTATTTCAGCAACGTATTCTTATTAGTGTGCAATTCATCTCATTACGCGTACCTTCCATTTTGCAAAAGACCTGTGACGTGATGGTTTGAATTGTCTGTTCTTTAATGCGATACACTTTAGTTTTAGTGTAGACATGCAGTCGTTCAACATACTCGAAAATATATTTATAAATACCTTCTCCTTACTTATATACAACAAATTTAGTTGTGTTACTGTTGGTGCCTGATTTTCAAAATAAGTTACGATATTTTATTAGTACTATACTCAAGCTCTAACTTTATTGACGGCGGCGAGTATTACGTTGTTTATCAAACCGCATTTCCATTTCTTCAAGAACTTTCGGAGTATAACGTACTACAAGCTTTACGGATCCACTTGCTTGTTTAAGCAATTCAACAGCTCTCTCATGATTTTCACCTTCAACGGACTGAAAGAATAGTTGTAAAACAAGAATTAGAATTGGCCCTTAAACAACACCTTTCCTTATTATAAGGCGCTTAAAACTTCGGGTGAATACGTGTAAACATATATTCTGGAAAAAAGAAAAATATTCTTATAATTATTTAGAGAAAATAAATACATCATTGGACAAAGGTTGAAAAGGATTTTTTGGACTTTCTTTAATTTTTATCAAGTTTTTATATTTCTTTCTTAATAAAACGATTATTGCATGGTCAAAAGAAAGTACATGTTGGAAATTCCAAACAAAAAAGGATGAAAACGTCTGCTTACTGAAAATATTTTGATATATACTCATATACATATATAAATCAACCGCCTTATTTGCTTTAATGTTTGACGCAGTTTGATCTATTTCCACAAATTAATTTGAAAAAACAATGTGTAGATACATATTCCAGTACATACAACAAGAAAATAAAACAATCTAGTGAATACCTATGAGAAAATTAAAAAAAAATTGTTTTTAATTGCAAAATAACATACCACGCCATTTACTGAAAGTAACTGATCTCCCCTTTTTTAGTCCTCCATGTCTATCTGCTACTCCACCAGGTATAATTCGTGATATATATATGGGAGAATTTTGCTCCTTACCTCCCATAACATTGAATCCTAGACCTGCAACGAAACATGACATTTACATATACATACATATATAATGTAATTATATAATAATGTAATTTTTATAACATTTTACACTTTTTTTAGAATTAATTTTAGCCGTGCCTTCTTTTTCAGTGACTTGTAAACGAAAAATAAAAAAAATCTCAATTAGAGTAATTACTTCCTGGTTGTTCTTGTGGAAAGTGTCAAATATATTGTACGCCGTCGAAGGTCTGCCGCAGATTCGCAATTTCATAAACAAGCGGCGTATCTTCTCCATTATTAGACAACTGCTCACTGCTGTCTCGTCTACTTCATCTCCTTCCTTAGCTGATAACTTTTAACAGGTTAACTTAATTTGTTTATCAGATAACCAATCAAGCCATAGTTATCATACCCCCTACCTATCAGATAGAAGGATATTATAACTTTGTCTGTAGGTAGTAGTCACCTCCGACCCCATAAAATATATAAATTCTTGATAAGCAGAGATGATGGTATAGCCATGTCCGTCGGTTCTTCTATCCTTGTGAACATATAGATCTCAGAGTATATTGTTATATATATAACAAACGGTTAGTAGATAGCTTTTTTACTTGTTAATATCAATTAAAATACAAATTAATACTTCAACACACTTGCTGTATCAATAATTAAATGTTTCCCACGATAAATTTAAATTGTTTGGACATATTTTAGTTTTAGGTATTATTTCCAAAAGCTATATTCAACATACCTTCTTCAGTTTTTGGCAATTCGACGACTCGTGGATGAGCATGCCCTTCACTAGCAGCAAAAGCGGCTACGGTTGCTTTCGCTGTCGCGGATGCACGAACATCATGAGAGCCTTGGATATCAACTGTTTCGTAAACGTGTTCATAGACTTCACGAACAGAATTTAAGAAATCAGAGTTGAGGACCTTTTGCAGTGCAGCTAACTTTGTAGTCGGAAAATCTCCACTGGACTGAAGCTTTTCTAACAACTCAATGGATCTTTTTACATCTGCAAATTATTTTGATAATGATAGTCTGTACTAAGGAAGATCAATGTAGATTTACCTCTGGCCAACGTCAGTGGTTCAGAAACTTCGGCCATTTTAACTATGAACTCTTCTATTTCAATAGAAAAATGTGTTTGCTTTTCCAAAACCTTCAGCTGTCTATATTGTGGTAGGGATGAAAGTAAAATCAATATTTTCGATAAATTTAGAAAATTCTTAAATATCCTCAACATACAAAGCTCTGCAACTTATTTGTGTCAAGATAGCTCCGCAACTTCTGCGTTACCTATCGATACACAAATATCGGATGCAAAAACATTTTTATTTTTACCTTTTTAACAGATATTTAGTCTTTAAATTTAGTTTAAATGCGAATCAATAAAATAAGATTCTCCTTCTATTAAATCCGTGTTCGTGAATGAAAAATTGGGGTAGTAACATTTTTGACAATGTCTTATCTTTCTTAACCGATAAAGGAGCGTACAATGCGTTTGTCGATTCATATACATATATGGAAGATAGACAGCAATTTTAGTTGAAATCCTCATATTTTCTCAAAAAACCGGAAAATATACTTTTTTTAACCTGCCAAAACAAGTTAATTTCGCATCGAGTAACCCGATCTAGTGCAGAACCAGCTCCGCAGAGCCGACTCAAAGCGGAGTACAATACTGTTAAATAAGACACTTTGGGTTTTGGCGGAACTTTAAATACTTGCAGAATAGTCAAAATGTTGAAAACGGATCTAACGGGCATGCTCCGGTTTTCACTTTCGGTGCTCCCGTTTTCACTTTCACAAGATTCTTTCGAATTGCAAAACGAGAAAATTTGTCTTGCCTAAATAAAAGTAAATGCCTTTTTCTATATTAAATCGGATCTTATTTGCAAAAGGAAAAAAAAGTAGTTGACTCATTGGTTTATTGTCGTTCTTTTAAGACCTCTAGAAGATCAATTGGGCATGTAATTATTTTTAAAACGACTAATTTCTGACCCCACCTCAAATTTGGAAATAAAATTTTGCCGTCGGCAACAACAATTTTCGTTTTGGTGAGCGACCGATAAGTCCGACACCATGAGTTATCGCCTAAGTTCAACTGATTTTTTCAAAGAAAGTTTCAAATATCTCTTTGCAAAAAAGACAAAAGGCAAATATATTTCATTCAGGGGAAGCATAAATAAACTATGCAGGATAAAAATATTCTTATGAGAGTTCTATCTACGCAAAAAATTGGACATACAAAAGACAATTTTTCGCGTTGTTTACTTTTGACCAAAACACAAGTCAGTTGTTTCAGCAGTAAAAATGAAACGTTCCGAGAGCAAAACGATGACAAAAACGTGTGAAAACCGGAGCACCTAAAACGAAAATCTCGGTTTTGATCCCAAAACGAAAACCAAAAGTGAAAACCGGAGCATGCCTGTAAGTATTTGAATAAAACAAAAAGCAAAACTTATGTATATATGATTCGAATAGAACATGGTCGACTAGTTGGGAAAATAAAAAGAATAATTTATTAATAAAAATTTAATATACATTTAAATTAGTTTAAATTTATTTTTTCATTTTGCATACAACCTGTCGGGTGAAGCAGACAGCTAATGTTATTGTAATGCTGTGACAGCGTCTGCCAGCAGCATGATAGGTTAGGTTAGGTAGGACCGGCTGCCCCAGTACGGGGCAAAGCATAGACCAGTGGAGGTCCGTAGCTGAACCGGTAGCTTATCTACGTCTCAGAAATCGCGCAGTATGGATGCATTTTTGGCAAAAGCCAGCAGCATCCTAGGAGATAGCCGTGAGACGTCCCGAAGATCGTTGTGGCACGGCGAATTAAGGTATTTCAACCGGAGTCGGGATAACGCTGGGCATCTACAGAGAAGATGCTCAAGTGTTTCCTTAACCCCGGGTTCGTTGCATTTCCTGCACTGATCACTGTTCGTGATGCCCATCTTTACAGCATGGACAGCTGACATACAGTGGCCAGTTAAAATGCCTAGCATTAGCCTGCAGTCTTTCCTTGAAAGCTGCATGACGAATTTGGTTAAGTTTTTGTTAGTAGAGGCACACATCAGCCTTGCAGTTTTGCACGAGTTGGCATTACGCCAGCTCGCGTCCCACTGAAGTCTAGAGCGCACCTCAATTTCACTGCCTAGAGTTCGCAGGGATATCGGAACATTGCACATGTTGCCAACATCGAGCCCCACTCCCTCTTTGGCGAGAGTGTCTGCGATCTCGTTGCCATCGATGCCCTGGTGGCTTGGGATCCAATAGATTCGCACGACCGCAGATGCGTTCAGCGACTCTATTGCTCTTCTGCTGTCCAGGACAACTTTGGACTTGACCACATCAGAGTGCATTGATCTTATTGCAGCCTGGCTGTCAACAAAGATGTTAATAGAGGTGTGATCACGCTGTAAACCCCGAGCCAATTCGGCAGCCTTGCCAATGGCAAAACTTCCGCCTGGAAGATGCTGCAATGGTCTGGGAGTTTATAGGATTGTTTGGAGACCGGGTCCGGGCAGTATACGGCCGCTCCGACACCATCATCCATCTTCGAACCGTCGGTGAAGAGGTTGAGGGCTTCGGGAATGCATAACCCTTCCCGCCAGCACTCCGGTTCCAAGAATATAGTGTTAATATGGTCAGTACTGGTAAGGGGATAGTATAGTCCAAGTCTCTACTAGTCTCCCTACCAATGGCGCTGTGACCATAGCCTAGCAGACCCAAATTGCCAGTTGCGGCAATCCGTAGGGACGATTTTGCGGCTATGGATTGCGCGTATAGGTGTAATGGTTCCACACCAGCTATTACCTCGAGGGCTTTAGTTGGCGTCGACCTGAGAGCGCCTGTGATACACAGTAGCGCTTGACGCTGTGTCCTTTCCATGATGGATAGGTACGTCCTTTTTTCAGTGGCCTGCCACCACACTAGAACACCGTAGGTGAGGATAGGGCGAACAACTGAGATGTATATCCACCGCATTAGATTAGGAGAGAGGCCCCAAGTGCAACTAAGCATCTTCTTCGCCATGTACAAGGCTCCGGTGGCCTTCTTCACCCTTTCTAACACATTGAGCTTCCATGTCAGTTTGCTGTCCAGGACCACACCTAGGTATTTTACTGCTAGGCTCGGCTTTAGCATAGTGCAGCCTATTTTTGGGGGGGACCACGCAGGTACCTTATACCTCTTCGTGAAGAGGATAAGGTCCGTTTTATCCGCGTTAATGCTGAGCCCGGCTGATTCGGCCCATGCTTTAACTTCCCGCAAAGTAAGTTCCATTACGGAACTAAGGGTGGTTGGGCATTTCCCAGTTATCAAAATGCTTATGTCGTCAGCATAGGCAATTAACTTGGGGCCCGTCTAGTAAATTTTAGAAGTAGGCTATTTACGACCAAATTCCAAAGGAGAGGCGAGAGAACCCCACCCTGGGGAGTGCCACCTCGCACTACCTTTGTAATGGCCGCATCGCCCCACGTAGCCACCACCCGCCTGTCACAAAGAAGGCGGTTGACCCATCTGTGGATCGCTGGTGCCGTGTTAATTGAGGTAAGGCCCTTCATAATAGCATCAGTGGTGACGTTATTGAAGGCGCCTGAAATGTCAAGAAATGCACCCAAGGCATATTCTTTATAGTGGTCCGCTTTTTCTATGGAGGCTACTAGAGCATGGAGAGCAGTCTCAATGGACTTGCCCTTTGTATACGCATGCTGATTTGGGGACAACAGATGCATTGAGTTGCTTCTGATGTGCAAATCAAGTAGCTTTTCCAATGTTTTTAGCAGGAAAGAGGTTAGGCTGATAGGCCGAAAGTCATTTGGGACCACATGACTGCATTTGCCCGCCTTGGGCAGGAAAATGACTTTCGAGGTCCTCCAAAGAGTGGGGATATGACCCCATGCGAGGCACGCCGAATAGATACCCGATAGCCACGGAACAATCGTGGGCTTGCTGGCTTGCAGCATTGCTGGCGAAAGTCCATCGAGACCGGGCGACCTGACCTTCGCAAAGGAGTTGATAGCCCAAATTATTTTGTTATCTGTAATTAGACTGGCAGGGAGTCTCATAACTGGGAGACTAGGAAAGAGCTGCCAGTCACTATTCTCTATTCCAATACATCCTGGAATGAGTTGAGAGCAGTGCTTCAAGAGTTTCAGCACTGCTCTCCGTCCACGCTCCATCGCCCGACTTGAGCAGACTAGGACTGGAAGCCTGCTTGGACAGCAGCTTCCTCAGTCTGGAGGTGTCTTTGATGTTATCCAGGTCCGAGCAGAAGGTTCTCCATGAAGACCTTTTGGATGATCGGATCATCTTCTTGTACGACTTCAGGAGAGACCTATACTCGTCCCAGACATATTCGTTGTCCGCCTTCTTAGCAAGTTGAAACATGCTAGTAAGCTCTCCACGTAGCGATGAGAGATCTGGGTTCCACCAGGGTGGCTTCGATCTTCTCGTCGGTCTTGAGAGTCTACAAGATTGGCGAAACGCTGAAAGTAGTCCTGCAGAAAGGACATTGACATTAGTTTCTAGGTCCTGCACCGAGTTGATGTTACCCGGCGAACCAAGAGACTTGGAAACAAGGCTAGAGAATTTCGCCCAGTTCGTGTTACGGGGATTTCTGAACGGCTGAGCCGCAGGTACCCTGTTAAAAGGAATGGTAAATTGAATGTACTTATGGTCCGAGAAGGAGGGTCTGTCCAGGACCCTCCACTCTTCAACATTGGTACACTCAGTTGAAATCGTTAAGTCCAGCACATTACTGGAGGTGGGACCTACATAGGTAGATACCTCACCCCTGTTGGCTAGTCTAAGCTTATGGTTAAGGATAAAATCAAGAACTGACTCACCCCTGTCGTTGATGTCGGGACTTCCCCAGACGCTATGGTGGGCGTTGGCGTCCGTTCCGATAATAATATGCTTATTGGAGGAGCAGACCATGTCCACCAGCCTCCGCAGCTCGTCAGGTGGAGCCGGCTTGTCGTGGGCCATATAACAGGATGCCAGCAGCAAACATCCTTCACGGCTCTCCAGCACCACCACGGTTAGATCGTCGTTGCTGTAATTAGGTAGTAGATGAGCTTTTAGCCCCTTCTTTACAAGGATGGCAGTTCTCGATCTGCTTACCAATGTCGGGACGTATAAATCATAGTTGGGCGACTTCAGTCCAGCCACCGTGTTGCCCGACGCTATCCACGGTTCTTGGACCAAAGCCGCGTAGGCGGACACTTCCTCCAGGGCAAGGAGTAGCTCCGCCGAAGCCGTTTTGGATTTATGGAGGTTGAGTTGCAGCACACTCATTAGAGGTTAGCAAACTCGCGGGGGGGCCCGTCTCCATGGACAGTTCCTCCCCACCTCCTCCGTCTTGTCAGTCAGGCTGAGGTGCTGGGTGGCGTCGGTCACGCTCTCGAGACCGAGATCTGCCTCAACCTCCCCAGACCTCAGCGTGTGTGTGTCCTTGTCGTTCGGATGACGTTTCTTGAGGCGAAGGTACACGCTCCCTAAGCCCCACGCCATCTTCCCATTGCGTTTATATAGCAGATCCTCGGCCTCCTTGTTGATCTGAATGATCACGTGCTGCCCACCACTGGGTAAAGGTTCATCAACCTTCAGCACGGACCAATCACTCGTCGGTATGGCCGGGTTCTGCTTTTAAGCAGCTGAAGCGCCCGCTCTCCTGGACAACTATTGGGAAAAGGACTTTCGCCTTCGGCATGGACGGAATATTATTCCTGTCCACCACGTCCAGCTTGGCCCCCTCCCACAGCCCGTCCAGTTTGGGTACGGTCGCTTGCAGCCACTGCAATGTTGGGTCATCCTTGCATGTCAGGATCTTGACACCATTCAGCCAGCCAGTGCCTTCGAATGTAGGCATTGGACTGTCTGGGACATTCTCCATCCTGACAAACAGTGCGTCGACCAGCTTACTATGGGTCAACCGCCACCGCTCTGCAGACATTTTCCCGTTAGGGTCCCTCTGTCTATGAGAGCAACGGCGAGATGCCGCCTGGCAGTTTCAGCAACCGTTGCTCTCTGTTTCGTCCTGTTCGAGTCCGTGTTGGTGGAGCCAGGTGCTCGCAGCTTCTTGCTCACTGGAGCCCCTTGCTTGGGACTCTCAGCGGACCGTTGGCGCATGCTTGCCATGGACTCCACCTTGTTGTTGGCAGGGCCGGTAGAACCGGTCTGCACTTTATTGTCTTTTGGAAGGGGCTAAGTTGGTTTTCCCGCATCCACGTGTTGGTCCAGGCAAGCCTCTCCTGGTCCTTGACGGACAGGTTAGCTACGCCACTAAGCCTTGCGTGAATACGGGTCGCCGCCCTATTTTTGGCCTTCTCCTTCAGCCCCCCCGCGCCCCGCTGCGCAACCTTGGAGGTGCTGGCGATAGGCAGGGGTGACTGAAGAGGAAGACGTTCCCCTCCACCGTAGAAGTTGGCGCAGCGCTCTTTGGTCCGTGTCGGTTAAGACCACAGCACCCGCGCGCACCAACCTCGAATTTTTGGTGGCAGTGTTGTTACAACTGATACGGCCTGCTCCCGCCGCCTCAGAGGTGTGACCGCTGGCGACACGCAGAGAGGATCTCTCCCCCCCCCCGTGCCCGCCGGTGGTAGCAGTCACGCCTTCCACCGACGTTTGGGCTGACATCCCAGCCCGAGTTGAATAGTTTAAAGAGTCCATTCCGAGACCATAGTTGGCTAATTTTGTTCTTGGGAGCCCCCCCATAGCGTTTTCAGTCTGACCGCCAGACACCTCGTACCATGGATTCTGCTACTTATCTTCAGGCAGATGCCCGAAAGATAAGGAACAGAGTCCTCAGCTAGGATCTGCAGTTCCTGAAATATCGACGTATAGTAGAGATCTGCTACCCGTTGACACTGAGGTAATACAGATCCTACCCAGCCAGCACCCTCGGGGAGGGTTCAGCAGAGGATTTTTGCCAGCCCAGCAGCATGATACAATAGGGAAAAAATCGTCCGCATACAACCTTTCCCTTCAACAAGCACGAGCGCACTGACGATACCGGCTCGAAGCCGAACGTTAAGGCACGCGACGAGACTACCTTGTATTATTGTATCATGGCTATGGAATAGCCAGCAGCGTTGCTTCTGTCGGCAGCACTGCATGCTCTCTGACACTGTTCACGATCGCTGGCATTTCGACTGGCTAATTGCTTTCTTACTTGTATTCTTACTATTATTGAAATAGTGTCGGTGTCGAAGCTTGATAATTTTTCAAGTCACAGGCAAAATTACATGTAATTACATATACAAACATATGTACCACGAAAATAAACCTTAAATTTTATAAACAATAGTTTAACGCGTGAAAGCTAGAAAAAAAGCTTAGTAGCTTTTGCCGACGAGACTATTATAATTGTATCATGAGACTACCTTCTATAATTGTATCATGGCTCAGAGTACTTCACACTCTCAGTTCAGTTGCAGATCGGTTGCGGAACGATGAGCGTGAGCTATTTCGTTGCGCTGTGGTTTCGTTTGTATATATGCGTTTATGTATCTACATGCTCATCTTTATTGAAATGTATGTACATGCATGTGAAGTTTTGCTACGCCCAGTTGCCGCGCAGATAAGCAACTAACGAACGTAAATTTTGTTCAGACAAGACGAAAGTCTCGAAAGATGACAGCAATTGCTTGTGTCTTAAATTTTTGCAGAACACAAGAACTGCGTTGTTTCTGCTGATAGTTTGTGGTGTGCGAGTTTAATTCGCGATCGTGAATATGTATTTACATAGCTTAAAAATGCGATTTAGCTTAGTGACAGAATTAATAACTAATTGCGCCTTGATTTTTGATGATTAAAAATTTGGCTTACAATGTGAAAGAATAGCCGGTAATTTTTTTGCAAACACTACTTAAAACGTTTCTTCTTCAGGACTTGAAGTATCTATGTATATAAGTATATATAAGTATGTATATAAGTATATATATATAGTTAGTAAGTGCACTTACTCAGAGTAATGCCCCTTTCTCACCGTACCAAAAAAACTCGGTTTTTCTCGGTTCCTTACCGAGCAGTTCGAATGTTACGTTCGTCCCATGTAAAGAAACTTATAAGAAAAAAACCGATATTCTTTTTAGAACAAATTTCGTGCAATATCGTGTAGACTATTCACGAAGAAATGTTGTATGAGTTTTGGGAGGAAAATTTAACGACATTGAGGTTTTCATTTCAGAAATACGCAGTTTTGTAAATTTTTCGCCATCTTGTTTACATTTTCCCATTATTTTCGGTTCGTGGCGGTGGAAGCGCGAAAACAGGACTTGGACGAACGTAAAAGAGCTGAATGTGGAAAGTTATAGCCTATTTCCACTGCACCCAAAACCTCGGTTTTCTTTGGTTTTTTGCCGTTCAGGCCGAATGTTACGTTCGCCCCATGTAAAAACCCATAAGAAAAAAAGTCAATTTTTCTACGTTCGCGAGCTACGTAGAAACAGCGAACGCACTTTTTGGGTAATTACGCGATATTTTGATCGATAAGACAACGAAAAAAAGCTTACCACTAAACAAACAGCTGACATTTAAGTGCGCCAAGGTATGAAAATAGGAAAATAAAAATTTTATTTTGCTTTTTAAAGCAAATTTGTTATATTTTAGATGAGCCAAAAAACTCGAAAGCCGTCAATATCGTGGAGTGGCATCCACGGGGCTATGTTGCTCGAGTTATGGGAGGAGAAATGTAGTGGCTTTTTTGGCCAATCCACAAAGGCGCACAAGGGTGCCAAACTCCTCCCTATTAATTCGAAAATTATCTTCAAAAAATGATTCGTTGTTTCCAGGAACATCGCGATCCCAAAAACACCCATGCCGTTGCTAAAAAGTAAATGTATTTATGTAAATATTACATTGCTGCCCGCAAATCTACTTATGTACATAGCCCCAAACTGATGGCGATTTCTTTACTATTGGCAATGGCCTATACTCTATACTCCGTTAATTTTCCCTCCACTTCGTCAAAATCCTCATAAAAATCCTGCAATTTAAGAAAATTTTCCATTTTAGATATGCGCGTGCTGTTTTTTGAATTGTTCGCCAACTCGTGTTTACATTTGAACAGCTGACATTTCAGAGCGGCCATATTGAGAATTTTACCGTTGCCCATATTTCTCGGTTCGTGCCATTGGAAACCCCGAAACGGGACTTTAAAAAACGTAAAAAAACTAAGTGAAGTGGAAATAGGCTATTAATCTTTTGGCACATTTTTGAATAGTTTTCGATATTGGCCAAAAACATCGATGCATTGATGTTGATATTACTGAAAACATCGAATATTTTTTAGTTTTTCTGAAATATCGATACATTGATGTATCGTAAAGGCTCTAATAGCCACCTCATCTCAGTTACAATTTTCATTCTTCTTTCATTCATTGTGAATTTAATATATTAGGAAAATGATAAAAGTATTGCTTGGTTTTTTAACAATCGTGGGTTGTTTTTGGTCACTCGAGAGTGTCATGTTTCATTTGACACCAAACACACAAAAGTGTCTTAAAGAAGATATACAGGCAAATCAATTGGTAATGGGTGAATACGAAGTCTCTGACGTTCCCGGCCAAGTTATAGATTATGTTGTAAGTACAACTTGTAAGAAAATGCACATATGTACATACATCATGTATAACATTTCTAATTTAAAAAGGCTCGCGATACGAAAGGACATATATTGTCCCAAAAAGAACACATCACCAAAGGGAAATTTAGTTTTATGTCGGAAATTTATGACACGTACGAGATTTGCTTTATTTCCAAAGTGCCACCTCGTAAGTGAACCATAAATAAACAAATATTATATTACATATTTTCTATTCAATATTGAATGATTATTATAGATCAACGTGGAATCGGTCAGGAAGTCTCTCTTGTCACAAAAAAAGGAGTTGAAACAAAGAGCTATGAAGGAGTAAGTCTTACTACCACATATCAATATTCATATATATAATTATATTTTGACACTATCCCTGCATTTTATGTGGGGTTAAAATAAATACTGAATTTGTTTTGTAAATTTGAATGAATTGACGTAAACTGCCTCTTTGCAGATTGGCGAGGCTTCCAAATTGAAGCCCTTAGAAGTTGATCTTAAACGCCTTGAGGACCTTTCCGATTCAATTGTGCGAGACTTTGCGCTAATGCGTAAGCGAGAGGAGGAAATGCGAGATACTAATGGTGATAACATAATGACATCCACTCATAGTTAAAATATACTAAAGGTTGTAAATCTTGTCTATGTTTCAGAAAAAACTAATAGCAGGGTGCTATTCTTTAGCATTTTTAGTATGTGCTGTCTTCTTGGATTGGCGACATGGCAGGTTTTGTACCTAAGAAGATATTTCAAAGCCAAAAAACTTATCGAATAATTTAAATTGCTGTACGAAAAGTGTCTGTTGGGCTTCAAAATTAATATCAGCCTCATACTTAACTTTCCAACTCAATTTACAATAAATTAAAATAAATATTTTTTTGTTTATTGCATTGCTTTGGGTTATATTAAAAATTTGTGGAATTGTGATCATATTTCAAGGTATACTATTAATTTAATCAACACACAATAGCTATTTTATAACCTTAGATAATAATTGAGATGTATTAAACACGGTTAACAATTTGTATCTGATATTGGCATTGGCGACATTTTGAACTGCTTGTTTAGACGGTTGTCTCTTTTAATAGTACTCCTGAATGATCTGTATTTAGCTTTTCAGGGCAAATACTTTCATCCTTTCCCACTTTACTGATGTTAGGAGATATAGCCTTTACCATTATGTATTGAGAATTAAAAAATCGATTTCGCTGAAGTACTGGCGTCCTCCACATTTGACTGTTCCATCCAAAGACTATCGTCTACCATTGTGTTTTCCATTAAAGTCTTCAATAAATTCGGTGCCTTTCGAGGGCTCATGGAACCTATAATAATATTGTAAAATTATTAACAATCTCACATTATATACTAAAATATAGTAAAGCATTATACGAGTAATCTGAAATATGTAGAAACGCAATATTCAGGCATAACATTCTATGTAAATTTTGAATAATCATAATTTAATTAATAATTCATAAATTTTGAAACAATATTAAATGTTAGCAAATTAAAAATAAAATCTCTAAATATGTGATTGACAGAAACCCATTTGAAAAGACATACATCTACAAAAAACTGCTGGGATATATTTCTTTTCAAATATAAAATACGGTATTTGCAGTTTTTTTTTCTTTTCTTGAACAACTAAAGAGTTATTCGATCGTTAGATAACTTTCGATGTAACTATTGTTTACAATAAAAATCATAATTCTTTTTCTTAATTGAAGATTAAGTAGTTTTTGATTTTACTTATTGTTTCCCACATCTTCCTGAGTTTTCTTAAAGGGTCTTTTACAAGACTTATACTTTGTTACTTAATATTAGATATTTTCACGATATTAAAAAAATTTGGTGTGAACACAAAATAAAAGTAAAACAAAATCTTTAGTTTAAATGTGTGTTTTTTATTAAAAAGAAATTCTAGAAAATAAATGAAAGAAATAACAGAAATTAATATATAATTATAAAGAAAAAATTTGATCATATTCAGAAGATTCATGCCATTAATAAACATTGATTCAAATAATGATATAATATGTTATGAAAGATTTATAACTCGGGGTGACCAGAAAATCAATTATCATAACAAAATAAATTTTGTATTTTACATTTATTTACAGCTTTAAGCATTTTTATCATTATCTTAGTAGAAAATTAAAATGCGTAAAAAATTTAAAAAATAAATTTTACATCTCCAAATATTGGGTGTATGAATGAGTTCGTGAAGAATAAGTCTTAGAGACACCACTAAATTATCATTTGAATGAACATACTGTAAGCCAGTTTGTCAAAATCTGCAGCGCGGAAGCCAGTTTTCATTCATGTAATTATAATTTCAGTATTTTAATCAGAAATTATTAAATTCGTCACCAATGACATCACGGTTCTGTTCTTAAAATGTCTAATCATTATCGATAATAATGGAACATATTTGATTTAAATAAATTCATTTTCACATTGTAAAAGCATAAAGTTCAATTAAAAGATAAAGTTCTCACATGATTTTTTAAAACGAAAACGATTACAAATTTTTATAAAAATGTATGTATGTCAATCGAGCAGATTCATACGTTGCTTAAATGCATACAAAGAGATATCAACCATTAAGTAAATACAGGAATTTATTTGTCGAAGCAATATTAATACTTAATAACATTCTTATATTAATTTAATAACAAAAGAACTTAAGCATATAAATTTACAATAAAAATTACAACATTTAACTTAAATTAGTGAATGCTACAACACATATGAAAATTACTTGTGCTACGATTTTGTCTATTTAAAATTTTCTTAGATGAGCAAACAGCTACAACAGGATGAACATCGTCCTCTCTTATTGTATTTTTATCCCTATCTTCGTTATGCTTTCGTTGTAGATCTTCTAGTCGCGATTGCAATTGAATAGGTGTTACAGTTGTTCTTGATTGTTTTTCAGTTCTTAAACACAAAAGATCCTTCATGCAAACTTGCTTAGAATTATGATTACAAATTTTGTTGTTCAAACAAAATTCACATTGTATAAGCTCGACATTACAACTACTGCTTGAGGTAGAAGTGGTAGAGCACAGTTCTGGATATGGTGAACGAGACTCATAACTTTCAGGGGTGTATGGATCGACATGTACGTTACACACATTAATAGTTGATAAGTGCTGCAAATCCATTTGATTTACTAGCATAGTTTCTGTTATATTATTTGATGTTTTTTTTATATTTTTGCAGATAGGACAGATATTTTGTGTAGTTTGAGTTGCATACTGGGTATTCAAAGACTCACTTATAGATGATGGAGTGCATTGGCACACATATGGATCGTCAGTATCAACTATATTTATGCTAATGTTTGGGAAGGTAGAGGTTTCATACTCAAATGTACTTTTGTCTTTTTTATGTAGCTCGTAAGCGGATTGATTGTAGTCAGTTAAATTTTTTCCACAATAGAAAGTAGAGTCTGGGGTTACGTTATTGTGGTTAATATAACGATCTTCTTTTATGATCTTTTTATAAAGATTATTCGAATACTGACAAAAGTTGCACTGAGTGGGCGATGTCAAATTGTTGTTGATGTTGTTTGCTTGAGAGTATGAACAGCTGCAATCACATGATCTATAAGTACCTTTATTTTGCTTTAGTCGAACAGTTAAGTAAATAGGCTACATGATAAAGAGAGAAGAAAAAATATTAGCAATATAAGAAAATAAATAATAATTATCACACAGACATATAATGAGCTATATTAAACAATTGCCTATTGTTGTTGTAAGTATTTGTCGGCAAAAAGTACACATACATATGGCTGGAGAATATGTGGAGTGTAGTAAGTGTATTAGTTGTACTGCTGTAAAAACATTGTTCGCGATCAGATTTCAGTAATAATAAAAATGGCTAAATTCCGCTACCTTTTTACTCGCCATTAATATGCTAAATAAAATTACTAAAATTTAAACAACAAAAATCTCCTTCCTGAGACTGAATGCCACAATTTTAACATACATAATATTATACCCGACAATTAATCACATTAATTTGAGTTTCGCAAAAGCATAGAACTATTAAGTAAGTCGCGAAATATCAACAATAAGAAACGCTGTCGAAAAACAACCACATTTTTTGATCTCTCTCAAGAGAGTTCGGTTAAAAAGTTTTTGTACGAGGCAAAACAAGGTAAATAACACTTACAATATTTTCTAGTCTTATCTCTAAGATATGAAATTTACAGTGAGATTCAACTCCGGTGATTATACGATTGTAACTGGAGTTTCACAAGGCAGCAGCTTAGGACCAACATTACCACTACATACCAACAACTAGAAAACTAAGAATATAATTATTTGAACACAAACACAACTGAAACTAAAAGCAAACAACCTCCATTGTATAATCAACAATAAGTGTTTCACATCCGTACTGCAAAACCTGTACTATCAAACCCATACAGCCGTAGGACCGATAAAGATCTGAAGATGCAACCTGTCAGAGATGGTTGGCATACTAACCATTGTGAAGGAACGCACAAGGTTGTTGTCTCAATTTCATCGTACTGATGTCATTTCTGCGATAGTATTTTATTTTATTGAATTTAGAGAGATTATGTATGACTCGTTTTAATAACAATTCAGGCTTACATATACTTGAGTATTATTTCGAGTCATAATTAAAAAACAAACTTTTTTTTGTTGTAAAAATTTAATTTATTAAATTTATTACAATCATTTTTTTAGGTTACAAAATTTTTTTATGTTTTAACTTGATTTCCATTTGCAATCAGTTGCCAGATAATATTCTTCAAAATTGCTTCTCTTAGGAATAGCGCTGGTCTTAATATGTATCCAAACATTTGATCTAAATTAGCTTAATTGAATGGTTTTGGATGAGTGTATTTAAAATATTTTAATTATGTTCATACTTACAAATTTATGTTGTCTTTAATTTTTCTGGATCACATTTCACCAAATATAAAAAATTAAAAAAAAACACCAAGGTTTATAGTATGTCGGTCAGTCAACTACGAAGCTGACAATTTTTAAACAGACACAAAATTTGACAAGTTTATAAAAGTGAAAAGAAAAAAAGAGAAACTAGAAGCATCGCAAAATAAACGGAAGAATCTCAGTCATTCTATAGACAGTGCGAGATAAAGCAAACGCTGATCAAAAATATATTTACTTTATAGCGTCGAAGATACCTCTTTCTACCTGTTACATACATTTGCTGCCGGCACAAAGTTAGAATAACCTTTTACCCTATGGGTAGCGGGTTTAAAAATACTAAACGTAATTATTCGTTATTTGTGAATTTGGCTGCATTCAAATAAAAGAATTGAATTGTGTTCAGAAATCATTACTATCCACATTAATACTGTAGAAATCTAACATAACAAGCCAAGCTACAAATATTAACATAACCATAATTCGCTTTTCTTGTGCTTTTTTGCAAGTTTATTTATCCAAAAATGTGTATGGCAAAATAGTAGTTCTATTTCTTATATTCTCTGAACACCCCAATTTTATAGAGATTATAAAGTCACCGATTGATGCTGGGCATCAATTATGCCTCACCAGAGTCGGCACTGTTTTACTAATGGTCTCCTTTTAGTCAATTAAAACAGAATAGGAAAAAATTGAATCGTAAGAAAACAGAAATACAAATCCTCAGAGGAAAAAGTGAAGTGGTAAGAGTAATTCAGCTGAAAGTCATTCACATTTGAGATTAGATTTATAAATAATGTCAGTTTATATAAAAAAAAAAATTGTTGTATATTATACATATGTTTAATGATATAAATAAAACAAATAAAATTAGACTAATCAGTGTTGCATCTGCATATCGTGTTTTGATAAAAATAAACACATACAAATTGAGTAAATAAAGATATATACCCCGATTCGTTTACTATATACTGCTCCGTGCTCTTACATTGCAAAGCGATCGATAAGCAGAGTAAAACCCATTTGTTAAAAAAAATTGTGCTCAGAAAGTCACTCAATGAAATTTATACGCTTATAGTATGCACTGCTTTGATATGTGTGTTCGTCAATCGTATTATGATGACATAATAAAGAGCATAGAGTCGAGCAAACTTGCTTAGAGCGTGATTACAAATTTTCCAAAGTTTGGCTTAAAAATACACTGCCCTTCACAAACTTTAATATATATGTAATTGTAAGTTAGTTTTTTTGGTGAAAGAGAAATATAATATTATATCTCAAAATTGCCAAAATAAATATAAATTAAATCGAACTAAAATAGATTTTAAATATTTTCAAATGATCTCTAATGATAGCAGCTGTGTATACATATCTCGAATTTATCTTGCATTACTACTTTTGAATGTTTCATTATAAATTATGCTATATAAAAAAGAAACCAATTATAAAAGCTTGACCCGAGTGAATTACATGAATATTCATATACGAAATGAAAAATTAAAAACCCACATTTTTTATAAAATCAATCTAAAAAGAATGGTTTAATACTAAAAACGAGTTAATTTAAATAAAATAACCCCAAAAAATAAAAGCAATTTTATTGTCATTTACGCTATGTTTGTGTGTTTTGTGACATTGGAAATGAAAATTTAAATTCCATTATTAAGATTTGTTGCTAATTGGCACATATACATATGTATATAAGGTTCGGCTGGTTTGATTTAGCTTGTGCAAAGTTTCAACAATATTGCCTTAAATCTACGAGGCTAATAAAAACCTTCTATGTCACTCAGTGATTTACTATTAATATATTCTAACAAAAATAAATATTTGCATTTGCATTACATTACCTTGTGGTCTCCCATGCAGACAGATTCTCCAATTATATCATATTTCCATTCATTGCATGCAATAATGTCGTTAACTTGCGGAGTCATCAAAATACGATCGCACCACGATGGACATCTTGTTGACATATAATCGGTGGGCATTTCGGGATCTTCTTCAAAGGGATATGAAGGAATAAAGTTTATTGGATATTCAATCAAAATTTCCGTGAGTGGCTCCAATTCCTTATCAAAATTTTTTAACTAAAAGTCAAGAGCAACAACTATAAATATTTTTGACAAAAAACACAATATACATTCATTACCCAATATTCTTTAAATTTAAGCTGATGATCAGCGTGACTAAACTCTTTTTTTCCCAATGTAAGTATGTTATTGCCAATGGAATTGCGATAGTGGATTTTAGTATTATCCGTTTTAATACTTTGTACTCGATGGGCAACCAAATTTGCAGTCAGTTCCTGAATCATAAAATTTATATACATAAATATTAAGCATTATAACAGTCATGACATTATTATGAGTTAATGACAGTTACTTACTTTTACAACGCCTGCAGTATCACATCGAAAATTAAAATCTCCAAAGCAAAAAAAAGGGGACGGATCCATTTTTGTCATCCAAGTGAAACCTGATTTAGTACAAGAAAATTAAATGGTAATATACACCAGATAATAACAAAACAAGTAAGAAAACTATAATCGAGTGTACTCGACTGTGAGATACCCATTTTGAGTAAAAGCAAAATATTGCGGTATTATTTTCAAATAATACCGATAATACTAGAAAAATACAAAAATATACCAAATTGTATATTTGGTATATCGACATAGTACCACATTCAAAATATACCATAGACGGCACAATATACCAGATTGTCAGCCAAAGCAACTAAGACCCATAGTAAGTAGGCGGTTTTGCCCATACAAAAGTATTTCTTTAATAAATTCCACAATTATTATCTGATCGCAACCAAATTTTCAGGAATCATAAATATTATTGTTATAATTGTATACACCAAAAATACGCAGCTCTAGCTTTAAAATTACGCTTGTTACTTGATTTTTTGATGTGTGGAGGCGGAAGTGGACGTGCCAAAAATTTGAAACAAACTTGATCTGCGTGCAAATTAGCAAATTCTGTCGAAAAAAAAATGATAGCTCTATATCTTATAGTCTCTGAGATCCAGTGTTTCATATTGACAGACGGACAGGCAGACAGACGGACATTGCTAGATCATCTCGGCTATTGATGCTGATCAGGAATATATATACTTTATAGGGTCGGAGATGCCTCCTTCTACCTGTTATATACATTTCCTGCCGGTACAAAGTTATAATACCCTTTTATCCTATGGGTAGCGGGTATAAATATGAAATATGGTATAGTTGGTTTTCATTTAGATAGTTTGGTACTTAGGGTACTCTATGAACAAATAAGCACCATGCACAATAAATGAACAACCACTATTAGCATATTTCTCATTAACATTGGCAAAAAGAACTTTTGACTAACAAAATAAAATGGTCGCATTTATATTTACCTCTCAATTGTATGTATCAGAGCTCGTCTTCTTGTTTTACAATAGACTGATGGAAAATCTGCACAAGCTACTAAATTAGATGCATCGTGGAAAAGATGTATGTTTACCAACTCAATGACTGTGCCGTTAATTTCCCAACGCGTCCGCATAAATCCTTTTCGCGACCATTTGCACTAAAATAAAATTAAAAAAAGACACCTTTAATTAAGTCACATTGCCTATGAGAATGTCAACTTAAAGATTTATGTTTAATATAATGTTAAACAAGAAAGCTACCGTCGAGTGTGCCCGACTGTGATACCCATTTTGAATAATATACCACAAAAATACTTTAAAAATATTCCAAATGGTATATTTGGTGCAAAATATGCGAGATTGTCAGCCAAAGCAACTGACACCCCTAGTAATCAGGCGTTTTTATCTTTAAATTTAAGCTTGTTCTTCCAGTTTTGTCAATTTTGTGGTGGCGGTTGTGGGCGTAGTAAGAATTTGAAGCAATCTTGATCTGCGTGCAAACTTACCAAACACTAACGAAACAAAAATTATAGCTCTATATCTTATAGATGGACACGGCTAGATCGACTGTTGACGCTGATCAATAATATACCATATATACTTTATAGGAGATGCCTCGATCTTCCTGTTACATACATTCATTTCCTGCCGGCACAAAATTATAATACCCATCTACCCTATGGGTAGCGGGTATAAAAACATACATTTCTAGTTGCGTACTTTAATTAACAATAATATTGGAACACATTTAATGCAAATGTGAAATTTAGAATTCGCTACTTCAATTCAATTTAGACAGATTTATCAAATTATTTACATGAAATCGTAATCATGGATCTTAAAAGTATTGTATACGATCAAATCCGTATTTTCAGGAGATAATTACCTTAAAACGTACCGTAAATATCAGAATTTATTTAATTATAGTTATTTGTTTGGTTGGTAGAATAGACCGATATGGCAATAACCGCAAATTGTGCTGATTTCGAAATCATATACTTTATTAATGGAAAAAAATACTTGCTTCAGGAAAAAAATGTTGAGGAAACTTTGACTTCTCCTTGGTTGCAACTGCTTCAATGTTACCAGTGTATATTTGATTCTCATTAAGTTTGTCTTCCCAGCCGTGCTTTAAAAAAATTCCAAATCCTTAGGGTACAAATATTTTTATGTCCGAAGTAAATGTTGCCAAGTGCCTTTAGAATAAATAGAATAAAATGGTAGACGATATAGAAAATGCAAATTATAGTCATAATTTGTACATATGTACATAAATTCTTTCACTAATGACAACAAAAACTTTTGTAAACATGCGGTCACTCAAAAAATTCTAAAACCCTGCTTTTTTCTTCATATTATTATTTTCTTAAAATTTACATATGTATTTTACATTATCAATGAAAACATACTTTTTTTTTAACTACGTATAGTTTCCCCTATAATACTATTCTTCATTAATTATTATTATTATCGTTTTTATCAGAATCCTCTTGTATGTCTGCCTACATACATATGTATGTATATAAACAATTTGTAAAGCCGTTTTAAGACGAAACTTTAGTTGCTAGTTTTAATTTATATTAGTGAGAAATTTACGGCCCTGTTTCATTTTACACTTCTGAAAGATTCACACTGGTTTTAATTTTCCATGTCTGTTATAGTATTCACTTTCTAACAAAGGTTCCGGCATCTTTGTTTCCTCTGTTATTTCGCAATTTTTTTTTCTTAGCAACACTGCCTTAATTGACTGCAATTTAAAAGTACCTTTATTTGTTCATAAGTGATACTCTGGAGATAGTTTTTTTTGTTCATCAAAGTAGCACCTTTGGAATTATGAACACTATGCTAACGGATATGTAAATTCAAATTAAAAACTGTACAAGAAAGCGATTACATGAAATCGACTTCTATTTATACGCTATCTGATGAAGTAACGTCTGGAAGCCTTAGAATCGAAGCCCTATATTATATTAATTTGCATATGTACATACATATGCATATAGCGTTCAAGTAAATAAATGGGAGATACAAAAAAAACAAAAAAATGTATTACGTTTGTACTCAGAACACCATCGCTTAACATACTCACAGTAAAATTCTCAACGGATTTGTAATCTTCATCCATATAAATGCGAACGTAAGTATAATCCATTGATCCCATTGTTTCATTTAAGTATTTAATAAACTCCTGTACGTGATCCATCGAATTTTCATATGTCTTTCCTCCAACTTCTTGAAGATGTAATGCTAAAAATTGTGGCTTCAATTCCGTAATCTTGGCAATAAACTCTTCTAACCATATTGAAAGAAGTCTTTTTGGCTGCACAGCAAAGGCAAAATCATACAATATATTTACATTCAAATTTTTATTTATTTACATATGAATATACATACATACATACGTATGTAGTGCGTATGAATAATATGCAGCGACCCTTACAGCTGCAATTTTACTATATTCTCTACGTACTTACATCTTCAAACAAACTTCCAACATTGGCTGTTACTAGCATTAATTCAGTATCTATCACTTCCTTACTTATGGATTCCATTTTTTAATTTAACCCGAAATTTATGTATCTTTTGATGGACTAGAGCAGAGCTCTCACATAATCGATTTCAATTTCTCATATATCGATAACTCATACAAATTATCGTAAGTATCACCA
Source organism: Drosophila nasuta (assembly GCF_023558535.2). NCBI lineage: Eukaryota > Metazoa > Arthropoda > Insecta > Diptera > Drosophilidae > Drosophila > Drosophila nasuta. Next base: position 709,521 of record NC_083456.1, on the reverse strand, counting down.
TAACAATATATATATATCAGTATGTATATTTTTGTTATTATAAATTGAATTTTTATTTTTATTCAATGACTTTTCTGCTAGTTTAAAATTAAATTTGTGGTCTTTAATAATGTTATGGGAATTATAATTTGATATACGGATTAGAATTTTCTACTTGAGGCTTCTTGAAGAAAATCTTAAGTTTTCATTATATGTATGTTGTCCAGTTGACTACTATTTTTTCTCTATGTCTTTTATCCGGTGGTGGTGAATTATTTATTAATGCTTAAAAAGCTTAGGCACCTTTTTGTTTAGATGTGGACAGTCCCATACCTATGGGAATTGTTTTTATTTCACATGAGCTGTTACTGCTGGTTGGCAGTACACGAAATTTAACCTTATCGACCAAGATTACAATCCTTTGAGTTTGAGATAATCTACTGGTTTAATGGATTAATTCATAAATAGCGGGGTTCCGGTTTTCACATTCACATTTCGGTTTCGTTTTGAAAACGCAAAAATTGATGCTCCCGTTTTCACTTTCAAAAGTTGCTTTCGATTTACAAAACGAGCAAGCTTGTCTTCCCGAAATGCAGAGCCTTTTTCTACATTAAATCAGATCTTATTTGCAAAAAGAAAAAATAAAAGGCAATAAAATTTTGCCGTCGGCAACAACAATTTCGTTTTGGTGAGCGAGGCAATTGAAAATACGAAAGGCACTTCTCGCTATGTTTACTTCTGATCAAAACACACGTTAGCTGTTTCATCCATGATACAATTATACAAGGTAGTCCCGTCGGAAAAAGCTGTCCGACTTTAAACATAACAATGAGTGCGAGTGAAAGAGACTCAGCACAGCAAGCAGTGTGAGCGGGACGAGAATGAAATGCGCATTAACCCTTAGACGATGATATTAATATTTACATAATTTGAAGCTAATATTAATGTCTTTTTGACATATTTCTAAAATGTAAGTTGTTTATGAATAATATTAACAATATATATGAGAATTCTCTAATTTTCGAAATGTTTTAATTCTATCCGTATCTACGGCATACATTGCAAAATGTCATTTAGCGCAAGGGTTAATTGCAGAAAAAATTCGTCCGCAGACAACCTCTTGCGTGGAAATACGAATGCGTACTGACGGAAGCTTTTTCCGACGGCACTACCTTGTATAATTGTATCATGGTTTCATCTGTAAGAAATGAAATGTTCTGATAGCATAACGATGACCAAAAGGTTGCCAAAATCGAAGCACCTAAAAACGAAAGTTACGTTTTGGTCCCAAAACGAAAGTGAAAACCGCAGCACGCCTGAGAATCACACGTTCTTCTTTTTCCTTGTATTAGTCTAATAATTAGACTCTAATTATACACGCTATCCATAGGGTAGAAGGGTATTATAACTTAGTGAATTGAAGCAATGTACGAGAGTGGGCTGATAAATAGTCGGCCTAACAAAGAAAAAAAAATGTTTAAAAATTCGTAAATATTTTATTCGATTAGTGTTTTCTATCAGCTGATTACTGTGAAAGTTTCAGGCGGTTTTATCAACACTGGTAATTTTGGCAGGACTTTTAGCGCATTCACTTTTGCATTGTCCTCAACATGATTAAAATCGAATATCGTGCTGTCATAAGATTTCTGTTTTTAAAAGGGAAATCCAACGACGATATTAAAAAAGGAGTTAGACAAAGTTTATAAGGATTCAACTCCATCGTTTTCAACAATAAAATATTGGACTGCTGAATTTAAACGCGGGCGGACAAGCATTTTTGACGATGATCGCCCGGGTCGTCCCAGAGAGGTGACAACACCAGAAATTGTGGATAAAGTCCATGGAATGATATTGGATGATAGCCGAATCAAGCTGCGAGAGATTGCAAATGCTCTAAACATTTCTCGGGAACGCGTTGGAAACATTTTACACGAATTTTTACACATGAGTAAGCTTTCGTCAATGGAAAATAAACGCAACCGCTTGCACATTGCGAAGGAGAGTTTGGCATTGCTTAACGCAAACAAAAACGAATTTTTTCGTCGTTTTGTGATTGTTGACGAAACCTGGATTCATCACCATACACCAGAGAGTAAGGAACAGTCAAAGCAATGGATTTAAACTGGAGAAACGGCACCGATAAAGCCAAAGATCTGTTTGTCGGCCAACAAGGTGATGACAACGTTTTTCTGGGATGCCCGAGGTGTATTTCATGTGGATTATCTGGAAAAGGCAGAAAAATTACGGGAAAATACTATTTCAATCTCTTGGGACGATTTGATTCGGAGCTAAAGAAAAAAAGGCCGCACATGGCGAAGAAAAAAGTTTTGTTTCACCAGGACAATGCTCCCGCTCACAAGAGCGTTGCGGCCATGTCGAAATTGTGTGAATTGCACTATGAAATTCTAACCCATCCACCCTATTCTCCAGATTTAGCACCCTGTGACTATTATTTATTTCCAAACTCCAAAAAATGGCTTGTGGGTAAGAAATTTCAGTCAAATGAACAGGTAATCTGTGAAACAAACGCCAATTTTGAGGACCTGGACAAATCCTATTTAATGGAAGGTATTGGGAAAATGGAGGATCGGTGGTCAAAGTGCATACGTCCAAAAGGAGATTATGTTGAGAAATAAAATATCTTTATAGTCTTTCTGATTCCCGAAAAGTTATTCAAATGAAAAAATACTTTTTTTAAGTTGGGGGAAAATGGCATTAACTATGCAGTTCAGAAATGTTTTTCTACGATAGGCACAATAGAAAGGCAATGAGTTGTAAAATTTGGTGAAGCGCTTTTGGGAAACGTAAGACTCTCTTTGTACACAAAGAGTCATGTGACAGTGTTCTAGGGCAATTAAAATTAAAATTTAAAGCATTTGCATAGCTTAGAAGTCCTGGCTGCTGTTAAGAAGATGACTTCGGGGACAGTTTTTGTAGTTCTGTACACAGTTTTCATACTGTGAAATTCTCTTTTTAATAAAGCTTGAAGCAATCTGAAACACTGGACGAATCGTGTTGTCAGAGCCTTAGTTTCTAATGGAATTTCCACATTAAACAAAGGTTGCGGCTTTATATCACTGTATAATATACTGATTTCATTTTTAACGTTAAATCCATTCTTTCTTAGCGTATCAGGATCTTCAGATGGAGTTACATCAGGCCTTATGCCTCTTAGTAGTGCTTACTGGTCCTTGCTAGTTGATACGAGAAATATAAATGCTAGAATATATTATTACATGGAAAGAATTCTATAGTTTACTCAATTTTTATGTAAACTTTTGTTTCCTGAATATTTTTCTTATTAAAGAAGCTATTCTTTTAGGTGTCTCCATTGCAAATACCATAGAGATGTTGTTTTGATTGCTGGCTCAGCAAATACATGGTGGTATTGCGAAAACTGTTAGTACTGTTGACGATAACTGGTATTTCACAGTAGAGGAAATACATTTATTATTGTTGTTGCCTGCTGCAAATACAAATAAAATTAATATATATATATATATATATATATATATATATATATATATATATAAATATAAAAATATAAATATTTTAGTTGTAATAGACAAGATTACGTGAGACCTGCAGCCCTGTTCACGAAACACTGGATAACACCGTTTGTGCCAAACGGATCTAATCAACCAAACGATCTGAGAAGTCCATAGGCCTAGGACACGTTATGGTGCATGCAATATACCGTCATGGCATTTGTTAGAGGTTCACGAGTTTGCCACAGCAACCACCCTGCCAGTGCAAGTGAAACTAAAACACACGAAATAATCAAACAATACCTTGTACATATGCGAATGCAGGCGTTAATCACAAAGATGCACTTATATATTTGGATAGATGTTTAACTGCATTTGTAATAGCATAGAGCACTAGTATTATGCGAAAACTTTTTCGGCTTGCGCTTACAACATTTGTGTTGAGATTGAGCGCTTCCAGATACCATACCTTGCCCTATTTCTACCGAACTCCATATAAAAAAAAGTCCGCAATAAATTATTACAATGTCCAGATAAATTAAATCGCTTTATTTAGGCTTAACTTCATATAAGTTTTCGTAACTTCACAAAATAAAGAAATTCACAGACGAAATAATAGACAATAATTTAAAAACATTTAAAAGTGTTTTGAGGCATTTACTCAACATTTAAAATATCATTAATTAAAACTGTGGAGTGGATATGCAGGACTGCATATAAAATTTAAAATCAAATAAATAATGCGAATGCTTCAGCTAATGAATTTTTTTGCTTATGCCGTTCCCGTGTCAAATTTAATTTCTCTAGTTTAATTTAATTTTTATTTTTCATTAATAGCTTCAAACATGTATCTGGTATTGTTTGGTATGGGCAATCGTTGGTACTGTATGTCGTGATTAATAATAATGAAAGAAAGCACTATCCACTTTCCTGTAGTTTGGCTAATTATTCTTAGAGCATGAAGAAGGCGAATATCAGAACTCAAATCCACTTCTAGAAGAAAATAATTTAGTTATTTTGTTATTAATTATTTTGTACCTGTTATACTTTTTAAATGAAAGACATTATATGAGTGAAATTATATTTATGAAATGAATCGTGTGTGAGATATGAGCCTATAACTAAATGGAACTAATTAAGCTCATAATGAATTTTCTTATAAGTGCTACCATTTTGGGTTAGGATTCATTATTAAACTTTAATAGCACATAATGACAAAATAAAAAAAAACGTTATATATTCATATAAATTACTTAGTACACTTTTAGCGAAGATAGCTAATTTTTCATACATGTTGGGGCATTTAAAGACACTAATCTTATCCAACTAGATCGTTTACATAGAATTGTGATAGCATTCTTTAAAAATATGTGAAACAATTAGTGTTTTCAGGGCCCTGTTAAAAGATAAAATCTTATAAACAAGAAATGGTATTATATTTCGGATAATGGTTACCATTTAAGTTTTATTCCCTGGTTAATATACATATTTATATATTGTGTTACATCTTATATGAAAGTGATCGTAAAATTAGAAGCAAATTTGCCCTAGCATCTAAAGTTTTATCTTTGTTCTTTTTAACATTTTCCTAGTAATTTGTATCCAGTCGAACTGTATCCAGGAATGATCATATTTTTTTTTTCATTATAGACGGGGATCTTTAAACAAAAATAATAAAATTTGTATAAAAAGTGAAAAAATTGGGTAATGGATATAGAACATACATAAGTTATTGGTCACAAATGCGGAATAGTCATATTTCAAATACTCATAATATTCAAATTATCAACATAAATTGGGAAATGTTAATTTGCTCAAACGAATCCAAAGTTTTTAGATTTAATGGCCATCAGCAATTTACTACGTAATATTGATTTGCTGGAATATAATGGTATATAAAGACGAGATATACAAGTATTTGCAGTAGGAAGATGTGAGTCATCTGCGGGTCGTATAGTAACTGACGGTAAAGGTTGGAACCCTTCTTCAGATGCTGGTAGTGCCGGGGACCCAGTCCAGAAGTATACCTAAAAATCATATATTCATATTAATATAAGACAGAAACTCAGAGAGTAAACATAATATTACAGTAATGAAAATTATGAACTACATATTATTTGTCGGACTCGTTTAAGCGCTGTTTCCAGATACCCTATATTTTCTGCTATTCATTCATACAAAAACCCACAAATTTCCTGAATTTGACACGGAAAATTATATAAAAAATAACATTTTAAGGTCTCACTATTTAAAAATATTTTTCTAATGGCATGAAAACTTGCAATGTCAGAGAAATTGACTAAATTAACAAAATCATTATTATTTTTATTACAATAATTACAGTCCGCAAATTAACATGTGTATACATACACATATCGCCACAAAAATATCTTTTTATTCAAATAATCGGCTGTCCTGGGGATTATTTAATGTAAATATAATTTATAACGTAATCTAGAAATAGACAACCGCGACAAAATAAGAATACAACCAATTATTTATTCCAAAACCTTCTAATATTGAGTTCTTGTCTAAATATATGTAAAATATATTTTATTTTCTTAAGGACGGATACACAAATATAGAAAAACGCCATTTTGTACGCAACATATCGGACGGATTTAAATTACATTTTTCAGAGTTATATTGGCTTTCATTTTTTGCTAAAATAGAAAAATAGGTTCATTAAATAAAAAGAGAAACGAGTAAATAATAGCTATCTGCTTTAAATTCTATGTTAACAATAAAGTTGTAATATGATAGCCGAATCATTAACGGAGGCCCATAAATCCATTTTACAATTACTTTGAAATCTATTTTTTTTTTGGTTCTTAGATATTAAAAACTAAAAAAAACCCATGCGTTTTACTTGTATATATATCCTTTCTCATAAATTCTATAGTACCACGTTGGGATAAAATCGCAATAGTTTCCACTTATTAGCTCATAAGTCCATCAAGCTGGTTATCTTTAATGTCAAAATAATGAAATTTTGTAAATTGCGCATGATTCAAAAGAACTCGAAAAAATTAATGAATAAAACAACACTTAAAGAAATCCTCGATAGAAATAGCAATAATTTTGTAATTTTTCACAGTGCAACCTGGGGTGAGATTGTGTTTTTTTTTATATACCAGTGATTTTGAAAAGACAGATTTCCAATTTAGACTTACCAAATCTTGACGCTCCAAAGTATTCATTTTTTCCACAATACTCCAGAACCATCTCTTAAATTTTAAAAGTTTGTCAGGTCCTTCACTGGACTCATCATTAAAAGTGGTATAAGAAATCAATGTTGATACATTGATATCGCCGACTCCATTCAAAAGCAATCGAAGATCTTCTGCTGTTAAGCTGTTCATGCAATTGTCTGGCAAAACATCGAATATACCGTCTTTTAAAGCCTGTGAATTTAGTGGTTAATGACCGTTTGGGTTAATAGTTTTTATCTTTTACCTCGAGTGCTTTTTCTTGTGATTTAATAAGCCTATACTCTGTATAACGCCTTACATAGTCAAATATATTACTTGAGCTTACGGGTACATCGCGACCTCCTGGGATTAATTCACGGTTGCCACAACCTTCCTCCTTCATTAAATCAATGCTGAAATACAAAAGTTATATGAGTACATTAATTGAAAAAAAAAAAATAGAAAACTAGAACACTTACACAAAACTAAGCTCCATTCGGTTAATATTTTCTTCACCTTCTCTTGTTGATGCGTTTTGGATGATTTGTCTAAATGATTCATACAATGCGGGATCAAAAAATGCCAGGTCATGAAATTTGATTTTCCGTCCTAACACGTATTTCAAAACATGTCTTTGAAGAAACAATGGGAGCAATTCATTTTGCAATAAACAAAGTCCAATAAGTCTAAAAGGAAAAACATATTAAATATGTATGGATTATTCATAATATTATTATTATTTTCACCTGCCGATATTTCTAAATGCGTTTATGCGTTCAAAAGATGCCAGTCCTTGCCTTGGAGTATAAAAGCCACGCTTACCCGGCGAGTAAAACAGTGGCTCATTGTCATCTTCAATTGAATCAATAAGTCCTGCAGATGGTGACTTTTTTTGTTGATTTTGCATATGCATATCCGACTTCTGCTTGAACGAAATTATTTCAACTGCCTCATTGACTTTTTGCCTTAGTGTTTCATCTGAAGATAATACCGAAAGCAGTTGGGGAGTTGGTATTTCTAGAAGCATGCCGGTTACCTTCGATGCATGCGTTAAGTTTATCGATTGGATCTAATACATATTTTAATTCAAAAAATATTAGTAAAACGTTAACTGCAATAGTATTTAAATATCTACCTTGGGAAATAAACGTTCTCCTAACTGTTGTAGATGTACGGACAAATGATCATTTGGGCTTTCAGTTGTGTTATCTGATTTAAAATATGTAAAATGTTAATAATCAGGACTAATCTTCAAATATCAGAAATTTACCTGTGTTGCCTGCTGGCACGTATGGCCTAGCATCAATGTTTAAAGATTTTCGTTCACGTGCAGTGCGCCATAATATTTTGCTGCCGGTACCACGCCGCTGCAAAGAGGGAGGATCACGGCTAGACCCCGATACAGTTCGACTTCGGAGAATACTTGAAAATGGAACACCGTATTTACTTTGCGTACTACTTCCGACTTGCACTGAATCCAAATTTGGCAATTTTGCGCTTGCTAATAAAGCTTCTGAAATAGACGTATAGAAACTACGGGCTACACCGGATCCTTCACCTGGTTCATCCTTGAATGTAACTTTAACTCGGTTGAATGTTATGGGTGGCTGAGTCCGACGGTTTTGTGTACCAAATTGAGCATTTAATTCCTTAAAAGTTTGAACTATTAAATTCTCACGGTTTCGTTCGAGCTTACAGAGTACCAAATCACGCTGTTGCCCGTTACGAAGTTTTTCCATATGACGTCGGAATCGCATTTCCTTAACTGGAAAGCCTCTCAATTCGGGCAAAACAGAACCGTGTTCCATACCAACATCATCCATAAACACTCGACCGAAAAGATCAAGTGCTAGCTTCCAACGGCTCAGCAGAAAGTTCCATGATGGCAGTTCTGAAGAATTGCTCTTGTAAAATAATGATCCACGAAATGGAAACATTACTGTTTGATTTTGTATCTTCTCACGACTATTATCACATTTGTGTTTTTGAGCCATTTGATTTTCGGAAGATGATGCACAAAGTTCGGATTCATTATTTTCATCCGTTTCCGATTTTAAAATCGAAGCTCCAGCTCTGACGATTACGCTGCGAACCGCAGATACTGACATAGAATTGTGTAATGGTGCGACTTCCTCTAGAACTCCACTACGGATTTGTCCTTTTGTAGGTGCGATAATAACCTCGGGACGAGTTGTTAGCAAAAGATCCGATTTACTGGGTCCCGCGGTATCATCGCTCATTTGAATATCTCCTCCATCTGAATCGCCAATGTACTTATTGCCTAATTTTACGAGAAATCGATGATTAACCATATGTTATCATATTTAACATTATAAAATAGAGTACAAATAATTGTCGTGCATAACAATTTGCAATATAAACGATTTACCTTTAACTTCATGTGATTTAGAGTCGTCTAAGCACTGTTTTTTCTTTAACTGTATGTATATATTTGAATCTGCAGTATCACCATCCATGTACGATGAGGAAGTATCCTCCTTCGGTTCCGTAATTTTTGTACTCAAATCGGACATAGTAGATGTCATTTCTACATTATTTCTATTTTGAGCATCTATTTTCATAAAATTCGAAAATCCCAGACGTGTGGGTGGTTGATCAATGGAACGCTGATGGGATATGTTACATTTAGTATGGCTTTTTGAACCAGTAACGGAACTATGTAATGGCAGATTAGCAAACAGCTCTTGTCGTTTTGAATTTGGTTGTAACAAGTGTGGCTTATCAGCAAGAGGCATTGCCATGTCAAGAGGTAAATCAAATCCATCAGGCGCCGAGCAACCCAAGCTGAGAGTTGAGTCAGATCTGGTAAAAAATGCATGCTTTCGTGTGTTTACATTTAAATGACATTGTCTGTTATCAACATTTGAATCGTCTAGATTACTTAGTTCTTCATCAGTATCATAATTTTCAACTGAATTCGCCAAATTGTTAACGCGTCCAGAAATAGAATCGTTTTTATCATAAAAGCTAGTGTCGTTACGCATATAAAAGACAAATGCATCAAGCACGTAAGCAATATGCCGCAATGCGGTTATATCTAAAACGGGAAGAGCATCTCTATGCTCTGAAGTGTGAGCGCGCATTAATGAAAGACAATAAGTAAAGAAATCGCGTCGGGAACTTGATCCTACGAAAGGAAAATAAGCATTCATAATTTAGTAAAGACAATCGATACAAATAGTTTTAAATGGCCTCACCAATTACATTAACTCCCACGTTTGCGGTATTTGGAGTAGAAGGTGATTGATTTGATGTAGCTTGTGCACTTAGATTAAGCGGATGTAATGGATGATTTGGATCTGTGTAGTTCGCCAAATAGGCTCCGAATTTCAGCTGTGCCTCTGTACCGTCCATGACTGTAAACATCCAGTCCCAAGTTGGTTTCAACCGCTTTTCAACAAATGCCTTTTATAACAAAAATAGTTAGACATTACACTTTCTTATTAAACATGTAAGCTTACCTGAACGGCTATGGCTTCCCCAATATGGATTTTGAGTGAAGTTTCTATATCATTCATCATATTGAATGTCATAATACCCAAGAGTTCGGAAATTTGACGAATTGTAATACCAAAAGCTCGTCCCAAGTTGCTTGCCGTTGTTGCCATTGTATGAGACTCGGTTGTCGGTGTATTAACAGTAGTACTACTAGCTGGCACCGTTGTCCGTCGTAATGCCATAGGATCAATGAATACGAGATTGGATCCTGTTGGAACGCGAACGGATGGTCGAGTATTTTCGCGACTTCTAATTGCCCATTGCATTGTTTGTGGGGTGAGATCATTGCGTGCATTCGAGTTTATGTTGCGACGTTCGAGCTGTTGATCATTGAAACTAAATTCATCCGACTGTTCATCCGATTCGCCATCTTCTGACCCTTCTTCTTCTTGAGCTGAGGAATCGCCAGACTCGTCTTCCAAGAAAAGAACTCCAATATCTATAATAAATATTTAAACAAAATAAAAACACATTTTGTGAAAACATTTTTTAGACATAAAAATAGAAGTCTCACTTAGTATTGTTAGTGTAAAGTAATGCACTGTGCATAGTTTAAAATTTACCTGTTTCTGATCCAACAGTGGTACCAGCTTGACCACTTCTTTGAGCATCTTGATTGCTCTGGTTGTCATCGGAGTCCGACTCTGTCTCTGCATCATTAAATGTAAAATCGTTGTCGCTTTCATCATCCTGCATAGCTTCTTCATTTCTTTGACTCTCTATTAAGTCTTCGTCTTGGCTACTTAAGTTGTTTTCTCGATTAGGAATTTCTTCCGATTCTGATGGGTCTCTAAGGGCTAAGGCAGTTTTGTAAATTAACGAGTTTCATTTATACATATATAGAAAAAAAAATTATCTACTTACTATCAATGGCAACTATATCGTAATTTTGTTGCCCACTAAAATTCGAATTCTGAGCATTGATTGCATCGTGCACAATTTGTTCGGAATTAATTTCAATATTGGAGGGAGCTAATGGCTCAACAGTAAATAAATCATCAGAATTCTGAAAATATAAAAATTAACTTGAGTTGGAATATAAAAATTTATAAAGATATGTGTCAATCTTCCTAAAAAAAAAAATTTTAATTTTTGTGTTAATTAACTAAAATAAAAATAGGAATGAATAAAATAATAAAAATCGTGAATTCCTTCTTTTTTTTAACATTTTGATTATGTGGACGTCGCTTTCTATCCAAATTTAAAGCAAGTAAGAAAGCTACAGTCGAGTGTGCTCGACTGTAAGATACACGCTACTTATTTTGAATAAAAGCAAAAATAATATACCGCAAAAATGCTATAAGAATATGCCATGTGGTACATTTGGTACTACATGCGAGATATACTATAGAGTGCAAAATATATAAGATTATCAGCCAAAGCAACTAAGACCCCTAGAAAGTATGCGTTTTTGCCTATACAAAAATATTTCTTTAATAACTTCTACAACTTTTATCTGATCGCAACCAACTTTTCAGGAATCACAAAGACTATAGGTATTATTATATATACAAAATATATTATATTAGCGACTGTAGCTTTAAAATTAAGCTTGTTATTCGAGTTTTGTCAATATATGGGGTAAGAGTGGGATTGGCATAAATTTGAAACAAGCTTAATCTGCGTGCAAACATAAACATTGACGAAACAAGTAAGAAAGCTACAGTCGAGTGTACTCGACTGTGAGATACCCGCTACCCATTTTGAATAAAAGAAATATATTTTGCGGTATTTTTCTCAAAATATACCGAATATACTACAAAAATACTTAAAATATACCAAATGGTATATTTGGTATATCGATATAATACCGCATTTAAAATATACCATAGACGGCACAATATACCAGATTGTCAGCCAAAGCAACTAAGACCCCAAGTAAGTAGGCGTTTTTGCCCATATTTCTTTAATAACTTCGACAATTTTTATCTGATCGCATCCAAATTTTCAGGAATTCGCAACTCTAGCTTTAAAATTACGCTTGTTATTCGATTATTTTGATTTGCTGGGGCGGAAGTGGGCGTGGCAAAATTTGAAACAAACTTGATCTGCGTGCAAACATAAATGCTGTCGAAAATTATAGCTCTATCTCTTATAGCCTCTGAGATCCAGTTTTTCATACGAACGGACATGGCTAGATCGTCTCGGCTGTTGACGCTGATCAAGAATATATATACTTTATAGGGTCGGAGATGCCTCCTTCGACCTGTTACATACATTTCCTGTCGGCACAAAGTTATAATACCCTTCTACCCTATGGGTAGCGGGTATAAAAAGTATAGCTCTATCTCTTATAGTCTCTAAAATCTAGGTGTTCATACGGACAGACGGACAGGTTAGATCGTCTTGGCTGTTGACGCTGATAAAGAATATAAATACTTTCTAGGGTCGGAGATACCTTCTTATGCCCGTTCCAAAAAATTCCTGCCGGTACAAAGTTATAATACCCATTTTTCTTATGGGTAGCGGGTATAAAAAAATCAATATTTATATAATATAATATTTATATATTATAATATCTATAATATACAATAACTTACATCAAGATTAGATGAGGACATGGCAAATGGGGCAGTAGGACGAACGACACCAAGTCTCACTGGTGCAATTAGAGCCTCGGATACTTCACACAATTCTTCAATAGAAATTTTATGGAGCGTTTGAAACACCTTAACGCAACTTTGAACATATTTATTGCAAGACGTGTGACTTTTGCGTTTCTCTGGATTTGGCTGTTTTTCTAAATTAAAAATAACAAAAACTCTGGCCACTGATCGTACAAAACGTCGTGCAACTTCCTCGGCATCTTTACAGCGATCGGCAATAACATAGTTTTGTAGTTCGCGCACTAAAGTCAGCAACAGCGTATCTAGATGATCATTGGTACATTTTACAATCAAATTATGTGTAAACTTGTCTAGTAATGTGGATCCTTGCTGAGACTGCATAAAAACGTTAAAGGAATCCGAGTTCGTGCTGTCATTTTGTAAATTAGATGGAGGATCGTTTCTTTCGGCTCCACTCATTATCATAGAGCGCACAGCTTGCCAATCGATTAATAGCCGCTCTAGCGCTTTTCTTGCGAATTTCGGAGGCTCAAGATCATGGTCTGGCATATCACTATCGACGTCTAGAGATGAAGATTTTCGGTTTGTTATGACAGTGTTGGTACCATTTGCATTTCCAGTATTATTAGCAACAACATTATTGCGCACTCTAACGTTAAAACGATATTGACGTTGCTCTATTATCTGACGACCTACTGTCTGTATGAGGAATAATAATATCGATTCGCCTTTGGAATTAAATTTGGTAACCAAATCAGTGCAAGAGACCAGTTTACAAAGCAATGCAAAACGCTTAGTAAGATTACCAGCTATTAGAGCCTTGCATTTGCATTTTTCCCAGCAATCACAGTATGCTGTCGGCGCTGTGCGTTTAAGTTTACAATCATGACCTTTGTGGCAAACGCGGGCGCATTCAGTACAGCAACATAGAGAACCAGTTAGTCCACATGTTTTACATTCAAAAATATTTTGATTGATATGATCCGCTCCTGTCCAAGTGAAAGAACATGTATCATTGTAACATATCACATGTAACGGTGATTGATCTGGGGGAGACCCAGTTGGGAAAATCATGGCATCTTTCAACTGCGATTCTTGATCCGCAACACTCAGAATTGTATTCAAAAGAATTATACCAGCTTCGTACGCACGAGATGAAACGGCTAACATAAACGCCGTTTGACCCTGAGCATCCTTCGCACTTAACATCTGATAGAGATAGGGGCGCATCGCAGAACTCGAGCACATATGCTGAAGTATAACGATGGCGTATTCGCGTCGTTGTATAACATCAAATGTATAATTTGGACTTGCCATTTTACTCTGCGATGACGAAGGTAAGATTTTCGAAAGATCACCATCATCACCAATATCAGTTATACTCTGAGGTGCTGCTGTGGTGCTGAGGTTGCTGGCAGTTCCGCCGGAGTCAACTGTCCAGGGCATTGGGATATAGGCATGATCCTCCCCAGCACTTGTTGACGGATGTTGATTGTTTTGGTCCGACTGCTGTTCAGTATTGATGAGACGTTGCATCATGTCACGCAGACTGATTCGATTTTCCCTAGACGTAGACGTAGACGGTGAGCTAATACCGCCAGCTGATACTGTCGCAAAACTGGAAGTCTCGTTAAAGTTACTTCCATTTCCTGCAAAAAGCGCTGCCGTAGGCTAACGATGACCCCGTTCGTGGTACCGAAGCCCCGGACCCAGAACCAAAGCTTTTTTTTTTTTCGGAATTAGTAGTGGCGAAATCTTGTGAAGAATATTGAGAATCCTTATTGGATGTTGGCGAACACATTATGACGCATGCATGAAATATGTTCCTATTCCCATCGCAATGTTCTTCTACAACAGATAATGCTTCTTTACGGTCTTCTTGTTCAAGACGTTTTAGCACAGCTATGCAGTTTTTCACATCACATCGCAATATATGCGGCATTAATTTTTGGCTTACAAAAAGTAGCGCCGTCATGCAAACTTTTGATTTTAAATTGTTGCATGATGGTGATGGGGGTAACGAAATAGTTGCCATAGTAACAGCTTTAACAGGTGGCAAATCAAACCATTGAGGATCTTTAATTGAACCAATGCAGTCCTTTGCTAGTGGATAAAGTGCACCGTTTCCATCTTGGAGCACTATTGTACTACTGTTGCCGTTGCAATCATTATTGCATGACATTGCAATGTTACTAACAGATGTACCCAAAAATGACATGCAGTCTGTAGGAAATTGACAGTTTTGTTCTTGTTTGCTATTATACAGATTATATAGACTGTAATGAATTTTGCCAAATACTTTTTTGATGACATGAATGCCACGCGTATCGACCGCTATTGTAAGCAGTTGCGAGTTAGATAAATCAGCGCTAATATTAATTTTCTTCGGTTGCTTTTGGAGCCAATCTGGACCACGTGATGATGCTGCTGACCTAAACACTTGCACGTCTTCACGTCGCAGTAGTCGACATAGTTGCCAATCATCCTCTTTTCCTTCTTCCTTTGTAGCAGTTCCCATCACCATGTTATTGGAGGAATTTAGTTGAGGAAATCTGACTGCTACATACTCGCCATCAACTTTAAGAACTTTTCCAATCGGGCCCACTTTGTCCTCCACGAAAACAACATCTTTTAGTTGCCATATTTCCTCATCCTTTCTGCCTTCTTGACAATTGGTACTATCCTCCTTAGCTGTCATTCGCTTAGTTCGCTTGTGTGATGAGACACTACCTGTATCGCTGCAAGTACTAGATGCTGGTGAAGGCGGGGGCGGCATATCGATACGATCTGTTGTTTCCTTGCTTGATGAACATAATTGTCCACTCTTGCTGGAAGTTGTAGATTGCACAGGCTGAGCAGGCTTTGATGTATCCTTATCTGTGTTGGATATAACCGCTGCTGCCTGACTTTTATCCGATGCCAAATTTGTACCGATGTTTAGAATCTTCATTCGGCAAACATCTGAGAAATCCCACACTGAATTTAATAACTGTCCAACTTTTGGAACACCATTTGTGGAGGTGAATCCAATTGATCCAGTTTGGTAAATGGGACACTTCTTCATTATAACTTGTGAGCCTACGTTTATATCAGCTGCAACCACTTTGAATGGTTTTTTGGTTTTTGTTCGGAACTTATCCCACAAATATCGCCGTTGATCAAATGGTAGTACTCCCCACCAATAAATGTTGTTATTATCGGTTCGAACCGCAGTGTATAAGGAACACACGTGGATTGTTGAAATCGGATCGATGTTGAACTCATTAAAAGCTGTTGCAGTGTGCTCTAATTTTGCTCCTAAATAACCCAGTTGTTCATCCATCCAAGTGGCGACTCGATTTGTTTCAGTTACAATCGAACATCTTATGAAATTCGCAGATATAAGCTCAACTTTTTCAACAATGTTAAGTGACATGGACTTTGGATGAAATACGTTTTCCGCCTAAGGTAAGATAAAAACAAAGGTGAATATCAGTATTAATTATTAAACAACTAACGTTGCATTTTCTAAATATCATATGGAAATGAAAAATTTCGTTCAACTTTGCACTCAAATAAATAAGAGTCCTACTTTGAGAAATCAATACATATAAACTTTATTACTCATCTCATTATAAATTTTTGGTAAAATATTCAGCATTTTACCGTTCATATATATAACTTTATAATGCAAATAAAGACACACCGATCAGAAGCCATTTCCTTTAAATATGTGTACTCATGATGTGCAAGAAGATCACATACAATGGCTGTCCATTTTTATGAATAACTTATATGTACATATGTAAATATGCTTTAAAAATACGATGAACAAACACAACGAAAGTTTGGTAAATTTGTGACTTGTGTTTAATAAATGCAAAAGTATAGAAAATTTCGTAATCAAAGTTATAGTCAAATAAATGAAGGTTTCATAGATGAAATTCCGCAAACTTCATATTTCTGTAGGGAACAAAAATCTTCAAGGTGCGCGAGAAAAGTTACGTCGAAACTTGATGTGACTTGAGAATGAATGCCAGGACCTTTAAAAAGGAGTGTTTAATTTTAATGAAGCTTTTTTGATGAAACTTGGTGAAACAAATATGACCCGAAAATAAACCAACAGTTCATGGTATGGAGAACAACAACATGAGTTATCGTATTAGCTGCTATACCCTTGGAAAGTCGAACTTTTACCTCAAGTGATATTCAGCAGTATTTACTAATAGCTTCAGAAACTTATTGGAACTCTGAAAAAATTAAGAATTGCGCTACTTTTTCCCCTTACTTAATTTTCTATCTATTTCTATCTGTAGCATTGAAGAGATTTTGTATAGATCAGAAATTTGAAGATTAAGATTATCAACAAAAAAGGTTTTTTTAAATTTACGGTCATTTTTTTTGGTTAAGCCCTTTGTAAGATGTGGGTATCTTTAGGCTAGTCATATGACTCATTCCTACTTATATATTTAAAAATTCTTTTAAGCCACGTGTATTGGCATTTTCTATACTACCGATTGCTGTTCAATTTCTTAATATGGTGTCAATGACTTTGGATATTTATCTGATTTGTGAAACAATTTTATGTAGATCAGATCTGTTTCAATATGAATTTGATGTAAGAGACCATAATGTTACATTGATCAAAATATATATTAATAATCAACATATCAGAAATTAGTGTACAGTTACTTACATCACATTTATAAGGTTCCACATCTGACCAGCGCCATTGATGTAATTCTCCATTTTCCGAAAGTGCAATAAACTCGGAATATAAAGCGCCAATTGTTTTAAAACGAACTGAGTTTTTATCAGGCCATGGCTGCCATTCTTCAGATATCCAAATTGGTGATGGCATCGTTGAAGGTTCTTTCTTTTTTTGATCTGCAAAAGTGTTCTCGTAATGAAAAATTAAAAACAAATTTGCACATTGAAAATTAACCTGTCTCCTTATCCCATGTGTAATCATCTTTATTAATCCATCGTCTTGGTCCATAATACTGTCGATCCCGCCAACGGCTAAACGCTTCTCGATCAGCATTAGCGGAAGACATTTGTCCAGAAAGGTTTCCGCTTCCCGTTATAACACCACTTGATGAAGATGAGCGATTAGATTGATTGTTGTCTGCTCCAGATGAGTTGGCGTTAGTCCGTTCACTTCTAATACGATCGAAAAGCAAACTGGAAAAACGAAAGTAAATAATCATTGATTATGGTCGAAAATCCAATTGGGCATGTCTTTTCTTACAGATTAAAATTAGAATTAAATTAATAGTACCGATTTAGACAATTCTCAAAAATAGTTGACTCATTGGTTTATTGACGTTAATTTCATCAGAAGATTAAACATTAATTTTTGACCCAACCTTTGCACCTTTATTTGGGGAAAAGAGATAAGGAAAATATATTGCTTTCAGGGGAAAGAATAAATCATCAATGCAAGTTGAAATTATGCCTTTGTGAGTACTTTGTGCGCAGGAAATTGAAAATATGAGGCATTTTATCACCGAAAGTTATAATGTTAATTAAATTTATCATCAGCATAATATATATTGATGATGATTACTGGTCACTAACAACATGTACAACATCATTAACCAATAAAGACTATACGCTAATGAAGAGTAGACTAGGTCAAAATACAATGTAATAATAATTTTAAATATTGGGCAACGAACTAAATAAGTTTGGTCTGATTGCTCATTTTGAAAATAACGAAAGCAACATCAAAATGGTATGCATATAAAGTACAATATGAACACGAATTTCATTTTGAATTGGGAAATAAAAAATAATAATAAAAATAAATAAATCGAGCCTCATTGCTACTATTTACATCAGTTAGTTTCATTTTTAAAATGTAAATTGTTACATAAAGGAGTGCCACAGAAATACTTATCATCAAAAATGAATTTATTGTTTTTCAAAGAATTCTCCAGCAAGGTTTATACACTTTTGCATGCGCTCAAACCAATTGTCGAAGCACTTTTTCCACTCCTTTTGAGGCACCTCTAAAACATGGTTTTGGCATGTTTTTTCAACAGCATCTTCTAGCGTCAAAGATCGCTGACGGGAATAAAAAAACATCATTGGATGCCAAGTCAGGGCTGTACGGTGGGTGACCCATCAATTCCACGTTTTGGCCGGTGAAAAAGGCGCGGGTTTGAGCTGATGTGTGAGAGTTTGCCATGACAACAGTGCAGAATGATGCGAATTTTCTTGTTCGTTTTTCGAATTTCTCTAAGGACTTCAGACAAACAAATTGTGGTGTACCCCTCAGAATTGACCTACCTACATTGCTCAAGCGGAACAGTCGCCACATGACCAGTTTTACCGAAGAAACAAGCGACCTTTTGCTGGAAGTGCTTCTTCCACGAACAACTTTCGTTGGATTTGGCTCGTCTTCAAAGACCCACACGATCGATTGCTGTTTTGTTTCGGGCTCATAAGCATAGATCCATGATTCGTCATTTATAAATGGTCTTTTGAAGCAACGCGAATGTATTATTTAAAAATTTCTTGGAACGAATCCTCACAAGCCTTTTTTTGGGCAATTGTCAAATTGTGCGGGATCCAACGAGAACAGACTTTTTTTACGACCACGTGTTTATGCCACATCGAATGCATTCTGGTGGAAGAAATATCCAAGGATGCCTCTATCTCACGATATATTACATGACGATCTTGCATTATTAGTTCACGTACGGCATCAACGTTCTCTGGCATAACGACTGCTTCTGGACGACCTTCGTCTTCGAGCAAGCATCGGCCACGGAATTGCGCGGTGCCACAGATAAACGACTCTGCTCTAAATCGACTTTAATTCCAATGCTTCAATGCTGCCACATAGATCAAATATAATTTTTGAGTTCACCAAAAACCAAGATGACATTGCCATGTTTATCTGTCAGTCTGTTCGTAAGAACGCCTATATCTTAGAAAGCCTATGTGATTGCACGCAGATCAAATTTAGTTTATCAGTTCGTCAGCACACGATGAGCCCGCTCCAAGGCGCGGAAAAACTCTACAGTCGGCTGTCAAGGTTCTCACGTCTCTTTTTTGGGCTGCGAATTGCTTCTGCATTCACCGTATTCACTAGATCTTACCCCAGCGACTATTTATTGTTTTCAAATCTCAAAAGAATGCTCACTGCTAGGAAAAAATTTTCGTCGAAAAATGAGGTGATCAGCAAAAATGGTGCGCGTTTTGAAGCAAACGACATATCGTACTACAAAAATTCTATCGAAAAATTGGAGGTAATAATCGCTATAATCAGCGTATCACTCTTGAATGGAACTATGTTGAGCAAATAAAACACATTTGCAAAAAAAAAGTGTTTTACTATAGTAGGCCGCGTTTCTTTCAATTTTCCTGCTATGTGGTTGGTGCAGTCAGGTCTTGCTTGCTTTGGTTGACAATCTTGAATATTTTGTACTTAATGGTAGATTTTGAATGCAATAGTATATCGAAATACCAAATATAGCTTTTGTATTTGGTATATTTAATGAATAATGCCGCACCACTGTTGTGTATTTATTGAAAATAGATAGCGAGTGTCACAATTGAACACATTTGAATATATTTTTGTGACTTGTTCACAATAACCATTCTTCCGTTTTTCTTATCAACAATTTATCTTCTGTTTTATATAATAGCATTTATTTTAAATAAAATTGCAAATCAATTTATTGTTTTGCTATATTGGATAAAAAAATTCCTATTAAACACTTAGATACCTTTATATGGTATGGTATACCCCTAAGTAGTTAAGCTCGAAAAAGTTGGTGAAACTGCTAAGAACTAGAGCACGCACTATCACTATTTGCAGACTGTCAACAAAAGAACTGTGACTTTCGGCTTATGAGAGAGATGCACACCGTACGAAGACGTACAAGTGAAAGAAATACGAGTAATCTGATTTTAGATGAAAATATTCCAGGTTTAGTGGCTGAAAATTTCCATCAGAATTGCTATTAAGGGAATGTGAATTTTCTCTTATAATTAATGTGAAACAGAAATTATATAAATGCATGCATTCAAATCTTTAGAATTTCATATGTTATAACTTACTTTCTGATACTGGAATAATTACTGAAAATTTCCTCTGAGAAAAGACCGTCAGAGGGATCTATTATAACACTGCTATTGTCGCCTGAAAATCCATTGTCTAATAGGGAAATAAGGTCTTCAGGAACATAATTATCCCCTCCTTCTTCAGTATCTTCAGCTTCTTCGTCGTCACGTGAAAGTAAATTGTTGACAGCTAAATTCACATCAAGATTTGTGCGCTATAAAGGTAAACATTAAACGTGCATACCAAGTTTATATAAGTTCATTTGTTACCTGAAGTTCTCTTATAATGAGATTTCGACTTTTTCCTTGAAGGACAACTTCTGCTTGAGATATAAGTTCTTCAGGCACATATGTGGTTGGGACAGTCACTAGTGGTCGACTGGATGAACTACCACCAATTATTACACCAGTACTTCTTGATCCTGATCCTTGTCCACTTGAGCCTGTCCTTCCTGTTGCTCGAAGAAGCCGAGCTCTGGACCGAGGCATTGGACGTGATGAAGATGGCACTTTTGGTCCATTGGACGCTGCGACTCCACCCGATGCGGTACTTTTAATTATAAAATATTTGTATAGGAAAGTTATGAAAAAATTAAATGTAGAAACTCACCATTTATTATCGGATTTAGTCAAATCAAGTTTTTCAGAGTTTATTGAAAACGCTACTCGAAATGCCTTTCCATCTTCCAAAAGAACTCCAAGATGATTGGGACCAATCACCACTTCTTTCACTGGTATTTTCAGCTGCTCAAAAATCCGATGAGTGCCAGAGCCGAAGCGGTTGACTTTATCAGATACCTCTCGTATTCTATATAAAAAATTTTAAAGAATATCCATTAAAAAAATACGTAAATTTCATAAAAGAACACATAACTACTGGCATCACATAACAGCATTGCATAACTATTCAAGGTAGTAACGTTACCAACAAATTCAATGACAATGTTATTTTAACAACAAACTGCGTAGACATTATATATTAGCAAGATCGGCTTCGTCAGGTCCTTAGGTGTTTTCGAAATCAAATTAGAGGTCAACTATGAGATATTTTTAATTGTTTTTGAAAATGTAACACTGATGAATAAAACATTTTTTATTCAATTACACACTCTAAAAATATGGCACTATTATTATAATCAAAGAGAAATTCCAACACAAATTACAACTGTAATCCACAGTCCCGGCTTTTTTGAAGTATATCTTAACAATCATAGTCGATTCTAAATAAAATCATGGGGCACATGCACTTATATATATGTTCACATATAGGTTAATTGATCGTACATAGATCAGTCGTTTATTGCGAAATCCTGACATATTGGACTAAATTGGTCCAATATTGTCCAAATGTCTTATTAAATTTAGTTGACAGATGCCATTTGGTTTGGAATTGTCATATTGAAAATGATAAAGAATTTTGACAACTTGAATATCACAAAAAGCAAATGCATGTATGGTATGAACCTGTCATAAGATGTATTAAAGTTTTGGCACACGTCGATTATTTCAATAATCTCTAAACAAAATACTATGCATATATGTACGTAATAATTTTTATATATACATATGCGCACGTTACACATTTAGGCATGTGTGTATATATGTACATATGTATGTCAGAGTACAAACATATGTAAAAACAATTTATGAAAAACTAATGTACCGAATTAAATAATGGAATCTTTATAAAATAATTACCAGTTTTAAAGTGTATTTTACGTGTATGAAAATACAAAATTATTATTAATGGAACACATGACATAGGCATATACATATGTACATATATTGTTAAAATATTGCAAATGCACAAAATTTACATGTCCATGTATGTATGTACATACATGCATACATACTTGTACATGTGTTTCACATGTGCAAAAGCCATAGGCACATATGGATTTCCCTACATACATACAAAATATTTTTGTAATTTATTACTATTCTTACCTATCAATAAATTGTTCATCAGTTCCTGGAAGTGGTTGCAAAACAAATTGCATAGAAACCATTGTAAATTTCTTTTACTATACGAAACACACTACTTCCTCAATTTTCATTTCAGCTTGGAAAATGTAGCTAAAAATAGAGATGCTACAAAAAACTCAAGAAATACATTAACAACCGATTGTTGAGATATATCGATAGAATGGGGTTCATCTCAAACCTACATTTTGAAATGTCGCTTTGAGCACAATAATCGGTTCATTGTAACTCCACATTCATTAGACCAAGCGCATCTACTTGAATAATGCGATCCTATTGTGTTAATGTTCAAAAAAATCTCATGAACATCAGTTTGCAGGTACAAAAGTTACTAAACATGAAGAAAAGGTTTTAGTAACATTTCAACTGAAAATAAGCAATTTTATAAATATTGAATTATTGATTAGATTAAACCAATGAGATTTAAGAATCAAATATATTTCAGTGTCGAAATTTTAATTTCCTGAGTGGATAAAGCTCACATAAGGATGATTTCGTCCTTCATAAGTCATTTATGCTTTCTCCTGAAAGCAATATATTTGCCTTTTCTCTATTTCGAGAATAAAGCTTTGTAACTTACATTTTCAATAAATAGTGGAGCGGCAATCAGCTGTTTCCTACAAAAAAAGGGGATGCCACCCTTTTAAGCGATTTCATTCCGGTGATTTCAACTACTTATTTTTAGCATTTAAGTAATTATATTTAACAGATTATTATGCCATCCCTTTAAGTATTTTTACATGTTTTTCCATTCTAACAATAGTATGGCAGCTTAGGCGATAACTAATGGTGAATGACTTATCGGTTGCTCACAAAAACGAAAATTGTTGCTACCCGAATTTGAGGTGGGGTCAGATATACATATATTGTTTTAAAAATAATTAAATGGTTAATTGATCTTCTGGCGGTCTTAAATTAACACAGTTTTTAATATTCGCACGCAGCATAACTCGAATATTCAATATTTTTCTTGAAATGTCGACCATATGTTTAGGTCGCGAAAATGAATTTAGACCTTTTGGTACAAAAATTTAATTTGAGTGCTTGCAAAAAGAATTACAGCTTTATTTTATTATTTAAAATTACAAAATTGTAAGTCATCAAAAATCATTAGAAAGGGAATGAAAAAATTTAAATGTCATTAAAAAAAAAACAAAATATGCATATATTCTCGATCGGGAGTTGAACCCGGACCCACAACATGTTGGGCTTGCAAACCACCAGCAGAGCCAACGCGGTCCTTTGTGCAAGTGCCATTTAACTGCAAACATATAGAACGCGAGCAATTGTTGTTGTCTTCATCTTCAAGACTTTCGTCGCGGCAAAACAAAATTGACGTGAGCTAGCTGCTTGTCAGTGAGACAACTGCACGTTGTAAAACTTCACACGCATACACATACTGATATAGGCGAGCATGTAGATACATACACGCATACATAGAAACGAAAGCAGAGCGCAACGAAATACGCACATGCTCATCGCTACGCATTTGATCTGCGACTGAACTCAACGCTGCGCGCTGCGTTAGAGCTTCGAATTTTCGAATGAGCCGAAGAGGCTCGGTGTTCGAATCGCAGCGCACGGCCCGACTGGGGCTGCAATAATACTGTTTTTAATGATACGTTTTGGTTGTATGACTTGACGCATCTATGTATTGTATGGTTAGTGCTTATACTTTTTTGAATCTCCATCGTGCTTATTAAATTGCTTATTTTCGGGTGATTTGTTTCTATTGCTTTTGTTATTCTTCTTTTTTCTGCCTGAATTTTTTTCTTACCCCTAGGCAGCTGTTCGCGTGATGCTCTGTTAACACTTGCATCATAGAACTGCATTATTAAAGCAGATGCACTTGGTCTAAATCGAGTGTTAATTAAATGCACTTATTAAGAAAAACAAAAACAACAAATAACAAAAAAAAAAAAAATAGATGAAAAAACAATCATTGTCTATTTCTAAGGCGACAATATTCCAAGAAGAAATTATATTGCAAATTGGTTGGTTGCAGTACTTTTTTTATTTTAATTTTTATATAAATATTAATTCTATTTTCTGTATTAGAAAGTGGTTTTAGATGCTTTATTATTTTTGAAATTATCCATTTTAATACTTCTCTTTGATATGAGTGCAAAATACTAGGTTGACTATTTTTTTCTATTTTGGAACTGCTGATTCGATATTCACATACGGTCCAGTATCGGAGTATCCTAGTTTTCCTGTCTATCTATTTTCGGAGTTCCAATATGCAATACCAGCACATATAAGTGTGTAAGCATCGACAATATTCTTACGACTGTCGGTACGACAGTCTTTCATTATCCGATTGAATAATATCTAATTCGCTAACTCAAAAACGTCTGTCTAATATTTGTTTTTTTACCACTGGACCTTCCACTGCACTTTCAGCAAAAGAGTAGTTACCTTCAACTTCAAAGCACTCTATTAACCAGTAATATGCATTCTCTATTTTGAGAAATCTTAACACAGATTACTCCAGTTAGTTGGTCACTCAACGCATTCGAAAATCAGCAGAATTTTTCGCCTACCGCACTGGCTGGCTTGAGTGGTACATGTTAGTTTATTCCTCGCTTCCAGCGATGTTCCGCAATTTTTAATATACATATACTGTTGATGCCAGATGATGGCAGGAGTGACCACTCAAAACAGCTGACAGTGTGGTCGCGATCGATTGATATCGATAGCGACAAAGTTAGTATACTGTGCGTGTGACCTTGTCACACGCGCAGTCACACTGATCTAGTTTATCCTCATGTTGGTCACCCTGCCCACTTTTAGTGCTTTTTCATATTACATATGTTCTACTATTCTGACCGGCACAACAAGTGTACATTTTCCAAGTGCAATAAAATAATTGTAAAATTACAAATTCCAACAATTCGAAAAGTTAAAGTGTTATTATTATTCTGAAGACGCCCCCCTACACATTTTGGTCCTTCGAGCCGGATATATGATTGGATTCGCTCGACCCCAGCAATAGCATTGGTTTTTTCAAGATAAGTAATACACTTTCATACATTCTCCATTTATTTTGTGCAAGTGTCGTGTTCGCGCCATATTATTTTTCCTTGTACATTAAATATATGTGACAC
The DNA here is from genome assembly GCF_023558535.2 of Drosophila nasuta. Lineage (NCBI taxonomy): Eukaryota > Metazoa > Arthropoda > Insecta > Diptera > Drosophilidae > Drosophila > Drosophila nasuta. The sequence continues at coordinate 683,632 of NC_083456.1, read as the reverse complement.
AGCATATATATAAGTACATAAGCGTTCTACCGGCTTTCTTTCCGCAATCTTTTCTACTTTGTGTATACTTTGCACAGTATATATATATATATCCTTATATGTATATGTATGTGTAAGTATCTATACAGTTTAAAAGAGTTCGCTTATATTTTCCTATTTGGCCGCTGTTGTATGTACTTTGTTACATTTCTGTCGTTTCGTGTTTGTCTGTTTTTTTGACACACTCCAGTGTATGCAACCTCTTCGTGTTATTTTACTCTAAATAACAAGGAAGTTGCACTCTATTAAAGACAAACGCGCGTAGATCCACTACACTCTATATATATATATACACATATATATATACATATACATACGACACATATGGGCATTTCAAAGTCGCGAACGTACGTTCGTACGAGATAAATTAGAAAAATAAAATCGAAAACAAACGTTTCCTGAAACTTTTTTTTTACTCTTCGATAGCATTTGTATAGCTCTTTGGTTAGTGTAAATTATGGGGCTTATCGATTTTAATTTTCATAATATTGTCAAAACATGCGGTCGCGAACGTACGCGAAATGGAAGTCAACTTTGGCTTAATACAGTAAAATGCAAAACTCTGCGAATTGAGACGGGATATTTTAAAGAAATAACTTTACTTTTAAAGTAGAATCATGTAGCTTTCTATTAAGTCTACTCCCAAGAAAATATCTCCATTTATTTATTTTTAATTTAATTAAGTTCCGGTCGCGAACGTACGGTCGCGAACGTACGATTTTTCCATGTTGTTTTATTAATAAAATTTTTATTTTTACCACAACTTTTTTATTAATAACTTCATATTTCATAAAACAAAACAAACAAACAAAACAAACTCAATTTAATGTGTCTAATAACATTTAAAAGCAAAAAATAAATTTTTATTAAATATGAAATTTGTACTGAAATTTATTAATAGCAAGAAAAATATGTAATAAATAATAAGTAATAACTAACAAGTAATAAGTAACTGCAAACGACATAGTTTTCAAAAACAAAAACAAAAAAAAAAATTTTTAAATCCATGCGACGCTAGTAAAAATCGACATATGCTTATAGGTAAGGTCGCGAACGTACGCTACTTTGACAATCAATAAAAAGATTGGTTTGAGTAACCCCAACGATTTTTATATTTTTAATATATATACCAAAATCACTTAACACGAGAAGTTTCATTCACCTGCTTGCACTTATTGCGGAGCAATTACAATAAAATGATGTTTTTGGTCGCGAACGTACGATTTGAACATAGATAAGAAGCAAAATAAAAATAAACAGTTGATTGAACATATTTTCGCTCACTTTGCATTTTTTATCTTATTATTGGATTGCTATTAAGAGATTTGGTAGAAAAAGAGCAAACATATCATATGTTTTCTTTGTGAAATAATAAAACATAAAATGCATACAAAGGAAGCTAAAACAGAAAAATTACATTTTTCAGTTTGCAGGCAAATTTTTTATAAAAACAACCGAGATATGCTACGGATCCATTGTATTATGAAAATTTGATATTTCTTTATGACATTATACAAAAAATACGATGAATGTGAAGATTTTTTTCGGTCGTGGTTTACCTTTCTTTGAGAATTGCCCATATACATCCACATACGACACACATACATACACGAACACTTCCATATACGACACTTACACACATATACACTCCGTATATATTCCATATACACTCCGTATATATTCCATATACACTCCGTATATATTCCATATACACTCCGTATATATTCAATATACACTCCGTATATAGTTGTGTCGGCTTTGTTCACTATCCTGTGATAGCCGAAGTTCCTTTCCATTTTTTGTGCTTGCTCTCGGCTGCCGAAGCGTAGTATGTCCAAAAGCCAAAAGAGTGAAAAGGACTCTAAACTTTCATTAAAGCTTCCGACCACAGCTCGTCGCCTGTCGTCCGCTTCGCCCGCTCCTTCGGGATCCAAATCCGCCACTCCTGCCGCTCAACTCCGAGTCAAAGTTGATCGTCCATCGCCGTCTGCTTCTTCTGCAACTACACGATCCGTCCAGGCTAAACTTAGCAACACCCGTGCGATGGCTCTCAGCAACTTCATCGCCGTCTCTGACAGACTGGTGCACTTTGAGAGTCGGGTCAGAGGGCCTGCAGCCGAAGACGACAATGTACACACGTACGAGATCCGTCGTGACCGCCTGCAAGCCCTCTGGGACAGTGTAGAGACCGCTTATGCCACGTGCGCTGATGCACTGCATCGAGACGGCGACAACGAAGGCATACAGGCCATGGAGGCCAAATATGACCACTGCTATGCAGTGTATGAGCGGTGTCTCGCCCATGTAAAGGGGCAAATTACACAAGTTTCCGAATCAACCAGGAGTGAAGCATCCGCTCCTCCTGTGTACTCCAGTGGCTGCCGGCTCCCTCCAGTCGACATCGAAGTATTCCGTGGGGATTACTTGCGGTGGCCGACCTTCCGTGATCTTTTCACGGCCATCTACGTCAACAATCCGAGGTTGACTCCGGTTGAGAAACTATTCCATCTCAATTCAAAAACCGCAGATGAGGCCAATGAGATCGTAGCCAAATTTCCGCTGACGAACGATGGTTTCGCGTTGGCTTGGAGTGCTCTCTGCGAGCGATTCGAAAATAAGCGCTTGTTAATAACGAGCCAGTTAAAAATTCTCTTCAACCTGTCCACGGTTTCGCTAGAGTCTGGAGCAGCGATTAAGGAGCTGCATGGCACAATTCAGCGGTGCTTGACCGCTCTTGACCACTCAGACATTTCAGTCTCTAGTCCTTTCGCCGACTGCATCCTGGTCTTTCTTTGCTCATCCAAGCTCCCCAAACTTACACTCTCACTATGGGAGCAATCATTGGTGGACAAGTCCAAGATTCCCGCATGGCAGGACATGAGCACATTCCTCAACGAGCGTTATCGTACGCTCGAGGCTGTTGAGGACGTGAATCAAAAAACCTCGCAGAACTCTACCGCTGGACCATCCCGTCCACAGCAGAGTACAAAGCGAATTAACTCTTTCAAGGCCCGAGTCACTCAGAGAGGCAAATCGTGTGACTTGTGCTCAAAAGAGAATCACCCTGTCCGGGTTTGTCTAAGCTTCCTTGAAATGTCGGTCAATGATCGGATGAGCTACATCAAACAGAAAAGTCTCTGTTTAAACTGCTTCGCAAGAGGTCACCAACTCCGAGAGTGTACGAGTGCGCACAATTGCTTGACATGCAAGAGGCGGCACCATACTCTTCTCCATCGGGGCGACAGTGCCCACAATGGTGCCTCTTCCACTCCATCCACACTTCCCAACATACAGTCCACTCCGAATCAATCGGCAACAAATGTACAAAATTACTTTGCCATTAACGCTCAGAACATCCTTCTCGGCACGGCGGTTGTCAATGTATGCCATCTAGGTACTACATACACCGCACGAGCACTTATCGACTCAGGGTCCGAAGCGACTTTCATTTCTGAGCGTTTATTTTTCAGCGCATAAAGTTGCCATTCCAATCCGTGCAAGCCCAAGTATCCGGGCTGAATCATGCAATTGCGGCCCAACCGCAGAAGTTATGCAACTTCAGCATTGGTTGTCCAACGAAACCGAGGCTCCACATCGAGACCTCAGCGTTCGTTATTCCACAACTGGCAGACAAGCAGCCATCATTCCGAATGCCGAAAGGGTTCCTAAAGGATCTACCAGCGATTGAACTGGCAGATCCAAACTTCTACAAAGGTGCTCAGATTGACATCTTAATTGGCGCGGATATCCTTCCGTCAGTCATCCTGAGCGGTACCCGGCCAAACATTTGTGGCTCACTCCTTGGCCAACAAACCGTGTTTGATTGGATTCTCACCGGCCCCGTCTCCCAGAATGTGTCGACAACTGTCTCTGCGTTTTCGACAAGAGTCGCTATCCAAGCAGACGATCAACTCGACAGACTAAGCTCCAAAGTTTGGGAGGCGGAGGATATTCCGTCGAAGCTGGTTAGCTGCGAAAACACAACTTCACGCAGCAGATGTGGCAGATCTCGGGTGACTCTTCCATTCCGGAAGCCCGTCACCACTCCTAATTTGTATCTGCCTCATCATTCATCCAAACCAGATAGGCATCGACACAAAGACGAATAACCTCCTACTTCGTTTCTGTCCTATACTGTAAAGAAGCTACTGTAATAATCATTTATTCTTATTTCATTCCATGTTGTATGCCCTTCTCCGTGTGGATGGGCCTCAACTCTATTACATGATTGCTGCCATGGGACCCAAGTACCAGAAATTTATTTGGTGAAACCAGCCAAATACGTGAATGTCAAGTCGTCAGTGACGACGCGACGACCAGCCGGAAACGACTCGATCTTGAATTCCAGCACGGCCACGTTCCCGCTCGCCGTCGCCCACGAGCAGGCCTCACCTCTGGGGAGTTTCCAACTTCGCTCACATCCTTGCCCCCTCCGTCCCTGGTGCTCGGCACTGATGTGTATCCTCACATCATTCAACATGGCATCCTGCCGAGCACCAACGATTTGCCAATGGCCCAGAATTGGATTCTGTCCGGTCCATGTGGACAATAAATCCGTTTGCAACTCATTGCAAGGGGGGGAGGATGTTGATGCCAGATGATGGCAGGAGTGACCACTCAAAACAGCTGACAGTGTGGTCGCGATCGATTGATATCGATAGCGACAAAGTTAGTATACTGTGCGTGTGACCTTGTCACACGCGCAGTCACACTGATCTAGTTTATCCTCATGTTGGTCACCCTGCCCACTTTTAGTGCTTTTTCATATTACATATGTTCTACTATTCTGACCGGCACAACAATTCGAAAAGTTAAAGTGTTATTATTATTCTGAAGACGCCCCCCTACACATATACATAAATTAAAATCCTGCGTTTAAATAAAGTTAATACCTCTTTTAGTTTGGCCAGTATACTGACTCAAAGTTGACGGTTGGTGCTGGTTGAAATAAGCTGTGACCTACTGTACATATACCAACTCCGAAGTCGTGACCCTCGCCTGAGCCTTGCTGTGAGTCCAATTGTAGTAGGCTGTTGTATCCTTTCCCCTATTCCACGATTCAGTTGCGAGCACACTCGAGTAGCTTTCATACTGGTTTAGCTTGCCCTGTCCACTTTTTAGTTATTTAGACCAAAAGCATCTGGTAAGTGATTACCGCAAAGCTAAAATTTAACAGCTATTATAATATATATAAATTAAGAACAAGGGTTCTCTTGAGTTTTAAAAAATATAACTGCGAGCAGAGCTCGACTTGTTTATTTGATTTCGATTTAAAAACTAAACATTAATTCTTATTTGTTAACACACGAAGACACCTCTGCTGTTCTGCTGTTGTCGCTGCTGCCGCCGCTGTTGCCGTTGTTGCTTCCGTTGTCGCTGCCGTTGTCGCTGTAGCCGCTGGTGTCAGGTGTCCCTTGGAGTTGCGCGTGGTGCGCGCAATGCACCTTGGTTCAAGTGCTGATCCAGCGATCCCACGGAGGTCTGGGCATTGCACTTGTTGCGCAAGTGTTGCTGGCCTAAAAGTGCCGACGCAGCGCACGTGTCGTTGGCATGAGGAAGGTTCATGGCAACCGACTTTGTGGTGGCCATGACTTCGAAGAATGTCTGGACTTAACTCCTCCCCCTTTAAACGCGTACGTCCTCGGACGCAATGTAGAAGCGTTTTTGGGTTCCATTGCTTGATGTTTCGCCTTTCTGTATCTCTGTGGTTTTTTCTGCTCTTGGAGTGGACTTGAGTTTCCATACCAATATAGCCAGTATAGTGAAAGTTATCACCAATATGCCAGAAAGTGCGAAGCTGATGGAATTGGCCTTAAAGTTGTTAGTTCGTAGCGTATCCAGTCTTCGAGTGTTGTTGATGTTAAGTTCTTCTAACATCTGTAGCGATAGTACTTCCTTGGCTTTGGTTTTCTCTGCCATCATCTGGAAGAGTGGTGGAATCGCTTCTGCATATCTTGCTTCGCCAGCTTCATATTCGTCATCGCCAATTCTTATTGTGGAGTTTTCGAATTGTATGAGGTAGTTTCCTTTCAGATCTACTTCATCTTGGTCTATTTGTATGCTGCCAGTGTAGTCATTTAGCAGAATTGTACCCGTCAAAATTTCTTCATGGTCTGGAACATGTTGGCTATTTACTGTATTGCAGTAGGGTCTTGTGTGGTTTAACAAAGGAGTTATACAAGTATCGTTACTTAAATCTATGATATTATCTCTATGACAAATGATTTTATCGTTATGGGATTCGCAATCATTTTTCTGGGCGTACAAAGCATTATTGCATTTGATAATATTTTCATACTTAATTACGTTTATAACTTTGTCTTTTTTTGTTGGTTTTATTTTCATTGCGGTGCAAAGTTGGTTTCCTAACAGTGGAATGCTTACCATGTACAACATTTCTTTGCCATTTGAGGCTATTTTTAATTTTGCAAATTCTAATAGTTCTTCGACGTTTACAAACATTATTTTTTCGTTTTCTAGTATTTGTTCAATTTTACTTATTTCTAATTCTGATAATATTATAGAGTTTATCGTATTAGTTTTTGCCCATTCAATTGCGTGTATAAGATTGTATAATTCATCTTTAAAAATTTGAATTTTGTATTTTAGAACTGATATTATTTGTTCTTGAAATTCCTTATGTTCTAGAGTTGTTTTCAATATAGCATTAGATCTCATGCTTAGTTCCTTTATTCTTATGTTTTGATATTATTTTTATGTACTAGTTTGCCTGATTGTGTTTTTATTGTTGTGTTTCTGTCTTCTGAAACTATTTCTTTTTTGAATTTTGGTGATAATTTTGATCCTAACCTTTTATTTATTCTGACGTAAATAACTTCTCCTATTGCATATGATTTGGGGGTGTTCTTGCTGGCATTATGGTAATTTAGGTCGGCTATTTGTGTACCTTCGATTTTGTTCCTAATTTCTTCCCTTTTCTTTTCTATTGATTCTGGAGTGTTAGCTATATTACTTCTGAAAAAAGTTTCAATGGGTTTTTCTTTAGTTATTGAATGTATTGACTGGTTATATTCTTGGGTTGCTTTAAACAGTAGATCTGTGAAGGTAAGTTCGTCATGGTCTTTCTTAAGACATCTAAGAATTTCGGTCAGTGTAGAATGGAATCGTTCTATTTGTCCATTGCTGGTAGAAGAATACGGCGGTGTCGTGAAGACAGATATGTTTAGTTGGTTTTCCAACATGAATCTGATAGATGCTGAGTTTAAGGCTCTTTCATTGTCCATTACGACTATTTTGGGTATCCCAAAAGCTATTAACATTTCCCTCAATGGAATCATTATGTCTTGGGAAGCTCTGGATTTTAGAACCTTCACTTGAGCATATTTGGAAAATTTGTCGATGCCTGTCAAGATATTGAGTTTTTCCGTGATATAAATGTCAATATGGATCAATTGTCCGGGGTATTGCGGAATTGGAGTGGGTTGTATAGCGCCTTTCGGAGGATTTCTATCATATTTCGATTCTTTACATGTTAAGCATGTTTTGGCTATTGCAATTACTTTCTTATTCATCTGGGGAAAAAAATTTTCTGAGGATTTGTTCTTTGTTTTCTTTAGCGTTGCGATGCGCTCTTTTATGTTCCTGTACCATTAGGTCATTTTGTCTGCTTTCTGAATTTACGTCTTCCACTATACCCTGTGCGAACCGGATTTTATAAGAAATAAAATGTAATGGATAAAAGTTTTGAATCTTTCCCATGATATTTTCGGATGTATGAATTCCATTAAGTATCTTGGGGTCTAATCTTTGTTTCATTATTTCTATGAGGTCTTTCTCTGTGTAAGATGGTCTTTTATTATGTGTCTGTGATAAGTGGGAAATGGGATTTCGAAGTTGTATGATGGATTATCATCAGTGAGTAGGAATAACTGGTTTTTGAAAACATTGATGGGGCTTTCTACAGAGTATATCAGATTATGGGACGAGCTATCGTCACTATGGACCGTTGCTGAAGAGGATAGAGTGTTTATCTCGTGTTTTGCTGGTGTTCTAGACAATGCGTCTGCTACAACGTTAGAAGTGCCAGGCTTGTATTTTAACTCGTAGTTAAATTCTTCCAGGTAACTTTTCCAACGCTTAAGCTTTCCGTTATGGTTTTTGTTGCTTAGTGCAAAGGTGAGAGGTTGGTGATCTGTGAATATCACAACCTTAGCAGTACCATATAGGTAAGTTCTCAAGCTTTGCAATGCCCATACGATTGCTAGCATTTCTTTCTCGTTAACGGCGTAATTTTCTTCCGTTTTTGACAAGGTACGAGAAATAAACGGATTGGTTTACCCTCTTGCTCTAGTACAGCTCCGATTGCGAAGTTAGATGCATCTGTTGTCAGATGAAATTCCTTCTGGAAATTCGGATAACTTAGGATAACATCTGCTGAACTGAGAGATAATTTAAGTTTGTTGAAAGCTTCGATGGCTTCTTGGTTTAGTTGAATCTTTACTTTATCGGATATTCTTGTTGAGATTCGACCGCCATCTCCTCTGAGAAGTGCGGTAAGAGGCTTTGCTAATTTGGCATAGTCTCTTATGAAACGTCGGTAATATCCAGACAAACCTAAGAATGATCTTAATTCTTTTAGGGTATTGGGTATAGGGAACTCGGAAATAGCCTTTACCTTTTCCGGATTCGTCTTAACGCCATTTTCAGATATTGTGAATCCCAAGAAATTGACTTGTTTCTTAAAAAATTCACACTTATCCATTTGGACTTTCATGTTCGCGCTTTGCAGCGTTAAAAAGACTTGTCCTAAATGGTTTGCATGTTCCTCCTCTGTTTTGCTAAAGATGATTATGTCATCTATATAAACATAACAGATCTTCCCGATATGATCTCTTAGAATGTCGTCTAGAGCTCTTTGGAAGATGGATGGTGAATTTTTAAGTCCGAAGGGAAGGCGAGTGAACTCGAACTTTCCTCCATTGACTGCGAATGCTGTCTTTTCGATATCTTGTTCTCTTAACAGAATTTGATGAAACCCGCTCTTTAGGTCGAGCACTGTGAAGAACTTGTTGTTCCCTAACTGCGCGATGATTTCTCCTATCTCAGGCATTGGGTATCGGTCAGAAATTGTTTCGGCGTTTAGCTTACGGTAATCAATTACAATTCTGTATTTTCTCTTTCCCGAAGCGTCTGCTTTCTTTGGTACAACCCAAACTGGGGCATTGTACGGGGATCTAGAAGGTCTGATTATACCGTCGTCTAACATCTCTTGAAGCTGCCTTTCAACTTCTTGTTTGAGCGATATAGGGTATGGGTAGTGCTTGGTGTGAATTGGCTTATCTGACGAAGTTCGAATTTCTCCAACTACTTTAGTGGAGTATGTCAATTTTTCGTCTGGCTCTGCAAATAGAGTTCTGTAGTTTGCGGCCAATTTGTTTATTATTGTCCTTTGATTTTCGGACATATGGTCGGTACGAATTTTGATATTATTTACTGATTGAGCTGGAAGTTGCTGAATGCGAAATTGTCTGTCACCATTTACTCTAAGAATGTCGTTTCTGACATCGATAACAACGTTAAGTTGTTTCATGGTATCGTTGCCAAGGATAGCATGGAAGGTTTTTAGAGTTGGTAGTAAAAAGAATCGAATTGGAATATCGTGAAGGCCAAACAGGTTTAAGAATGTGTGGTGAGTGATCGCTATTTGACCTCCTATGGAGTTTGCGAAAAATGTTTCTTTATTTGGTTTAGGGGAATCTATTAACGAAGGTTGAATGTAGTTCTGATTGGAGCCGGTGTCTATTAAGAAATTAAGGTGTCTTCCGTCCCTCGTTCTACATTGAAAGTATGGTAGTGAGGAACGGTTTAAACTAAAAAATTAACATCAGACAAGTCTGTCGTTCCTATTTCGGATTCATGACGGGTTTGTTCCATATCGTCATATGAGTCAGAGAAACCTGCTGATTCCATGCATGCGTAATATTCTTGTTCACCACTGTTGCAAGCATATGCGTCTGCATTTAATTCTTGTTCTGTTGGGTAATCAATATAATGTTGCTCTTCAGCGTACTGTTCTATTGGTTCTCCTGTATTGATATGGAATTGCCGTTGGAATTTTCGAGGTGGTCCCGAAAGTGGAGGGGGACGTTTTCCAGCGGTAAAATCTTGTTGTGGGCGATTCATATAATTTACCCTAGCTGAATGGATTGAACCATCGACTTCCATTGGGATTGGTTTTGGTTCTGGCTTTGGAGCTAGTGGGCGCGGAGGCGCTGAGTATAGTGGTCTATACTGAAACTGCTGTTGTGGTAATTGAGAAAAGGTCTTGCCTGATTGGGATTTGATTGATATTGTTGGTTAGCGGGACGTGGTGCATAATAAAGTCTTGGATCGAAATTTCGCCATTGACTCTGATTGTTGTTATGCATCGGTTTGATCGCTGTATGCTTAGCAAACGTTTGGCTTGTAAATTGCCTAGGTGGTATTGGTGGCGCTGGGTGCCTACCTTTTGGCAAGAAAGCATTTCTGTGATCTTGATTGTCAAGTAAGTTGCACAGATGCAATGCGTGGCTAAGGTCTCGAGGTTCCTTAACGGCTAAAAGACGGGGTAAATCTCCGTTGAGACCTCGTACGAAAGTATCAAGGGCTTTGCCTCGGTAACTGTTCGTCAAAGCTCTTATGGAGTCTGCAGAATCTTCTTGTACGCTAACTTGATTGAGTATCAAGGATAGTTGGTGATACACTGCTTGGTAGTATTCCATAATGGACAATCTGCCTTGGGTTAACGAGAACAATTGGTATTCGAGAGTCTTTAGATCTCGCTTGTCCGCGTAGTGTTCTGTTAAGCATTTGGAAATAGCTTTCCAATTCAAGGGAGTGTTGTACGATTCCAACACAGTTTCCGCTTCGCCTACTACTTTCATACGTACGGCTAACGTAACTAAGTAGTATCTTTGCGTGCGCTCTTGTCCTGTGAACATTGCCATAATTCTGTCGACATTTTTCTTCCAAGATCCGAAAGAAGTTCTGTCTCCCGAAAATTCTTTGATTAGACGCGTTACGTCTGGTACTTTCTCTAACTCACCATTCTGAGTGGGGCTTACGTACGGTATGTCAGTTAATGGTTCCTCTGCCTCTACTCCTAAAGCTCGTCTAATGACTTGACCTCCCTGAAGGGTGTCGGTAATCATAGTTCTTATAACCTCCCTTAACTCTGGAGTGGCTATAGGTGTGCTGGCCATGATCGGAACCGCTTTCGGTCGACTAGTGCCTGCAATACCTAACCCTGCCATTGCTTCGGACAGATCTTCTTGCATTTTCTCTCGGTTATTTTTTGAACAATTCAGAGGAAGAATACGAATAGCACGATTGATGATATCGATGAAGGTGAGATGTGGTTTATGGTTAGGTTTATGCGTTTCTAATTGAGACAGTGTATAATTTTTTATTTTTATTTTAAAACCAGTGGCTGGTTTGCTCCTTCTATCTTCGAGGGTCCCGTAGGAATCGCAAGATTGGAGTTTGTTATGAGGATTTTATATTTTGTTATCTTTTTACTTTTATTGATATTTTGTTTGTAAAACTAATTTAGTTTTGTCGTGTGTTTAGCACGTTGTAAAAAATGTTTTCTATTAATTACTTAGTATTAAATTTTTATCTCAAATATTTCTTATTTTAGTTTTAATTTTGATTTGATTATTTAATTTTTCTTTGTTTTCAAATATTTCTTTTGTTTGACTTTTAGCTTTGTGTTTTTTTTATAAATTCAATTTTCGTTTTCTTTTTTCGTTATGTTATTTTCTTTGCTTGTTGCTTTTTTCACATTTGTATTTGTATTTAATATTTCTTTAATCACTTAATCACTATGCTTACGCTAAAAGGTACATCCGGTGAATCTCCCACGACGGTCCTCTGGGTGAATCCTTTTTATCCTGTGGCGACAGCGACTTGCGGATTACTAGGGTCCCTCGGTGACACTTTCTTCGTGGTGTCCTGCGGACGGGCACAACAGGACGTCAGCGGCAAGGTTTTATTGGGACCTCGTTCGATTTTTCGCGGCACCGTTTTTTTGTATCGGCACTATTACTCGCGGTTGTTAACTAGCGGCTAGTTGAGGCGCTCTCACTTTAACAACTTTACTTTGACGACGCGATGAACGGGTCCCTGCTCGGGCGCCAATTAAGAACAAGGGTTCTCTTGAGTTTTAAAAAATATAACTGCGAGCAGAGCTCGACTTGTTTATTTGATTTCGATTTAAAAACTAAACATTAATTCTTATTTGTTAACACACGAAGACACCTCTGCTGTTCTGCTGTTGTCGCTGCTGCCGCCGCTGTTGCCGTTGTTGCTTCCGTTGTCGCTGCCGTTGTCGCTGTAGCCGCTGGTGTCAGGTGTCCCTTGGAGTTGCGCGTGGTGCGCGCAATGCACCTTGGTTCAAGTGCTGATCCAGCGATCCCACGGAGGTCTGGGCATTGCACTTGTTGCGCAAGTGTTGCTGGCCTAAAAGTGCCGACGCAGCGCACGTGTCGTTGGCATGAGGAAGGTTCATGGCAACCGACTTTGTGGTGGCCATGACTTCGAAGAATGTCTGGACTTAACTTATATAAGTCTATAAATTCAGTTAGGAAAAAGAAGAATATTAAGGGTAACAGAAACAAATCAAATAAAAATTAGTACTTTAATGAATAGAGCGGCACTGGGTGCATTCAAAAAGTATATGTTAGTAATACAAACTTTGTATTACATATTTAATTTGCTATTAATAATTTGACTTTACATATTTCATTGCAGGCAACTTCTCCTGAAATTATTTTTGTCACTTCGGAAATTTTTGCCAAGTATTTTCTCATATTATTTTCTATTCCCTTATCTTTGTTTGCACTATTTGCTCTTTTTAATTAAGAATTGTAAAGCCATTCGAAATATAAATGATAAATAATAACACACTTTGCGTTGAGTAGAATTTGTAACTTTTTGAAATCATGTTTATTTTTTCACTTTGACACTATCGATATCAATCGATCGCGATCACGCTGTCAGCTGTTTTGAGAGGTAACACCTGCCTTCATCTGCCATCAACATCCTCCCCTCCTTGCAATGAGTTGCAAACGGATTTATTGTCCACATGGACCGGACAGAATCCAGCCATTGCCAGTCCGTTGGTACTCGGCAGGATGCCAGGTTGAATGATGTGAGGATACACATCAGTGCCGAGCACCAGGGACACCATCGATGGCTGGAACCAGCGTTCGTCGCCAAGCGTGATGCTGCGGAACTTTTCCAAGTTCTCGCCATCGACAGGTCGGAGGGGGGTGCGGCGGCAAAGTTGGGGATCAACCTTTCGACGAAAGTCGAAATCGCCGTGCACACGCCCTCCGTACCAACACGGGTGACGGATAGCCGATAGGTCGTTGCCAATGATGCGCTAATATGGCTGGTCGCAGTGCACTGGTCGATCAGTTCTCGCATCTTGAACGTTTTACATCCGGTGTCGATAAGGATGTTGGCCGTCGGTAGGATGCTCACAGCCTTTTCTTTCAAGGATGTGAGCGACGTCGGAGACGCCCCTTCATGCGGAGGTGATGCCGGTCGACGGTGAGCCGGCGGAGACCGATCCGGGTCTGGTTGTTCGTTGCGTCGTCGCTGACGGCTGGGGCGAACGCTGTGTGCCTCTTTGAAATGCAGGAACGTGACACACCCTGCGGCTTCCCGCGGTGCGGCAAGAGTGCCAGGAATGCTGGTGGGCCAGACAGTTAGAGCACTACTTGTTAATAAGTACTGATCTTAATCGTTTCTCAGCTGTCAGCCTAAGAAAGCGCTGACACTTCCGTAGTGGGTGGATCCCACGGCGCACGCGACACCATAAGTAAGCCGTCAGCGGGTCGTCTCTGGTCGGCGGTTACATGGAATGAAACAAAACAATGATTATTATATATTATATATATATATGATATATTATTATACATACATACATTATTACATTGTCAATGAAACATGGAACAGGATAGCATAGGACAGCACAGGACGTCAAATATTCGTCCGTCAGTCCTTCCGATGGAGAGGGGTCAGTTTTGCTGTCCTCCATCGGGAGTAGAATCAGTTTGGTGACGGGTCTTCGAATAGTACCCCGCACCGTGAGCAAGTCTACAACTCGAACCTTTGTATCGGTGCCTGGACACGTCGTCAGCACCCGTCCTAGGCGCCACTCTTTGGAGAGAAGGTTTTCTTCCTTAACGACGACCATGTCACCGATCAAAAGGTTCCGTGTAGGGGATTGCCATTTCGTTCGTTTATGTAGCTCATCCTTCCAACGGAAAGAAAATTGTTGGAGAAGAGCCTTCAGTCGCTGTCATCGAGTTAGGATTGGGGTGGCCAGTTGGTTAATTTGTGGTTCCAACACCGAAATAATCGGGCCACCTATAAGGAAATGGCCATGAGTTAAGGCTAGTAGGTCCTTAGGGTCTTCGGACATCGGAGAGATCGGCCTCGAATTCAGGCAGGCTTCGTCTTAGACAGAAGAGTGGATAACTCTTCACACGTATATTTTATGGTGGAGGTCGCCTTGTAAAAGAGTGCCTTAAAACTCTTTACGCCGGCTACCCATAATCCATCTATATGTGGGGCATCGGGCGGGTTGAAGCAGTCTCTCGTCGCTTCCAAAAAGTCGGTGGAGATCACTTTGCCAGCTCTAACGAAATTCTTCTCGTTGTCCGAGTGCATTTGCTGTGGGTACCCGCGCCGTGCTATGAAATGGGAAAATGCCGCCAGGAATTTCTCCGTCGTGAGATTCGACGTCGCCTCCAAGTGGATCGCCTTCGTGCTGAAGCACACGAACAGACATATGAGGCAGACTCGGCCGGTGTAGTTCTTGACTTCCAATCGGCCAGCGAAGTCAACCCCCGTGTACGTGAACGGTCTTGAGTAGGATGTCCTTTCCTCCCCCATCATTTAGGTCTGCAATCTCTTTTTGTAGATCACACAAACCTTACAGGAACTGATGGTGGATTTCACGGATTGGAATCCAAAATCTGGAGCGGATCAGATGCATGACTACTTGGTTACCCCCATGTAAGGATATACCATGGGTGAACAAAACCAATCGTCGCGCAAAGGACGAAGAATATGAGAGTATAATTGGATGACTCTCATCATAACGTAGCGTGTGGGACGCCTTCAGACGCCCACAGGCCCATAGAATCCCCTTGCCATCAAGAAATGGATTCAAGTTTAAACTTGAAGAAGGAACCTGTTGCTTGGATTGCAGACAGTGGTATTCCTTTGGAAAGGTTTGTCGTTGAGTCATGATGATTAGTCGCTCTTGGGCCCATGTCAGCTCATCAGCATTGACCATGGTCGAGCATGGAACTGCCATTTTCCGACTTTTATCAATCAATCTGAAAACGTAGGCGGAAGTGCGAAGTGCTCTGCCAAAATCAGAAAACTTGCTCAAGAAATCAGGAGTAGGAGGTAACTTGGCGATGTTACACCTAATCCGCTGCTCCAGCAGAGTCTCCGGAATTGGACTTGAAGATGTTGGCCATTGATCCGGTTGGAGATGGAGCCACTCGGTCCATGCCACCTCAAAGGGTCATGAATCAGCTTTTGTGGCAGGACACCTCAGCTTGCGAGATCTGCCGGATTGTGTTTGCACGTGCGACCAACTCTTGGAATTGCTGGTTTGGTCTATTTTGGCAACACGATTGGCCACAAAGGCTGTTCAACCAAGCTAGAACAATTGTTGAATCAGTCCAAAAGAATGTCTGGAAACTCTCTGCTGGAACTCAGCCAACAGGACTGCACCGCAAAGTTCGAAACGTGGCACTGAGAGTGACTTGACAGGAGCCACTCTTGTCTTCGCAGTGTGGAGATGCGTGGTCACCTTGTTCGCCGTCTCAGCGCGGACATAGATCGCCGCTCCATACGCCCTTTCTGAAGCTCCCGAAATATTCCTTCATTGGAGTAGAAGATCCGCGGGTGGCTGGCCGAAGAGTTTGGCAATCTGCGATAGTACTTCCCTCTTCGTATAGGAGTCCTGAAGGGTCATTTCTGGTGGCATGAAGAAGAACTCGTCGTCGTGAGCTTGCCACCCAATGCCCAGAGTTTTCGCCATACTCGAGTCCTCGAGTTCTAGGAAGTCCTCTCGGAGTAGGTGGTCCTTTGGGATGTTCTTCAGCACGCTCTTGTTGTTCGACGTCCACTTCCTCACCGGGAAGCCAGCGCTGTCAGGGGTGCATACACTTTCGTAATGGTCCGGATGGCCTCTTCCTTAGTGCGTGTTCCTGCCAGAACGTCGTCCTCGTACATGCTGCTGGAGATGACTCGGCTTGCGAGAGGATACTGCAAGCGTATGTCTTCAGCGAGTAGTGTGAGAATAGGTGCGCAGTTGACACCGAATGTGGTGTTTAACTCGAATTCACTGATCTCATCGTTTCTGGACAAACGATTCTCGTTCTCGAGAAACTGAGCCAGCGCTATGGATCTGGAATGACCCAATTCAATGCCATCGGGCTTCCGGTATAGAAGAGTCACCCGATATCTGCCACATGCTACGAGAAGTTGTGTTTACGAAGTTTTCTTTGCAAACGAAATCGGACTTCTTTATCAGCTTTGCTGGAATATCCTCCACCTCCCAAAATTTGGAAATGAGTTTGTCGAACTGATCGTCTGCTTGGATGGCGACTCTTGTCGAAAATGCTAAGACAGCTTTCGACACATTCTGGAAAACGGGGCCAGTGAGAATCCAGCCAAATACGGTTTTTTGCGCAAGAAGTGAGCCACAAATGTTTGGCCGGGAGCCGCTCAAAATGACTGACGGAAGGATATCCGCGCCAATTAAAATGTCAATCTGAGCACTTTTGTAGAAATATGGATCTGCCAGTTCGATCGCTGGTAGATCCCTTAGGATACTTTGCGGCATATGAATTGAAGGCAGCTTGCCTGACAACTGTGGAATGACGAACGCTGGATCTCGATATGGAGCCTCGGCTTCATTGGAGAACCAATGCTGAAGTGACATAACTTCTGTACTTGGGACGCATCTGCGTGATTCAGCCCAGATACTTGAGCTTGCACGGACTGGAATGGCAACTTTATGCTATAAAATAAACGTTTAGAATCGATTAGTATGTAGTACCCAAATGGCATACATTGATGACCGCCATGCCGAGAAGAATATTCTGAGCATGATTCTCTTTTGAGCTCAAGTCACACGATTTGCCTTTTTGAGTGATTCGGGCCTCAAAAGAGGTAACTCACTTTGAACTCTGCTGTGGAAGGGATGATCCAGCGGTAGCGTTCTGCGAGTTGTAAGTTTGTTTCATGTCCTCAATAGCCTCGAGTGTACGATAACGCTCGTTGAGGAACGTGCTCATGTCAACCATGCGATAGTCTTGGACTTGTCCACCAATGATTGCTCCCATAATGAGAGTATAAGCTTGGGGAGCTTGGATGAGCAAAGAAAAACCAGGATGCAGTCTGCGAAAGGACTAGAGACGGAATTGTTTGAATGCTCAAAAGCGATCAAGCACCGCTGAATCGTGCTCTGCAGCTCCTTAATCGCTGCCCCTGACTAGAGTACACAGGAGGAGCGGATGCTTCACTCCTGGTTGACCCGGAAACTTAGGTAATTTGCCCCTTTACACGGGCGAGACACCGCTCCTACACTGAATAACAGTGATCGTATTTTGCCTCCATGGCCTCTATGCCTTCGTTGTCGCCGTCTCGATAAAGTGCATCAGCGCACGTGGCATAAGCGACCTCGACATTATCCCAGACGACTTGCAGGTCACGACGGATCTCGTACGTATGTACGTTGTCGTCCTCGGCTACAGGCTCTCTGACCCGACTCTTGAACTGCACCAGTCTGTCAGAGACGGTGACGATATTTTTGAGAGCTATTGTACGGGTTCAGCAAATTCTCGAATGGATGGATCGTGACCTGAATATGCACAGCACTTGGAAGTTTCGAAGCGTCGCTGTGGCGTGTGGCAAATCGTTTCGGCAACGAGGGAGTTTTGGCAGACGGAGATGGACGATCAACTTTAATATGCAGTTGAGCTGGAAGAGTGGCCTTTTCTTTAACGGTTTTGGACCCAGAAGGAGCGGGCGAAGCGGACGACAGACGACGAGCTGTGGCCGGCAGCTTGAGTGAGTGCTTGTAATCTTTCTCACCCTTTTGGCTTTCGGAAATTCATTTTAGAGCCTTTTTTCGACAAAGACTCAGAGTAAAGCAGACATCCGACAGCAAGCCCAAATAGTAGAGGAAATTCGGCTGTCACAGGATAGTGAACAAGGCCGACAGAAAGCAGACGTTATTGATTGGAGGAAATTGTTAAATAAAACACAAACAGCATCGAGAATCTTTATTATAATTGATTGATTACAAGTTGCTGCTCTTTATATATATATGTATATGTGATGTATATACGGAGTGTATATGTAGTATAAAGTAATGGATATATGTATTGGATGTGTGTAGTATATATACATATATATATAGAGTATGTATAATATATGAAGTATTTATGTCGTGTATATGTATGTAGTGGATGTGTATATATGTATATGTGGAGTTTATATACGTTGTGTATATACGCGCGTTTATGAATAAAAGTGCAAACTTTATTATTATTTAGAATAAAATAACATTAAGGGTTGCATACACATGGAGTGTGTTAATGACGGACAAAACGGAATGACAGAAAAATCACAACAAAGTACATACAAGTACGGCCAAACGGAAATATACACTGTGCAACATATACACAAAGTCGATAAGATGGCGGAAATTGCCGGTGGAACGCTTATGTACTTATATATATGCTGTGTAACATATATATAAGAAACAACATATATATAAGAACACGACACTTAGAAAGATGTATGGATAAAAAAAATGTATTACTTATTTTGATGCCAATTGCTGTTGCTGGGGTCGAGTGGTGGAGATGGATTCGGCTGGAAGGACCAAATGTTCGCCGGGGTGGCGATGATAAATAATAACACACTTTGCGTTGAGTATAATTTATAACTTTTAGAAATCACGTTTATCACGTTTTCCAATTTTAAATTACACTTGTAGTGCGGAGAATAGTGAGAAGGAAAAAACGCTAAAGGGGGGCAGGAAGAGCTAGATCAGTGTGACTGTGTGTGTGACCTTGTCACTAACTTTGTCACTATCGACATCGATCTATCGCGTCCTACCAGCTGTTTTCAGTGGTAACACATGCCATCATCTGGCATCAACAATTGTAAACTGCCAAATTTTGTAAGTATAATACAACTGATTGTCATCTATACCGCACTTTTTTTGATAAAAATACGAAAAAACGCAATATACAGCCACACTTTCAAAGCATTGTCGTATTTTCAGTTTTAAAATTTCTTTATATTTTTTCCACAGAACTTGCCAAATTTAACATGCATATAAGCTAGTGCTGCAAGTTACAACATTACATTCGCACACTTTTTTAGATCAAAACATAAAAATGTTGGTTGTTATTGAAACATTTGACTTGACTGATGAGACGGAGGAGGTGGGGGAGGAACTGTCCATGCAGACTGGCCCCCCGTGTGTGCTGAAACTCAACCTCCATAAGTCCAAAACGGCTTCGGCGGAGCTACTCCTTGCTCTGGAGGAAGTGTCCGCCTACGCGGTTTTGGTCCAAGAACCGTGGATAGCGTCGGGCAACACGGTTGCTGGGCTGAAGTCGCCTAACTACGATCTGTACGTCCCGACATTGGTAAGTAGATCGAGAACTGCCATCCTTGTAAAAAAGGGGCTAAAAGCTCATCTACTACCTAATTACAGCAATGACGATCTTACCGTGGTGGTGCTGGAGAGCCGTGAGGGATGTTTGATGCTGGCATCCTGCTACATGGTCCACGACATGCCGGCTCCACCTGACGAGCTGCGGAGGCTGGTGGACATGGTCTGCTCCTCCAAAAAACATCTCATAATCGGAACGGACGCCAACGCCCACCATAGCGTCTGGGGAAGTCCCGACATTAACGACAGGGGTGAGTCAGTTCTTGATTTTATCCTTAACTATAAGCTTAGACTAGCCAACAGAGGTGAGGTATCTAGCTATGTAGGTCCCACCTCTTGTAATGTGCTGCACTTAACGATTGCGACAGAGTGTACCAATGTAGAAGAGTGGAGGGTCCTGGATAGACCCTCCTTCTCGGATCATAAGTACATTCAATTTACCATTCCTTTTAACAGGGTACCTGCGGCTCAGCCGTTCAGAAATCCCCGCAATACTAACTGGGCGAAATTCTCTAGCCTTGTTTCCAAGTCTCTTGGTTCGCCGGGTAACATCAACTCGGTACAGGACCTAGAAACAAATGTCAATGTCCTCTCAGCAGGACTACTTTCCGCGTTTCGCCAATCCTGTAGGCTCTCTAGACCGACGAGAAGATCGAAGCCACCCTGGTGGAACCCAGATCTCTCTTCGCTTCGTGGGGAGCTTACTAGCATGTTTCAACTTGCTAAGAAGGCGGACAACGAATACGTCTGGGACGAGTACAGGTCTCTCGTAAAGTCTTACAAGAGGATGATCCGATCATCCAAAAGGTCTTCATGGAGAACCTTTTGCTCAAAACTGGACAACATTAAAGACACCTCCAGACGGAGGAAGCTGCTGTCCAAGCAGGCTTCCAGTCCTAGTCTGCTCAAATCGTGCGATGGAGTGTGGACGGAGAGTAGTGCTGAAACTCTTGAAGCACTGCTCTCAACTCATTTCCCGGGGATGTATTGGAATGGAGAACAGTGACTGGCAGCTCCTTCCTAGTCTCCCAGTTATGAGACCCCCTGCCGGGGGTCGCCCGGTCTCGATGGACTTTCGCCAGCAATGCTACAAGCTAGCAAGCTCACGATTGTTCCGTGGCTATCGGGTATCTATTCGGCGTGCCTCGCATGGGGTCATATCCCCACTCTTTGGAGGACCTCAAAAGTCATTTTCCTGCCCAAGGCGGGCAAATGCAGTCATGTGGTTCCCAATGACTTCCGGCCTATCAGCCTAACCTCTTTCCTGCTAAAAACATTGGAAAAGCTACTTGATTTGCACATCAGAAGCAACTCAATGCATCTGTTGTCCCCAAATCAGCATACAAAGGGCAAGTCCATTGAGACAGCTCTTCATGCCCTAGTAGCCTCCATCGAAAAAGCAGACCATTATAAAAAATATGCCTTGGGTGCATTTCTTGACATTTCAGGCGCCTTCAATAACGTTACTACTGATGCTATTATGAAGGGCCTTACCTCAGTTAACACGGCACCAGCGATCCACAGGGGGGGGTCAACCGCCTTCTTTGTGACAGGCGGGTGGTGGCTACGTGGGGCGATGCGGCCATTACAAAGGTAGTGCGAGGTGGCACTCCCCAGGGTGGGGTTCTCTCGCCTCTCCTTTGGAATTTGGTCGTAAATAGCCTACTTCAAAAATTCACTAGACGGGCCCCCAAGTTAATTGCCTATGCCGACGACATAAGCATTTTAATAACTGGGAAATGCCCAACCACCCTTAGTTCCGTAATGGAACTTACTTTACGGGAAGTTAAAGCATGGGCCGAAATAGCCGGGCTCAGCATTAACGCGGACAAAACGGACCTTATGCTCTTGACGAAGAGGTATAAGGTACCTGCGTGGTCCCCCCCAAAAATAGGCTGCACCATGCTAAAGCCGAGCCTAGCAGTAAAATGCCTAGGTGTGGTCCTGGACAGCAAACTGTCATGGAAGCTTAACGTGTTAGAATGGGTGAAGAAGGCCACCGGAGGCTTGTACATGGCGAAAAAGATGCTTAGTTGCACTTGGGGCCTCTCCTAATCTAATGCGGTGGATATACATCTCAGTTGTTCGCCCTATCCTCACCTATGGTGTTATAGTGTGGTGGAAGGCCACGGAAAAAAGGACGTACCTATCCATCATGGAAAGGACACAGCGTCAAGCGCTACTGTGTATCACAGGCGCTATCAGGTCGACGCCAACTAAAGCCCTCGAGGTAATAGCTGGCGTCGAACCGTTGAACTTATACGCGCAATCCATAGCCGCTAAATCGTCCCTAAGGATTGCCGCAACAGGCAATCTGGGTCTGCTAGGCTATGGTCACAGCGCCATTGGTAGGGAGATTAGTAGAGACTTGGACTATACTATCCCCCTTACCAGTACTGACCATATTAACACAATATTCTTGGAACCGGACTGCTGGCGGGAAGGGTTATGCATTCCCGAAGCCCTCAACTTCTTCACCGACGGGTCGAAGATGGATGAAGGAGTCGGTGCGGATGTATACTGCCCAGCCCCGGTCTCCAAACACTCTTATAAACTCCCTGACCATTACAGCATCTTCCAGGCGAAAGTTTTTTGCCATTGGCAAGGCTGCAGAAGTGGCTCGGGGTTTACAACACAATCACAACTCAATTAATATTTTTGTTGACAGCCAGGCTGCAATAAGATCAATGCACTCTGATGTTGTCAAGTCCAAAATCATCCTGGATAGCAGAAGAGCAATAGAGTCGCTGAACGCATCTGCGGTCGAGCGTATCTATTGGATCTCAAGCCACCAGGGCATCGCTGGCAACGAGATCGCAGACTCTCTCGCCAAAGAGGGAGTGGGGCTCGATGTCGGTAACATGTGCAATGTTCCGATATCCCTGCGAACTCTAGGTAGGGAAATTGAGGTGCGCTCTAGACTTCAGTGGGACGCTAGCTGGCGCAATGCCAACTCGTGCAAAACTGCAAGGCTGATGTGTGCCTCTACTAACAATAACTTAACCAATTTCGTCATGCAGCTTTCAAGGAAAGACTGCAGGCTATTGCTGCTATTGAAACATTTTTTAGTCTGATCCAGATTTTTCATTTTTCCGGGGTGACCTTACTAGCAAGTTTCAACTTTCTAAGAGTTTCAACAACTAAGACCCCTAGTAAATAGGCGTTTTTGCCCATACAAAAGTATTTCTTTAATAAATTCGACAATTTTTATCTGATCGCAACCAAATTTTCAGAAATCACAACTACTATAGTCATTATTATGTATTACGCTTTGCGGTGTGGAAGTGGGCGTGGCAAAAACTTGAAACAAACTTGATCTGCATGCAAATATAACAAATGCTGTAGAAGAAAATTATAGTCTTATGGTCTCTGAGATCCAGTGTTTCATACGGACAGACGGACATGGCTAGATCGTCTAGGTTGTTGACGCTAATCAAGAATATATATACTTTATGGGATCGGAGGTGTCTCCTTCTACCTGTGAGATATATTTCCTGCCGGCACAAAGTTATAAGTCTTGATAGACTTGCCTTTGCCAAGGAGATATCTGATATTTGCTGGATTACAGCATGGATGGCGATAATCTATCGAGGCAGGGCGACCTGACTCTCGAAAAGGAGTACATTGCCAAATTTATTGTATTATAATTTATTAAACTAGCGGGTGGTGTCATAGCTGAGAGGCTTGGAAAGCGTTGGCTTTCGCCATTTTTTGTTAAGTAACATCCTGGGAAATGACATGGGCAGCGTCTCAAGAGTTTTAGCGATGCTCTCGGTTCAGATCAGATTGCTCGTCCTGAGCAGATTTGAGCTGGAAGACTGCTTGGACAGCAGCTTCCATGGCATTGAGGAGTCTTTGACGTTGTTCAGACCTGAACAGATGAACTTTAGGAGAATCCTGCACTCATTCTAGACATATACGTTATCCACCCCCTTAGCAAATTGAAATAAGAGATCTGGGTTTCACCGAGGTGGTTTCAATCTTTTTGTCGGTCTGGAGAGTTTGCAGGATTTGCGGAACGAGGAGACTAGATCTTCTAAGAGGATATTCACAGATGTTTTCATGTTCTGCGCAAATTTGTTGTACTTGGCGAACATAGAGTATTCATAACAGTACTCGAGAACTTGACTCAGTCCGTATTAGAAGGGTGAATGGCTTGGCCGTGGAAACCCTGTTGAATTTGATTATAAGTATATTCCGTTTGAAATCAAATTCAACAGGGTTTCCACGGCCAAGCCATTCACCCTTCTAATTCGGACTGAGTCAAGTTCTCACACTGTCAACGACTCTTTAGTCTCCTGCAGAGGTACGTTCATTTGCAATTATCAAATCTAGCACAAAAGGAGAAGTGAAACTTTTAAGACTTATGGAGGTTGGGCTGGAGCACATTTATTAGGTGCTTTAAGCTCGCGGGGTGGCATGTACATATGCATGAGCAGTTCCTCGTCCTGCTCCTCCGTCTTGTCAATAAAGTTGACGTGCACGGTATCATCGGAGACGCTCTTGAGACCTTCACTTGTGAGTGGTTTTGTCTACGGCTCACGGCATCAACCATGATAGCAACGGCATAACAGTTTCTGCAACCGTTGCTATTAAATTCTGTCTCTTCTTGTCTAACCAATGGGTTTGGAGGAACCAGGACGCAGTTGACCGTTGACGCCTATTTGGCATCGACTTCTCCTTTGGATTGGCAGGCCCGGTGAAACCGGATTACAGTTGCTTAACTTCAGAGGTGAGTGCGGTTGTCACCCAGCGAAGTATCAGGCCAGGGAAACTTCTTCTTTTCGTGACAGATTAACTCTGACGCCGCGCCGCGTCTAAATACAGATAGCCGCCTTGTACTTGAACTTATTTTTCAGGTCCTTAGAGTTGTTGGCGAATAGACGTAGCCAAATACCGATAAGAAGCGGGGACACTGTTGATGCACATTGTATGTTAATATAATTAATTACGGAAGCTGAGACAAGGCGCTTTTGAGTTTGAGTCAGTCTGCGAAGCGTCGAGATAGTGACCAGAACTTGCTGAGTTTATGTGAAGAAAAAATAAGAAATAAAAATGGAAAGTGTAGCAAATGAATGTCCAGGTTTACTCAAAGGTTTCAATCCAGCTCAACTCATTTAAAAACAAGTAAGAAAGCTACAGACCTACCCATTTTGAATAAAAGCAATATATTTTGCTGTATTATTCTCAAAATATACTTAAAATACACCAACTAGTATATTTGGTATATCGATATAGTACCACATTCAAAATATACCATAGACGGCACCAGATTGTCAGCCAAAGCAACTGTGACCCCTAGTAAGTAAGCGTTTTTGCCCATACAAAAAAGTATTTCTTTAATAACTTCCACAATTTTTATCTGATCGCAATCAATTTTCAGGAATCATAAATACTATAGTTATTATTGTATACACCAAAATTAGTAGGTCCAGCTTTAAAATTACGGTTGTTATTTAAAAAGCGATCCATTTTAATTTAATTTATTTTTGTGTTTTACAATTTTTCCTCGTTCTTTGCCATTGACGCCGACATAGAAAATGCGCGAACAAATTTTTTAGGTATGTAAGAAGCGCACTATCGATAGTGAATGGGCCACTATCGAAGGTGTCTGCTGCCATCGATGGTGGCTCGTAAGTGCCAAACCATCGATAGTGGCGATAGTGCCATCGATAGTTCTCCATCTCTAATATGAAGTTCTGCAACTTGCAAGTTCGTCGCAAGCACGGAGAAATCAATTTTGTCAATTTTTTTTTGCCGCGACGAAAATCTCGAAATGAAGACAACAATTGCTCGTGTTCTAGATGTTTGAAGTTAACTAGCACGTGCATAAGGACTGCGTTGGCTCTGCTGATGGTTCGCAAGCCCAACATATTGTGGTGTTCGGGTTCAAATCCCAATGGAGAATACATGCATATTTCGTTTTTTTAGTAACATCTAATCACGCACTAATTTTTGATGACTTACAATTTTTTACATTTAAATATTCAAATGAAGCCGTAATTCTTCTTTGCAAGCACTATTTAAAACTCTATTGAAATAAGTTTGAACTTTAAAATTTTGTTTTGTACATTTTTTAGATAACAACAACATTTCAAAAAAGTTCAATCTTTTTTTAAAAGATAAATACATAATAAAGTTTAAGGAAACATATGATAAAATCAAAGATTGAAGTGTGAAATGCAATTGTGTTTGTGTAGGGGGGCGTCTTCAGATAAATAAACAACACTTTCACTTTGGAATTATTGTATATTTGTAAACTTTACAAAGTCTTTTATTGCACTCTTGAAAAAATGCACTTGTTGTGCAGGTCAGCGAAAGTAGAACATATGTTGTAGGAAAAAGCACTAAAAGAGGGCAGGGTGACCAACGTGAGGATAAACTAGATCAGTGTGACTGCGCGTGTGACAAGGTCGCACGCACAGTATACTAGCTTTGTCACTATCGATATCAATTGATCGCGACCACACTGTCAGCTGTTTTGAGTGGTCACACCTGCTATCATCTGGCATCGACATCCTCCCCCCCTTGCAATGAGTTGCAAACGGACTTATTGTCCACATGGACCGGATAGAATCCAACTCAATGTGGAGTTCTGGGCCATTGGCAAACCGTTGGTGCTCGCCAGGAGGCCAGGTTGAATGATGTGAGGATACACATCAGTGCCGTGCACCAGGGAGGTGAAGTCGTTCGGAGAATCGAGAAGAGGAGCAGAAACATCACGCCATGAATCCCTTGGGGTAATCGCATCCGTATAACAGCAACTGGAATTGATGCGTAAAGCTGGCCACGAATTGCAATCTTTGGAAGGTGGCCAAGTACTTCTTCCACCAAATGAATTCTTGGTACTCGGGTCCCATGGCAGCAATCATGTAGTAGAAGTACACCTCAATGTGTACGAGCGAGTTGACGCCCATCCACACGGAGAATGGCATGCAACATGGAACGAAATAAGAACAAATGATTATTTCAGTAGCCTCTTTTCATTGTCACATGGAACAGTATACAGTATAGGACGGCACAGGACGACGAATAGAGAAACGAAGTAGGTTATTCGTCTTTGTGTCGGCGCCTATCTGGTTTGAATGCATGATGAGGCAGATAAAAATTAGGAGTGGTGACGGGCTTCCGGAATGGAAGAGTCACCCGAGATCTGCCACATCTGCTGCGTGAAGTTGTGTTTTCGCAGCTAACCAGCTTCGACGGAATATCCTCCGCCTCCCAAACTTTGGAGCTTAGTCTGTCGAGTTGATCGTCGACTCTTGTCGAAAACGCAGAGACAGTTGTCGACACATTCTGGGAGACGGGCCGGTGAGAATCTAACCAAACACGGTTTGTTGGCCAAGGAGTGAGCCACAAATGTTTGGCCGGGAACCGCTCAGGATGACTGACGGAAGGATATCCGCGCCAATTAAGATGTTAATCTGAGCACTTTTGTAGAAGTTTGGATCTGCCAGTTCAATCGCTGGTAGATCCTTTAGGAAGACTTTCGGCACACGGAATGATGGCAGCTTGTCTGCCAGTTGTGGAATAACGAACGCTGAGGTCTCGATATGGAGCCTCGGCTTCGTTGGACAACCAATGCTGAAGTTGCATAACTTCTGCGGTTCGGGCGCAATTGCATGATTCAGCCCTGATACTTGGGCTTGCACGGATTGGAATGGCAACTTTATGCGCTGGAATAAACGCTCAGAAATGAAAGTCGCTTCGGACCCCGAGTCGATTAGTGCTCGTGCGGTGTAGGTAGTACCTAGATGGCATACATTGACAACCGCCGTGCCGAGAAGGATGTTCTGAGCGTTAATGGCAAAGTAATTTTGCACATTTGTTGCCGATTGATTCGGAGTGGACTGTATGTTGGAAAGTGTGGCTGAAGTGGAAGAGGAAGAGGCACCATTGTGGGCACTGTCGCTCCGATGGAGAAGAGTGTGGTGCCGCCCCTTACATGTCAAGCAATTGTGCGCACTCGTACACTCTCGGAGTTGGTGACCTCTTGCGAAACAGTTTAAACAGAGACTTTTCTGTTTGATGTAGCTCATCCGATCATTGACCGACATTTCACGGAAGCTTGGACAAACCCGGACAGGGTGATTCTCTTTTGAGCCCAAGTCACACGATTTGCCTCTCTGAGTGACTCGGGCCTTGAAAGAGTTAATTCGCTTTGAACTCTGCTGTGGACGGGATGGTCCAGCGGTAGAGTTCTGCGAGTTGTTTTGATTCACGTCCTCAACAGCCTCGAGCGTACGATAACGCTCGTTGAGGAATGTGCTCATGTCCTGCCATGCGGGAATCTTGGACTTGTCCACCAATGATTGCTCCCATAGTGAGAGTGTAAGTTTGGGGAGCTTGGATGAGCAAAGAAAGACCAGGATGCAGTCGGCGAAAGGACTAGAGACTGAAATGTCTGAGTGGTCAAGAGCGGTCAAGCACCGCTGAATTGTGCCATGCAGCTCCTTAATCGCTGCTCCAGACTCTTGCGAAACCGTGGACAGGTTGAAGAGAATTTTGAACTAGCTCGTTATTAACAAGCGCTTGTTTTCGAATCGCTCGCAGAGAGCGCTCCAAGCCGACGCGAAACCATCGTCCGTCAGCGGAAATTTGGCTACGATCTCATTGGCCTCATCTGCGGTTTTTGAATTGAGATGGAATAGTTTCTCAACCGGAGTCAACCTCGGATTGTTGACGTAGATGGCCGTGAAAAGATCACGGAAGGTCGGCCACCGCAAGTAATCCCCACGGAATACTTCGGTATCGACTGGAGGGAGCCGGCAGCCACTGGAGTACACAGGAGGAGCGGATGCTTCTCTCCTGGTTGATTCGGAAACTTGTGTAATTTGCCCCTTTACATGGGCGCGTCACCGCTCATACACTGCATAGCAGTGGCCATATTTCGCCTCCATGGCCTGTATGCCTTCGTTGTCGCCGTCTCAATGCAGTGCATCAGCGCACGTGGCATAAGCGGTCTCTACACTGTCCCAGAGGGCTTGCAGGCGGCCACGACGGATCTCGTACGTGTGTACATTGTCGTCTTCGGCTGCAGGCCCTCTGACCCGACTCTCAAAGTGCACCAGTCTGTCAGAGACGGCGACGAAGAAGATCCTGGACGGATCGTGTAGTTGCAGAAGAAGCGGACGGCGACGGACGATCAACTTTGACTCGGAGTTGAGCGGCAGGAGTGGCGGATTTGGATCCCGAAGGAGCGGGCGAAGCGGACGACAGGCGACGAGCTGTGGTCGGAAGCTTTAATGAAAGTTTAGAGTCCTTTTCACTCTTTTGGCTTTTGGACATACTACGCTTCGGCAGCCGAGAGCAAGCACAAAAAATGGAAAGGAACTTCGGCTATCACAGGATAGTGAACAAAGCCGACACAACTATATACGGAGTGTATATTGAATATATACGGAGTGTATATGGAATGTATACGGAGTGTATATGGAATATATACGGAGTGTATATGGAATATATACGGAGTGTATATGTGTGTAAGTGTCGTGTATGGAAGTGTTCGTGTATGTATGTGTGTCGTATGTGGATGTATATGGGCAATTCTCAAAGAAAGGTAAACCACGACCGAAAAAAAAAATCTTCACATTCATCGTATTTTTTTGTATAATGTCATAAAGAAATATCCAAATTTTCATAATACAATGGATCCGTAGCATATCTCGGTTGTTTTTATAAAAAAATTTGCCTGCAAACTGAAAAAATGTAATTTTTTCTGTTTTAGCTCCTTTTGTATGCATTTTTATGTTTTATTATTTCACAAAGAAAACATATGATATGTTTGCTCTTTTTCTACCAAATCTCTTAATAGCAATCCAATAATAAGATAAAAAATGCAAAGTGAGCGAAAATATGTTCAATCAACTGTTTATTTTTATTTTGCTTCTTATCTATGTTCAAATCGTACGTTCGCGACCAAAAACATCATTTTATTGTAATTGCTCCGCAATAAGTGCAAGCAGGTGAATGAAACTTCTCGTGTTAAGTGATTTTGGTATATATATTAAAAATATAAAAATCGTTGGGGTTACTCAAACCAATCTTTTTATTGATTGTCAAAGTAGCGTACGTTCGCGACCTTACCTATAAGCATATGTCGATTTTTACTAGCGTCGCATGGATTTAAAAAATTTTTTTTTTGTTTTGTTTTTGAAAACTATGTCGTTTGCAGTTACTTATTACTTGTTAGTTATTACTTATTATTTATTACATATTTTTCTTGCTATTAATAAATTTCAGTACAAATTTCATATTTAATAAAAATTTATTTTTTGCTTTTAAATGTTATTAGACACATTAAATTGAGTTTGTTTTGTTTGTTTGTTTTGTTTTATGAAATATGAAGTTATTAATAAAAAAAAGTTGTGGTAAAAATAAAAATTTTATTAATAAAACAACATGGAAAAATCGTACGTTCGCGACCGTACGTTCGCGACCGGAACTTAATTAAATTAAAAATAAATAAATGGAGATATTTTCTTGGGAGTAGACTTAATAGAAAGCTACATGATTCTACTTTAAAAGTAAAGTTATTTCTTTAAAATATCCCGTCTCAATTCGCAGAGTTTTGCATTTTACTGTATTAAGCCAAAGTTGACTTCCATTTCGCGTACGTTCGCGACCGCATGTTTTTTGACAATATTATGAAAATTAAAAATCGATAAGCCCCATAATTTACACTAACCAAAGAGCTATACAAATGCTATCGAAGAGTAAAAAAAAAGTTTCAGGAAACGTTTGTTTTCGATTTTATTTTTCTAATTTATCTCGTACGAACGTACGTTCGCGACTTTGAGAAATGCCCATATGTGTCGTATGTATATGTATATATATATGTGTATATATATATATATGGAGTGTAGTGGATCTACGCGCGTTTGTCTTTAATAGAGTGCAACTTCCTTGTTATTTAGAGTAAAATAACACGAAGAGGTTGCATACACTGGAGTGTGTCAAAAAAACAGACAAACACGAAACGACAGAAATGTAACAAAGTACATACAACAGCGGCCAAATCGTAAAATATAAGCGAACTCTTTTAAACTGTATAGATACTTACACATACATATACATATAAGAATATATATATATATACTGTGCAAAGTATACACAAAGTAGAAAAGATAGCGGAAAGAAAGCCGGTAGAACGCTTATGTACTTATATATATGCTGTGTCACATATATATAAGGTACAAGGAAAAAGACACTTCCACAAAATGTATGGAGAAAAAAGTGTATTACTTATCTTGACAACCGATTGCTTGCTGGGGTCGAGCGATATCCAAATATCCGGCTCGAAGGACCAAAATTAGTAGGGGGGCGTCTTCAGATAAATAAACAACACTTTCACTTTGGAATTATTGTATATTTGTAAACTTTACAAAGTCTTTTATTGCACTCTTTTTTTTTTTTTTTTTTTTTTATTCGGAGGAACTAGATCTAATACTAAATATAATAAATATAACATAACATTAGGCACTAGAATATAGAAAAAAGGTTAGAAAGAAAACTGTCAAGGAAATTCTCGTGGTACTGCCGTGAGGTATTGCTTCACGAGACCTTGACGGGAGCTCACTCCCCTCCGTTACGCCTGCGGGTACGTTCCCTTTCGAGAGTTCGTAGTGCGGTGGTCACTTTTTCTGCATAGCTGCATACCGCTGACCAGTATTCCTCCTTCTCCAGCATACGGTTCACAAGAGAGTCCGTCGTGACTCTACATCCTATCGCTTCTTCGAGCTCTCGTCTCTCACTAGCAAAGCGCCGACAGCACACTAGGATGTGTTCCGCCGTTTCTTCAGCTTCGGGATAGCAATATAGGCACATCGGGTCGCTGTCGTGTCCAAATCTACATAGGTAGCTGCGGAAGCAGCCGTGCCCACTCAGGATCTGCGTCAGATGATAGTTGACGAATCCGAAATTTCTGCTGACCCATTTGCCTATGTTTGGGATCAGAGCATGGGTCCAGCGGCCCTTACTAGATGTGTCCCACTTATCTTGCCATTTCCTTAGGCACTCTGTCTTAAAATTGGTCGACATGTAGTGAACATCCTCCATCTGGTTAGCCCTCTTGTGATTGTAGCTGTGAGTCCTCTCTAACGCCAGAGTATCCAACGGCATCATGCCAGCTATCACTAAAGCGGCGTCATCCGATATGGTCCTGAAGCCACTGCAGACTCGCAGCGCGCAGAGTCGATAGGTCGTCTGCATCTTCCGCCTATACGCCTTCACCTCCATTGCTTGCACCCATACTGGAGCGCCATAGAGCATTGTTGCTCTAACCACATTTTGTAGCAATAGTCTCCGACCTTGCTTAGGGCCGCGCGTATTTAGCATTATTCGACTCAATGCCTGCCCTACGACAGCAGCTCTCTTACCAGCATAGTCCAGGTGTTCGCGGAAGCTGAGCCGCGTGTCGATTAGGACGCCTAAGTATTTAATGGCTCGGCTCGACACTATTGAGGTCCGACCAAGGTTAATGTGAGCCACTTCGACGATCTTTCGGCTACTTATCAGGACCGCTTCAGTCTTGTGATCGGCCAATTGCAGCCCCACTGTCGCAAGCCAGTCTTTGACAGTGGCAACCGCTGCACTACAAAGTAGCTCAGCGTCGCCTAGTTGTTTCGCTGTCACCACTAAGGCCACATCGTCTGCAAAGCCGACAATGGTTGCAGACTCTGGAACGTCGAGCCGCAATATGTCATCGTACATGATGTTCCATAGTAGCGGGCCCAACACTGATCCTTGCGGTACTCCTCCAGTGATGTTGAACGATTTGGTTCCGTTATCCGTTCTATATCTCAGAATGCGTTTCCTGAAGTAGTCCTCAATTATTTCCATTAGGTAGCTCGGGGTGTTGAACCGCCTTAAGGCGCCTATAATGCAGCTCCAGTTTGCAGAATTGAAGGCATTCTTGACGTCCAGAGTCATGACTATGCAGTACTCCTTTGCACCACCACGCCATCTTCTGCCTGCTATGGCTCTCCTTGCTATGTCCGTTACTTGTGAGATAGCGTCTACGGTTGAGTGATGCTTTCTGAAACCTTATTGCATGGGTGACAGATCTCCTGCTTGTCAGACAGACTCCTCTAACCTATGGCTCACCAGCCTCTCCAATATTTTGCCTGTTGTATCAAGCAGACAAATCGGTCGGTAGGACGACGGCGAATCTAGTGGCTTATTCGGCTTTGGGATCAGCACCAGATTCTGCAGCTTCCATGGGCGGGGAAAGACACCTTGCCTCATACACTGTCCAAAAACTTCTGTAAAGCACTGCGGATGGAGCCTGATCGCCATCTTCAGCGCGCGATTTGGGATCGCGTCCGGCCCAGGTGACTTGGAGTCCTTGATTCTTGCCGCTGCCAGCAGTACTTCCTCTACCGTAACCTCTGGGACCTCCGTATAGAGCCGGTGCTCTACGTGATCTTCCACTGATGGAACAGTGAATGAGCCCGTGAACAGAGCATCCACTATGCCGTTTAGGACGCCCTCCTCTCTAGGCACTGCACAGGTATTTGGCTTGAGTTTTTTAAGCACCACTTTGTAGGCCATTCCCCAGATGTCTCGGTCGGCTTCGTCGCAAAGTTCTAGGAATTTCTCCTTCTTGCTGCTCAGGATGGACTTCTTCAGCAGCCTGCGATTAAGCGCGTACTCCAGCCTTCTTGCCTCAAAATCAGCTCTGCCTCGTGAACGTTGCAGGATCCTTCGCGATCTTATACATCGCCTTCTTACGTCTGCGATCTGCTGGTTCCACCAGTATACTGGTACGTGGTGTCTTTTGCACGATCTTCGCACCGCCATGCTAGCGTCGCAGGCATCCGTTATTGAACGCATGAGCAGCTCGGCGCTTACCTCTGCGTTGTCACTCCAGTTGGGAACTGCAAAGGATCCAGCGAAAGCTTCCGTGTCCAGGGTGTCAACTTTGTAAGCCTTTCCGCTCTGTAATCCATTTACTCGCGGTGACTCGGTATGGTCCAAATCTATCGTGATCGCCCTATGATCACTCGCTGTGTAGACATTGCTAATGGCCCATTTCGCTGATCTAGCAATTGGATAGCTAACGAATGCTAGATCTATAACCGATCCAGTGCCAGCTCTGGTGAAAGTGTGTTGGTTGCCATGGTTCATGAGGGCCAGGTCTAATGTGGCAAGGGCTTCCAACACTGTTTGTCCTCGGGCGTTTGTCCGGCTGCTACCCCATTCCTCCGCCCAGGCATTGAAGTCACCAGCGATGATCACCTGTGGCTTTCCCCTTACATCGAGTGCTATCTCCTCCATGACGGATGCGAATTCTGAGATGGTGAGACTGGGAGCCAGATAACAGCTGTATAGCCACTGGTTCCCCCATCTAGCCCGCACGAACCCACGCGATGAGCGCACATCAGTAAGCTGGGGCTGTTCCAGGCCGCATACCCATATTGACGCCTTTCCTTCCGTGTCTTCGACGTACTTTGGACTATGAATTCTCTTATATGGTTCGCTCAGCAAAGCAGCATCCACCTTTAACTCTCTAACCGTCTGCTTCAGTAGCTCTTGGGCCGCCAAGCAGTGGTTTAAGTTGAGCTGCAGGAGCCTTTGAGTCATTTTGGCCCCTGCGTGACCCCGCTGGCCCCTTTGTGAGGGCAGTGACTGCTTCCTGCGTGATGTCTGGTATCCTCTTTGCCCGCATCTGCACAGATGAAGCATTTAGCAGCATTTTTGCAAAGCGCCGCTTTATGGCCAGCTGCACCGCATCTTAGGCAGCACCCAGAGCGGTCGATCGTGCTCTTGCAAAACTTAGCAATATGTCCAAACTCCAGGCATTTGTAGCACCTCTTTTTTTCTGGCCTCTCAGACCTCTCTCTCACTCTACAGCTTGTCCAGCCTATCCGGATTTTTCCATTCTGTAGAATAGATGATGCAGCCTCCTTCGGCATACTAACAATTGCCAGCTGCATGCCGTCAAAACCTGGCCTAAGTGCTTTGATGGCACTTAGCTCCAGATTCGCTTGGCTGAGTTTTTCACAGGCTACCAGCACGTCTTCTTTAGAAACCAGGCAGTCTATATCTCTGATCTCTAGGATGGTTTCCTGAGTTAGAGCTCTCACTTTGGCTTTCAAGACGAGCGCTTCGCTTAATTCATCCTTCATTTTTAGCATAGAAGGCTTGGAGTTCATCCCCATTTCCAAAATCAGTCCGTCGCCGGCAGTTTTTCTTACCCGCCTTACTTGCTCACCGACGCTCTGTAGCTTGCTATCGTTGCTACGCGTCACCAATTTGAGCACTTCACTATAGGATATCCCATCCGTGGGTTGGATAATAATGGCGTCCGGCCTTCTGCGTCTTCTCGGTGGCTTATTTGTGGTGTTGCGCCCTTCAGTATCCTGATGCACGCTTTCCTTCTCTGCTTTATTCTTAACCGTAGGATAAATACGCTGTTTGGATATGGGCTTTGTGGAAGAATCAGTTTTGTGCTTGTCTTCAACCGCATTACTCGGCGAGGTCTGCGTCGACGAGCTACGTACGCTATTGAAGACTTCATCCAGTGTCTTTGCGGTCACCTGCTCCACTGTCTCTACAGCCGACATCTTTAAACTAGCTGCCAACTCAATTTGCACGGTTTTGATTCGTGCGAACGTATTCTTGTTTGTTTGTGTGACGTGTCGCACTTCTCTGGGCGTAAATGTCTTAATCAGCCCATCGATCAACTCGCCCAGCTCTTCTACCGCCTCTTGAAGGCTTCTATGGATCTTAATCTTTTTTGGCACCGCTTCAGATGAGACACCAGGACTCCGATCCTCCCGGGCTCTTTTTGGCGTTGCCGCTTCTTCGCCTGCATCAAAGCTAAACACAAGCTCATCCACCTTTGGGGGCGCAGATGCAGGCCCTCCGCTCTGGGGCGAACTTGCGATTCTTGGAAGCTTGAGGAACTTTGCCAGCAGCTCAGCTTCCGCCTCACTCGTCTCAATATTGCTCATGACGAGCAATATCGGTCACTAACCAATCTGCTATACTCAATATAATATAATAACGCTCTACCAAGCAGTCCAACGTTGGCCGAGAATTTCCTACGACTTTTGTCGGAGGAGGTTATACCGCCCCGACTCGGTCACCAGGGCCTCTGTTTTTTGAGCGCCGTTACACGGCAGAGGTTGGTAATTGGTCAGTTCCACGACCTTTAGCTCACGATTCTGCTATGGCAGGCGCTAAAATTAAGTAAGAACCTTCGGCAATGCAGCACTTTCTGTAGCTCCTGAAAGTATGCCGCGTTTCTTTACTCCTTTTGGTTCGTGTCACTGCTATGGGTCATATATGCAGTGGTTTGTCTCTTTGCTGTGCTCACCACTCAGCTGTTTGACTTGGCTCCACCGGTTGCAATCCGCAATCGCTGACCAACACCGCCACCAGCTGATCGTCTGACAGCTGGCAGAGTGTGACGAGATTGCAAAAATGCAAAGTG
The DNA here is from genome assembly GCF_023558535.2 of Drosophila nasuta. Classification (NCBI taxonomy): domain Eukaryota; kingdom Metazoa; phylum Arthropoda; class Insecta; order Diptera; family Drosophilidae; genus Drosophila; species Drosophila nasuta. The sequence continues at coordinate 647,429 of NC_083456.1, read as the reverse complement.
CAGTGAAAGTGGAAGCAACAAAAAAGAGAGATTCGCCAGAAAAGGACATTGACTTACTCACTGAGCGAGAGATGGTATATCTCTGCCCCTCTCCGACCCGAACCCACGGGCGACGCTTGGGCCGCCGAAATAAAAACTCCAAAACTCCGGCCGCCTGGACTCGAGCGGCAGAAGTATGATGCAGAGTGAGTGACTCTACTTGCCGAGAAGCGTTTGATACAATTTCTTTTTTTGCAGGCTGTGCTTACTGCTTAAACGACTCGGTGCACTATCGGCGAAACAAAAACGTGTCCGCGCACTTGCACACTTGACACTTGCACTCTTGAAAAAATGCACTTGTTGTGCAGGTCAGCGAAAGTAGAACATATGTTGTAAGAAAAAGCACTAAAAGAGGGCAGGGTGACCAACGTGAGGATAAACTAGATCAGTGTGACTGCGCGTGTGACAAGGTCGCACGCACAGTATACTAGCTTTGTCACTATCGATATCAATTGATCGCGACCACACTGTCAGCTGTTTTGAGTGGTCACACCTGCCATCATCTGGCATCAACAGTGTTTATGTTAACATTCGCTGTTGAGTTTACATTAAGTTTGCGTATTGCGATCTAGGCATTAAGTTACTGAAACTCACAGCTTCATATAGGGCCAGTTTTAGAATTAGTCTTTATTCTTTAATTTGAATCAATAAGGAACAGGTTCCAGAATGCTAAAATATTTTTCCTTATTATTTTTAACACAAATAATTAACTTGTATGTAAATATGTGTTCAAACAAACGGGAAACGTCTGTTAATTTGCACTTGAAGATCGAAATATGAAAAACTTAGAATAAGGAATTTACAATAATTTATAGTAAACAAATGAAGTTTTTAGAGTTTTTCGGTTGGGCTGTGTTTTGATGAATGAACTTTAAAAGAAGAGGCCCCTGACTGTTGATCTGCCGGCGGTGCTGCTCCGAGGTTCCCTTCGCTACCTTTGTTGTTGCTCCCGTTTCTATTGCAATTGCTGTCTGTGTCTGGCATTGCTTTTTCGTTGCTCTTGTTATTATCGTACCGCTGCAACTGCTGGATCTGACATTGGTATTGCGTCTTCGCTGGTGTAGTTATTGTTGTTGACGTTTCTGTAGTTTGGTTCCTAGGAGTTAATGATCAAAATATCACTGACGCTGCGCACGTATCGTTGGTTTTGCGCTGCAGTGTGCTTCATAACATGCAGTTCGATGTATAATATACATTGTATACCTGAAAACCAACTCTGTTCTTAACTTGTATGTAAAATATTTCGACAAGAAGTCTTTTTCTTTATTAAAGTAAATCGATTCTGTATCTTTATTCAAAATTAAATCATCTGATTTGGTATTTGAATGACATTGTTTTATTATCTAAATTTCAACTTAAAAAGTCCCTTGTCTTGAAGTTATCAAGGTAATTTAAGCATACAAATCTCACTTGGTATACTAAATATTCAAAAACAAAATTTATCATATTTAATTGAATCTATAATATATATGTAAGATTATTTTATATATTAGCTAATAAGTGATCTAGCCACTTTTCGATAACCGGAATATTTTCTTCACTCCACTTAGTTTCTTCTTTTATGTTTCGGAGAGATTTTTCTACAATATGCTGAGCACTGTCAAATTCTCCAGCACGCTCTTCAATTAACTTGTAGACCATGTTATAACCTTTCTGAGTTAAGAAAAAGCCAGTAGCCGATCCTATTAAATGGTCCCATAAATTAGTTTTATTTTTAAATCTGAAATAAACCATTTTTTTATATTATTTTATGAACAAGATATATAAGTAACATATGTTTCATCATCAGATCCGCTCGTATTAATATTAAAAATATATTACTTATTACTCACTTTTGGCGAAGAGTCATCCAGTTTGTAGATACGAAATTCAACAGTGAATAATGACTAGAACCGCTGGTTAGTGAAGTAAGGAATTAAAAATTTGTCGTTATCAGTAAAATTTGAATGATCTTCAAGAATTGTTATTTTTAAAAGTCGTTCAATTTTTTCCGGCTGTGTGGGGCAACCGGCTAGTGCTTTCAATAAATGTGTTCTTTCACTCAACTTTCGTGACTTTGGAAACTGCATCACTCGCTCTAATCCAAATTGCCATTTCTCTAGAGAACCCCATTTAAATATGGAGCACAAATAATGAGAAGCTTCCCTATAAAATAAAAGGTTAAATATATCAAGAAATATAAATTTAATGAATACGGACGGATATTCATGGTTCGGGTTGGTGGTATTCTGCCAAATTTCAAAAATTTGTTCGGACTCATTTATACATGGTTTATAACCAGCTAGGCATAAGAACCTTTTGGTTAATGTACGAATGTCAGTTTTCCAGTTGTCTTCGATTGAGACTTCTTCATCTAACTCTTCGTAAAAAAGGAGCCAACAAAAATATAACGTAGGACTGAAATTAAGATTAATTTTAGTTTTTATGAGGTACTTAATATTGTGTATTCTGTTGCACCTCAAATTTTGCATGTACTTCCGACTCATCTATATGTCGTCCAATTTGATCTATAAATGTAAAAACTGGATTCCAAACAATGTGGTTCCGCTCATATTTTATAAATAGAGTCATGTTTAGGGCAGCTGAAAAACTAAGATCCCCTGCAAAAGCAAGATTCCAAGCATCATGTAGTAATTTTGCCCTGAAATGTTAAAATGAAAAATTAATTGTTAAACTAGCACGATATCTCTTATGACGCAAGCCAAGCTTCTACATCACATACTTGCTTAGTCACGCGCGAAAGGTTTATACTGGTAAAGTTGTTGATGGAGTTGCTTAATGAACTTAAGAGCGTTTTCTGAGCATGCACATAAATAAGAGCGTTCTCGAAGCGTAATCAGTGCTTAATAAACATAGATTCATAAAATGCTCTCTTGTCTGAGTATATTTGGAGTTAAGGTAAGTAAGGTTAGGTTAGGTGGGACCGGCTGCCTCTGTACGGGGCAAAGCATAGACCAGTGGAGGTCGGTAGCTGTATCGGTAGCGTATCTACGTCTCAGAAGTCGCGCAGTATGGATGCATTTTTGGCAAAAGCCAGCAGCATCCTAGGAGGTAGCCGTGAAACGTCCCGAACATCGTTGTGGCACGGCGAATTAAGGTATTTCAGCCGGAGTCGGGATAACGCTGGGCATCTAAAGAGAAGATGCTCGAGTGTTTCCTTAACCCCGGGCTCGTTGCATTTCCTGCACTGATCACTGTTCATGATACCCAGCTTTACAGCATGCAGCCGACAGAAAAAGACCAGTTAAAATGCCTAGCATTAGCCTGCAGTCTTTCCTTGAAAGCGGCATGACGAATTTGGTTAAGTTTTTTTTACTAGAGGCACACATCAGCCTTGCAGTTTTGCACGAGTTGGCATTGCGCCAGCCAGGTAAGTAAGGACAAAGTAAAAACCGCGCTTAAAATAACGGAATACAGATTATTGCGATAATCGAGATCACAGAAAATTGAAAAACTTATTTAGTTTCTGCATTACGCACTTGCAAGTCGGACGCGATCAGTGAGAAATTAAGTGGTTTAATTTAAATTTGAATTGATTAAATATACATATGTCGGAGGTTCCTCATTTGTTTCCATTTTTTTTGTATAATTGCACAGCAAGAGACGCTTCCCAACTGACTTTAGTAACACAGAGTTCTGTCTAATTTCACATTTCCTGCAATGTCTATTGCCCTCTCTGTTTCTCTCATTCAGTCAGCGCTCTACGATCAGACCATGCTCAGCAGCAGAGTGGGTCTCTTTTCCTCAGCTACTGTGCATTTTAAAACCACTAGCGACAACGTGTCGCCACACAAACACTATACGCACACGTACAATGGACAAACTAGCCATTCTACGACACGGCCTTCCTGACAACTCACACGTCCTCGTGTGTTTAGATTTCAATACCACGAGACTCAATTTCACTTTAAACTTTTCTTTATTTTTAAACAGATATTTTTATTTCATGTATTGGACAAAAGCTTTCAAAATAAAAAATCACTTATGTATGTATGTATATAAATATCAAATATTCTGTATTCATTACATTTCTTCAATTGAACATAATCTTATTAATTCATTTAGTTATTCTTTAATAACATTATTCTCTTTTGTAAAATAAAACATTTGTGCATTTCCTTTGGCACATTTTAACAATTGTGTAATTCCTTTAACACATCTTACAATATAACATTAGTGTAATTCCATTAACACTTTTTAACATTTGTGTAGTTCCTTTAACACATTACAATAACATTAGTGTAATTCCTTTAACATTTTTTAACATTTGTGTAGTTCCTTTAACACATTACAATAACATTAGTGTAATTCCTTTAACACTTTTAACATTAAATTCTTTTTCGGAATATCTCTATACAAATTTTATGCCACTTATTTTTTGATGAATCTCTTTCTTGATCGTCAGACGCATCTTCCATCGTGCCGTCTCTATCATCGCGTATTAGCTGATTATTCGGCAAAGCTCTTAAGAATTCATGGGAATATTTGTAAGTTCGCTTACTTGTTAAGGACTTTAACAGATAACTATCTCCATTTAGTATTTTGACAATCTCAAACGGCCCTTTAAATTTGGGGTCAAGCTTAGTTTGATGACGCTCCTCATTCTTAAGCAATACGTGATCGCCTAAAGTATGTTTATTACTATCAAACTTGCGCTTATCATATCGTGCGCCGCCTTCCGTATTTTGTTTGGCTTGTTTTCTTAGATTTTCTCTGTCTATTTTGTCATCAACTTTTTCATCTATTGGTAGTAAGCCAAAAGGTCTAGCTTCCTTACCAATTAACAATTCTAATGGGCTAATCTTAGTTACTCTATTCGCCGTACAATTCATTGCCAATTGCACCTCGGCCAACGCATCCTGCCACGATCTCTGACCGGTTTCCACAGCCGTCAACATACTTTTGTGTGTACTCATTACTCGCTCTACCTGACCATTGGCCCTACTCGCACCGGTGGCAATTTAATGCAAATTAATTTTTCGAGAGGAACAGAACTTACGAAAATCTGAACTTGCAAAACAACGACATTGATCCGCTATAATTCGGGTAGGCAAGCCAAATAAAGAAACATCTGAACTTACGGCCTTAACAAAACTTTCCGTATCTATTTTCAAAGTGTGGTAAAAATAAACAAATTTTTTAAATACGTCTATTAAGACAATAACGTATTCTTTTAAGTCGTTTTTACCACTCTATTTTCCTGTTATGTCAATATGTACTGTGTGCCACGGTATATCTATCTTGGGAATAGAATGTAACTCTGCTTGCACTTTACCTACGGGTGGCTTCGATAATTTACAAGTGATGCAGTTTTCTACGAACCGACGCACATATTTTGACATGTTTTCAAACCAATAATAGCTATAAACCTTATCTAATGTCTTTTCCCATCCCAAATGCATTATTGATTCGTGGACATGATTGATAATTGCCCATCTAAATGACCTTGGAATTACCGGCAGACATTTAGTTTTACCATTTCGCTGTATTCGCTGTACATACGGAATTCATAGGTTTTATCTAAATTATCTGGTAATTCATTATTTCTTAATTTAGTTGATATTTCTAAAATCTCACTATCACGCAGTTGCTCCGAAATTAACCAGTTGTCGGTTACCTCAGTCCAATTTATTCGTTTCTCAGGTATTTTATTTTGACCACTATTTTCCTCAGGTATTTTATTTTGATCATTATTTTTCTCAGGCACTGGATTCCGAGATAGACAATGTCGTCTATACTGCGCTTTTTGAAAGAGTGTGCAACTGTTGTTGTAACTCATTGCGAGTTTTCACGTTGTTTGTAAAAACCCAGCGCGTCATCTTGTTGTCTTTTACCGCTATTTCTTCCAAATCCTTGGCTTTCCATTTTGACATAAGTAGCGTCACAATACGGCTACCGTATTCAGCGAAGCCCTCTTCCGGCTTTGGTCGATCATTCAGAACATTTAATAGCGTGGCGGCAGAAGTCTCAATTCCAACAAAGCGTTGTATAAACAGCTTGTATAAACAACTTGCGCCCAAGTGATGCCGGCAAAGCAAATTTGGGAAAGCCACTGTGATACGCAGCCTTCTAGTGCCTTGCTTAGGGCGATCACCAGGCTGCTACCCTCGAGCACGTTATCCGCAAAAATTAGATCAACTGTTGAACACCAAGAGGAAGCATCCGCTCCAGCGCTGTCAGGATTGAATTTTGGAAAAGTCACATATGACGCTTTTTCATCGGTTGGCGGTGCCCTTGGTGTCTGCATGCTTTCGATGATTTCCAGTAGGTTGTGGTTTTGCAGCTCCAACGCTGACAAATACGGATCGGTGGCATGAGCAGTAGGCAAAGCAGATCCCACTTCTGATGTCGAAGATTCCTCATTTGTTTCCATTTTTTTGTATAATTGCACAGCAAGAGACGCTTCCCAACTGACTTCAGTAACACAGAGTTCTGTCTAATTTCACAATTCCTGCAATATTTATTGCCCTCTCTGTTTCTCTCATTCAGTCAGCGCTCTACGATCAGACCATGCTCAGCAGCAGAGTGTGTCTCTTTTCCTCAGCTACTGTGCATTTTAAAACTACTAGCGACAACGTGTCGCCACACAAACACTATACGCACACGTACAATGGACAAACTAGCCATTCTACGACATATATATAAATAACTTGTCGACCCGGAGAACTTTGTTCCGCCCTTATGACAATAAATAAGCAGATTATGTTACGTACGAGAATCGTCGTGACCGGCTACAAGTTCTCTGGGACAATTTCAAGGCCGCTTATGCCACGTGCGCTGATGCACTGCATCGAGACGGCGACAACGAAGGAATAGAGGCCATGGAGGCAAAATACGATGACTGTTATTCAGTGTAGGAGCGGTGTCTCGCCCGCTTGAAGGGGCAAATTACCCGAGTAACCGGGTCAGTCAGGAGTGACACATCCGCGCCTCCTGTGTATTCCAGTGGCTGCCGGCTCCCTCCAGTCGATACCGAAGTTTTCCATGGGGATTACTTGCGTTGGCCGACCTTTCGTGATCTTTTCACGGCCATCTTCGTCAACAATCCAAGGTTGACTCCTGTCGAGAAATTGTTCCATCTGAATTCCAAAACTGCAGATGAGGCCAACGAGATCATTGCCAAGTTTGCGCTCACGAACGATGGTTTCGCATCGGCTTGGAGTGCTCTCTGTAAGCGCTTTAAAAACAAGCGCTTACTGATCACGAGCCAGTTCAAAATACTCTTCAACCTGTCCACGGTTTTACAAGAGTCGGGGGCAGCGATTAAGGAGCTGCAGAGTACGATTCAGCGGTGCTTGATCCCTTTTGAGCATTCAAACATTTCTGTCTCTAGTCCTTTCGCAGAATGCATCCTGGTTTTTTGCTCATCCAAGCTCCCCAAACTTACAGGGTGCGCCATCTAGACAGGGCCTATTGAAATGTTTAATAACTCCGCCATTTTTCAGCCTATTTTGACAAGCCAGCCAGATTCTGAATCGTCAGCCTATGCCATTTTAGACATGGATCGACTCACAGCAAAAAATCGGGCTGAAATTGTAGCGCTGTACATCGAAAGCAATCGTTCAATTGCAGAGCAAGTTCCCGGGACGCGTTGTGTCAAAAAAGGGTGATTTGGAGTGGCCTCCTCGTTCGCCGGATTTGACGGCACCGGACTTTTTTCTGTGGGGCTACTTGAAGAGTGAGGTGTATGTCAGCAAACCGAAGACTATTGAACAACTAAAAGTTAATATCCAAGCGGAAATTACGGAATTGCCCGAAATGTTGTCAAATACAATGCGAAATGCCCAAAAAAGGGCCGCTTTTTGTGTTTCTAATGAAGGCGGTCATTTGATCGATATTGTATTCGGAGTGAATTGTCAATAAATGGCATTCTATACCCTAAATGAATCTTGTTTATTTTCCAAAATGGACTAAAAAATGGAGAAGTTATTCAACATTTCATTAGGTCCTGTCTAGATGGCGCACCCTGTACACTCTCATTATGGGAGCAATCATTGATGGACAAGTCCAAGACTCTCGCATGGCTGACATGAGCACGTTCCTCAACGAGCGTTATCGTACACTCGAGGCTATTGAGGACGTGAAACAAACTTCCAACTCGCAGAACGCTACCGCTGGATCATCCCTTCCACAGCAGAGTTCAAAGTGAGTTACCTCTTTTAAGGCCCGAATTACTCAGAAAGGCAAATCGTGTGACTTGTGCTCAAAAGAGAATTACCCTGTCTCTGTCCCTGTCCGAGTCTGTTCGCGTTTCCTTCAAATGTCGGTTAATGATGGGATGACCTACATTAAACAAAAGAGCCTCTGTTTAAATTGTTTTGCAAGAGGTCATCAGCTCCGAGAGTGTGCGAATGCTCACAATGGCTTTACATGCAAGGGCCGGCACAATATTCTTCTTCATCGGGGCGATGGTGCCCATCATGGTGCCTCTTCCTCTTCAACTTCAGATACACTTTCTAACATACAGTTCACTCAGAATCAAACGTGCAGAATCATTTTGACATTAACGTTCAGAATATTCTTCTCGGCACGGCGGTCATCAATGTATGCCATTTGGGTACTACACACACCGCACGTGCACTAATCGATTCCGGATCCGAAGCGACTTTCATTTCTGAGCGTTTATTCCAAAGCATAAAGTTGCCATTCCAGTCCGTGCAAGCCCAAGTATCTGGGCTGAATCACGCAGTTGCGTCCCAAGTGCAGAAGTTATGTCACTTCAGCATTGGTTCTCCAACGAAGCCGAGGCTCCATATCGAGATCCAGCGTTCGTCATTCCACAGTTGTCACGCAAGCTGCCTTCAATCCATATGCCGCAAAGTATCCTAAGGGATCTACCAGCGATCGAACTGGCAATCCATATTTCTACAAAAGTGCTCAGATTGACATTTTAATTGGCGCGGATATCCTTCCGTCAGTCATTTTGAGCGGCTCCCGGCCAAACATTTGTGGCTCACTTCTTGCGCAAAAAACCGTATTTTGCTGGATTCTCACTGCTTCTCGGGCTTCTCCGGAAGCCCGATGGGATTGAATTGGGTCATTCCAGATCCAAAGCGCTGGCTTAGTTTCTCAAGAACGAGAATCGTTTGTGCAGAAACGATTCTCTAAAAGAGCAGTACAATGCCGATTTCCAGGAGAACGTGGCCTTGGGTCACATGACTCCTAATTTTGATCTGCCTCATCATGCCGTCTTCAAACCAGATAGGACCACAACGAAGGTGCGGGTCGCTTTTAACGCTTCTTAGCCATCCTCAAATGGCAAAAGTCTGAATGATATCCTTCATCCAGGCCCATTCTCCAAACGGATCTCACTTTGCAGAGAAGATGTATCGTCAAATCCTTATGGACTCGAAGCACACACCGTTCCAACGAATTCTGTTTCGTACGTCGGACGGTGAGATCGGTGACTTCGAGTTAAACACAGTTACATTCGGTGTCAACTGTTTCCTGGCCCTACGTATCAGTATCCAAATCAACAAAAATCGAACAAGCGTAATTTTAAAGCTAGACCTGCAAGTTTTGGCATATACAATAACGACTATAGTCTTCGTGATTTCTAAAAATTTGGTTGCAACCAGATAAAAATTGTCGAAGTAATTAAAGAAATACTTTTTTATGGGCAAAAAACGTCTACTTACTAAGGGTCGTAATTGCTTTGGCTGACAATCTTGTATGTTTTGCACTCTATAGTACATACTGAGTGTAGTATCATATTAATATACCAAATATACATTTAAGATTTTTTTTTTAAGTTTACGGTATATTAATTTAGTATGTTTTGAAAAAATATCGCAATATTTTTGTATTGTTCAAAATGGGCAGCGGGTATCTTACAGATGAGCACACTCGACTGTAGCTTTGACTCTACCACTAGACCTATCACAATGCTTATGAAGCCGCTATTTAACTCTAAGCATCTAAGACACTAGCAATTGTTGTCGTGTTTATATGCGTTGCAAAACTACACATGCATACACATACCATATAAAAGTATTTCTTTAATAACTTCCACAATTTTTATCTGATCGCAACCAAATTTTCGGGGATGACAAATACTATAGTTGTTATTGTATATACATACCAAAATCGAAGCTCTAGCTTTTAAATAATTTGCGGAGGCAGAAGTGGGCGTGGCAAAAATTTGACACAAACTTGATCTGCGTGCAAACATAACAAATGTTGTCGAAAAAAATTATATCTCTATCTCTTATAGTCTCTCAAATCCAGTGTTTCATACGGACAGGCAGACAGACGGACATGGCTATTTCGTCTCGGCTATTGATGCTGATCAATAATATAGGATCGGAGATGCCTCTTTTTACCTGTTACATACATTTCCTGCCGGCACAAAGTTATATAATAAAGAACCGTTGCATTTGCGACACTCACGCCGACGCTCAAATTGCGCCTATACACATATGTACATATGTATGAATATGTGTATGTCGGAGAGTGAGTAAAGCAGCATCTCGTGTCGGCACATTAGCCCTGCGCAGTTGTAGGTGCGTATCGGCACATTGACACTGCGTAGTTACTTGTGCGTTTCGGCACATTGGCACTGCGTAATTAAGAGTGTGCATGTTAGATTGCATCATTCTTTATTTGCGCTTTGTTGGTTGTCCGCATTTTGTCGCTTTGACAAGTACAGTTATTGCGGGGCGACAGCGACGAGACGCTGTCGCTGGGTATGGTTCAATGGCTATGGCGTAGGCAGTAAAAGGATCGGGCGGGCAGTGTGCTCGTGCAATCGCCTGTGAGAGCATCGAAACTCGCTTCGCGATAATGAATAAACAGACTTCGGTAGAACAGACTCCGACATGTATATAAATGTTAAGGTGGTGTGCAAAGCAATAAAATGTGAGTAAAATAAGTGTTGAACTGTGTCTGCCGATTAAATTGCGGTTACTGCATAACCAAAATCTATTCTAACACAAGATTTACCGAGCCAGTCAAAATTACTGGTTTTGCCTTTTGGACCTTAAATATTGACTTTGACGGAATATTTTTTCCAGAATCTTTTATATGACTTTTATAACAACAAATAAATGTAATAAATTTTGTAACTATTTTGAATCCATAATAAAAAAAAAAAAAATTTTGTTTGGTACTTATACCGATGCCAGTAATTTTGACTGGTAGAACTGGTAGCAGTATTATTACCAATAAACAAGTGTGTTTTCTACGGCATTCACAGATTTTGGTTTAGTTTTTGTAAATTCTCTTGAAATGCTTATAGGGTAATATTTGGACGTTGACGTACTAACGGCAGTACCATCAAGTGGCCCAGTGATACCAAGCACGTGCTTGTTGACGCGCGGACAAAACAAAATAAATTTGTGAACAGCATGCATTAAACGAAAACCGCGAATAAATATTAAAAGACGCTGGACAGCTAATTAAATTAGATTAAAAATATGTTAGAATATATGTATAATAAGATAAATAACAATTAAATATCGATGTGCTAAATTGACATTTGTTCGTTCTATTCAGTTCAGAGTGAGATTTACTGCGGAAAATGAATATTTATTTTGATGTTGAATTTCAAAGTTGACTAGTTGGGAAGATAAAAGAAGGAGTCCCCTTTTGTTATTTTCATTGCTCTTAGAAAATACAAATGGAAAAACGGACAAAACGAACTACTTTGAATTTAATACAAATACAAGACATACCTTCGGAATTTTCGCACTTTGAAGATAAAAATGTTGAAAGTGAAGGCGAAGTTTTGCGATACGAGCGATAATTGTAACAATAGTTTCTATATTGAGAGCAGTGATGATGAAAGTAATGGAGAAAAGTCTAGCGAAGAAAATAATGAAAAGTTTCTGCAAGTGGAACTATTTGGAAAAATATTGGAAGGAGGTGTTGTTGGAAGGTTACCAAGTCGATGCATATTTAAAGTCATATCTGGACCTACAGTATACGCTAAAACAAATATAATCGAAGAGCCTTTTTACTATTGATTGACCACCATATATTAGACAATGTCAAATCTTGCACCGAATTAGAAGCTTCAAGAGTTTCAAAGCAAAGAATGGACAATTTCACAAGATAAACTGAAAAACTGTTTCAAACCAGGAGCAAATATTACAGTAAATGAATAATTGTTTCCAACGAAAGCCAGGTGTAGATTTACACAGTATATGCCAAACAAACCAGACAAGACAAAATTCTGGCTAGTTTCTGGCGTTGAAACGAAGTATATCGTGAATGGTTTTCCTTATCTAGGAAAAGACGAAACACGAAATTTGTCAAGACGCCTCAGTGAATTTGTAGTAGTGAGACTACTGGAGCCTTTTATCATGAAAGAAAGGACTGTAACAACCGACAACTTTTTTTCTAGCGTTCCTTTAGCTTCTAAACTAATAGCCGATTGCCGATTTGGTGGCATAAAGTCCAAAATTTTATGGAAGAAAATCTTAATTTTTATTTTATATACATATTTAAACTAGATACCCTAGATAGAAAGTACAAATGTACAAAAATGGTACAAATGTACCAAAACTGGTACATTTTTTATGCGTTGGTAGATTGGATCACTTTTTTCATATTGGTACATTTTTAATATGCCTAGTCTAGTATTTAAATTGTTCATGAAATTTTATGTTCACACATATTTTTTTTAACAAATAGTTATGTTCCACCACACATAAATTTTGTATCAGTTAGAAATTGAACCATGACTAGCACTGGGAAATATCGCGTACTTTCGATTTGCGATGTTTCGTGTCAATTGAGAAAATATGTATGCGCCAATGTAAGATCCATCATGAAGAGATAGAGCTATAATTTTTTTTCGACAGCATTTGTTATGTTTGCACGCAGATCAAGGGGTCTGAGTTGCTTTGGCCGACAATCTGGCACATTGTGCCGTTTATGGTATATTTTGAATGGGGTACTATATCGATATACCAAACATACCATTTTGTATATTTTTAGTATTTTCGGTATATTTTGAAAATGATACTGCAATATTTTGTTTTGTTTATTTCTTGAATTTTATGAATTTCTCAGTTGAATATAATCATGACTGACCTTAAATCATTTCTGTGCCTGACAATGGACAAAGCGCTATGGCGAACAGAGTGCTAGACATGGAAGAGATCACCTCCTCCTATAAGAAGACGAACAAGTTCCTGTACCTCGGCGGTACAACATTTCAGGGGCCTTAATTCCGTTAAACGAGCAGGCAAAGTACTATGTATTCCCACCCCTCATCACCAAGCTGAACGAATATTTTTCGCCACTGCGGAACTTCACTTTTGAAAGAGACTTTTTTAGGGCCGTAATATCGCTAGAAGGATAAGGTTTCATCGAGACGCAATGAAAATTCGACAATAAAGGCCACATCTGGTGATATTGGCATTAAGACTGTTAAAAGGTAGGTAGAAATCCCTTTCAAAATTTGTGGCGATACAGTCGATATGATCATTGATTCAGGCTCAAAATGCAATCTGGTAAGTCAGTCAGATTGGAGAAACTTTGTGGAACAAGAGTGTTTAACACTCGGGTGGAATTTGCAAGCCAGTTTAGCGCCTACGCATCCGATTATTTCCTACTCAAAGTGTTGCAGGTTTTCAAGGCTCCGATTTCAGTACAAAATAATCCAGAACTGATTGTTTTACGTTTACCTAATCGAAAAGGGTAAACAATCAGTTTTGAGACGTAACACGGCCATCGAACACAACGTTCTAAAACTTGGTTTAGACGCAAATCGAATTAAGAAGGTTGTTTTATTTCCCAAATAGTGCAATGTCGTAGTTAAACTCTCCGATGACGAGTTGGTAATTCCGATACAACAACCCGTAAAACGAGTACCAACAGCGTTGGAGATTAAAATTACTGATAAGCTGGACGAGGCGTTAAATCTGAAACCGTATTGGGACCAAGCCCTTGGATCTCCAGTCGTAACTGCTTTCAAAGACAATGGTGACATTCGAGTACGAGTATGTCTGTAAATGCGACGGGCAACAAAGACATACGGCGCGAAAATTATCCGTTACCAACTTTCGATACATATTTTTCTGGACGGCTGGTCTTTAAAAACGTATGTCACTAGTTGGAGCTGGACGAGGGTAGTCGCGAGATCACCACATTTATTGCATACCGCGGCGTGTAAACTCAACTCTAGAGATTTTTTTAAATTAATGGAAGAATTGTTGTCGCCCTGCCCAACGCATTAAATTAGAAATAGCTTGGAGGAAGACGATAAAACGCTGGAGACTGTTAAAAGCGTATTTCGAGCCAACATAGTGCTAAATGACAAGAAATGCGTAGTGAGAACTCAGAGATTGAGCTCTTGGGCCACTTCTTGTCGGACAAGGGCATTGAAGTCGACCCAGAAAAAGTCAGTCATCACAAGGTTCAGAGTTCCCCAGAATAAAGAAGAGATACGTAGATTTTTGGGTTTATCACATATATTGGGAAGCTCGTAGCTGATCGGCTGATAATACTGAACTCTTGAGGAGACTGTTAAAGGGCCGTGAAGTAATCGTTTGGGGCGACAAGCAAGAAGACGCATTCCAAAAATTGAAGTCTAAAATTGCCAAAGAGATGATTTTGTCATACTTTAACTAAACATACACGATAAAACATGACCGGTAGTATTAGAGACCGAATTGTTACAATTTGACGAGTAGAATATGTATGTCACCGGTGGGGAAAAGATATTTTTATCTAGGTGGCCTAAAGTTTGATCTCATAACGGACCGGTCAAAGAAGTCTTTGTATAGTTTTCAATCAGACAGCTTTTTGAATATTTCCCTTTTCAGATTCCCAGTTTTTTATTTATTGCAACCACGGCCAGCACGGCCAATTCATGTGGAGGAATCTTCACCAGTCATAAACGCAAACAACAGCTACCTCAATACTTTCGACTTCTTGAAAAATTAATAATGCAAAATGGGATGTTAAGAACAACAATAACAACAAACGATTTAAAAAAAAAAGAGTATGATCGTTTCTGAAGCAGCGCTCTGAGAAATAACAGATAAAGCACGGACGACAACAATAGCCAACAACAAAACCAATAAACAAAAAAATTAAAAAAAAACAAGTAAGAAAGCTACAGTCGAAAGTACTCGACTGTGAGATACCCGCTACCCCTTTTGAATAAAAGCAATATATTTTGCGGTATTTGGTTGCGATCAGATAAAAATTGTCGACGTTATTAAAGAAATACTTTTGTATGGGCAAAAACGCCCACTTACTAGGGGTCTGAGTTAGAGGTGGAGAACTATCGATAGTCTGCGCAATCGATAGTTATTGATAATTTCCATAAACTATCGACTATCGACGATAGCAAGGAAAATCTAGCGTCGATAGTTGTCGATAGTACAGTAAAAGAAAATAATTTAATTAGTTTTTAAAATAATCCATATTTGTTTAAAGTATGAGAGTAATGAAATTGGTTTTCCAATCTTTATCTAAAAATAATAAATAATTGTTATTCAAATAATATGAAGTTTTATTTTTTAGGTTTATCTTAACTGCTATTTAAATATTAATTTCAACCAATAATTTTGTACGCCTATTTGAAAAGATTTGTCCTGCTTTGCTGAAGACCCTCTCCGTCTCTACGGAGGAAGCGGGTATACGGATAGCGATTGACCACTATCGAGAGTGCGCGCCGCTATCGAGAGCGTGTCGATAGTGGCCAACCATCGATAGTCCCGATAGTGCCATCGATAGTTCTCCACCTCTAGTCTGAGTTGCTTTGGCCGACAATCTGGTATATTGTGCCGTCTATGGTATATTTTGAATGTTGTACTATATCGATATAACAACATACCAGTTGATATATTTAAGTATTTTGTAGTATTTTGGTATATTTTGAGAATAATACCGCAATATTTTGCTTTTATTCAAAATTGGTAGCGGGTATCTCACAGTCGAGCACAAGACTGTAGCTATCTTACGTGTTTTTATGGTATATGAAAATTCATTTGCAGTTTAAATTAATGATATTATGATTATATATGTACATTAAATATACATACAATGCTTCAGGGTAGAGTATTGACTTATTATGGGCGACTTAGGAGGTTCTAAATTAATCAGTCTATGTTTTTATACCGTTATCATGAGAAATTTCTTTGTATTTTTCAAGTGCGCAGAATAGTGCAATTTTCCTATAAATTAAAAGTTCGTCGAGGACGAACAAAAAACTTTATGTTATATTATATATGTATGCAAGTTAAGTAAAACGAATCAATAGTGCGCTCCGCAGCAGCTGATCATGTGGGACCAGGGTGACCGAAAGCGGAGAATACGCTATTTAAACACGAAACATATACCAAAGTGTAGATACTCAGAATTATAAGTTGGTTACACTTAATGTGATATATTGGTATTTTGTAAGTTACACTTAATAAGACATGTTAGTATTTTGTAAGTTACACTTAATGAGAAATATTGGTATTTTCTAAGAAATCTATGTTATCTAGTTAGAGCTATCGAGGTTAACCGGAAACGAAAAGATCGCTCTCTTCTGTTTTCAAGCGCGTGGTGAACACTGTTCACTGAACAGACGTGAAATCGCATAAATCAATTTGCTTTGTTAACTAAATGAATTTATTTGTTCATACATACAATAAAACTAATAAAAAATATAGTATAAATCGTTTGAATTAATTGGCGCCCAACCAGTTACCCACGCGTTTGAATATCGCGGTTATAAAAACGAAAAATCAACAACGTTGATCAAACTGCAACAAAAGGCAACAACTTCAAATACAGCTCCAAGCTATTTGACAAAAGTCAATTTGACAAAAGCCCGCAACAACAGCAGCGCAGCAAAACGTAACGCCGACGTCGGCAGCGCAGTCGCCTGCGCAGTCGCATCAGCTGCAAACTGTGGCCACAATACAAAGCAGCAACCACAAACCAATGACTGCTGCGCGGGAACTGTACCCCACAAAATAACTACAAACCGGTGACTGCTGCGCGGGAACTACACCCTACAACAATAACCACAAACCGGAGACTGCTGCGCGGGAATTATAGCCTACAACAATAACAAATCATGTAAGTAAAGCTCCTTGTAGCAAAGTGTTTTTAAGTCAGCAACTTAAGTCTATTAAATAACATTTAGCATAGCCGCTATATTTTGTAACTCAGTTAAATATTCATTATAGAAAAATAAAACACCTTCCTTTGGTTGATTGTGAATAGGCTCATGTTTATCTTTGACGCCAGCAGATTAAAAGTTCACTACCACAACTTATGAGCTCGCCGTTAAGTATTTATAGAAGCCTTGAACAAGAATCTAACAGTTCAGGGTCAGACACTCAAAGCCACATTAGAATTCTTGGAGGTAGAGTTATTGCATATAGGCACAGTCACAGAAACCCTCAGGCAGCCATGGACCCATAGCAGCTTAGAATTGTAGTCGAGGCAGCTATCGCCAACGCTTTAGCTGAGCAAGCAGCCGCAATCCAGCGGGAGAAACAAGAGCTGATACAGAGAATCAACGAATTGTCAAGCCAGATGGCAACGTTTCGCGTTGAACAACCGGAAGTGCAGACATATGCTGCAATAGAGATAAGAAACGACGTACGTTGCGACGAGCCATTGGATCTATTGGATTCCGTCAAATGCCTGTAAGAATTTGCAGGGGTCCAAGAGTCGTATGTCTCTTGGAGACAAGCGGCGTTAGCCGTCTACGACATTTTCAAACCGTATAATGGCAGTTCACGCCATTATCAGGCAGTAATCATAATTAGGAGTAAAATTCGAGGCCCTGCCGATGCAGTTCTTGCCTCTTTTGGTACAGTTATAACTTTGAAGCAATCATAAGTCGCCTTGACTTCACATACAGTGACAAGCGCCCAATGCATGTCATTGAACAAGAGCTTGGTACGTTGAGACAGGGTAACATGCCACTTCTCCAATATCATGACGAGGTCGAGAAAAAGCTCACTCTTTTAATAAACAAAGTCAACATGAGTTATGAGCCAGCCCTAGCGAAGGGCTTACGTAACAAATTCCGCGACGATGCGTTGCGAGTTTTTGTTTCCGGGCTTAAACGTAGTCTCACAGATATACTTTTTGCTGCAAACCCTAAAGACCTGCCTACGGCTTTAGCCCTTGCGCAAGAGGTTGAATTAAATCACGAAAGGTACGCTTTTGCAGCTAACTTCGCTAAAAGCTTAGAAGAAAAAGCCAACAGAGCGGAACAGAAGATTCAAGGGAAAGACCAAAAATCAAACTGGAAACAGTCCAAATCCCCACATTTTAGGCAGCAGCAGGGTAGCAAGCAAGGTGACCAGGAACAAAACAAACCAAACAACTCATATACGCCTTAGCCAATGGACGTAGACCCATCCTCGTCCAAATTTCGTAAAAAAACGGCGTTCTCAAAGCCAAGTCCCTCGGGAAATAACTACACCCAAAACCCGAAACGATCCGCCTCTCAGCGCACGTCTATACGAGGTCAGCGACAAAGAGTTGATCACGTTACGCCAGACACATTGCAGGCGCAAACGTTCCCCTCCTACAATGAAACAGCCACTGCAGCCGTCAGCAATATAGACGCAGACTCAGATCATGATACAGTCAATTTTTTAGGGGAGAGTCCCTGCTACCGTTTATTCAGCAAAGAGTAGCAGGGGTCAGCAGAAAATTTTTAATCGACACGGGCGCTACAAAGAGCTACATAAAGCCATTTCAGCAACTAAAATCCATTACCCCTGTCGATAAGCCATTCTCGATTTATTCAATCCATGGCTCAAACAAAGTTACCGAAAAATGCTTGTTACAAATCTTCGGCGTAACCGCCCCATTTTTTTGATAAACAACCTGTCAACATTTGATGGCATTATAGGCCATGACCTCCTAGCTCAAGCAGGAGTCGAGTTATGCTTAAAAAGCAAGCAATTAAGGGTAGGCTCTAAATCCGAGACTATCCAGTATCATAAATGTGTAAGCGTTAATCTCACAACAGCAGCATTTATAGAAGCTCCATCATGTGTTAAAGCGAAATTCCCACAGATGCTAAAGCTCAGGGTCAAGGCATTCGCCGACCCAGACGAGGCATTACCGTTCAACACTTCGGTTGTAGCGACCATACGAACGGAGGACGAGGAGCCTGTATACTCTAAGCTACACCCTTACCCTATGGGCGTGGCCGACTTCGTCGATTCGGAGGTAAAAGACCTCCTTAAAGACAAAATCATACAGAAGTCCAAATCACCATATAACAACCCAATTTGGGTTGTTGACAAAAAAAAGGTGTCGACGAAATGGGTAACAAGGAAAAACGTATGGTAATAGAATTCAGGAAGCTGAACTCAAAAACCATTGCCGACAAATACCCAATGCCAAACATATGAATAATATTGGCGAACCTCGGACAAGCAAAGTACTTCACGACACTGGACCTGAAGTCAGGCTACCACCAGATAACTCTGGCGGAACGTGATCGTGAAAAAACCTCATTTTCCGTAAATGAAGGCAAGTACGAATTTTGTAGGCTTCCGTTCGGTCTGAAGAACGCGGGAAGCATCTTCCAGAGAGCCATCGACGATATGCTCCGCGAAGAAATCGGTAAGACATGCTACGTTTACGTAGATGTTATAATTTTTTAAAAAAACGAAGACGATCATTTCAAACACGTTGACGGAATTTTGAAAAGATTAAGTGAAGCAAACATGAGGGTCGCTAAAGAAAAATCTAAGTTTTTCAAAACAAGCGTAGAATACCTTGGGTTTATAGTCACTGATCAGGGAGCTAGAACTGACCCCGAAAAAGTAAGGGCCATTCAGCATTACCATGAATCAAAAAACCTATACGAGGTTAGATCCTTCTTAGGTCTAGCCAGCTACTATAGGTGTTTTGTGAAAGACTTTGCTGCCATCGCAAAACCAGTGTCCGACATCTTAAAAGGTGAAAACGGCACAATCGGCAAATACAGATCAAAAAATATTCCTGTGTGTTTTAACGAAAAACAGCGCAACGCTTTCGAAAAACTAAGAAATATTCTGGCATCCGAAGAGGTCATGCTAATGTATCCTGATTACAAGCAGCCATTCGATCTGACCACCGATGCCTCGGCGTACGGCATTGGGGCGGTCCTCTCACAGAATGGCCGTCCAGTCACAATGATTTCTAGAACTCTCAAAGACAGAGAGGCGAACTACGCTACTAACGAGCGTGAACTCCTAGCAATTGTATGGACCTTATCTTTGCCACTATCACGGCAAAACGTGAATTCCCTTGTAGACAACATCCCCGGCTCTGACGTCGCTACGATACACAGCGAAGCATCTGTCACTTACACCATCGAGACCTCCGATAAGCCAATAAATTGCTTTAGAAATCAGATCGTGATTGAGGAGGCAAAGTACCCTTTAACAAGGAAAGTCATATTGTTCCGAGAAAAAACACGGCATACGCTTCATTTCGTAGACAGGGAATCCTTAATTAGGGAAATAAAAATTGCGGTCAACCCCAAGGTGGTCAACGCGATCCATTACGACCTCCACAACCTCGCCCAGATTCAAGATGAACTGGTTAGAACATTCCCAGTGACGAAATTCCATCATTGCAAGAAGATAGTCGCTGACATCTTCGACGTCAATGAGAGAAGGGCAATCTTGACGGATGAACATAATCGCGCCCACAGGGCAGCACAAGAGAACGTCAAGCAGGTCTTAATAGAATATTACTTCCCAAAAATGACAAAGCTCGCGAACGAGATAACGTTGAATTGTAAGGTATGCCGCAGGGCCAAATACGACAGGCACCCTAGGAAGCAAGAACTAGGTGAGACACCAGTCCCTTCACACACGGGGGAAATGATACACATACCCATCTTTTCCATTGACAAAAAATTTTTGCTCATCTGCATTGACAAATTCTCCAAGTTCGCTGTAGTACAGCCCATTCCGTCAAGAACCATTGAAGATCTGAAGCCGGCGCTTCTTCAATTGATGATTTTTTTCCCAAAAGCTAAGACAATCTATTGTAACAATGAGCCGTCGTTGAACTCACAAACAATTTCAACAATGCTGGCCAACAATTTCGGCGTCAACATTGCAAATGCTCCACTGCTGCACAGTGTTTCGAATGGGCAAGTAGAGCGCTTTCATAGCACCTTGCTAGAGCTTGCTAGGTGTCTAAAAATCGACAAAAAAATGAGTGACACAGTAGAAGTTATTTTGTTGGCGGCAACGGTCGATCCACTTTATTATTAACAGAAGGCCGGTCGATGTAGTTCAGGCGCATTCGGACGAACCTCAAAACCAAATCCAAAGCAAAATCAGAAACGCTTAAAACGCGCTAAGGAGCAGGGAAAATGCTTTGCTGCAGAATAGAGTCTTTGAGGTTGGCGAGAAAGTATTGATTAAATCCAACAGAAGGCTGGGAAACAAGTTGACGCCATTGTGCGAAGAAAGAGCGGTGGAAGCGGACCTGGGGACCACGGTACTTATTAAGGGGAGGGTGGTTCATAAAGACAACATAAAATGACCCCCTTTCCTTTTTTCCAGCCATTAGGCACATATATTCTTTAGCCACTAGGCATTTATATTTTTTAGCCACTAGGCACTTATTTGATATTTTCATCAGCCATTAGGCATTTATATTTTCTAGCCACTAGGCACATATATTTGTCAGCCGCTAGGCACATTTGTATTTAGCCACCTTGAATAAGTTCCATCAATCTTCCGTTAGTGGTGGGTAACCTCTCTGCAGAAAACAAATAGCTAAAGTAAAAATAAAAAAACACGCATTTTTAGAAAAAACTAGATTTACAGAGATGCAGCTAATAAATTCTAACTGTAGGCAGGTCGAAATAAACGCTAGAGCTCTGGATCGAATAAATAAACTAACCTCCACAGTCAACCAAACTTTAAAGGAATTCAAAGATTCACAAATCGACACAAGCCGTCTTTATGAGACTATTGGCTAGGAGCAGAATGTTTTCGATGAAGTTAGTCTTGGTTATTTCCCTTGCAAAAGCTTACATTGTTAGCCTAAACGTATTAGATCATGCAGACTTAAGATCAATTTGGTTTGACACACTGATAAGTGACCTTACTCAGATTTTCTTGTAAAAATGTAACTATTTATAAAAACTTCATCCTGAGAACGATAATCCACCAATGATTCAAGTCGACAACAGTACTGAAGTCAGAGTGCAGGGCACACACCTCATCACCTTCAACAACAGAGCCAAGATCAACGGGACTCTGTTCATCAACCACAACAACGCCCAGAATAGAGTCCCTGGAATCGCCAACGCTCCCATCTTGAACATCACCGCCAGCCAAGATGTTCTGACTCAGAACTTCTGAGCCTCCCGTACCTTCAGCTAAATGAACGTAACCTGAAGGAGATCGAGAAGTTTAAGGAAGCAGCCGGAACGCATCGCATCTACAATGTGGCATTCTTCGTGGCAGCCGTGTGTTGCGTGCTCATCTGTGTCGGCCTCACCTGTCGACGCGTCATCACTGCGAAGAAGTCTGCAAAGCAGTTGAGGGACGTCGTTGCGGAGATAGGGTCGGGCGAGGGCGGCCTTAAACTCGAGGAGGGGAGTAGTTAAGTAAAACGAATCAATAGTGCGGTCCACAACAGCTGATCATGTGAGACCAGGGTGACCGAAAGCGGAGTTTCAACAATACGCTATTTAAACACGAATGTGATATATTGGTATTTTATAAGTTACACTTAATGAGAAATATTGGTATTTTCTAAGAAATCTATGTTATCTAGTTAGAGCTATCGAGGTTAACCGGAAACGAAAAGATCACTCTCTTCTGTTTTCAAGCGCGTGGTGAACACTGTTCACTGAACAGACGTGAAATCGCATAAATCAATTTGCTTTGTTAACTAAATGAATTTATTTGTTCATACGTACAATAAAACTAATAAATAATATAGTATGAATCGTTTGAATTAATTTACATATAAGCAAAATGTGGTTAAAAAAATAAATATAGCTTTGTTAGTACACACATATATATTTATATATGTATGTCTATGTAGTTACATATTTACCTTGTATATGGTGGAATTTGTTTCCTTCCATTGTCAGTTTGTAAGAAATCTGACAACATTTTCCAATTTTTATTGTCGTAATTAACTGGAAAAGGTGCAATTTCTTCATAATTTATAATTATAAATTTATCTTTTTCGGGCATATTTTGTATATTTATTTGCTTCTTATTCTCCATCCAGAGATAAGGACAACCACTTGAAAAATTCAGACCATCCTGTCTATTAAGTAGAATTGGAATCCACCAAAGCATTTTTTCTTGTTCTGGAACATCATGCGGCCGTTCTCTTAGATACACTTTTTGCTGCAGAATTGCCGTTTTTTCAGTGTAATCTCTAAGGACTTTGACTACTGGAAGACGGTGATATGCAAACCAAGTATTTACGATGACCCCCACATTTAAATGAGGCTTAAGTGTTCCATCTTTTAGTGATTGTGAGTTTAAAGATTCCCAAAAGTCATCTCCACAAAATGTCTTATATTGATATTCCAAAATGAAATTTCGTATTCCAATTTGAAAAGATTTTTTGCTCAACGTAAAATTAAGCATTCGTAATACTAACTCTGTTTTATGTGAAATTGTCTCTTGTTTCATTCCAGTTATACGTGAATGTGGGTATCTTTTACTGAATTCGTAATACAATGAATACAGTGTAGTCATTGGATATTTTCCATTAAATTCAACGCCTCCATCCATCTGCAATGTTTATTGATTAAATTGAAGTTATAATATTCACATAGGAAACATGAGCTTACCTCTAATACAATATCAGACGCCAAAAAACTAGCAATTGCTTTATTAAGATGGGCATCATTCCACCAATTGGGCGTCACCCACGAACCTAGCCATTGATAAATAAGTTCATGAGTTATGTCGTAAAGTCCTTTTCTAAGAAGATCTCTTTTTCTAAAATATATAAACAAGTCAAGCTAATATAATTATCAATGTAAAATTAACTTACCCAAAAAAGTAACAATCCCCAATTATCCACAGGTCGGGCTAGAGGCAAGTCAGGTATGCAAACCACATCAATTTTCGATAGGGGAATATGTGTCCCAAAATAATGTTTAATTTTGTTATAAATAGTGACAATCTTTATATACGTTTCCTTAAATAAAACAAAAAGTAATTTTTAACCATATTTGGTCAACATAATAATCCTTCCATTCAGGATATGTCGAAGCATTTAACATGCCATTAAAATATAAAAAAAAACAAGTAAGAAAGCTACAGTCGAGTGTACTCGACTGTGAGATACCCGCTACCCATTTTGAATAAAAGCAATATATTTTGCGGTATTATTCTCAAAATATACCAAATATACTGCAAAAATACTAAAAATATACCAAATGGTATATGTGGTATATCGATATAGTACCGCATTCAAAATATACCATAGACGGCACAATATACCAGATTGTCAGCCAAAGCAACTCAGACCCTAGTAAGTAGGCGTTTTTACCCATACAAAAGTATTTCCTTAATAACTTCGACAATTTTTATCTGATCGCAAATAAATATTCAGCAATCATAACTAATGTAGTAGTTATCATATATACCAAAATTCGTAACTCTAGCTTTAAAATTACGCTTGTTATTCGATTTTTCTGCGTGCAAACATAACAAATGCTGTCGAAAAAAAAATTATAGCTCTATCTCTTATAGTCTCTGAGATCTAGGTGTTCATACGGACAGGCGGACGGACGGACAGACGGACATGGCTATATCGTCTCGGCTGTTGACGCTGATCAAGAATATATATACTTTATAGGGTCGGAGATGCCTCCTTCTACCTGTTACATACATTTCCTGCCGGCACAAAGTTATAATACCCTTCTACCCTATGGGTAGCGGGTATAAAAATATCGGGACGCTTGGCTGGCTAACAAGCGGTGAGCCTAAAACTTATGCACGTAGAGACGACACGTATGAAAGAAGAATTTTGTGCAGTTACTGTAAATGTACAATCGCATTCTAATTTTTCAGCTTTTTTGTATCGTTTTTCCCGTGAAAAACAGTTTTTTTTCAACAAACGTTGGCAACACTGTAGTCGACTGGAAAGAAAGGGGAAAAAACGCAAAAGGCTACTATCAAAACAGTAACAGTAATTGTAGTTAAAGATCGATCAAACATTTGATATCCCAAGTGCAACGTGATGAGACATGACACGTGATGTTCCTCTCAAAGGGAATAATAAGAAAATCACTCTATTGCGTTTTGTTCTGACTCCGGTGCTGAATGTTCACTATTCAAAGAAAAACGACTTCCATACGTAACGAATTTGTTCTAAAATAAATATCGAACAGTTGTTGTTGTAATTGACAAATGTCACGTATTGCTTCTCCACGTAAGTATTGCTTGTCCAGGGCATTAGTGTAAATATTAAAGAGTTGATGTCGTAGCTTTTGCAAATTAAGAAAATTCTGTAGATGTCGATACTGAAAGGCTACTCTGATTGGTTTATAGAGGGAACACCACAGATAATAGATCCGCAAAAAAAGAGTGCAATGCTGACCTTATAGAATTAGCGATGATGACAAAGAGCAAATAGTTTTAATGAATAATGGTAGTAATTACAGTACTTTGAATGAAAATACACTGGCAGAAAAATATTCATTGCCTCTAATTTCTGATTATAATAATAGGTTGCGCGGGGAAAGCTATTTTTGATGGCTAGATATGACCGGCGTCTTCATTTACATATATATTGTCGATTCAATTCAAGGCACAGCTTTTGTCACGCCAGAAGACCAAAATAAATTCTTGACAATATTTTAAAAAACCATCCGTGTTTCAGGACGCTATAATATAAAGCATTTTGTAATCTTGCCTATAGTTCGGCCATCGTCTACATCGACAATATCTTAATAGTGACCGAAAATAAATATGTAGCTTTCAACAGTTTGCAGATCGTGCCAAAAACTTGAAGAAGTCTGTATTTTCATTCAATATGACACTGTTCCTTTCTAAAAACTAAGATTTGACGGAATCCACGCAAAATTCAAGTGTTGGTAGAGTTGACAACTTCAAAAATGGTAATAGGGTTAGGGTTAGCTTCTTACTTTCGCCAGTTTGTGCCAAATTTGTATGAGACTTTAAACCCATTGGCTGTTTGAAATCGAAAGATTTATTTCAAAAATAATATATTTAATATATAAAATAAAAATAATATATTTTATAATATACAATTTTCAACATTTTTAGCAAATGCACGTCGCCTGCTAAATCGAAATATCAATTGTATAAACTGGAGACTTTGGCTGTTGTCAATGCCATAAAACATTTTCATCATTACCTACAGGGACGTAAGTGTGTAGTATTCATAGATTCTCCTTGAATTCCCAAGTGGAGAATGAATGACAATAAAACAATAACAGAATGTCTAGTTATGGCAGGGGTCGAGGTGACTGCGCAGAATTTATAAATTAATGTAAGGAAATAAATTAGCTTGTTTTTGTATTAACGCTTAAAATGTTATGTGAAGAAAAGTTTATTAATAAAATTTAACTGAAGAACAGAAAAAAATGTGTTTTAAAGTCAGTAAACGAGAATGTATGATTTGTAAGGCTATATCGCAGCGCAGGATTTTTGTAGGTGAGTATCGTACGGGAGAAACGGAGATGCGCTCTGCTGCTGAGTGAGGTCTGGTCGTAGGACGTTAACTGATTAGCTGGAAAAAGATGCCGATAGTCCTTCTAGATTTCGTAACTTGATAAAATTCATGTGAATCGAAAATATGCTAAGTTCTGAGAACAGTCTGTGAAACATCGTGATAGCAAACAAAAACAAACAAACCTTGTTGTGCTTATCAGAATAAGTAATAATTATGCATTCTTTACCAAATGATTCTGCGATATATTTAAAATAAAAACTTTATTATATAATTTAAAATACTCTACCTCTAATTGATTTTCGTCGTCTTTCAAAGTCCACATCTGAATAATAGGTTGAGAGGACGTCGTGATATTTGTATTCTTGTATAGTTGAAGGGCTGATATGAAAAATCCAAATGTGAATGTTGACATTGGTGGCGTTTTTTCAAAAAAAGTCGATAACATATTCATTTAATTTTGGGCTACAATGATATAAGAATAATGTGCAGGAAAAATAAACATTAAGAAAACCCACTTTAAAGTATTACAAAACACTTTAATCATATAAAAATGAGAAAATGGATAGATCGTTAAAATATATAACGACTTTTATAAATGTTAGTATTTAAAAATACTAACATTTATAAAAGGCTTTTTTTGGTATATTAGTTATTATTGTATTTATTTATTATATTTCACTTGTTTCTGCAAGAAGCTAATGAGGATATCGTTAGGGAATTGTGTTCTAACGTAGTAAGACGATGGCATTCCACGAGAAGAAGCTATTAAATATGTAGACTGTTTTTTGTGAAAAAGCTGCTCTATCTTGTTTTCTTATGAACAGTATTCAAATTTGATGAGTTTATTAGTAAAAGTAGTATTACGTGAAATCTTGGCTACTGTAGAGAAGAAAACCTAGGTGTAAAATTTGAGAGTGACGACTATCTAAACGACTATTTAGCTCTCTGTAAACAGGATAGTTTCTGAATTTTTCTGTTACCTTCACAGTTGCTACAATTTTTGTTGGCAACTGGACCCAACTTGAAAATGTACGTTTAGTTCTTTTTTTCAGATCGTTAAATGAAAAAGCATATTGCATTCAACACCACAATTCAACTACAAGCAATAATAAAGGTACCAGAGAAAAGCTGCATATTTGTATATCAATGCTTGAGAAGAAAACAATTTTCTTTCTAACTCAAATTTTGTAATAAATGGAACCAATCCTGCAATAGACAAATTCTTAATTAATTATATTAATGGATAGATAAATTATCTCTACAGACGCTCAGATCTTACAACCCTTCCGTAGCATGCGACTGAATTTGTGCTTAAAGGTTTAAAAAATGTTGTAACAACAAAAATCTGTTTATTTCTATAACAATTTTGTTTGTTGTCATTGGCTACTACTGGCTGTTACTACAATCGACCAAGAAAAGCAAAGGGCCATACAAGAATTCCCGGAGCCCAATACGGTCTTCGAAAGAAGATTGTTCTTGACACCTATCTTGAACAAATATCTATTTCAGATGCATTATTAAAAGCGGTTGATCAACTTGTCGACGTTTCTGTTGTCGCCTCGCATACACCCTCAACTCCTATTCTAGTCATCTATCCAACTCTTCATATCAGACTTCGGCCCAACCTGCGGATCTCTGCCTTGGTCGACCTGATCTTTCTCGAATACTCGTGGTAATCATAAGCAAGACAAATTCTACAGACAATTGAATTGATTAAGAAATGTTTAAAATACAGTATTCTTAAAAAATTTCTTAGTAGAGAGTACATTTTCTGGCGAAGCTATTAGAATTGAGTACGATAGCCATCGCATCCCTCTGTTAATTGAATCCGGTGACAACGTTCTCGACATAGCTTGTAGACTTCCAGATAGAAATTACAGAGAATAGTAATCAGCCATCGTATAAGCCATTGCAAACAAATTGGGAGACAATCTGGCATATTTCAAGCCGAAATTACTCTTTAGAGTAACGTCAGTGCTTGCATTACATTTAAATATATTGCTCAAGCTCAAGCAATAAGAGATCGTTTGGGCGGGCTCTATTGTTTTGCCAGTCTTTTTCAGAGCAATATTATTTAGCACTTGCTCTATAGTGCCGAGAAAAGTTATTGTTAAAATGTATTGTGAAATGTGTTCGAATCAAGAAGAGACATATTGTTTCTCTTCTATTTTTGTCAGTAAGCCGATCACATTGACCGGTTTAAGGGAACTCTGCAATTTATGTAGTTTATTTAGCTTTTGTAAATTCTGAGATATAATTATACAAGGCCTAGGCCAAAGCAACATAAACAGTTACCATTGCATATGTCACTTGAGAGCTACTTAAAATTTGCATAAGTTTGGGAATATTAATATTTAACCTCATTGTCTTCCAAAAATAAAATCTTGTTCGTCGTTTATAATTCGTGAGCTCGGATACGCCTCCTATTATTTATACCCGCTACCCATAGGGTACAATTATACCTTTGTGCCGGCAGGAAATGTATGTAACATGTAGAAGGAGGCATCTCCGTCCCTATAAAGTATATAATTTGAAAGCTAGAGTGGCGATTTTTATATATGTCGGAGTCTGTTCTACCGAAGTCTGTTTATTCATTATCGCGAAGCGAGTTTCGATGCTCTCACAGGCGATTGCACGAGCACACTGACTGCTCGATCCTTTTACTGCCTACGCCATAGCCATCGAACCACACTCAGCGACGGCGTCTCGTCGCTGTCGCCCCGCAATAACTGTACTTGTCAAAGCGACAAAATGCGGACAACCAACAAAGCGCAAATAAAGAATGATGCAATCTAACATGCACACTCTTAATTACGCAGTGCCAATGTGCCGAAACGCACAAGCAACTACGCAGTGTCAATGTGCCGATACGCACCTACAACTACGCAGTGCCAATGTGCCGACACGAGATGCTGCCTTACTCACTCTCCGACATATATATATTATATATTTATTTTATTTTATATTTTTATATATATTCAATAATAACTATAATAATTGTGGTTGCTGAAAATTTGGTTGCGATCATATAAAAATTGATTAAATTAATAAAGACATACTTTTGTATGCGCAAAAACGCCTACTTTCTAGGGTTCTTAGATGCTTTGGCTGATAATCTGGTATATTGTGCTGTATATGGTATATTTTGAATGTGGCACTATATCAATATACCAAATATACCATTTGGTATATTTTAGTATTTTCGTAGTATTTTGGAATATTTTGAGAATAATACCGCTTTTATTCTGCTTTTATTCAAAATGGGTGGCGGGTATCTCACAGTCGAGCACACTCGACTGTAGCTTTTTTACATGTTTCATAAATCTATTTAGTTTGAATTACCCGCTTAATTATTCTTAAAGTTTACTTAAGTTACATAATTTCTTTTTGTTACTCGAAGATAACAAAATTTTGATTATCATTCAAGTAGCGTCTAACAAATGTAGTTTTAGATTTATCTTTATAGAGAATGGTATCAGTTGTTCTCTTGCGCTTAATTTTTTCTGGTAATGCTGGCACACCCTATCTTCTTTATGGATCGACATATCGATCGTCGCCTCTGACTTCCTATTTGTTTAATGAATAATTGCTGTAAGGTAATAAAAGGCATTCCAGCAAATTACCAAAAAAAATAAATACCACTTGAATTCAAAAAAATATTTCTTCAAATAATTATTCCGCATTTATTACAGGCTCATACACAGGTCATAAAATCACAAATAGGCAGATTTGCACTTTCGTAAAAAAAATATTGTTTAGATTACCTATATACCGCAATGAAAAGTAAAAGAACGCACAAGGTCTTCAACCTTTTTGTTTCTCAAGTTATGTGTGGGCCTTTCCACTTACTTGAAAAAATAAAAAATGAATAAAAAAATTATAAATTGAGAGCTTGTAAGTAACTACGACAGTTACTATTCCACCCTCAATAAGCCATGTGCGTAGTACAAAAAGGTATATGTATGAATGTGCTCCGGTTGTAAGCGTGGGTCGCTGATTCCTTCCCACCTTTTAATAATTTAAAGTTTACATAAATTATAAAACTTTTCGCTAGAGCTGCCGACATTGTCGTCATCATATGCTAATAATGACAGTAGTAATGAAAGTATTATGTTAGTACTATATTGATCAAATAGTACTGGGAAATTTTATGTTCCAATTAAATTTATTAACTTACTGCTCGGTGCTTTGATTTAAAGGTGTATTAAAGAGCGCAACCAATTCTTTCGGTCTTGTAATTGAGAAAATAAACGGTACCTGTTGAAATTGGGAAACAATTTTAAGTGCATTTGACTTTATTTAAATTGATATTAAACTTTGGCTTTTTGTTTGCTGTTAACTCCAGTCTTGACTTTTTTGTTTAGAGCTCTCACGCACAACACATGAAAAGTTTTTGCCTTGAATACATATAAACGGATATGAATTTCCTATGGACTGCATCTTTTTAATTACATTGAGACAGTGAGACAGTTACTTCTCCAACAATTTTTTGGTGAATTGCAAATTATTTATATTTTCATATCTTCCTATATTCATTGTGCAAGCAATGCTTCAGATGCATAAAATTTTTACTTTCGTTTACCAAATAATATATTTTATAGCTGTACATTTTTTATTTAAGCCATTTTTGCTCATATTACAATTTTATTTGAATTCTGAAAACTATTTCCACCTTTTTAGAAAAATAATTGCCATGGGGAGTTAGGTTCATTGATTTCAGCTAATATATGTATCATTCAAGTGGTAATTTTTACTGGTCGATGTCAATAATTAGATACAAATTGCAATCAGATACAAATTGTAATAACCCTACAATTTGTAGACATATTTTATATAACAAGAAATGTTATTATTGCATATTACCCTACATGTGCTGAAAATTGTGCTAATATATATATTTCTTGTGCTAATTAAATATGTATCAAAATAGAAGAAATATATTTTACTTTCGCGCTCTCCGCTACTTTTATTGTTTCACGTTCTAAGCGCGTTTGCTCTTGCCGCTACGTCTTTCTCATTATACATATGCATTATTTGGCGTGTCAACTTGAGTTATCTAGCCAGAGGCCATTAATCATATATTACCTTGAATCCGGGCTCATCAAAGCAGGGAAATAAGCGATGTGCATTATTTAATCGCAGGTTAGTAGCAAAATATGTTGTGTTCTCATAGGATCCTGTGAAAAACCCCTCCGCACTACTCCAAATGTTTCCATCAAAAGGTATTTCCAAAATACACTCGGTACCTTGCATAATTGTTTCTTTTAGGTATACTACATAAATATTTTTTTTTGGAATTCGACTGCCTCTCAGCACCGCCACATAGTCTGTAGAATTTTCATCACTAAAAATAGTTTATTCTTAATTCATTATTAATTATTTTTAAAACTAAATAAATTATACATACCCGTATTTCTGGTTAATTTTGTGCATCTTAATTTTTCTGTCATTAATGTTTAAGTCATGATGAGCATGCAACGAAATCTTTTTCGAATCTGCAGCCCAGCTCAATTTTATTTTGATAAGTCCGCTGAATGTGCACTCTTCATAGTTAGGCTCTAAGTGAATTTCATAGCTGATTGGTAACACACTTTTTGGTAAACGATCATCTGTATTGAGGGAGTACGCAGCGGACATATCTATACTCCGCTTCACTGCAGCCTGCAAATGCAAAATTTATATATTATATATACATATATGTCGTATATGTTAGGATAAACAGAATGGAATTTCACATTAATCTTTTTTTGATGTTAACTGTGAACTCGTATGTCAAGAGGTGCGAAGGACTCCATCAAGCAGCATCCTCTTGCATTGGTATTATTTCTACCCTAGTCTAATGCTTATGCGTCTCTTACAAATATAATAGGCAAAAGCTTGACGAAATCATAGTAGCATTGGGGGATGGGGAGGCAACAGCTATGTATAGGCGATAGTTTCCTATTTTGAATCTGACAATCACATGACTGTGGATTGTTGCAGAGCTAGATTACCACAAGCCTAGATTACTAATGGCATTATGGATAAACTCCAGATCACGTTTCGATTTGATACCGTCTGCAGTCGCCTGGATGGAGGAGGCAGTCCTTCAGACGCCACAAATTTCTTCGGACTTTTAACCACCACCGACTTGTCGCGATACTTAAGTCTAATCTTCCACCAGAGATTACAGTGAGGACTCAGAAATCAGGTATTACAAAGATGAAACTATATTGATGATATTCAACACAATAGCACTGGTTTTCTATTGTGTAACACTCAAAGCTCCTCGTTTGTTTTTTAATTCGGATTTGAATTTTCTGTTTGGCGTCAACAATTGGCAACCAAGCAAAAGCTTAGTACTATAGCACTTGCACTTATCGCAAAGCGTCGACAAACATTATGCAGGGCGACGAAAACAAAGACTTTACAGCTCCAACTGGATGTCCGCGATATTTAAACTGTGTTTAAAAAACGTTTAAAATCTTAGAAAGCTCGAGTGTGGCATGTGCCCATGCACAGTTGGCAAGACTGATTTGCCATTTTCCCGATATTTCAAGCCCTACCCGGAACAAATAACTCTTTTAAGCAACCATAACCACCGATGGCCTGAGTAAGATGGAAGTTACCGTGGTTCCTCATCGTCCATTCCCTTATGACTAGAATGAACCGATGAGTACAACGTCCTTTGCTTGACTCCTGACCTGTTACCTCTGGAGACTTTCCAGCTTTACTGTCGGCTTCAGCGTCCTTCTCTCGGCATAGGTTGGAGTAGCTGTCTGCCGCTGACAGGAGACAGTTGCCCTCTTCTTGACCAGTTTCTCGAGCAGTGGTATGCTAGAAAAAGACTTGGCAACCGCAATGCCCTTAACATCTTCAGTTAGAGCAGAAGCTGCTCGCAATTCTATTAACATATTGGTTAACAGCCAAGCCGCCAGAAGATAAATTTATGTGATAAAATTCAAGGCAGTCCTAGAAACCAGAAGCGCAATAATGTAGCTAACCGCAAGTGAAACTGCGAGTATCTATTGGATTCTAGACTTCTTGGATGAAGACATTCAACACCGGTACTGCTACGGACCTCTATTGGTCTATGTTCTACCTATCCCAAGAATAACCAGTCTAACCTAAGCTTTGGTCCAAGATTTAAATTATGTGATTTCCATCCTCTAAATGCTGATCAATGATCAAATCCCATTTCGGGCATGGTTGTCTTTCGTCTAACCATCTCACTTTTATTTAATTATACATTTTATTTATTGTCTAACAGACAGATTGTAAATAAAAAGAATAAGAGCAACCAAAAAATTATCGTATGACCTGAAAATGCAGAAGCGCGCATAATTGCTTCCCGTGCAAAGGGAGCCCCAACACTCTACTATATAGCACAGTAGTGCATCGGCAGCCCCAATCTGAGGCCAAATTCGAATATACACTTCAGCTCGGTGCTACATATGCAGCTGCATTAATCGACTCAGGGTATGAAGCGACTTTCATTTCAGAGCCATTAGTCTAACACATAATCCATGCAGCCTCAAGTATACGGAATTACCCAGGGGATTGGGGCCTAAACGTTGAAATTATGTCACTTTAGATCTTTAACAAAGCCTAGACTTCATATAGAAGCATCCGCTCTTATTGATCTGTAGCAGAGAATAAGTCTGCATTCAGCGAACCGCATACCTTCTTACGGAATTTATAATGTTTCATAAAAGTGCATAAATCGACATCTTTTCTGTCAGTCATTCTGAGCTCATCCTTAGTCAAGAGGCTATTTATGGCTGGATTCTTATCGGACCCGTTTCATAGAGTCACGAAGGCAAGTAATTCAAAGTGTTTCTTTGCGCATTTTTGGAGGTCGAGGGTATATCAGTGAAGCTGGACTCCGTTAGTGAATAGAAATTTGCGCGAATGACCGGATGAAGCGAGTGTGACAGATATTGGATGACTCTGCTTAATGAATGGATTATTTAATGCTCTTCTTACTGGTAAAAAAATTGATTAGAAATAGCTCAATGGCTTAATCGAAATGTAAAATATATTTTGAAGTTAGATCGCATGTTTCCAACGACATTGCACCACTTCGTCATATCGCATCATTATTGAGACTGCAGTTGTCTACTTGCAAATTGTTGAATGACATTTTCACGACTGTCGTTTCGGCTATACAATTGTGTACTAACAGGCGATATTATTGAATATACCGTCAATTTACGGTGTACCGTCGAGATTGAAATTCCAATTGATTAGTAAAGCAGTCATTCCTAACAAGACCTTAGGCTAATTTGCCGGTCATTTATTCGACTCAACGTAAGTGCACGTAAGTGGCGCAGCCGGTAGGATGATATAATTATTGATGCGATAGCTCGACTTACCAATTCTCTAATTTATCATCCGTTAAAGAACTTTCGCGACGGTAACCGCGAAATCAGTTTTGTGAAAGTGAACACAATATAAACAACTTAACTAAAAGTTAAGAAGACGCCTTAGAACTAGCCAGAACAATAAATCCGTAAAGGTTGTTCTAAAATTGGCGAGATAGCTAAGCGCGCAACAACACAAACCAAAATATAAATAAGTAAATAAAAGTAAATAAGTGAAGGTAAACCAAGAAGTTTAACCGAGACACACATAAAACATAAACCATAAATAAGTAAATAAATAAATGAAAGTAAACCAAGAAGTTGCAACCTAAGAGACAACCGCACAATGGCGGTCCAAGGTGACCCGACCACACTATACACCTTCATCAGCCGCACCTGAGGACCGACTGAGAAACGACAAAAGCTCATAATCTTTGGGCACATCAAGAGAAACATCAGTAGCGATGTCATCCGGACGCTTGGAGTGACCAACCTCACCATCTGGGCGGAACTCAGGAGGCAACTCATCCTGAACTACAAACCTCACGTTCCTAATCATCGACTGTTAGAGGACTTTCGGAACACGCAATTTCGAGGTAATGTACGCCAATTAAGCAATAAGTTAGACTTAGAGGATGACGCATCCGAAACATTTTTGTACAATAAACTGATTCAAACAAGTATCGAAAGCTTAGTTCAGAAATTACTCACCCACATTTACCTCAGAATAATTAATTGCAACATTCCTAATTTAAAAGCTCTTATAAACGTTTTACAAGAAAAGGATCTTTATGATCCAGTAGTTCCGAATAAAGATAATGCAAAACCATTACACAACACCATCAGAACCCAACATAATCCACATCACAATAATCAGAATAACCAGAATAAGCCAATTGCACCCTTTCAACCCTCCTATAATACTGCCTATCAACCTTACCCTTACTATCGAACAGCACCTCAAGTACCCAGACGTAGTTATACTCCTTTTCAACAATATCGCTCCCCATATGTACACCCACAACCAAGTGTTCCCGTTACAGTTACCAGTTACCGTCCCACAGTTACCATTTAATAGAAATAACATATTCGATCAGAACCGATTTGGACCTAACTATGCAAGTGTAGCAAATACATAACTTCCCACCAAGAGAAAATATGCCAAGTAACCCTGTCAAAAGACAGAGACCGTCGGACAGTGGACAGTCAAAAATGAGTATAGACGAAATAAGGTACCAAGAAGGAGTACCGACTCATGAATACCCAAACAACACAATCTACCCTTATTACCTGTACTATCTTGACTACCCTGAAGTTGACCATTACCTTTACCAACCATACGACACTTCAGACATGAATCCCAATTCCTTTGAATCAAATTATGAAAATCCAGACCAGGGAAAAGAAGAAAAACCTGTATCAAATGACGAAGAGCAATACGATACTGAGCAAATGGAAAATTTTCAGGTATTAGCCTTGGAACCAGCCAATTTATAATGATCAGGCACAATAATAACAATTTAAGGTGTCTTATTGACACTGGTTCCATAGTAAATATGTTCGATACACCCATCAAACCAACTAAGCATCTAATCCACACTAGTAATGGCCCACTAACATTAAGTGAACTAACAACCCTTCCACCGAATAATTATTTCCCAATTGCTCAGGATTTCCTAATTCACCAATTCTCAAACCGATATGATATGTTAATCGGACGCGAACTATTATCTAAATCTAAAGCAATCATAGACTATCAGAAAGAGACAGTTAAATTGTTCAATAAAACATATAAATTAGTTAACACAAATTTTCCTATAAAGGAAAGTAATATTCAGGAATACCACATTTTCTACGAGAACTTTATAACCTTAGAAAGTCCCGCTCTTGAATCGAACCTATTTCGACTGGAACACTTGAATATAGAAGAAAAAAAAACCAACTAAACTACTAAAAGCCTTTACAAATATCCAATATCATGAAGGTGATACACTTACATTCACTAATCAAGAAAGACACAACATTAAGACTACCCACAATGCCCCCATATATTCAAAAACATACAGCATCCCACAAACGTACGAAAAGGAAGTAGAATTACAAATTCTAGATATGCTAGAACTAGGTATAATAAGAGAAAGTAACTCACCTTACAACAGCCCCGTCTGGGTTGTACCAAAAAAAAAATAGACGCCTCCGGACAGAAAAAATTCCGTATTATAATTGATTACAGAAAGCTAAACGAAGTTACGGTAAGCGACAGATACCCTATCCCGTACATGGACGAAATACTAGGCAAATTAGGGAAAGTAATTATTTCACAACTATAGGGCTTCCATCAGATCGAAATGGACACAGAATCAATACCTAAAACAGCGTTTTCGACCAAAAATGGGCATTACGAATATACACGAATGCCATTTGGGCTTAAAATTGCCCCAGCCACATTTCGACGTTGCATGAACAACTTACTTCGGCCACTTTTGAACAAGCATTGTTTGGTATATCTAGACGACATTATAATTTTTTCAACCTCCTTAGAAGAACATTTACAATCCTTGCAAGCAATTTTCAAAAAATTTTCAGAAGCAAATCTTAAAGTACAGTTAAATAAGTGTGAATTCTTCAAAAAAAGAAACAACTTTTTTAGGACACGTCATTACTGAAGACGGTATCAAACCAAACCCTGATAAAATAAAAGCCATAGTAAAGTACCCCTTACCAACCAAAACCAAAGAGATCAAAGCTTTCCTAGGACTCACCGTTTATTACCGAAAATTTATACCCAACTTTGCCGATATTGCCAAACCCTTAACTAGATGTTTAAAAAAAGTTTAAAATAAATATTAATCAAAAGGATTATATAGAAGCATTTCAAAAATTAGAATCTCCGAGGACCCAATTTTAAAAATACCAAATATTGAAAGAAAATTCGTAGTAACTACAGACGCCAGTAACGTAGTTTTAGGAGCCGTCCTCTCACAGGATGGACATCCCGTTTCATCCCGTTCTACAGAAATAGCTAAACAATACTTACTTGACCATTTTTGCTCAAAAAACAGCGCTATATACATCGAAATTTAAAGAACTAGTTCTGAAAAACTTCTACATCCTGGAATCCAAAAAACTACAAAACTTTTCGGTGAAACATACTATTTTTCCAATAGTCAACTCCTCATCCAAAACATAATCAACGAATGTCAAATATGTAATCTAGCAAAATCAGAACAACGTAACACCAACATGCAAATGAAAATCACACCAAAACCCGAACATTGCCGAGATAAATTTGTAATAGATATTTACTCTTCCGAAAGCAAACACTACTTAAGCTGTATAGACATTTATTCTAAATTCGCTACTCTCGAACAGATAAAAACCAAAGAATGTAAAAATGCTCTTATGCAAATATTTAATCAGTTGGGAAAACCCAGACTCTTAAAAGCGGATAGAGATGGCGCATTCTCCAGCTTAGCCCTCAAACGATGGCTTGAGAGCGAAGATGTTGAATTGCAACTTAATACAACGAAAACAGGCGTGGCAGACATAGAAAGATTGCACAAGACAATAAACAAAAAATCCGTATTATTAACAATTCAGATGACAACGAAGCCAAATTAAGGAAAATAGAAACAATACTTCATATTTACAATCACAAAACCAGACACGACACTACTGGACAAACCCCCGCTCACATTTTTCTTTACGCCGGACAACCAACCCTAGACACACATCAAAACAAAGAAACTAAAATTAACGAAATAAATAAACACAGAAAGGAATACGCAGTTGACACTAGATACAGGAAGGGACCTCTACAAAAAGGCAAATTGGAAAATCCATTCAAGCTAACTAAAAATGTAGAACAAACCGACGACAACCATTATAAAATTACTAACAGAAATAGGGAAACCCATTACTACAAGACCCAATTTAAAAAACTAAAAAAAATTAATCAAATTCCTACCCTACAGGCTCCTGGTCCGTCGTAATACTTCTCCTCACTTGTATCAACCTATGTCAAACTCAACAGATACAGATAAACAACATCGATAGTAATCACGGGTATCTCCTATTCTCTGAACATCATTGTCTCCGCATTAATCTTACTGATATAGACAACCTAACCCAATATTTCAATACTAAAATAAGTGACTACACTAATAACCCACGTATTAAACTTTTATACAACAAAATGCTAAGAGAACTTAATGGTATAACCGTACACCAAACAAATAGACAAAAACGAGGATTGATTAACATGGTGGGATCTGCATTTAAATACCTATTTGGAACGTTAAATGATAACGACCGAATGAAAATTCAAAACCATTTAGAATCAGTAGTAACGAACTCAATTAACTTACACGAAATAGATGACAAATTCAACTGGTCAACAGTAATATGCAAGAGATTAAAGAATTTGAAGATAGACATAACGACGTAGAACAAATGTTATACGAACTTATCCAATTTACCGAATACATAGAAGATATTCCAATGGGTATGCAACTTTCCCGATTGGGACTATTCAACCCAAAATTACTTAATTACGACAAGTTAGAAAAAGTAGACAGTAGTAACATATTGCTAACCAAAACATCAACCTGAATTAACGCTAATCAAATACTTATCATATCACACATCCCTATAAACAAAAAACTGTTCACACCATTAACATAATACCCTAACCCGATAGTAACGGTTATCAGCTCGATCACTCAGGTAAAGATACTTATTTCGAAGAACAAACTAAAATTTATAACCAAGACTACAAAGAGATAAATTATGAATGTATTAAAAATATTATAAAAAGAACTAACCCGATATGTAATTTCGTTCCTGTAACAGTTAATCAAATAATTAAATATGTAGAACCAACCAATATCCTAACTTGGAATATAAATGATACCATTGTAAGACAAGATTGCCAAGAAATAAATAAAAACATAACGATCAAAGGTAACAAAATAATTACAATAAGACAATGTAAAATTAAAATAGGAAAAATTGTGTTGAGCGAAAACCACTTGAACCCCGAAATAAATTTAACTCCATTGTATACGCCCTTACAAATAATAAAAATAAAACCAATAGAACATAAAGACGTTGTAAAATTAATATCGAAGAATAATATCACAACTTGTATAATTGCATTAATCATAAGTTTAATAATCTGTATCATTTACATATATTTGAAATTTAAACCTACAAGAACCATAGACATACAGGATACATATCCAGCGGTTATAGCGGGCGACTTCAACGCCTGGGCAGTAGAATGGGGGAGCCGAACATCAAATCAACGAGGTAGGGCAGTCATTAATGCAATTAGTCAGCTCGACCTGATATTGCTGAACGACGGACTCAAACCAACATTTGACAACGACAGAGGCTCATCATACCTTGACGTCACCTTTGCCAGTAGGGCTGTAGCAGGGAATGCGAAGTGGGAGGTACTTGACGACGTGACAATGAGTGACCATGCATTGATTGTTTTTAATGTTACACTGACGTGCGTGATAAGGAAACAACGAATAAGTGAGTTAGGACGGGCGTGGGACGTCAACAAAATTGACAATGACATGCTAAATTACGT
Organism: Drosophila nasuta; assembly: GCF_023558535.2. Taxonomy (NCBI): domain Eukaryota; kingdom Metazoa; phylum Arthropoda; class Insecta; order Diptera; family Drosophilidae; genus Drosophila; species Drosophila nasuta. The sequence continues at coordinate 606,839 of NC_083456.1, read as the reverse complement.
CATTGACGATCTGGACAACCCAATTGGACCTGCAGAGACAATAGTATCAAATCTTACGCAATCACTAAGAAGGATATGCGATGCAACAATGCCGCGTAGAACGCGAAAGAAGACTAAACCACCAGTATACTGGTGGAGTGACTCTCTTAGGGAATTGAGGACGGAGTGCTTCACAGCGAGGAGACGGGCACGGGGGCGCGAAAACCACACATCGCACATGGTTGACCGCCATAGAATAGCTCGTGCCACGTTGAAAAAAGCCATTGCAAAAGCCAAAGCCGAGGCGTTCAAGGACCTGCTCGCAAGTGTTGACGAGAACCCATGGGGCCCGGCATATAAAATCGTCTACAAGAGGATTAAATCAGCAGTTAAGAAAATATATATGGAGCCCGATGTCATGGCGAACATCGTAGAGGAGCTGTTTCCCAAGCAAACATCCCTATGGCAGCCGGCGCAGGTATCTCCTGGAGCACTTTTTCCTTGCATCACTCCTGAGGAAATTCTACAAGCCGCTAGCAGGATAAAGCCCGGTAAGGCCCCTGGACTTGACGGTATCCCAGGATAGTTGTAAAGCCGTTGCAGTAGCCAAACCGGACATATTCAGCAGCACCTTCCAACAATGTCTCATGGAAGGGATATTCCCGAGCACATGGAAAGAGCAAAAACTTGTTCTTATTCCGAAGGGGAAGGGCGACACATCCAACGCCAGTGGTTACCGCCCACTCTGCCTGCTGGATATTGTGGGAAAGCTATTCGAGCGAATAATCTACAGTAGGATAGAAGCTTTTACGGAGGGACTTAATGGGCTGGCCCATCAACAGTATGGCTTCCGAAAGGGAAGGAGCACTCTTGACGCATTGGCCAACGTCCGGGATATTGCACAAAATGCACTAGCGGGAGAAAGATGGCTAGGAGGAGCAAAGAAATACTGTGCTATCGTCACTTTAGACGTGAAGAACGCCTTTAACACAGCAAGATGGACCAGTATTCTTAGTGCCATGAGCTCCATGGGAATCCCAGATTACCTAAAGGGTATAATTGGCAGCTATTTTAGGGACCGAGTACTTTGGTACGAAGCGACCGATTCCCCACAAAAAAGTACCAAGTCACCTCGGGAGTTCCGCAGGGGGTCGGTCCTTGGACCAATTCTGTGGAACATTATGTATAATGGTATCCTGACCATCAGTACACCTCGTGATACGCAGCTACACTGCTTTGCGGACGACGTGGCCATCACTGCCGTAGCCAAGACACTGGTAGAACTGCAATCTCTTTGCAATAATACCATTGTAGCAGCTACTGGCTGGTTACAGAATGGAGGGCTCGAAATTGCAGCACATAAGACCGAAGTGGTTCTACTAAGCAGCAGGAAAGGGGTTGAGAAGTTGCAAATATGTATATGTAAATGGCGTACAATTGGAGTCAGCGGAGGCATTGAAGTACTTGGCGGTCTTGGTCGACCATAGGCTGAGCTTCAAGGAACATGCAAAATATGCCAGCAGGAAGGCGGCTATGACAGCTACGGTGCTAGCTAGGTTAATGCCGAATGTCGGCGGCCCCAGAATGCCTGCTAGGAGGCTGATGGCCTCAGTGACGAGGGCGACACTGCTCTACGCCGTTCCAATATGGAGCTGCGTAACGGGAAAACCGTCCTATCTGAAGGAGATGCGGGCGGTCTATCGCACAGTAGCCCTACGCCTGATAATGGGCTTCCGTACCATCTCGGAGGATGCGGCACTAGTGCTGGCAGGGACGCCACCAGTTGACCTGGAGATCAAGGCACTTGCAGACATGCGGGCGGGAGCCAACCCGACCATAGTGTACGAGCATCTGTTAGTTGAGTGGCAGGGCAGATGGCGATCATCAACAAAGGGTCGATGGACAAACGTACTTATTCCTGACCTAATAGCATGGGCCAACTGCAAGCACAAGGAGCTGGATTATCACCTAACTCAGTTCCTTACTGACCATGGCTGCTTTCGGAAGTACCTAGCAAGGTTTTTCCTGGCCGCATTCTCCCGTTTCATAGCACGGCGCGGGTGTCCACACCAAATGCACTCGGACAACGGGAAAACTTTCGTTGGAGTTGACAAGGTGATCTCCATCGACTTTTTGGAACCGACGAGGGAGTGTATCATCGCACAACATGGTCACAAAAGCCTATCCTTGCACATCAACCCGCCGGGCGCCCCACAAATATATGGATTATGGGAAGCCGGCGTAAAGGGTTTTAAGGCACTCTTTTACAGAGTTATTCACTCTTCTGGCTAAGATCGAAGCCTGCCTGAATTCGAGGCCGATCTCTCCTATGACCGAAGACCCTTCGGATCTACTTGCGCTAACTCATGGCCATTTCCTCATAGGTGGCCCACTTATTTCGGTGTTGGAACCACAAATTAACCAACCGGCCACCTCCATCCTAAATCGATGGCAGCGACTGAAGGCTCTTCACCAACAATTTTGTTTCCGTTGGAAGGATGAGCTACATAAACGGACGAAATGGCAATCCCCTACACGGAACCTTCGGATCGGTAGCATGGTCCTCATAAAGGAAGACTACCTTCCATCCAACGAGTGGCGCCTAGGACGGGTGCTGACAACGTGTCCAGGCACCGATACCAAGGTCCGAGTTGTAGATGTGCTTACGGCGCGGGGTACTATCCGAAGACCCGTCGCCAAACTAATTTTACTCCCGATGGACAGCAAGACTGACCCCTCTACGTCAGAAGGACGGAAGGACGAATAACCTCCTGTTCCGTATTTCTATTCGTCGTCATGTGCTGTCCTTTGCTTTCTTGTTTAATGTGTGGACAATGCAAAGAGGCTACTATAATAAACATTTGTTTCTTTTGTTTCATTTCATGTAGTATGCCACCACATACAGCGCCAACCTGAGCCGCCCCGCTGGCACCAACTCCTTCCGGTGTCGCGGGTGCGGTGGGATCCACCCCCTACGTAAATGTCAGTGCTTCCCCAGGCTGACAGCGGAAAAACGGTTGAGAGCAGTACTTATTAACAAGTACTGCCCTAACTGTTTGGCCCACCAACATTCCGGGCAATCCTGCCCGGTGCAGGGTGTGTCACAAGGACCACCACACGCTCCTGCACTTTAAGGAGTCACGCAGCGCTCGCCCCAGTCGTCAGCGACGAGGAGACGACCGACCGGACTCGACTCGGTCCTCAACTCCAGCACGGTCACGTTCCCGCACGCCGTCTCACCATCGACCGGCCTCACCTACGCGCAAAGGGGCTTTCCCGACGTCGCTCACATCCTTGTTTCAGGACAAGACGGTGAGCATCCTTCCGACGGCCAACATCCTGATCGACACCGGATGTAAGACATTCGAGATGCGAGCACTGATCAACCCGTGCACGGCGACTAGCCGTATCAGCGCATCATTGGCAACGGCCTATGGGCTATCCGTCACCCGCGTTGGTACGGAGGGCATCTGCACGGCGATCATCCGCTCGCTGACATCCGAGTTCCGTCGAAAGGTGCTGCTGCAGATGGATTCCCAACTCTGCCGCAGCACCCCCCTCCGACCTGTCGATGGCGAGAACTTGGAGCAGTTTCGTAGCATTACGCTCGCCGACGAACGCTGGTTCCAGCCATCGATGGTGTCCCTGGTGCTCGGCACTGATGTGTATCCTCACATCATTTAACCTGGCATCCTGCCGAGCACCAACGGTTTGCCAATGGCCCATAACCACGTTAGGTTAGATCAAAAACACTCAAAACAGCTGACAGTGTGGTCGCGATCGATTGATATCGATAGCGACAAAGTATGCTGGTCACCCGGCCCACTTTTAGTGCTTTTCTGCATTCCATCTCATATGTTCGAATTTTTCTTGTGCACATGACAAGTGTTTTTACAAGTGCTAATAAAAACGTATTGTAAAAGTTTTTACAAAACATAGAATTCAAAAGTGAAAGTGTTATTACTATCCTGAAGACGCCCCCCTACACAAAGTAAGATTGCAAAAGTTATACTTAACATTTTAAAACAAAATAAAATGGAAAATATTAGTGGAGGTATGCAAATTTATTTAATGTGATTTGTCTTTGTGTATATGTATGAGCTTTTGTAGAGTTGTATATTTAAAAATTTTAACCTAGCATTTTTCGAGTTTCGTGGAACAAAAATATGTTGGATTGTGCCGGATTATAACAACTATTAACGCAGTTTTGTTCTTTCATTTATTTACAATACGACCTTTTTTGCTTATGTTGATGCTGGAATAAAAAAATGCTCTCGGATAGTTCCAAGGTATACGGACGGCCACGAGTAAGCTATGATGAAGGGCGTTCTCGATTAAAGCATAGATTAACTTTCGAAGTTTCAGTAGAAAATGATAATAGTGTCAATCAAGAAAGCGTGCTTGAAACCCGTGGAGGAAAGAACAAGGAAAGCTGAGCTTGTATCATTAACTCTAGAAGAAGCTTTAGATTTTTTGATGGAGAATGGCTTTAGACTGGAAAGTAAAAAGAGAAATTGTGATATTTACCCAAGCTACAAGCAAATTATCTGTGCAAAAGATAAATGAAGACCTAAAGGTCTATATATAGTATTACAGAATCTGTCGCGTCTGTCTCATTACATAACTTGTTAATGTTTATAAAGATATTTCCGGTTTGACATTAATTGCCAGTTATGGATTTGACGGTTCAACTAGGCAAAGCCTTTACAAGCAAAATATCACATTGGAAGCTACAGACACATTCGATCAGTCTTTGTTTGTGACAACACTAATTCCGCTTAAGTTAGTGGATTCAATAGGTCGAGGTATTTGGATGAATCGGTCTCCGCAGTTTGTTTGATTTTGCAGGCCTCTAAAAATTGAGTTCATAAAAGAAACACAAAGTCATATCAGAGCAGAGAAAAAACGACTTGACTCGGAAATTGAAAATTTAGTGCCGTTTGGTTTCACAGATGAGAGCAACAGCATTTTGCCTATAAATTTTAAACTGAAAATGATATTAATGGATGGGAAAGTTCTTAATATTTTGACAGAAACCAATTCGACCCAGTCGACTGCAGTCTTGCTCAACCTGTGGAGCAAAGCCCTGGAATTCATGACTGTCGCTGATGTTCATTCGGACAAATTTACGCCGAAGAACTCCCATGTGCTCGAGTATGGAGTAAGTCCTCTACATGCGTGGATTCGTTTTTTCGGATTTGTTTTAAAAGTGTCATACAGAATTGGTATTGACAAGTGGCAGGCCTTCAAGACAACGAAAAAGCTGCCCCGAAAACAGAAATTCAGCACAAATTGTAGGAGGAGCTTGGCTCCAAGTCGATAAGCCCTAAGCAAATGGAAGCGGCAGTACCAACGCGTTGTTGCAACGACGGGAACACAGCGAGAAGAGCATTTTTCCATACCGACAAATTTGCAAATGCTCTTGGGTTCGACCAGATTTTGAAAAATTTCTATTTTATTTTAATAGCAATTTCAAGCAAATAGAAGCTTCAACATTTAAAAGTTTCTGCGCAAAAACTGAATTTTTATGTATAGGCAAATATCCCTGGTACCCAATGTCAGCTACTGTACATAAAATACTAGCTCAAGGGGCCCAGATCGTTGCCGCATCATCCTTTCCACTTGGTTGCCTAGGCGAAAATGCATCCGAAGCTCGGAACAAAAAAATGATAGACCTTCGTATGCAAAACAAAATAGTCGCTTAAACACCATGACTGACGTTTTTTTGTAGAGCACTTGATTCATCAGATCCGATGGTTCCCAGCATCCACATCAAGAAAAGAGTACATCAAAACAAAAAACGCAGCAGTTACCCATTAGAAGTTATTGATCTTTTAACACTACCAAATGTCGATTTCCTAAATAGTTAATCTTAACGCAACTAAATTTTCACGAACCTTTAGTAATATAGCTATTACATAACAAATGATATCGAAAAAATAGTCTCTATTACAGTCTCTGAGATCCAGTGTTTCATACGGACAGACAGACGGATAAACGGACATGGTTATATCGTAGCGGCTGTTGACACCGATCACGAACTTTAATTGCGATGAGATAAAAATTGTGGAAGTTATTAAAGAAATACTTTTGTATTGGCAAAAACGCCTACTTACTAGGGGTCTGAGTTGCTTTAGCCGACAATCTGGTATATTGTGCTGTCTATGGTATTTTTTGAATGTGGTACTATATCGATATTTACTAAATACACCATTTGGTGTATTTTTATACCCGCTACCCATAGGGTAGAAGGGTAGTATAACTTTGTGCCGGCAGGAAATGTATGTAACAGGTAGAAGGAAGCATCTCCGACCCTATAAAGTATATATATTCTTGATCAGGGTCAACAGCTGAGTCGATCTAGCCATGTCCGTCTGTCTGTCTGTCCGTATGAAACACTGGATCTCAGAGACTATAAGAGAAGAATAAAAATTTTTGTTCGACAACATTTGTTTATGTTTGCACGCAGATCAAGAGTGTTTCAAAATTTTGCCACGCCCACTTCCGCCCCCGAAAATCAAAAAAATCGAATAACAAGCGTAATTTTAAAGCTAGAGAATTTTGGTATATAGTTGCTTTGGCCGACAATCTGGTACATTGTGCCGTCTATGGTATATTTTGAATGGTGTACTATATCGATATACCAAACACACAAGTTTATATATTTTTACTATTTTTTAGTATTTTCGGTATATTTTGAAAATAATACCGTAATATATTGCTTTTATTCAAAATGGGTAGCGGGTATCTCACAGTCGAGCACCCTCGACTGTAACTTTCTTACTTGTTTTTTTATATAATCGCTTGAAAGATATCAGAGTGAAAGCGAAGCGTTTAAGCGAAATTAAAATAAGGGCTTTTCGCAAACCGCATTATCGCTTCATCTTGCCCAGAGCATACAGAGCAATGCAGCTCGCTTCTCGCAAAGCTCTCACTCTGTCAAACCCGAGTCAATGATTCTCAGACTGCATGAAGTACATTTTCTTCTTTTAAATCAACAACAATAAATCTAAATAATAAATAATTAAAAAAATAAAATAATAATAAATAAACTGCCTACTATTTACTTTTGTTATATGTACATGTACATACTTTATGGAGGACGAGATGTTTCTTTGATCAACCTAATAGATGTTTTTATTTTTTAGTGCGAGCAAATCATAAAGGGTTGATTGACATGAGTTTAATTAACACAACTGTAACAAATACAGCCTATGTTAGTTACTAAAAATGATTTTTATAATATGCATTACTTACATTATTTGTTTGAAAATTTAAAATAAAGAATAGTAGATGTAAAATACAGTGTGCATGCCACTTGATCCCCATTATCCTAGAATGGTAAAAGAAAAATAATAATTGTTAGCTATATTTTTAAAATAAAAAAATTATTTGTATTCCTCTTATCTTATATATTTAATTCTATACGCAGTTCCCATTGTAATGTGAAAATTTTTCAATAGGAAACTTGTATAACATTCAGAAAGATTTTTCGACCCTATAAAGTAAATATATAATATATATATATACATATATATATTCTGAATCTGCATAAATAGATAAATTGAATTAGCACCGTGCGTCGGTCTATCTGGCGGCATAAAAAGTTAGAAAACAAAGAGACATAGTCACTGTGGCATCTTCTTTTATTTCTCTCTTTGTATTCAACTGGTTTCTAGCTTATATTTTCAACATCGCAATTTATAATTGTTAAAATCTTTATTGTAAACAAACTTTTTGCCTCCAGGAAATGTCTGTAACAGGCAGAAGGAGGCATCTCCAACCCCATAAAGTATATATATTCTCGATCAGCGTCAACAGTCAAAATGATATAGCCATGGACGTCCGACTGTCTGTTTGTCTGGCCGTATGAAACACTGGATCTCAGAGACTATAAGAGACTTAGTAGCTGTGGCTGACAATCTAATAATATTTTGGCTGACAATCTATGGTACATTTTGAAAGTGGTACTAAATCAATATACCAAATTTAGCCTTTTTAAGTTAAATATGTCTTTTATAGTAAAAAGCGGCTGCTGCAGTCGTGTCTCAATTGCTATGGTTAAAAACCTGGTACTCTTTGAAAACACTTTTAATTTAATAGTATATCGATATAAATTTAGTATATTTAAAAATTATACTCCCAGGTTTTGCTTTTAATAAAATGGGTAACGGGTCAAGGCGTGTGAGCACTCTCCACTGTAGCTTTCTTACTTGTTTTTTTTTTTTACACTACATAAATTAATGTCAATGTCAATGTTGCCATTTTAAATTATTGTAATAACACATTTTGCAAACTTTTGGCAATATTCTAAGAATTCTGATACTTTTCGCTCTCGCTACGATGCGCATTACTCTTGCTATTAAGCTGCCACACACGATCATCATTCTTGCTACTCCTCGGGACTCTTTAATTATGTTTTCATTGTTAAATGCTTACGTAGCAACAGACAGCAGCAGCCGGTGTTGGGCGTTTGCCGCTATCGCTGTACTTGCATTGTGAATCTCGCCCTAGTTGTTGAAATGGTTTAGCATATCATTTAGCTGTTTATTTTCATACAAACAACTAACAGACAAGCTCACAGAACATTTCAAAACGAAAATATTGAGGCTCGTTACGTGCTCTTCAAGAGAAAAATGAATAGCCGATTTGCGCAGGATCACCCATGAATATCAAAACATCAAAGGTAGCAACTAACTCTTAAAAATGTGTCCATACTTGCAGAAATCTTATGCCCATACAATTGGGAATTGGGAATCCAGTAAAGTTCAGCAATTGGGCATTCTCAATTGTTCTAGCACTTAAAATAGGTGGAGTATCCGTCGTCACGGTCAGCAAATTAGCAAAATAGATCTTGTCGAGTCATCCCAATTAAATCCAGATCGAGAATTCTCTGCTGTGCCTTTTCCAATATCAATATCATTTTCCACGCAATCGTATTATTTCTAATTTACTTCGAGAACCTTCTAGAATAAATGGTATTGGAAGCGTTTATTAGTAAAGTAAATTACTATTAAAACTTTATCCCAAATTAGTCGTAGTTGTCTACTTTCTTGATCCAACTTCGCAGAAAATATGTGCCATATACTTTGGATCTCAAAGGCATCAAGCATTTACAGATTTCAAATCTCACATCATTAATGCAACGCAGCTATCTCATTTCGATAAAAAATTACCGCTGTTTGCTATTGATGCCTCGAAGTAGTGCTTCACGTGCCACAGCAGCCCATGGCAACACCGATGCTCTTTCATGCCTTCCGGTAGGTACATATATACATATGTACATACATATACAGACTTTGACAAGGAAGAGGAAGGCTACCACACTGCTCCCAAAATGCTACCGCCGAATAATGCTGACAAAATTTTCATACAACAAGTACTACAATTCGTCACTGAGTACTGGACATAATATAATATTTTGAGCCGAGCCAGAAAGTTTTGTTGCCAAATTTCAATGGAAGGGTTGCATTTACCACTAACCAACAGAGGCGAGCCTTGTAATAATTCCAGCCGATCTTCGCGCTCATATTCTACAACACTTTCATGAAGGATATTGGGGCATTCTCCGTATGAAGCAGTTCTCCAGGAAGCATGTTCATTCAAAACAATATTATTGTGACCCCAGAAGAGAGAAGCGCTGCGATTAAAACCTCAGAGCCTTTTCGGCTCATTTCGAAAATCGAAGTTCTAACACTCAGTTCAGTCGCAGACCGAATGCAGAGCAATGAGCATGAGCGTATTTCGTTGCGCTGTGCCTTCGTTTGTATGTATGCGTCTATATATCTACATGCTCGCCTATATTGATATGCATACATGTGAAGTTTTGCAACGTGCAGTTGCCTCGCAGATAAGCAGCTAGCGCACGTCAATTTTGTTTTGCCGCGACGAAAGGCTCGAAGAAGACAACAACAATTGCTCGTGTCTTAATGTCTGCAGTCAAATGGCGACTGCACAAGGACTGCGTCCGCTCTGTTCGCAACCCCAACATATTGTGGTGTCAAAAGTCAAAAATTCACTGTTTTCATAACAAAAGAGGGCCTGTTTGAATTTACGAGGGCGCCGTTTGGATAATGCAACACCCCAGCTGTTTTTTATGCGAATCATCAATTACATACTATATTTCAAGATCTTATTTACAAAGACGTTTTGCAGCTATGCATTGATGTCATAAACATGTATGGTCAGCAGGAAGATGAATGTAAGTTCAAGCTTTAATTGGTACTGGCAGAGGCTGACCTACCTCAAAATGACCTACGTTTAAAATGGGAAAAATGTGATTTTCTTCTAACTAAAATTAATTTCCAGGGTTTCGTCGATGAGGGTGGTACAATATGAGGCTACTGCAGTAAAAAAGACGGCACCAAGTGAATCAGAACGCCATAGCTATGGTTTGGAGGTGAAAACTGCTTTGATACTATGTTGTTGGCATAAAATTAGAGTTGCTGAGGGATAATGCGGCGTTTTCGAATACTGGGGAAAGAAAAGTATTCCTTGTGAAAAATATTCCTAGCAAATGATGTCTCCTTGACATTATTTTAAAATGTAAATTGTTTATGAACATACTTTAAAAATATATGTTATAATTCTCTACGTTCTAATTCTATCCGTGTCTACGGCATACATTGCAAAATGTAATTTTGCATAAGGGTTAATTCATCAAAAAATTCGTCCGCAGACAATCTTTAACGTTGAAATACGAACTCGCACTGGCGAAAGCTTTTTCCGACGGAGACTACCTTTTACTATTGTATCATGTATGTATATGCATGTATGTATACGGACTTGCATATTTATTTCGGAACACATTTGATGCTTGTTGAGATTTTGATGGCCGATGTAATTAATTAAGTGCACTTGCTCATCAAATTGTGAAAAGCCACTTCTTAGTGTGCACTTAATTTATTGTGAAAAATCAACTTTTACGTGTTGCCATTTGAAGTGTAGGTTCAGTCAGGGCAAAGAATTTTCTACATGTAAATATATACATACACAATGTGTATGCGTATACAATATATATATACATACATATATATTTATATATAATATATAAAAATTCTTATCTGATCGCAACCAAATTTTAAAGAGTCGAAAATACTTTGGTTATTATTGTGTGTACCAAAAGCACTTTCGTGCAGACATATGTACTATAATTGTAGCTTATTTTTGTTTACTCTGGTTCTAGTAAGATTGATACCGTATCCTTGCATTGATATTACACACATTTAGTTTTGCGTAGAAATGGCATGAAATGGAGTAAGCGCTAAAATTACTTTTAATTTTTATGATTGGCACAAAAAAATTGTTAAAATTTAATGTAATATCCAATCCGCAACTTCTAAGTATCAACTGGGTATAAATACACATTAGATAACAAAGATAAAGAAATGCTCTGATTAAAGATAAGATATCTCTGAGTGGGTTATGGCTGCAAAATTCAAATGGGAAATATTTGTATCGTGCATACCTAAAAATACAGTCGAACTACAATGAAATTTTGTTCTTTCGAATATAAATTGTAAAATGACCAGTCAAATTTTATTCTTTATAGTCCTATGTGTAAATTGCTCGTACACTTTTCAAGTAAAGGTTAGATTATACACATTTTATTTCATTATCAAAAATTTAATAAACCTTAAACTGTGAAGTGTGAAGACAACACAACGAAAACAACTGGAGGAATAGCGGTATGGAAATTTCGAGGCGTTCGTTATACAACATCCGAAGATTATCTATGTTGGAAGGAAAATTGGAAACTTTTTTTACGTGAATGCGATACAAAAACCGGTCAATGGCTACCAGAAAAAGTAGTTTGCCGGCAACAAAATAAAAAAAATCAATATTGCCCAGAAAACTTGATGGAAATCTATAATGATGATGAAAGCGACTATCTTTGCCTTAAAATTTCACCAATGCCACATAAATATGATGACGCATTTTGTTATGGATCAAATGCAATTGTACCATCAGATCTTTCAAAATCTCAGTTGTCAAATCTTTTATTGTATCTATTTCATAGAAATATCAAGGAATATTGGTTACCATTCCGACGGGATGATAATACTATGCCAGTCAAGATAAGATTGCCAGGTAAACATTGGGGGAAAGTTGTCGATGACGATAAAATGAAAATCTTGGATTTTAACTCTAATCGTAATTGCATGTCAGCACAATATATCAATAGTCATTTAAAAAAAAAGGACGCTGAACCTAATATAATTATGAAAGATTGTCAAGAAATGCTGCACTCGATTTGCCTATTTCAAGACAATTTTATAGCAGCTTCAGGGTGCCCTAAAGGTTTCAGAGCACTTAGCTATCGACCTAATGAATGCTATGGTGTACGCAAAACGAAATCCCCTTTTGTAGAGAATATGAAAATTTCACTAATGGAATATTTTCAAAATCGTAATATTCTGAGGAGAGTGTTAAAAAAAACTATACCAAAAATAAAACATGACCAATTCTTTGAAGTTGATCGGTATTTCGACGATTCTGCCGATAGCTATGTGATTCTTATGAACCGGAATGAAAAAGTGAAAGTTGAAAATCAATCTTCAGATAATTTGCCGATACTATACAAAGAAATAGTTAATCTTGAATTTAACACTGTTCAGTTGATATTGAAAATAGATATTGAACTAGATATGTTAATTTTAATAGTTTATAACCGCGAATATATTTGGCGAATAGGTGATCATGATGGTATAAAGTGCTTTACAAATGCTGATTATGATCTTCTGCGAGAAACAAATATCAATTTGATTTGGGAAAATGAAAATAACACAAAGTCTATTTATAAAGTAAATCTGGTTGGAAAAGACCCAGGGGAATATTGGTGTGAATGCCACACGATTCAAAATTTTCAATTAGTTATCAGCTCAAGAGTAGTGACTTCAAAAGAAACCCGCGGCCACACGTTTTCTGTAAAATTAAATATGACGTGCATGAGACATTCAAAATTTGACTTGTGCAGTAATATCATGCAGAAAAATATCAAACGAATTGCAAAACATGACCACGAAGAACTACGAAAATTAAGTAAAGCAATTTCACCCCAACTTATCTTACACAACACGCGAATAATGACAATAGAAATGCTCGCATCAAACTACACAATTTACTGGATTCATATAACAGCCTCTCTCATGAACTCAGCGGTAGACAACAGTGAAGAAGACAGTAATGAAGAACGCGATAGCCTAGAAAATGAACAACGCATCAGGCACGATACTTCTGTAAGGATGAAAGTTTGGCGACTATTGCAGAAGTTGTTATTAATTTACAATGTCGATCGTAAAACTTTAGTACGCAGTACAGAATATTGTTTCCCAGAATTGGTTAATACGAATAGCGATGAAATATTTGTATGGAATCAAGCACTCAGAGGACAGATGGCAACATTATCTACGTTATGTCTCCAAAACAATGGAATGCCATTAACGCGTAAGTGTCTAGGCAATTTTACATACGGTGCTTATTGGGAAGAGCTTAAAGAAAAGGTATTGTGCCAATGTAAAAATGAGAAATGCCAAATAACAAAAACGCTGTACAGCTTGCAGAACTCAAATATAACTAGGGAGTTCCCAGAAAAGACTGTAAAGGAATTAAAAAGTATTATACAAAAAAATGCAAATAAGTTGTTGCCTGCAGATATTCATTATACCGCAAATATTTTGCAGTCATCAGTAAAATACATTCAGAAGAACTTGAATGGAAACGTTTCAGAAAAGAATAATCTTACCGATGTGATTAAATACACTGCACATGATATTGTAGAGATATACAATTATATAGTAAATGTAAAGAAAAGTACTATAAGGATATCAGCTACGTTAAATTCTACAAACAAATTACTAGAGGCCATTGAAACCACAATTAACACCTTGGCGGTACAAACATCTGAGAATATTGCAAATGCAACGTCAGACGAAACTGATGTCGCACCAATGGACCTTGAAATATTGGAATATGTGGATATCGGAGTTACTGCAAAAGTTTCGTGCAACTTTCTCTATTTTATTATAAATCCGTATGTAGCAAATATTTCGGGGATTGCCATATTTCAGAATGATAACTTCACAGATATTCCCCATATATTAAATGGAGCGTTTAAGCACCAACATTTTCGATTCTTACAGTCATCTCACGATATTCAAGAACTTGTTTCGGAGCCAAATTTGGAATTTGCTACATATCTACCAGAAAAACTTTTGGATAACTTAAATAGAATTTTAAACACTGTAAATGTTACCGAAAAAATTAAGACAAGCATTGTTATTAAAATTTATTCAAATGACAAGCTTTTTCAAGCCCAAGGTATCCACGATCGACGAGCTGTAATTGGTATGGTAGTATCAATCTCCTTACCTGGTCATAGTACACAGTTACCGGAAAATCTGCCAATAGTCTTTCGTACTCAAAAAAATGAGTTTTTAAAAGATAATATTAGTACTGAGACAGATCCGTGTAGATACTGGAATTACGAAAATTGGGCCCAAGACGGAATTTGGCTAGACCTAAGAATTCAAGAAACTCATCAAGATATTGTAATATGCCAAGTGAGCCATTTAACACCCTTTGCCTATTTAGTAGGGTTTAACATTACTAATGTTGACGATGATATTGAGTTCAGTAGTCGACAGGTTCACGATCAAGTCTTAGATATTATAACGGTGATAGGTTGTTCACTATCACTTCTGGGTATATGTGGAATTTTTATTACGGCTGCAACATTTCAGTCTTGGCGACAAAAACCTTCATCCAAAGTGCTCCTACAACTTTCGGCTGCAATCGCTTTAGAAATGATAATCCTTTGCTTTGTCAGCACAGAGAAATATTCTCTACACTTAATTATAAATAAGATTATACCAAGTTGCGTGACTATTGGAGCTTTTCTGCACTATTCTGTTTTGGTACAGTTTTTCTGGATGATGGTAATTGCATACCTACAATTTAAAAGGTATGTTCAAGTATTTGGCCGTACTCGACCAACAAGATTCTTAATGAAATCAACCCTATTTTGCTGGGGTTTGCCCCTTTTACCAGTCATTCTTGTCGTTCTGCTGGATCACAATTCTTTTGGTAAAGGCGGTATTTGTTATCCTTCAGGGTATGCACTTTACTTCGGCGTAATTTTACCTATAGCTGTGATTATCATAGCAAACTTTATAATATTTTGTCTTATTATACACAATATATTAGTGAGTACCACCAATCCATCCATTCGACACACTGAAAAAACTGTTGTAATATACCAGATCCGATTATCGGTTTTATTATTTTTCTTATTGGGATTCACATGGTTTTTTGGGTTTTTGTCAACAATGAAAGCGGGTATTTTATTTTCATATTTATTTTGTCTCACTGCCACATTGCAAGGGTTTGTTATATTTTTATATTTTATTATCTTGGATCCAGTTACGCGTAGAATGTGGAGCCAATACTTTTATAAACTTTGTTCAATTGAAAACAACGTAATTCACAGTACGAGTCTTAAGGATACCACTGATACATCTTAATCAATGTAAATTTAAATAATTCTTATTGTTTTAAAATTTAATTTCGATTGGTGTTTATTTAATAAAAATTAATCATATTTGTGGATTTAAATAAAAGAATTGTAAAAATTCATTCAACTATTGATTTTGCATAGAACACAATACTGTTTTTTATTTACTATTACTGGAATAGAGCGCATAAGTTGAGTGTAACTTAACAACGAGAAGAAAATCTGACACTAATTATAGCACCATTCTCGAATATAATAGGTTTGAGTTTTGTTGGGTGTATGTACATATGTATGTAAGTGTATACGGTATACATATACATGTATCATGTAATCCACTAATTTAATGTTTGTAAGTTTACGCAATCAAACTTTATTTTCACATCCAAGTAGAAATTATTTAAAAATAATTTTAGCTTTGGTTGACAATCTGGTAAACTTCATTCATCCTTTAATCCGATCTCACGGTGCAAGTCAAGTGTCGATATTTTCGGTGTCCTTAAATCAAATATATCGATAATGTATTGCTAAATCTAAATCACTAATGCCAGCCATGCACCCTTTCAGCGATTTGAAGCTGAATACCATAACTTTTGATGTTAATTGCGCAGTGTTTCTGGACTTCTGAACTCCCTTGGCAAGCCAAGCCATTTCTAACAGATGTACGCAGCAGAGAACGGCACGGGTATACACACTCAACCGATGCACCGGTTACTCATGTGCTCGATATACTTGCACTCATAAGTGTGAGTAGCCAAAAATACACACACTCATGAACCTTATACTCATGAGCAATAAGTGTATCGAAAGGCTTATACTCATGAGTGTGAGTATCAAGAAAGGCCCGACACTTATTGTGCAAGTGCCGAGGCATACTCGGCAATTTGCGATCGGTGATTCTATGTACTCGGGTAAAGCCGGTGCCGGTGGTTATGGGTAAGTGTATCCGATACACTTGGTAAAAAATTATGAGTGGACCGGCACGATTGTATGTACATATGTACATACATATGTATGTTTGTATATATGTATATTGAGATGCAAGAAATGCCGTCGGCTTTTTGTATTGTTCTTGTTATTGCTGGTGCGCTGTTCTTGCACTCATTTTATTTCTTGAAAATTTAAATTCGAAAACTATTTTTGGCTTTGTGTAGTGTATTTATTTGATGTTTTATATAATAAATAAAAATTAAATTTTAATTTTAAAGAATTTTTATATATTGATAAGGAACAAAACAAGTAAAAATACAACTAATCTGTTTTATTTTTATGCTTATAAAAAGAATGTAAAAAACTATACTATCTACAGATTTAGGTCCCAATCTATTACGCTTTTCTGTAATGACATTGCCAGCTAAAGAAAAGATTATTTCAGATGCAGCACTACTGACACGTATTGATGAAATTTGAAATGCCAGAATCCGGGGTTTGTAAAGTGAAATATTACCTGTTTTATGAGTTTTTGGGTTTTTTTATATTCATCAATAACCGGAAAATCAGAAATGTTATTACCTGTTTATAACACTATTGTAAATGCCTATATAATTACAAAAGGGTATTTTGCAAATTTGTGCAATTTCCATAAATTTCAGGAAAAACCACCTGATATTTTATTTGACCATTTGTCAAAGTAAAAAAACACCCAAAAATCATTCAAAGAAGTCAAAAGTCATAAAATCTAACCGCGAGCTGCGACACACAAGCATCAATAGGGGTGGGGGAAAAACACCCGAGTATTTGCTCAGACACCCGAGTATTTGCTCAGACACCCGATTCTCTGATCAAACACTCGAGTGTCTGAGCAAAACACTTGGGTGTCTGAGCAAAACACTTGGGTGTCTGAGCAAAACACTTGGGTATCTGAGCAAGACACTTGGGTGTTTTTCAGAATTTGAACAGATACTCATAAGACACAAGCCATTTCGTCATGAGTGCAAAAAATGATCGGTTGCACGAAGAACAACCACCGGCAAGACACAAGTGTCAACAAGCCGAGTGTCTAAAATGATCGAGTGCACGAAGAACAACCACTGGCAAGACACAAGTGTGTACAAGCCGAGTGCCTAAAATGATCGGAATAGGCAAGTGCAAGAAAGGCCTGAGTATGACAATGACTCATACTCGCAGCACTTGCATGATTTTGAGTAAGTGTGTATCTCTCACTCGGTTTGCGCGTGCTAAGTAGCACCGGCACTCAAAAATTTATGGGTGTGAGTTGAGTGTCGAAATTTGCCACCCTTGACGATGTCTGGTACGCAGACGCTGTACTTGCAGGAATGCATACCCGACAGCCTTGGACAGCGCTGGCTTTCCATTACGGATGTGGACGACTAACATCCAAAAGATGATGAGTACAATAGGGTACTCAAAAATAATTCAAAAAATCATCTAAGTGAGAATTTTCTACAGCTTGAGTCTTTGTGTGCTTCAGCACAAAAAAAATACTTGGCAGAAACGTCAGACCTCACTACCGAAAATTATTGTCTGCCTTTTTCCGCGTTGTGGCCCAACGTGGATATTCTCAGCATATGCACACTGACAACGGGAAGACCCTCTTTGTAGCGTCCAGGGAATTTCTGGAAACCACACGAGACTGCATCATCTCTAAAACTGACTACCAATACCTATTCTGGCATTTCAACCCTCCCAGAGTCCCATATATGCTACGGGAAGCGAGCTTGTAGATTTTTAAGTCACTTTTAAAAGCCACGTCATCTTACAAATATACTTTTGAAGAACTTTCCACCCTTCTATCCAAGATCGAGGTGTGCCTGAATTTAATTCCAAACTCCCCATGTCGAAGGATCATACGGGATTAGTGGCCATGACTTCCAGTCACTTATAAATGTGCGGTCCACTGGTCGCTGTGTCCGAACCAGACACGCAACCCAGCGTTTCTATCATGAGCCGCTGGCAACGGCTAAAGGCTTTTTTAGCAGCAATTCTGTCTCCGCTGAAAGGATGAGTCCCTTAAGGACCAGCACAAGCGGACCAAGTGCAATCCTACACAACTATTCTACGGACCAGTAATATGATCATCGTGAAGGGAGACAACCTACTAACGAGTATTCATACTCGACGTTCATACGACATGTGGACCTATTCGCATCCCAATTGTGAAGTTGATCCTGTTTCCGATGGAGGTCAGCAATCCTGACACATCTTCGTCAGGAGGACCTAAAATTGCCTGCTTCGTCAATTATCGTAGCAATCCTGAACATCGTCATGTACTGTTCTACTATCTTTCATGTTTGGAGTAAGTTTCAATTAAGTTTCACTCCAAATATTCTTTTCTCAGCCCTTGCGTAAAATATGCCGTCCCAACAAGAGGTCCAGCACGTCCACCGCAGCGGTACATACTCCTTTCGGTGCTGTGCATGCAGAGGAGTCCATGTACTGTGAAAGTCTCATCGCATTTTGGGGACTACCATACGCTGTTGCACTTCATGGAGGCTCGGCGAGCACCGAGGACGACGGACTGCCTCGAGCGAACCCTAACGGATATCCGTCACAGGGTTCGAATGAAAAGCGTATGCACGGCGAGTATCCGCTTTCTGACCCCGTACCTTTTGTCGAGAAATAATACTCCATGTTGATCCTCAGCTTGGCTGTCGCACCCCCCTCCGAACGGTCGATGGCAACAACCTCCACCTCCAGCCATCGACGGGTCCTTCGTGCACGATGCAGATGTACATATGTCCTCACATTACTAAGCCTTGACTCGGCAACAGGGCCTGCCAATGGCCCTGAATTCCGTTCGATCTATGTGTATAGGGACACCGCTTGCAACTCGTTGTAAGGGGAAGGATGTTGATGTACTGCGCCGGGCTTGAAATATTCACTCAATTATTCCCCTAACTCTCAAACAAGCTTTCTATCATATTGTAATGTATACTCAGGAAAAATAAAGTTCGTCTACAAGCAAAGAAAAAAAATTGCCTTTTTATTTTTTTGTACTTTGTGTAAACGCAAAATCTAATGGCGCAGCCGGTTAAAAAGTGTTAGTCAATAAAACAGTCGCCAACGAGTGCAGACGTGTTTTTATTTCACTTTGTGCTCCGGAAGACAACCAATTATATAAAAAAAAAAAACCCCGATATCAATCAAGACAAACGGCGAAAAGACGCTTAGTGCGATGAAAAGTCGCAACTTACTTTTATTTTGTGTTTAAAACTAGTGCACTTTTGTAACTAATAATAATAAACATATAAAATCAACATAAAGTAAATAAGGTGATGAACCAAAGCGAGCTTCGGTCGCAGCGCCAACGTCAGCTAGACGAGCGTCGGCGCTCTCTTAGCAATGCATACTTCACTTTCGTGTCGACAGATGCAGACGAATCAGCAAAAACAAAAGCTTCTGCCGATCAACCGCGAGCGTTAACCCCAACACCGAAAAACGAACTCAAGCCTACTCTCAACGAAAGGGCGTACTCTCTCTCTCCGTCTGCGTTACCGACAGCGCAAAGCGAGGTAAGCGATAAATGTGTTTCCCCCCTTCCTTGCTTTGCCTCGCCCCAACTGCACACATGTCTGGCCACGGTTACTAGCACAGTGACGTCAGTTGCAACTGTAAATGCAATGACGACAACAACAACATCAGTTTCGTCTGTATACCCGATACTGTCGATCGTTCCACCTGCTGTGTCAGCTGAGTTTGCACTGACAAACGCACCAAGTAAAAAGCAAGGTTCGACCATACAGACTGCCATGGATCGCTACGTAAACATTAAAAGAAAACAAAGTCCACAGGGTTCGAAAATGGGTAACGTTGCAAAAATCAATCGGGCTTCCTCCGATCAAGGAACTATGCAGAACCCTAATACAGCAAATAGATTTGAAATTTTGGCTGACATCTCCAACGAAATGCCTTCTACAGTCACGGATGCGGACAAAAGCAAAGCGAAGCCGCCTCCGCTATACATCCGAGAGAAAAATTCTAACAACCTTGTGAACACAATTATCGATCTTATTGGTAAAGATAGCTTCCATGTAATCCCCTTGACTAAAGGAGACATTCATGAAACCAAGGTCCAAGTGAAAAGCGAAGAAAACTTCAGAAAATTTACGGAGCACCTAAACGCCAAGAAAAAAAGTTACTACACTTATCAGCTAAAAAGTAGCAAAGGACAACAAGTGGTCATAAAAGGCATCGAACCAGATGTTAACACTACTGAAGTAGAACAGGCACTAAAAGATAAAGGTTTCAACGTAAAAACCGTTATAAATATCCGCAATAGAAACAAGCAACCGCAACCTCTCTTCAAAGTGGAACTCGTCCCTGACTCCAAGGCCCTCAAGAAAAACGAAGTACATCCCATCTACAAACTTCAGTTCTTACTGCACCGCAGAATTACAGTCGAAGAGCCGCACAAACGTAATGGCCCGGTCCAGTGCGCAAATTGCCAAGAATACGGACACACTAAATCTTACTGCACACTCCGCTCTGTATGCGTAGCTTGCGGAGGACTGCATACATCTGCTGAATGTAAAGCACAAAAGGACCCAACCACTAAAAAATGTAGTAACTGTGGAGGAAACCACACCGCAAACTACAGAGGCTGTCCAGTATACAAGGAGCTAAAAAGTCGTATCAACCATAAAGTCTTAACAACGCGATCCCACAACGCACCATTAATACCCTCCAAACTCACGCCTGAAGTTTTCTTTTCGTCAGCAGCCAGGTCATCACTCGGTAGTTCCAACGTAACTAAAAACGTAAGCTTTGCAAGCGTTATAAAATCTAATCAGGCGAGCCCTGCTTGCAATGACCAATCACCACCTACAGTCCCTTACCAACCCATAGAGCACAAAGAATATAAAATGGAAACGATGATACTCAGACTGCAACAAAGCATGGAGGAATTCATTGCTTTTATGAGAACAACTGTTATATATACTGAAATTAAAAACTTTAAAATCTCTCCTCACTAACAATAATACTATCGTACATTATTATACTAATAATAATCTGGCAACTCTGTAATCACCAATTAGTTATACATACATATTTAATAAAGACAGTTCTTATGCACACATCACGCAACGCATACACAACATTATTGGCGACGAGGATGGGACTATATTTATTATCAGTATATATAACACATCTCCTCCCTAATTTAAGAGCGATTGTTAGTTTTTTGATTTTCTAAAATCTTTTTGGCTGGAATCGGTTAACTCCTTGGCGAACTCGTGTGCTTTGGCGGACTGGTATTCCCGATGGACGTCGTACTGGTTGAACTTCCCTGGTCTGTTGGGTTACGGTTGCTGGTGTATCAGGTGCTTGTTTCTGAGCGGATGATGAGCTTAGCGGTTCATTTTGGTATTGAGATTCTGGACTTTTAGTAGGGATGTCAGGTACAAACCAGAAGTCGGTTGATTTGTCATCGTCGTTAACATTTGAGGATCTTGATTTGAGCTGATTATAATGACGTTTAACATAGCCACTTTTGGTGCGAACTATGTACATCATTTTCCCGACTGTACGATCAATTATTCCTTCAATCCACTTTTCTCCCCTTGAAAAGTTTCGAGTGAAGACCGGCTGATTAACTCTGTATTTGGTGTCTTCATGTTTGTGTTGCACAGGCTTCTCAAATATTTGGCTCAATAGTATTCGAACTGGTCGACCGTGTATTAATTCCGCAGGAGTTTTTCCTTGGGCATTTGGTGTAAACCTGTAGGGTGCGAGGTATTTGATCACTGCTTCTCGAACTGTCAATCCATCAGATAAATTTTTCTTTACAGAAAATTTGAAAGTCTGTACAAAACGCTCTGCCAATCCGTTGGATGCGGGGTGAAACGGTGCTGTAGTAATGTGCTGTATTCCATTTTGTTTGCAAAATACTGCGAAGGCGTCAGCAGTAAATTGTGGTCCATTGTCACTTACTATTGTTTTTGGATATCCCTCAATTGCGAAGATTGAGGATAGTGCTGCAATCGTGTGGACGGTTGTAGTAGACGGCATTTGAACTGCAAATGGAAATTGTGAGAAAGCGTCTACGCAAATTAGCCACATGGCGTCGAATATTGGTCCCGC
Source organism: Drosophila nasuta (assembly GCF_023558535.2). Classification (NCBI taxonomy): domain Eukaryota; kingdom Metazoa; phylum Arthropoda; class Insecta; order Diptera; family Drosophilidae; genus Drosophila; species Drosophila nasuta. Next base: position 584,311 of record NC_083456.1, on the reverse strand, counting down.
GAAGTCAATGTGAATACGTTCCCAAGCTGTTGTTGCTTCCGGCCAACTATGATATTCTCTCGGCGGTGCTGGATTGTTGCATTTGCAAATGGTGCAAGAATTGACAAGATTTTTGATGTCTTGGTCAATGGTAGGCCACCAAACATGTTGCCTGGATAGCTGCTTCATACGAACAATGCCCCAATGTCCTTCGTGCAGGAGCTGCAGAATATGGGCGCGAAGATCGGCTGGTATAATTACACGACTGGCATCTGTGTGTAAGCAAAGTAGTTGTTGGTTAGTGGTGATTGCAAACCTACGATTGAAATATGGCAACAAATCGTTTTGACTCGGTTGAAGTTTTTCTAGCCAGCCTTTAGTGACGAATTGTAGGACTTGTTTGAGAACTTTGTCGTTGCTTAAGTGTTTGTGAATTGTGTCAGCATTAATTGGCGGTGACGATTCAAGAACCGTGTTGCAGGCTTCCTCTTCTTTGTCGAAGTCTGAGTCCATACCTACTGGAAGGCGTGAAAGAGCATCGGCGTTGCCATGTGCTGCTGTGGCACGATATTGAATCTCAAAGGTGTATGCCATAAGAATGATAACCCAACGTTGTAACCTATTTGATGTCATCGAAGGAAGATGCTTGCCAGGATTGAAAATAGTTACAAGCGGCTTGTGATCTGTAATCAACGTAAATTTTCTTCCATATAAATATTGGTGAAATCGTTTTACTCCAAAGATTATAGAAAGTCCTTCCTTTTCGATTTGGCTGTATTTCACCTGGTGCTTGTCTAAAGTTTTTGAAGCGAAAGCTATTGGTCTTTCTGTGCCGTCATGCTGACGATGAGAAAGCACTACTCCAATACCAAAAGATGATGCATCAGTTGCAAGTATTAGCGGTAAATTTTCGTCAAAGTGGGCTAGTTGCGTTGCATTGATAATGTGCGACTTTAAATCCGTAAATGCTTCTTGTTGCTGAGGTCCAAACGTGTAATCTACGTTTTTTCTGCGAAGCTGGTTCATGGGAGCAGCCAATTGCGAATAATTTGGAATAAAGTTGCAATAGTAATTTACTTTACCCATAAATGCTTCCAATTGCTGCAGATTCTCAGGAGGTTTCAGTAGTTTAACCGCGTCTAGGCCTGAGCTGTCTGGAAGAATTCCATGTGCGCTAATTCTCCGTCCCAAATATTCAATTTCATCTTCGAAAAAGAAGCATTTCGCCATTTTGCATCTAATTCCATTTTCTTGAAGGATTGCTAGAACTTGGTCTATTCTCTTTAAATGTTCTTCGATGGTCGGCGCTGAGATGATGATGTCATCCAGATAATTTCCACAACCTTCTATCCCCTTTAGAAGTTGCTCTAAATATCTTTGAAAGATTGCTGGTGCGCTGGCTATTCCGTATGGAAGACGCTGATATTGGAAAAGCCCCAGCGGTGTGTTCACGACCATGATTTTCTTGGATTCCTCATCCAGTTCCATTTGTAGATAAGCGTCCTTGAGATCTATTTTGCTGAATTGCTTACCATGACGGATGATATGAAATTCCTTTGTAGGCAACGGATACTGTTCCACATCGATTTGTGCGTTTACTGCTTGCTTAAAGTCGCCACAAATCCGAATTGCTCCACCTGGTTTTGGTGCTAGAACAATTGGGGATGCCCAATTGCTGAACTTGATTGGTTTCCATATTCCGGCTTGTGTGAGCCTATCTGCTTCTGCCTTGAATTGCTCAATTTGTGCGAAAGGAATTTGGCGGCTTTTGTAAAATTTTGGTGTTGCTGACGATTTTAGGACTATGCTGGCTTTGAAGTCTTTGATAGCTCCCATTGCTGACTCAAATACGTCTTTATATTTTTTGCAGATGTCACTCACTTCGTTACTGCGCACTTCATTAATGTTCGACAATGGCATTATATCAAACCCGAATGTTTTGAATAAATCCATTCCGAAAAGATTGGTCGAATTTTCCGCATTTGCCACAATTATGATTATTTGTTTTTCATTTTTGCCACACAACAGTGTGCAGCTTTTTGATACGCAACAGTGTGCAGCTCTCCGAGTAACGGAATTGGTGTATGTCCGAACGCATGTAACACTCGCGAGCACTTGGGCAATACTGGTTTGTTTAAAAGCGCATATGTATTTGAATTAATTACAGAAGCCGTTGCTCCTGAGTCCATTTGAAATGAAATCACTTGTTTAAGTATTTCAAGATCAATGACTTTTTTGTTCATTTCACTTTTTACTACGCCTGTAATACTGTTCACTGCTTCTATCGCTTCTATTTCGTTTGTTTCGCTTTTGTTTTGTCTTTGGCCTTGGAATCTATTTCGCAACTGTGTTTTGTCTTGCTTTGACATACAGACGACAGCTATATGTCCTTTTCTACCGCACTTATGGCATTCAGCATCGCGAAACTTGCACTTCTTTTTTTTGTGAGAATGTCCACAACCCGAGCACGATTTTAATGCGTTTTTGTTTGAGCTGGTAACTCTCGAGTTCTTTGAATACGCGTTTACTGCATTAAGTGGAATATTTTTTTCAACATTTTCTTTCAGCGTTGCTACGGTTTTTGTCGTTGTCTCATAGGTTTCTGCAACTATGAGCACATCTTCCAGAGTTGGCTGTGACTTCTGAAGAGCAGATGCACGAACTGCATCGTATGGAGTATGTACTATGATCTAATCTCGTATCATTTCATCTACATATTTTGACAAACAACCTTCCGATTTACATACAAATTGACATTCACGAGCGATCCCGCGTAAATCGGCTACCCACTCTCTATGTGTTTGTGAATGTTGCATTCCTCTTTTGAAGAATTCGTACCGAGCTGCCACAATGTGTCGTTTCGTTGTGAAATGATCTGTGAGCTTGTCTGTGAGTTGTTTGTATGTATACGTGTTCAAATTGTTACTGCCGAACAGATTTTTTAAGAGTTCAAATATTGTTACACCACACCACGAAAGAAAATAAGCTTTTTGTTTTTGATCTGCACTGACCGAATATGCGTTAAAGTGCTGCGATAATTGTTCGAGATATGACTCCCAATTTTGTATTTCTTTGTCAAATACATGAAATGTAGGACAGAGAGATTCACCCGCGTGGCTTGAATCACTCACACTTGGAGCTGCGTTCTTTTCTAATACTGCCTGCATCCAATTGCGTTGCTGCTCTAATATCGCTGTTGTAAATTCTTGCTGTTGAGCAAGAATTGCTTGTATTAAGTTGTCATCTGCCGGCATCTTGATGAATATCAACGACTACGCGACACGATTCACTTTTATTTTTTTTTATTTTTCTCCTCGTCGCCAATAATGTTGTGTATGCGTAAGCATGTGCTTTGCGTGATGTGTGCATAAGAACTGACTTTATTAAATATCTATCTAGCAATCCTTCAGGAAAATGGAATTAGATGCAAAATGGCGAAATGCTTCTTTTTCAAAGATGAAATTGAAAATTTGGGACGGAGAATTAGCGCACATGGAATTCTTCCAGACAGCTCAGGCCTAGACGCGGTTAAACTACTGAAACCTCCTGAGAATCTGCAGCAATTGGAAGCATTTATGGGTAAAGTAAATTACTATTGCAACTTTATTCCAAATTATTCGCAATTGGCTGCTCCCATGAACCAGCTTCGCAGAAAAAACGTAGATTACACATTTGGACCTCAGCAACAAGAAGCATTTACGGATTTAAAGTCGCACATTATCAATGCAACGCAACTAGCCCACTTTGACGAAAATTTACCGCTAATACTTGCAACTGATGCATCATCTTTTGGTATTGGAGTAGTGCTTTCTCACCGTCAGCATGACGGCACAGAAAGACCAATAGCTTTCGCTTCAAAAACTTTAGACAAGCACCAGGTGAAATACAGCCAAATCGAAAAGGAAGGACTTTCTATAATCTTTGGAGTAAAACGATTTCACCAATATTTATATGGAAGAAAATTTACGTTGATTACAGATCACAAGCCGCTTGTAACTATTTTCAATCCTGGCAAGCATCTTCCTTCGATGACATCAAATAGGTTACAACGTTGGGTTATCATTCTTATGGCATACACCTTTGAGATTCAATATCGTGCCACAGCAGCACATGGCAACGCCGATGCTCTTTCACGCCTTCCAGTAGGTATGGACTCAGACTTCGACAAAGAAGAGGAAGCCTGCAACACGGTTCTTGAATCGTCACCGCCAATTAATGCTGACACAATTCACAAACACTTAAGCAACGACAAAGTTCTCAAACAAGTCCTACAATTCGTCACTAAAGGCTGGCTAGAAAAACTTCAACCGAGTCAAAACGATTTGTTGCCATATTTCAATCGTAGGTTTGCAATCACCACTAACCAACAACTACTTTGCTTACACACAGATGCCAGTCGTGTAATTATACCAGCCGATCTTCGCGCCCATATTCTGCAGCTCCTGCACGAAGGACATTGGGGCATTGTTCGTATGAAGCAGCTATCCAGGCAACATGTTTGGTGGCCTACCATTGACCAAGACATCAAAAATCTTGTCAATTCTTGCACCATTTGCAAATGCAACAATCCAGCACCGCCGAGAGAATATCATAGTTGGCCGGAAGCAACAACAGCTTGGGAACGTATTCACATTGACTTCGCGGGACCAATATTCGACGCCATGTGGCTAATTTGCGTAGACGCTTTCTCACAATTTCCATTTGCAGTTCAAATGCCGTCTACTACAACCGTCCACACGATTGCAGCACTATCCTCAATCTTCGCAATTGAGGGATATCCAAAAACAATAGTAAGTGACAATGGACCACAATTTACTGCTGACGCCTTCGCAGTATTTTGCAAACAAAATGGAATACAGCACATTACTACAGCACCGTTTCACCCCGCATCCAACGGATTGGCAGAGCGTTTTGTACAGACTTTCAAATTTTCTGTAAAGAAAAATTTATCGGATGGTTTGACAGTTCGAGAAGCAGTGATCAAATACCTCGCATCCTACAGGTTTACACCAAATGCCCAAGGAAAAACTCCTGCGGAATTAATACACGGTCGACCAGTTCGAACATTATTGAGCCAAATATTTGAGAAGCCTGTGCAACACAAACACGAAGACACCAAATACAGAGTTAATCAGCCGGTCTTCACTCGAAACTTTTCAAGGGGAGAAAAGTGGATTGAAGGAATAATTGATCGTACAGTCGGGAAAATGATGTACATAGTTCGCACCAAAAGTGGCTATGTTAAACGCCATTATAATCAGCTCAAATCAAGATCCTCAAATGTTAACGAGGATGACAAATCAACCGACTTCTGGTTTGTTCCTGACATCCCTACTAAAAGTCCAGAATCTCAATACCAAGATGAACCGCTAAACTCATCATCCGCTCAGAAACAAGCCCCTGATACACCAGCAACCGTAACCCAACAGACCAAGGAAGTTCAACCAGTACGACGTCCATCGGGAATACCAGTCCGCCAAAGCACACGAGTTCGCCAAGGAGTTAACCGATTCCAGCCAAAAGATTTTAGAAAATCAAAAACTAACAATCGCTCTTAATTTAGGAAGGAGATGTGTTATATATACTGAAATTAAAAACTTTAAAATCTCTCCTCACTAACAATAATACTATCGTACATTATTATATTAATAATAATCTGGCAACTCTGTAATCACCAATTAGTTATACACACATATTTAATAAAGTCAGTTCTTATGCACACATCACGCAACGCAGACACAACAACCATGCAAAGTCTGATGACAAATCAAAATATTTTGATTCAGATGCTCCAAAACACTCTTTCAAAATAATCAATGGCTTCCCTACGCATTGCACTGTGGAATGCCAACGGCGCTCCACGGCACAAAATTGAGTTAGCACAATTCATGAATGACAATGAAATCGACGTAATGCTACTAGCAGAAACCCACCTTACCAACAAATACAATTTCCAAATCCGAGGGTATTTGTTCTACAGTACAAATCATCCTGATGGAAAGGCCCATGGAGGCACTGGAATACTGATTAAAAACCGCATTAAACACCACTTCCACAATGCGTTTGCAACTAGCTATCTGCAAGCCACATCTATCATTATACAGTTGGATTGTCACAATATAACACTAGCCGCGGTATACTGTCCTCCTCGCTTTACGATATCCGAAGCCCAATTTATTGACTACTTCAACTCGCTAGGCAACTACTTTATAGCAGCAGGAGACTATAACGCTAAGCACACGCACTGGGGATCTCGCCTCGTGTCCCCGAAAGGAAGACAGCTGTATCAAGCAATTATAAAACCTAGCAACAAGCTTGACTGCGTTTCCCCTGGTTCACCAACTCACTGGCCTAGTGATCCAAGAAAATTGCCAGACTTGATTGACTTCGCAGTTACAAAAAACATCCCACGTAATCTGATTAGCGCCTGTTCTCTACCGGATCTATCATCAGACCACTCGCCTGTACTCTTTGGCCTAAACCAACAGCCAGTTAGTAATGACAACCCCGTCATGCTAACCTCTAACAGCACAAACTGGCTCAAATTCAAAAAATACATAAGCTCACACATTGAACTTACACCACGGCTAACCGACGAAGATGACATCAAAAGAACCGTAAACAATATAGAAACAGTTTTGGTTTCAGCGGCTCGAATCGCAACACCACGTAGGCAAAATATAACACATAACACCAAGCACACGAATGCAGAAATAGAGCAGTTAGTTCTGGCAAAGCGTCGCTCCCGGCGCGAATGGCAATTATCTCGATCGCCATCTGCAAAGCAACAGTTAAAAGAAGCTTCACGTCGACTCACCCAGGCTCTACGACAAGAAGAAGACAGATTCATACAGCGCTATATAGAGCAACTATCTCAAAATTTCCACTTTGGAAAGCTCACTCAACACTGAGCGCACCAACAGTAACGGTTACGCTAATACGGACCCCTGCAGGTTGCTGGGCCCGAAGCGACAAAGACCGAGCCGACACATTCGCTGCCCACCTTCAAAATGTTTTCCAGCCAAATCCAGTAACAAACCTGCCTAATATACGTTTACAAACAGATGTAGACTTCCCTATTGCCGAACCAATTGTATTTCGAGTATGCGAAGTCATAAAAATTATAAAAGAGCAGCTGAAACCGCGAATATCTCCGGGCTGCGATCTAATAACACCAAAAATGCTTACTGAACTCCCACTATGTGCTGTTGGTACCATATGCCAACTCTTCAACGCGATGACAAGAATCGGCTGCTTCCCGAAGAGGTGGAAAAAGTCAATCATCATAATGATACCAAAGCCAGGAAAAGACCACACTCTCTCCTCCTCATACAGACCAATAAGCCTACTTTCGTGTCTATCAAAACTCTTTGAGAAATGCCTTTTAACCCGTATCATACCATACTTAAGAAGACATAATAGTATCCCAGCACATCAATTCGGTTTTCGCGATAGGAATGGAACTATCGAACAGGTGAACCGCATAACATCAGAAATTCGAACAGCATTCGAGAATAGGGAGTACTGTACTGCGGTATTTTTGGACGTCTCTCAAGCATTCGACAGAGTATGGCTTGACGGCCTAATGCACAAAATCAAAATAATGCTCCCTAATAGCACGCATAAACTCTTGAAGTCATATCTTTACAACAGGATATTTGTAGTGAGATGCAATACCGTCATGTCAGCTGAACATAATATCGAAGCTGGTGTTCCTCAAGGCAGTGTTCTCGGGCCGACTTTATATCTACTCTACACTTCTGATATCCCTACGAGTAGACAACTGACTATGTCTACGTTTGCCGACGACACCGCGATCCTTAGCCGATCTAAATTTCCACAACAAGCTTCAGCGCAACTTGCGACCCATCTAGACGCTGTAGAGAAATGGCTCTCAGACTGGCGTATAAAAGTAAATGAGCAAAAATGTAAACACGTAACTTTTACCTTAAATAGACGGAATTGCCCCAACCTTACACTAAACAACACCGTGCTTCCCCAATCAGATGAAGTAACGTATCTTGGCGTACATCTCGACAGACGGCTCACCTGGCGCACGCACATTGAAGCTAAAAGAACTCACCTAAGGCTGAAGGCAAACAGTCTGCATTGGCTTATAAACTCCCCCCTTAGTCTGGATTACAAGGTCCTGCTCTATAACTCCGTTCTGAAACCAATCTGGACTTATGGCTCTCAGTTGTGGGGGAGCGCCAGCAACAGCAACGTAGAGATCGTGCAGAGAGCCCAAGCAAAGATCCTTAGAACTATCACCGGGGCACCGTGGTTCGTTCGGAGTGAAAACATTCAGAGAGACTTGAATATACTTCCCGTCCGAGATGAAATAGCACAACACATGGAAAATTACTACATCAAGCTGTCGAACCATCCAAATCACCTTGCTAGAGCACTAACATTAGTATGCAGCCGTTCCCGCCTTCGTCGTAACGACCGTCCCATCCAGCGACAATTACTAGGACCGCCTACCATAAATACAGTTTAAGAAACTGTTAGAATAATGTAGTATTTTTAAGATTTAAACACATTTTGTTAGTCTCGTAAGAGAAGATTCAAAATATAAAACATACAGTAATAAAAAAAAAAAAATAAAACAGTCGTGACTAAACTAAAATCATTGTGTACCCATAAGCAACTCTTATACAAAGCAATCAAAAAAAAAAAAGAAACAAATAACATCATGGCCGTTGAACTATCAGTATCACATTTAAGCCAATGTTTAAATCAAGTGAAGCGTGGATCATTCGATATTGGCGCAGAAAATCTATCAGCATTTGTGAAAAGAATCGATTTTATTTTATCCTTATATACAAGAAGATGGGTCCGGCGAAACAGTGTTAACTTTAGAGCTATCGGACTGCAACTCTATGGAGACATTGAGGATCGCATAGATCACTCAACCTAACAACTGGGTGGCACTCAGAGCATAACTCATCGAGGAATTCAAAACTCAGACAATCTACGAGGAACTGTTACGTCGTCTGTATAACACCAAATGTAATGAAAATAATCGAAATAATAATAATCGACTGTTTCGGGATTCTATCATAAATGAAAGCTAGTATTTTCACATTTATTTTGTCGCACTGCCACATTGCAAGAGTTCATTATATTTTCTTTATTTGATAATTCTGGTTTTAGTTACGCATACAATACGGACTCAATATTTTTATATACTTTTCTTTAATTGACACAAGTGTACTTCACAACAACAATAATACCTTTTGCGTTCAAATAAAATTTATGTATATTTCTTGTTTTTTATAATAACTTAACATTTCATACTTGTGTATTTTAATAAAGTAATTATAATATACTGTACAATACTGTTTTTTTACCTTTACTTGAATACGGCGCATAAGACGAGTGTAACTTATCAACGAGAAGAAAATCTGAAACTAAATTATAGCACCATTCTCAAGCATAATACGTTTTGACATGCAATAGCATGTACATGTGTACGGAACATATCTATGTATATGTGTACACATGTACAAATAGACTTTTACAACACAATGAACAATTTAATGTTCGTAAGTGTGTCCAATTAAACTTAATTCTCACATCTCAGCAAAAAATTGGATGATCATTGAAGACGGCAATCATCGGGAAGAGACTTTTTCGACTCTATTCGAAGAAAAAAAAATTGACTGCTGCATGATTCCAAAACAAGTATAAAACTACTCAAGTATATGAATAAATTGAGATGAACAATAACAAAATATAGAGCAATCTCAAATTAATCATGTGGTTGACTACTCGATAAAGTAAAAGGGTGAAAGGAAAGGTGGATAGCTTACAGTAGCTTTCTCACTTGTCAACCATTCATTGATTTTCATAATAATGATTTTTGTATTATTTATATTTTAATAAAGAAATACAAGATATAAGCGGGTTTATATATACCAATAGGGAGAAGGCTATTATATCTTAGGTCTTTAAAAAAATGCCCACTACAGATTCCTCAAATTGAAAAAGTAAAATATTAAGAAAAGATTTCAAGCTAGAGAAATTATTTTTGGTACAAACAATTAAAACTACACCCTTTATGTTTCCTGAAAATTTTGATGCGATAAAATAATTTTAAATATATTTCAATATAATAGTATACCTCAATATTTTGCCTATATAAAAATTTGGTAGTGGGTTACGGTCAAGTACACTAGACTGTAGTTTGGCTCACTTGTTTGAATTCAACAAGTAAGAAAGCTACAGTCGAGTGTGCTCGACTGTGAGATACCCGCTACCCATTTTGAATAAAAGCAATATATTTTGCGGTATTATTCTCAAAACATACCAACTCTACTACAAGAATACTAAAAATATATTTTGGGGTATTATTATTAAAATATACTAAAAACACTAAAAAATATACCAAATGGTATATTTGGTATATATATGTATATATTGTGAATCACAATTTGTGATTCAGCCAAATTTCTAAGCGAAGAAGAACTTTCCATAGTACCTCTAATAAAAACCTTTGAAAATGGTGATCCTCATGATATAATATCCCAATGGAACCAACTCCGACTTTCTTTAAATCAGGGAAAAGAAAAAGATATTCGTAAATTTTGGACAGACATTGAAAGTAAAAAAAAGGTGTTGACGAACCGCTGTTCAGGAGCTTAATAGAATTCATAAACAACAGGATGTCGTTGCAACTAAATTGCCAAATAAATTTGAATTTAAGACACTATATAACAACTAACACTAACAAACAATTGCAAGGAATTGATTGATTGTAAATACCTTCACTATGTTTGGTCTACAAAAGTCTGTTCATTTTTAAAAATTAACTTAGATAGTTTAAAAATTGATTCATTATTATTCAAGAGAAAGTTCTGTTTTTGATTTATTTATGTTTGAAAAGTATAAGTGATTAAATAAAAGTTCTGTTTTTGTTTTCTTTTATATAGTAAATACTATACTATAATTTGAAAAAATGAAATATGAAATAATAAAAGATAATTTAAAAAAACGTTATCAAAATATAGTATTAAAAAATAACGAAAAAAAATTTGTGGTACATTTTTGCTAAAATTGGTGCATTTTTTCAAAATTTTGCTACACAACATTTTTTTCGAATGGCAACCGTGACAGTAGGTACTATCATGTATTTGGACCTGCAAATGCATTTAATTAACGTTGTAATACTTACACTGTCCTTAACTATTTTTTGCCAGCTCCACACTTAAAATCGACAATGGCACTTACTCAGCTTCAAAAGTGAAGGAGGATACAAAATCCCAAAATTTTTTGGTTTACTATGTTAAGAAAAGCCAACACGAAATTTATTTGCCTATATCGAAGAGAATTTATTTATTTTTTATTTTATATATATATATGTATATTATTTTCTCAGTGTTTTTGCGGTAATAATACCGCTCAGCTTTGCTTTTACTCTCTTACTTGCATGTGCTCCGGTATTATAACTTTGTGAATATATATGTGCTATATGGCGTCGCAGACGACTCCTACTGCGTGCCAAATACATATATTTATATACAGGGTGCGCCATCTAGACAGGGCCCATACATACATACATATATGCTGAATCAACAGCAGAGACGAAATAGCCGTCTGTCTGACCGCCTATCCGTTTGAACACATTTATTCAAATGGGATTTCACAGTCGATTACACTCGACTGCAGCTTTCTTACTTTTCGGAAATAAATGTTTACCGATTTACTCGTTTCGGCACCTTTTTGCCTTCCTTCCACAAGAAAGCAACTCTCAAAAGAAGCAAGTAAAAAAATTTCAGTGCAAAATGACAGTCTGCGTCGCAATCTAGCGGCTTAGCGATAAAGAACTTTTGATTTGCTTAAATTTGGATAAGTTCGTGCTAAGACGTCACATATGCAGTTGGCATACATATGATATGTTATAGTGCCTGTGTTGGTGAATTTTCTAATGAGTCTAAATTGCGGACACGAATTCATCAAGCAAGAAGCACCATCAAGTGGCTCAATGACACTATGCAAGAACTTGATACCGCGCAAATCCAAGAAAAAAGGTGAAGAGGGAAAAAGGTATAATATTTGTAGTGAACTCTAAAACTAAGTTGACTAATCAATTCGGGCGAACCAATTTTAAATTATTGAATTTGTACAAAAACATTATTCCACGCATGGTTTTACCCGATCGCAGTGAGGGTGGAAACTTATAAGTAGGAGTCTACTACGATTGAAAGGTAAGAAGGTCTTCAGGCTATGAAGACCAAACATTGTTCTTGAACGGATTCTAATCTATTTTGATTAACCTTATATTGGCGATTCCAAATATAAGACCCATATTCAAGAATCGGCCGCACATCTGAAGTGTAGAGGAGTACTGTAAAAAAGGGATCATTTAATTAACGCTTAGTAAACCCCAGTATGCCAACGTAGCTAAAGACATGATATTCAATTCAAACTTAAGTTTTTAATGCAAAAGGATACTTAAATCATTCGTATTCTCAATACTTTTATGAGGTTTTGTATATAAAATATAAGTATTTTTAAATGGCAAATGGCTGCAAAAGGATATCACGTTACGTTAAGATTTAATAAATTAATTTGGCTACAAGATTTGAAGCTGTCACTCTTTCTGGCTGTTGGACCGCTAAAACACACTTTCTGGGGTTTTCAATTTACATTTACATTGTAAAAGAATATGTCCGTTTTCTGCAATTAAATTGAAAATGGCTGCAAAAGGATATCATGTTACACTTACTACAATTAAAAAAAATAATTTGCCACCATGATTGGAAACTGTCGAGGTCAGCTTGCAATCTGTGCTTACAATGAGATTCGGAACACGATAAACATAGATTTGCATCATCAGCAAGGTGGCTGACTCGAGGCATCCCGGAAGTGACCTTAACTATCTTAGAAAAAATGCCGTTAAAATTTACTTCCGGGTTCTTACGATTAAATAGCTAGATATCCAATTAATTAAGTTATTTTGAAATTCGAATAGATTAAGTTTATGAAATAATAGAGAGTGATAAACAGAATCAAAAGCTTAAATGAATATAATGTCAGTTTGAATATATTTTTTTAAAGCTCTTAATTATCAAAGATGTGAACTCTACTATGTTTGTGGTATTATATCCATATTTCATAAGCCCGTGTTGACAGGAAAAAAAATGTATCTACAAAAATTATATTCTCGGCTAGGCATTTTTTCGCTTCGGCGATTCAATTGAAAGTCTTAACATTTTAAATTCATCATCTATTTTTCCGTTTTGTTGAAGCTGATAAAGAATATATACATATACTTTATGGCTTCTTCAGACTGTTACACAAATTTCCTGTAAGTACCAAATATATATAAATATAGAGAGATTCGTAGCTAGACGGGTTGCTTGACCTAAAGGTTTCTATGACACAAAATAAAGCTTAACGCCCTTCCATGATGTATAGATACTTCTATTTTCTGTTTTGTGTTGTCATACCGGCAGAATGTCGTATATTAGAGAAACTTAGATAGATTTCGCAAGTCAATATATCGGAGAAAATCAGATGTGATTTATTGATTTCAGAGCTCCTCTCAGTCCACACTTTATTAGTTGTCTTTAGTAGACTTGGACTTAAGGGCTGCTTAGATGATTTCAGGAGAGATCTAATCTCATCTTCTCTAGCAAGTTTATTTATCGTCCCGAAACGATAAGAATTAACACTGGAAATAAAACTGGAGAACTTTATTCATTCTATGTTGCAAGGGCTCCTAAATGTTATAATTTTGGAGACTATTAAATTTAATTTTAAACGCAATGTTCTTGAGTTCATACAGGTTCCCTTGGTTTTAATAGTTAGATCTGGTAAATTTTAAAAGGGAATATTAGCTTTGATTATTTTAGTGTGTGGGATTAACTCAAGTATCGACCCACGACGAAAAGTTTGTACTTGGAGAACCTTAGCCCTGTTACTGTGTTGCTTGACGCTACACATGACTCCTGAATGCATGCATAACCGTAACTTCCCTCATTCGTTTTATCCGCAAATTAGATGTAAAGGGTGTCGCCGCTTACGCTGGTGAGAACAATATCGGCCCCCACCTCCGCTATGAATCCCTCTATTTTGAATGTCGTTTCTTAAGGCGAATGCTCCTAACGCCGGTTGGGAACCCTTGCCTTCAACTAACGCTTGGTTGTCCTTGCATGCATCATCCACCTGGCGCATTCAAAAATAAATGTCGGACTATCAGGGGTGCCTTTCATTCTGATCAGCTGCCGGCTGGCAGATTCTGCAATCGTTGTCTCCATTTCTGTCTCTGTCATCCGTTTTCAGTACGAATTTGGAGATTTTGACAGAACCAGAAAGCACTCCATGTTGGATACAAACAAATTTGCTCTGCCATATAGGCAAGTGTTGAGGCAGACAGCCGCGTGTGCATAGAGTTCTCTTATACTTCCAGCTTACCCTGCCCAGCCCATAGGAGCCTGCACACTTCGTACCGTAGATTCTGCATCTTACCCTCAAGCCATAAGGCATTCAAGGCGAACGGCATCGCCAACAGCAGTTCCCGAAGCTTCCGGATTCAAGATCTACTACCCGTTAACACTATTGTATGGCCGAACATATACACCCAAGTAGGTTCAATAGGTGATATTTGCCTACCGCGTTCCAGTGTGAGCATAAGTTTGGATTCTAAAAAAGTTAAACGACCAATGACAATAGGGCGATAACTTTGTGCCAACAGGAAATATATGTAACAAGCAGAAGGAGGCATCTCCGACACCATAAAGTATATATATTCTTGATCAGCGTCAACAGCCGAGACGACAAAGCCACGCCGATCTGTCGGCACTTGAGGACGGACAATGGGAGGGGGCCAAGCTGGACAGGAATAATATTCCGTCCATGCCGAATGCCAAGGTCCTGTCCCCTATGGTGTTCAGGTGCTTAAGAAGCAGAACCCGGCCATTCCGACAAGTGATTGGTCCGTGCTGAAGGTTGATGAACCTTTACCCAGTGATAACGGGTAAATGGCGTGCGGCTTAGGGTGAAGGTGTACCTTCACCTCAAAAAACGTGTTGAGGTCAGGGGAGGTAGAGGCAAGTCTCGGTTTAGAGAGCATAACCGACGCCACCCTACACCTCAATTTGACAGAGGAGATGGGGGAGGAACTGTCCACGCAGAATTTTAGCACTGACGATCTAACCGTGGTGGCTATATGACCCGCGACGAACCTGCTCTACCAGAAGATCTGAAAATATTGGTGAACATGGTCTGCTCCTCCAACAAACAATCCATAATCGGCACGGTCACCAACGACCACCATAGCGTTTGGGGAAGTCCTGATATCAATGCAAGGAGTGAGTCATTAATTGATTTTATCCTTAACTATAAGCTGAGTCTAGCCAACAGAGGTGAGGAGTCTATTTATATAGGTCCCACCTCTCGTACCGTGCTAGACCTAACCATCGCGACAGATTGCACCCATGCACTATGGGCCAAAAGCCCAAACTTGCGGCATAAACTCTAAAAATGGACCTAAGATTCTGAAAATTTGCACAAGTATCTGGGAGAGAAAGATAGAATTTCGAAAAAAATTTTGTGTCAATTTGACCACGCCTTCCTCCCGCCCCCATATAACCGTCCGTATGAAACACTGGATCTCAGAGACTATAAGAGATAGAGCCTATAATTTTTTTTCGACAGCATTTGTTATGTTTGCACGCAGATCAAGTTTGTTTCAAATTTTTGCCACGCCCACTTCCGCCCCCGCAAATCAAAAAAATCGAATAACAAGCCTAATTCTAGAGTTACGAATTTTGGTATATACAATAACTACCATAGTAGTTATGATTCCTGAAAATTTGGTTGCGATCAGATAAAAATTGTCGAAGTTATTAAAAAAAACACTTTGAGCAGCGCTGCATGAGAGAACTCATAAACACCTGCAACATGTATTGTTATTTCAAAACGGGCAAAAACCATTACTAAAAATGGATTCTATAGAGATTTGTTAAAAATATTACATTTTTACCTTTAAGGCACTTTGAGGCACTTAAAAGAAAAGCTTCACAGAACACATGTACTTTTGTTAGAATAAGCTAGAACAACACATTTGCAACACATTAGTCAAAACAACACAAACATTTAGAAATATAGAAAAACGTTTAGTAACTATTAATTTACATACCTTGACCTTTATTTTCCATTTACACACTTTTAACTTTTAATGTTTGGTTCAATTGATTTACGAGCTGCAAGTCGTCAAAATTTTCGCGGGTTTTTTTGTCTAAAACAAAACGACACTGAACAGCTGACTTTAAAAGCGCGCAAAAAATTAGGGGTATTCCCAAAAAATTTTATCAAAATTTTGTTATATCATATAAGTATTCAAGATACCAAAAAAATAATTAAACAACACTATTTCAAAAAAAAAAAAAATCATTTATGCCGCATATTTGGGCTTTTGACCCATAGTGCCATGTATGAAGTCTGAAATCTTACAAGAAGATGATCCACTCATCTAAAAGAAGAGCTTTTTTTCCTGGACAACATTAAAGACACCTCTAGACTGAGGAAGCTGCTGTCCAAGCAGGCTTTTAATCCCAGTCTGCTCAAGTCGGGCCGGAGTTGATGAAACACTTGAGCATCTTTTCTGTAGATGCCCAGCGTTATCCCGACTCCGAATGAAATATCTCGATTCGCCGTGCCACAACGATCTTCGCGACGTTTCACGGCTACCCAGCGTGCTGCCGTCTTTTTCTAAAAATGTTGTCCCGACAACAGCCGTGATATAAAATTAAAATATTAAATTGTTTCTTAAATAACTTCTACAATTTTTAGTCTCCGAGATTTATGTGGACGGACATGGCTATATCGTTTCGGCTGTAGACGCTGATGAAGCGTGAGGCCGGAAATGCCTCCCTCTGCCTGTTACATACATATGTGGATTTCATGCCGGCACAAAGTTGTAATAATACACATATTAAATTCAGGGTATAGAAGCCGAGGGAATAAAGTATCTTGTAGTCTAGCGCTCTCATATAAAACCCTGGTCGATACATTTAGAATACATTCTAAAAGTTTTGTAGCGCCCTGATGAAGCCGCTATAAGCCTGTTGGTAGCTAAATAGGGTTCGCTGAGGACGCATACTTCCACCCCGTTCTCCCTGACCGACTCCAAGAAGAGGTCCTGAGCCGCTACACAGTGGTTACGCGTGTTTGCCGAAGACCAGCGCCTGCTATCCACCCCGTGGTTAACCTCACTGCTGCCTTTGGCTGAGCAAAGAAAGCATCTGACCGCTTTATGGTTCTGCTAGCCGCATTGAAGAGCTATTTGTTCTGCCGACCAAGCTTTGCCACTTACTCGAGATGTGTCCGAAGTGCAGGTATTTAAAGCACCGAGTTCTGGGCTCCTGCTTAGTTACTCTGCATCGCGTCCAGCCGACTTTCAACTTGCCCAGCTGTGTAATCTTCGCGCCCACATTAGAGGAACCAAGACAATCGCTGCCTGGATATCGGCGTAGGCAGGACGTATGCTCTTAACTTGGCAAAGATGCCGTTTGCTTAAGTGGCTGTTGGGCCACCAAGCAATGGTGTAAGTTAGCTGCAGGAGTCTTTGATTCATTTTGGCATACGCGTGACCCCTGATACCCTTGAGAGGGCAATAGCTGCTTCCTGTGTAATGCCTGGTATCCTCCAGCCTCTGCACAAACAAAACATTTGGCAGCATTTTTGCAACCAGTCCTCAGTACTTTGGTGGTACTTCCCTCCAGATTAGCTTGACTGAGATTCGCACAGGCTACAGCACGTCTTTTTTAGAAGCAAGACAGTCGATACCTCTGATCTCCAAAGTGGTTTCTTGCTAGAAGTATATATACTTTTATGTACTTTTGAGGTGGTTTGCCACTTTCTGCAAGCATATGCGCTATAGATCAAATAAACTCTCCATTTAGAATTTTTTAAAACGTTAAAATTGGCGATTCATTAAAAATACATAAAACTTGTTTTGACCCAACCTCAAAGTGGAACTTATGCAAACTGTGCTGTAGAAAAGTTGCAAATAAATATAAATCAAGTCCATTTAATTTATAATCAGTGCAAACAGTAAAGATACAAAGTTTTTATGCCTACCAAAAACAAAGAATTTTTTTTATAAAAAAAAGACGTCTGTTTTTTATCGAATCTAATTAGAACTAACTTAGGAAATTTTAATTTATAATTAAAAAACCTCTGCTGACGCAACGGATGTCGTTAAGGGTTTTGGGTGCTTGAATTTAAGTCCTAAGATAATTCGTCTTTTGTAAGGTGGTGATCGCTGTTCCCAGAGACCTGGTGACTTAATTTATGCTGACGCAGCACAATTGATAGTTGTTATTTGCTGGTGCGACCATATTGGGGCCATTGTCCCCACGATGTCAAGGTGCTGACTAGCTGTATATTACTAAATACTATATTACTAAATACGTTAAAAATAATTACTTATATTGTATATCAACTCAATGATTTGACCGATGAACAATTTTAATAATGCGTGAGCTTAATCGGACAACTTGATCGATGTCACGTGTTCCAAAGTTAAAAAAAAATAATAATAAATATTAATTTAAGATCTTACATTGTTTCGACATTTTTCAAGAATATCTTTGCGAATTATTGTATAGTCTGGGTAAATTTTTAAAACTTGCTGACATATATTAACTGCATTTGTATATTCTTTCTTTTTCATATTGCTCAAAGCTAATTTATAGCCGATATGTGGCTTGGAGCGCCCACAACTTTTCCAGGCATTTTCATAATACTTGATTGCGTTATTATATGATTGATTTTTTTCTGCAATATATCCCGCCAATTCGTAAGCTTTTGTGCAGGATTTATTATATTCTAGGACTCGGTCCACGAGTGATTCCGCAACTTCCAACTTATTGGCATGAATATAGATGTCAGCTAACAGCAACCAGCTTCGCTCCAAATATTCGGCGTCTTCATAGCTCCAACTTAAGCGAGCTATGCGTTTTAGGTGATTTTTTGCTCGTTGAATTTGTTTTAATTGAACTAAAGCCAACGCTATGCCATAAACAACTATTACCATTAACGGATTGCCGTCCGTCTGACTAAGTTCTGTAAGATCTTTCAAGGCTGTTTCAATTTGGAATTTTTGCTTGGAAGCTATTTGAAGAAAATTCCAAAGAACACGATAAGTTATAGCATTTTCAAAATTTTCTCCAGGTTTAGGATCCATTTCCTTAATTAAACGCTCTGCGGTGCGCAGAGCAATTAACCGAGATTCATTAAACTCTCCGCTGTCACCAGCTTCAAAAATATCATTTGAATTCGGTGTTTCGCCATCAGGATTAAGGCATATATCGATCATATTTAGTTTAGATTGCAAACCCCAAACAGGATCCCTACGCGATAAATTAAAATAGCGCAACGCACTATTAAGGCTGCCATTATACCATTCAAATAACCCGTTACAATAGTTAAGTTCCAATGAGTTTTTGTACTGCTCAGAAGCTTGTGCTGCTCGCTGTAAGAACGGTAAACTTTCCAGCAAAGTGCCAAAACGCCGCATAACCTCAATAAGTCGCGTTAATGCTGTCCAGTTACACGGTTGCAATATCAATAGTTGAGAGAAATGATACGCAGCATTCTCGAATTCCATCTGAAATAATATAAAACATGCATTACATATACATATGTACATACATATAAAAGTAAATGAGTGAAAAAACTGGTGTCATGCCAAGACCGTGACAGCCGGATATTCCAGTAGACCGTTGAATGACATGTCACGCCAGACATTCTCCGCCAGCGTGACTCAACGCCCAATTTCCCTAACGCCTATTTTCCTCAATAAAGGCCGTGTGCAGCAGTCACGCTGGCGGACACACTGCCTGGTATGACAAGTCATCCAGTGAACTACTGGACTGTCCGGCAACCATGGGCATGTCATGACACGATATTCAATTGGGTTACCACAAAAAAAATATTTGTATACAAATTTATTTTATTTTAAATACGCAATGAATATTATGAGTGACCAACATTTCTTGTCCTTTCCTTTTTATATCCTTTTTATATCAACAGCCGAGACGATCTAGCCATGTCCGTCTGTCCGTATAAAACACATGATTTCGAATTTTCTAAACGCTTTTTCGCTTTTTCAAAAATTTGTATAATGCTTAAAATGATAACGAACAAAACAAACCTTTCGAAATGATAAGTCCGCCATTAGTAATGATGCAGATTCATTATTAGCATTAATTTGCAGGATCTGCATGCAAGTATTTTGACATAAGTTCATTTCCTTGAGTTTCATTTGAAGTTTTGCAAGAGATACTAATATGTCAATATCGTTTGGTGTGTACTTAATGCACTCCTTAAAATTGGTCAAAGCCAATTCGTTGTTTTTTATAAGAATTGCTTGCTGCGCCACAAGTAAGCATATTCTGAAAAGAAAAGACAATAATTTTAAGAAATAATTGTAGTCATGATAAAACAATTTAAGTAAGCAACATTCACATCGATAGTTCTCTAACACCATTAATCTTTTGTTCTCATTTCAATCGTAAAACCGTTATTGTAGAAATAATAATTTTCATGTGATACATAAGGAATCGTGGAACCGGGGTAAAAAATGTATACAATAAATTCTAAAGGCAAATGAAACTGTTAGTACTAATAGCTACAAATAACAAATATTCAGTTTGAGACATATGTTATATTGACTAAGAAAGTCTAGAGTAAACCAATAAACACGGCCCATATAAATAGAACAATTTCTTCATCAGCTAAACTATTTTTATTAATTAATACCAAAATCTACCAAAATCAAAAATTTAAAGGTTCTTAAATTTCGCTGTTAAACGCGTGTTACTATGTGGCTGTAAAAATTCTAAAATGGTCTCTAAAATAATCAAAATAAACAGTTTATAATACCAATTGAACACTTGAGCCCCATTATTATTATGAAGCTGCATTTCATTCAATGATAACGAGAGTCCAATTATAATAAAAGTGCAACAATGCGATTACTTGGCCTAAAAGGCGATTCAAAACATATTCATAGCTGCGCCACCTAACAGTTATAACTCAATAACTATCTTTGTTGACATACAAGCTGTCATCATATCTACGATGACCTTTTGTAATTATTAATTCCTAAGTTACACAGCCGAACAGAATATCAATAACTCACAAAATAAATTTAAATGCAATCGCTGAACTATTAAGACAATTAATTAACTATTAATCTAGGTGTAATTAACGTATGAGCGCACCGGCTTGTAGCAGCGCTTGCTCTCTCTCTCCGAATACAAACATACGTGCACTTCGCCTGCTCAAACGTTTGACAGCGCAGTGCAGACATACATACATATGTACATACGCACATACTGCAAGTAGTTCTGCGAGTAATGTAATAGATTGGCAGGGCAGTGGTAGTCGCACTCGACATACCCTACCCTTTTAATTTTCCAAGTGAATATTCGGTGTGTGTACTTTAAGAGCAACTCTCAGCTCGATTGTCTGTGTATGGGCGTTACTCCAGCCAGTGTTCAAACATACACAGACATACACACACACATACACACACATTATCATAACCACATAATATAATTTATTTTTATTTGTTTTTCCAATCCAACAGCAATCCAAACAATTGTCGTTTAAATACTCATACATTTATACACATTTTTGTCTTTTCCAGCGTCTTGCTCTCTGGTATTTTTTTGTACGATTGTTTTTTTTTTGTTGTTGTCTCTTTTTTCGACGAACATCCTTTGTTGTTGCGGAAAATTTCCCCCGCCCCGTCCTTTTGCTTTCGTCGTCTGTGTCCGCTACAATCCGTATCCATCGAGGTGTAAAATACCGCAGCACTGTATTTGGTATTTTTTTCAGTATTTTTCGGTATTTTTTATTGTTTGTTTGCTACACTCTTTCCGTATTCTTTTCACTATCTGGGTCGATTTCAGGCAAAAAACCAATTTCTATTTGGTATTTTCTTTTTATATTTTCTTGATTTTTCGCTTCTGAGAAAAATTAGTATACAGTCCGTATCCTTGTCGGACTGTAAGAGCGCCCAGTTAGTTTTCATCCTCTTTGCGTAGCATGTCATCGGGCAAACCCGATAAAAGTAAAACTCGACTGTCCGTGCCCTCTACTAGCGCCGCTAGAACCTCGATAAGCCCCCCTTTACCAAAATCCAGGAAGGAGTCGGCTCTTCGTGCATCCAGCCTTCGCCGATTCATTCGCAATCGAAAAGAGAGGTCCCCGCATGGTCAGCTAGCGTTTCGCCCGCTTCTGGCACCAGGCTTGCAGTCAAATCCAAGCCGCTGATCTTGGTCACACAGCCTTCATCCGATCCTAAGACCAAGGTTCCTTCCGTCCCGATCCACAAAACAAAACCGATGGCACAAAACAAAGTAGACACGGCGTTGACGAAATTCATCGCCGCGACTGATCGTATCAGTCACTTTGCGGCGAGAGTCAACAATCCTTCGGCTGATAGCCCATCCCTGTATACGTGCCAAGTCCGAAGGGACCAGATGCGTTCCTTATGGGAAAAGGTCGAGAATGAGTATGAGGCTTGCTCTTGCGTCATGTCTGAGGAGATGACCACAGAAGAGCTCCCTACTGTTCAGGCCAAATACGAGTACTTCTATGCTGTCTACGAGCAGTGTGCAGCTCAGTTAGGTGAGCAAATAGCCAACGCATCCCAGGCGCTCACCCCCCGTACACCCGTACAACCACAAGATGTGCAATTCATGCCCACAGGGTGTCGATTACCTCCGTGCGACACCGAAGTTTTCGGAGGCGATAACACTCGCTGGCCCACCTTCCGGGATTTATTCACGGCTCTCTACATCCAGAACCCGAGACTGTCGGAAGTTGAGAAACTTTTCTATCTCAACTCCAAGACCAGCGGTGAAGCCCATTCAATTGTTTCAAAGTCTCCTTTGACAAATGAAGGGTTTCAGTCTGCTTGGTCCAGCTTGACTGAGCGTTTCGAGAACAAACGGTTGCTCGTAAACAGTCAGCTGAGAATTTTGTTCAATTTGCCCGCCATTGGGCAAAAGTCGGGTTCCTCTATTCAGGAGCTGCAGAGCACTATTCAAGGGTGTCTGACAGCCTTAGAGCACTCGAAGATCAACGTAGAGAATTGGGATTGCATCCTGGTTTTCTTGTGTTCTTCGAGGCTCCCCAAGTTGACCCTTTCTCTTTGGGAACAGTCAATCCAAAACAAGAGCGATATTCCAAAGTGGGTTGACATGAACGCTTTTCTTCTAGAGCGCCATCGCACCCTAGAAGCGATAGCGGAGGTGTCATCCAGCACGAACGCTCCGACGGTTCCAAGAGCCTCACCCAAGAAGGCCCCCGTCTCCAGGCAGGTCAACTCTTTTTGTGGATCACCTTCATTTCTGAACGATTGTTTAAGCGCTTGAGGATGCCATACACATCCGTTCAAGCCCACGTCTCTGGGCTGACTCAAGTTGTAGCAGTCCAGCCCCAAAAGCATTGCCAATTCCTAATTGGCTCCCCGTTGCGACCCGATCTGCAGATTGAGGCGTCGGCTTTCGTCCTTCCTCAATTAGCAGGAAAACTGCCCTCATGCTCTGTCCCACAAACCATCCTCGACAATCTGCCAAGCATCCCGCTGGCCGACCCCAAGTTCTATGAGAGTTCGCAGATAGACGTGCTTTTAGGCGCGGATATCCTCCCATCCGTTCTTCTCGGCGGCTCTCGTCCGAACGTTTGTGGGACCCTCATTGGTCAAGAGACCATTTTCGGTTGGATCCTGACCGGTCCAGTGTCGGAATCCATTTCTAAGTCCATCTCGTCCTTTTCGTCTCGACTGTCCGTCGATCGAACTTCTACGATCGGTCCTGTGACAGGACCCCCTCCAAATCTATTTCAGTTTTTTCGGCTCGACTGTCCGTCGAACAAACCCCTAAGAATGGTCTTGTGACAGGACCCTCCTCTACATCTATTTCAGCTTCGAATGGTCCTGTGACGGGATCCCACTCTGATCCTTCTTCGGTTCGACTGTCCGTCGAACGATCCTCTACACGCAAGCCTGTGTTAGGCCCCAATTTAAAATCTGTTTCGACACCTTCGGCTCGACTGTCCGTCGAACGAACCTATACGATTGGTCCTGTGACAGGACCCCCTCCGAACCTCTTTCAGCTCGACAGTCCGTCGAACGATCCCGGACGGAGACGAAGTCTTCCTCTACACCGATGGCACCGGTCACTCCGCGCGGGGTTTCCGTGCCTCCCGGCACAACCTCGCGCTAGCCCAGGAGCCGACGCGACCACCCGGCACCCTCCAGAGAAGAACCACCAAGGACGTCCCGTGTCAACGTTTCCCAGGCCGGCATCCACAGGCCCACTCACCCACGCACCAGGCCCGTGCCTAGCTCCCCCAGACGGCACTTTCCAGTGCAAAGGAGTGAGCATACTCCCCACCGCGGCGGTCAGGCTACACATGGGGACAGCGGCTTTCGAAGCGTGAGTTGGATCCGTGTTGTCCCGTAAGCCGCATCAGCGAGTCGATGCCAGGGGCCTTGGGCCTCTTCATCACTCACGTGGGCGCTGAAGGAGTCTGCACGGCGACGTTGTGCTCCAAGACATCACCCACTCTATCTATCCTGATATTGTCCTGCCGGGTATCCTCCCAAGTTTGATATTCTTTGCAATCCCAATATTGCAAGGGGGGAAGAATGTTGATGCAAGCGCATTGTAGGTGTGTGGCACACTATCCGTTCCGCCGACCAAAAAGCACTCGATGCTTTTCGCTCACCCGCAGCACTCAAGATCCAGTGCGCTCAACTTTTCTCTCTCCCAAAACTCTCAACCTCAGAGCCGAGCTTTGCAAGGGCTCGGCGCTAGATCTGCAAAATGCCGTCGGCATTTTGCCTCTCCAGTATCGATCTACGTTTCCTCAATAGCGGTCACCCCCAATAACCCCCTCTCTATACGTTTTATTGTTAACAACCCGAACGTTTAAATATATATTTAAGAAAATATTAAACGCGAGTGTTTTTATTTAATTTCGGGAAAGGGAAATCTGGAAACTAGGGATGAAATGCCTTTATTTTGGCCACAACCGTAATTTTCAAGCTAGAAAGTTGAAACTTGGAGAATTTGCTGCTTATATTATTGTGAATTTCGCATTTTCTTATTTCTTTTTTTTAATTTTTTTTTTTTTTAGTTTTTATTTTTTATATTTTTTGGTTTTTAATCACCTCTAAATCGTTTTCCGGAAAATCATTTGGAATTACAATCAAAAGAGGCGTTGACATGGCGATTTGCATCCAGCCAAATTTTAAGTAAGTCACCTCGACGAATAGAAACCTTGCTTGCATCTATTGAAATATTAACCAACAAAACTATTAGAACCAACAAAACTACTGCTTACGTATTTCATTAAAAACATGACAACACAAAAGCACATATAATTAAATACTTATAAAAATATTTTCTACATACCATGCAGAACATTTTCCAATTTAAGGTATGTTAATTGGTCAAACTGTTTAAAAATACGACAACGCCAAAATTAAGAAACTTGACTAGTCAGCAAGCTTGCACGCACCACGTGGCAAGAACAGCTGACTTTAAACGGCTGGTGCAAGTCGAGGGCTCCACAATAAAATACCAATTAAATATTTTCGATGTCTAGGGACTTTTCTAAGCTTGAAATAATTGTATCATTATTGATATATTAACATGAACTTTTTAGGTTTTGCCCAAAATAAAGGCATTTCATCCTAATGTGCATTGCTTGTTTATGCTTTTATGCACTTTAAAGTTTGCTGTACATCCTGAATAGCTGGGCACCACAAATAGCGATCAATGTCGAAAATGCAACGAACCTGCAGTCGAAGAAACTACAAACCGGTGTTTCCTACAATTCGGCTACAAAGCGCCATGTATTATGTGACTCCATGATAATGTGCTGATTGAAAGCTCTTCAAGTACAAACTCCAGAATTACCGTTAGAACTTATTTCCAATACAAAATCTTCATATTAAAAACGTCAAACGTCGTAACTCTTTGTGTAAAATCTACTAATGTTATCAGACCTGCTCTTGAACTTTCAGAACTATATCAATTGGCGTGAATCTGCCTTTTCTACGCGGTAGCTGCATATGCAGGAAGTGTGTGGTAAAAGCCAAAACACCTTATTATAGAATTAGACACAATTGAAAAATTAACAATTTTGAAAGAATTCCTTTATTTTACAAATAAATTCTGGTACACTATAAAGTTTATGCATACAAATACGACTGTGCTAGCTGCGGCTGTGGCCAATACCTGGCGAAGTTCTAAATTGCTCAATTTTAGATGCAGCCTTCAGTCTAAATATACATAAGTTGAGGCAGCTTCGAAGTTTTCACAACATTAACGAATTGGATTGCATAGTAAGTACAATATATTATATTTATTTATTATGCATATGTTTCCACCATTAATTTTGTGTGCAATTTGAAAATGCTTAAGAAAAATTGACAAAAGAGACCGACCCAATCAATCAATTATATTCTTTAAGCCTCTCTCAAATGTAAATTAACGCTAGACTTTCCCAAAACCGCATATTCGCAGAATAGCCTTGCATAAGTAACTATAATGCACCTAGCCAACACTGAGCAGCGTATGAAACGGCCAAGAAATAATTACAGAAGAAACGCATGCTTGTGCTTATAAAGGTTTTGATAAAAAACCTTAAGCAAATTGCCAACTTTATTTAAAACGTTGAAACTGTACATACTCGATTGTAATATTTGTAAAAAACAAAAATCTGAAGATATTTGTACCCTACAATTCAAGTTTTACTAGATTTGGGACTACATATTTATTCTTATGGCCGTGATTATGTCTGAGTACCGCGCAACAGGGGAAATGATATGATACAATAATGGGAACCAATATTTAGTGCGAAGGCTAATCGCACTACCACAATATCGCTGTGCTTGCAATTGTGGACTCGACTGTAAATGCCAGGTAAGGGCGAGAAGAAAGGAGGCTTACGGAGCAAGTGAAACCGCGCGGTTGTACTGCCACAATTTCACCGCACACGCTATTCCCTCCCTGGCTTGGTTCTTCTATCATCTAAAAACTCACTTGGTTCTGTTAATTTAACAAATTATGCGCCACTGACAACATTCAAAAAGTATAAAGTAAAAGTAGTGTATAAGTTTATATAAATTGTAGTTATTATTCATCAATTGGCTCTACTTATCTGCAACGATCATATTTCTGTACAAAGTGATCAAATTGATCGACTATTTTCTTTAAACATTTTCTTATACCTTTGGCTACTTCCTTTCATTTGTCAACTTTGGTTTTTTTTAAAGAAGTGCATACCAATGTTAATTAATTTTAAGGAGAAATAATCAGCTAATTTCCATCGATTTCGCACTTTTTCCAATAAATATACCACAATATTTATCAAATTTCGACCACTTTTTCAAAATCACTGCCGCGTGATCAATAATGCAGCTCAATTAGCCATTCCTCTCTTAAATACAGTCGCTTAAGGAATGATCCGGCGGAAGGTTAAACTTAATAGAAATTTATATGATGCAGACCCAGTTTTTATAACACCAACCATCGGGCACAAGTGATTGTGATTTTGGAATCTCTTGAATTTTGTCAGTGTTGTTGGCAAAAATATAACATTATTTTTGACATTTTTATATTTTAATATTATAATAACAACAATACAGGGGTGCCACAGAAAACAGTTTCACTCGAATTTTACTTCAATTTCACTTGTACGTGAAACAGGTGCCCCGTTTTACGGTGGTATCAAAAACATTGACTATTTTGCCAAAAATAGAATGGCATACAGGTCAAAGTGTCTAATTGCATTCAACTTGGTGAATGCCAGCATGATTCCTGTAACTGCTTTCTTCAAGCCGACGCACTACCTCCACGTGGTTCTCCCTGGATTGTCACTCGACAGCCGTTGAGTGGCAAACTAAAGCGCGCAACGAGAGAATCCACCCATGTAAAACAAAATTTCAGTGAAGGAAGCAAGAGAAGCCTCGGAAAGGAACTGCTCTAACGTTGACGACCATAGCAAGCGTAAAAAGGACAATGATTTGAGAGTATACACCTGGAACGTGCGAACATTGTACAGACCTGGTGCTGCTCAACAACTAGCAGATACCCTCAACAAATGTAGGGCTGACATCACTGCTATCCAGGAAGTGCGATGGATAGGACAAGGCTGCATAAAGAAGAACTGTGACATTTACTACAGCTGCCATCCAGAACGGCATGAATTTGGTTGTGGTTTCGTTGTAGGTGCCAGGCTGCGGCGCCGAGTCTCTCACTTTCGGCCAACAAACGAGAGAATTGCAACGATCCAAATTACTGCCAAATTCTTTAACATCAGCCTGATATGCGCACATACCCCAACGAAGGAAAAGGACGATGCCACCAAGGACGCTTTCTATGCGGAGCTCGACCGAGCTTATGGCCGCTGTCCTTCCCACGACATTAAAATTCTCCTCGAGGATTTTAATGCCTAGGTAGGACGAGAAAACATCTTTGGTGCCACCGTCGGGCGATTTAGTCTACATGAGACCACCTCGAGCAATGGTCTCAGAT
This sequence comes from Drosophila nasuta, assembly GCF_023558535.2. Lineage (NCBI taxonomy): Eukaryota > Metazoa > Arthropoda > Insecta > Diptera > Drosophilidae > Drosophila > Drosophila nasuta. The sequence continues at coordinate 555,755 of NC_083456.1, read as the reverse complement.
TAATAGGCTGCGCATAATATGGTAGTTCGTAGTACTGGATTCCGTCATTTGGACATCCATAAGGTATCTTGGCTCTCTCCCGATCGACTGACCAGAAATCAGATCGATCATGTTGTGATCGATGCAATGCACGCATCTAATATACTCGACATGCGATCCTGTCGGGGTCCCAACATGGACTCCTACCATTATCTTGTTGCAGCTAAGATTTGCACACGGCTATGTGTGTCGAAGATTGCACGTCGAAGTGCGTTAAGACGGCTGGACAACGGAAAACTGCAATCACAACAGGATTGAATGCATTCTCCACTCACGTCTCGGGGCTATTAAGCCGAGCACCTTTAATACCTGAAGACATAAGCGATATGTGGGCGCTCATATCTCACTCCCTGCGAGCTTCGGCAGAAGAAGTGCTTGGATTCCAGCGTCCTCTAACAAGGAATCCATGGTATGATCAGGAGTGTGATGACGCAACAGCTGCAAAGGACGCCGCCTACAAAAGAATACTGCAGGCTGGGGCGACATGAGCTATTGTGGATGTCTACAGGTCTACTGAGGGATCACTTCTCGAGTCTGTTATCTGGCTCAAGCACAGACTCTGAAGACTATGATCCACGAACCCAAATCTATGGCACTGATATTAAAGTGCCAATCCCAAGTCATATCGAAGACAAGGATGCAATAACGGCTTAAAAACAACAAGTCTGCAGGTGCTGACGGCCTGCCGGCTGAATTGTTTAAGGCAGCTGGTGATATGTTGGTAGGGAGCATGCACCAACTAATCAGTAAGATATGGCTCACGGAGAGCATGCCCGAAGATTGAAACCTCAGCATGATCTGTCCCATCCTGAAGAAGGGTGATGCCACGGTGCGCACCAACTACCGCGGAATTAGTCTTCTTCCAGTTGCATACAAGGTCCTATTGTGTGAAAGACTGAAACCCCATGCTGAAGCACTGATTGGACCTTATCAGTGCGGGTTCAGGCCTGGCAAGTCCACTGTTGACCAGATTTTCACCTTGCGCCAAATCCTGGTGAAGTCTTACGAAAACCAGATCGACACGTACCATCTCTTCGTCGACTCGCCGCATTTGATAGCCCCCGGCGAGATCGCCTATATGCCGCCATGTCTGAGCTTGGTATACCAGCAAAGCTGACTAGACTTTGCAGAATGACATTGAGCAACACCGAAACCTTTACTACCAAATGTGGCCTCAGACAAGGTGATCGCTGTCTTGTATACTCTTCAATATTTTAATGGAGAGTATTATAAGAAAGGCTGGTGTGCATCGGACGGGCACAATATTAACCAACAGATGTGTCCAGCTCCTTGGTTACGCTGGTGATATTGATATCATTGGTCGCACCAAGCGTGATGTCACAGGAAAGTAGGACTAGCAGTGAATATGGAGAAAACAAAGTTTATGGTGTGCTCTAGCAGAGAATCGCGGCGACTTGATTCTCAGCTGACTGCAGAGAACTATAGCTTTGGATCCGTCAAGGCGTTTATCTACCTAGGCACTGCTATAACAAGCACAAATTATGTCAGTCTGAAGATTAAGCGGAGAATAACACTTGCCAACAGGTGTTACTTTGGGCTCAGTAGGCAGTTCAATAGTAGAGCTCTCTCTCGACGCACAAAAACCACACTCTACAAGACGCTCATTCTTCCAGTACTCCTATATGGTGCGGAGTGCTGGACAGTGACGCAGTCAGATGCAGCTGCTCTTGGAGTGTTCGAGAGAAAAATTCTTCGCAAAATCTTTGGTCCAATCTGCGTGGACGATGTTTATCGTTGTCATGGCCATATAATAATAATTTTGCAAAAAAAAAAACATGTAAACTTCACTTTTATCTAAAAATGTTGTTGATTCATAAAAAGTGTTCAATTTGTGATTAAACTGTGTATTCTGTGAAGTAAATTATTAAAATTAAGATTTTTGTAAATCGCTTGACCTGTGATGCCACTTTTTTGTATCCGAATTCAAATCACATGTGATTTAAAAAAATTATTGAACGTAGTTAACATTTTTTAAAAATAATAAAAGAAAAATTTATTTTATTTATAAAGGTTTAATATTTTTTACTAATTTTAATCTAATTTATAATTTCCAAAAACACTTCAACGTTTTGATGCTGATTTTGATTTAGTGTGATGCCACTTTTTGTGTATCCGAATTCAGATCACAAGTGTTTTAAAAACAATTATTAAACATTGTTAAAATTTAGATTATGTGGCAACACAAAAATTAAAAAAAAAAGTTGGCAGTAAACTAAACAAGCAAAGAAGTAAAAGAAGAGCATGACCTACATGTCAATGCTTTACTATAAATGAGTCATGAGAAATTTAATTTTTGATAATTAATTGTGTTTATTTTTTAAGAAGGGGAAAACATCACACGCTTCAACAAAATAATTTCTTAACTTTATGAACTCAGCTGGTAATAGGTATTTTCAATCGATTTTAAAATAACTATGAAATCATAATTTTCAACTTTTATTCTTTTTTTAAAAGTGTAACTCCATATAAAAAACGGAGGTGCAAAATAAATAAAATAAATAAATTTTGAATCGATACTCCGATATTGGAATATATGATACCAAATCTGCAGTTCCACAAGCGAAAAAATAGAAAACCTATTATTCCGCACTCATAACGGCAAAGTGAAGAGAAGCAGAAGATTGATAAATTAAAAAAAAAACGATTGAGGAATTTTTTCGTATCAGCATTTCATATGCGGTTACTAAATCTATCGATCTTTAATTAGTAGCACTTGTTACGCACAAAAAAATATTTCTGGATTCTTCTCTTTCTTAATGAAGAAAAATTAATTAGGATGAGAACTTATTCCATTAACATCGTTCATATTGGGTCAAGTCAGGCCAGGGAACAAAGGTTCTGCATTTGCAAGTTTGTTTGTTTCACAAAAAAATGCGTGGACAACTCTTCTTTTCATCGTTCATCCCGGCTCTATAGCGGTTTATCAACCTGAGAAAAAAACCATATGCATTTTGGGCTTACAAAGCAGGAAATTCTGTAAGAGATGTCCGAGCTATGGCACCTCATCTTGAGTAATCCACACAAAATAACTGCTCATAGAAAGCTCATCAGTCACATTTCTGGAACTACGAAAACATCTAACAAATTTCTACAATTTTCAACCCTAGTTGACTTTTTCTAATAATAATAACATAACAATTTTATGATATTATATTGATTATGTTATGATAGTACTTATAAATGTAACGTACTTGTTAATATAATAGCATCATTAAAATTTTCATACGTCTTTATGTGAAATGAATCATGGTGTTGATCGAAATATGATCGTTTTGATTCTGTCAGTCTTATGATAAATGGGGTTCCAATGACTCGACACCCTAGTTTGAGAGCCGGATTAAAAATAAATTTTAAAACTTTACTGCTATGAAAATTTTGTCTGCGATTGTTAAGTTTTTTATTTTTATCAAAGTTTGTGTCTTTTCTTCACAATTGTCAGTTTAGTATTTGACTGAAAGTCAACTAGCGGAAATGACCAATTAATAAGAAAAACAATTTGGAAGTCAAATTAAATTATTTATATAAATTCAATTAAAACCGGTAAAAAAGCTATAATTGAATGTGATTTTGAAACGCCAACTAACCGTTATCAGTAAAAGCAAAACTTAATAATAATTAATAGCCTGTCACATTTTGCTGCTTCCAACTGAGTGTCACCATTTTAATGTAAAACAGGTGGTCAGAATATAAACAAACTTCAACCACTATTTATAAAGAATAGTGGATCCTTATATTTCAAATACATGGAAGTATGTGAAGAAAAAACGAGTTTTTAATGCATATATATTGAATAGTTTATATTAGATGGTTGAGCTATAGACCTTTTTAGAGTAGCAAATAAAAACCACGCATTTCACTTCAAATACATATGGGTAATTCAATGGCGAAATTTGTCCCGTGCGAGACTTTTTACAGTGCACTGCAGTGAAAATAACATAAACTGAAACAATTTTAAAAATAAGTTAATGTTATTCTTAAAGATTTAGACAAGCACTATATTTAGAGCTAAGATTGATTTTAGGAACTTAATCTGTTTTCCGATAAAATATATAATTTCGTTCATTTTTTGGATTTGCGTACGAATTGGTTAATTTTTGCAATTATCACAACAGAAAACAAAATAGAAAGAAAATTTCAAAACCGTTCTTAGCTCTAATTAAAGTACTTATCTAGAGCTATAAAAATAAACTTTTCCTATTTTCAAAATTGTTTCAGTTTATGTTATTTTCGATGTAAAGAGTCTCGCACGGGACAAATTCCGCCATGGAATTACCCATATGTTTTTACTGTTTAAAACATTAATATTCACAACCGATGCACAGTGGTTGGGCTTGTATGGAGCCGCGGTCATAAATACTTTCCCTTGAGATATCAATGTGAAATTTTTTCCAAAATTCTAAAAAAATATTTTAATGCATAGTAAAAAAATTGGCCATATCGTACGTCTATATCATATAGCTACCATAGGAACGATAGGATAGAAATAAGTATGTAGTATGAAAAACTTTTTTGTTTTTCAAGATAAGTAAACCAAACGTACAGATTGTATGCTTGGACCAGTTTTATATATGCTTGCCAAATATAGTCCAAATAGTAGTCCAAGTACTAGTTTCAAGTAATATTCAAATACATTAATAATTAGACAATTTTGTAAACAAATTAGGGGCCATAACAAATAAATTTAAAAAAAATAAGAAAACATCAATGAAATCAAAAAACATAGAAAAACAAAACAGTCAATCAAATTCTTCTAGCAAATCTAACGTTGATATCATTAAATTGGATTTAAATTTGCAAGGTAATTTCCTTACTTCTGTATTAAAAGGATCAGAAGACAAAAGTAGTCTATTAATTAAATCCGTATTTGTGGCAATTCGAGATATTTTTCGTGAGGTCTGCTTTCTATATAGTTTCTTTGTTTCGCGACTCTGCAGCTTCTTCCGATAATTCTCCAATTGAAACAAGAGCAAGATTAACTAAAAAGTGAATTTGAATGAAATAAATAAATAAAAAAATTTAAAAAAAACATTACAAACACGAGCGACGAGGACAAAACAAAAGCACAATAAAGAAAAAACTTCCCTTGGCAAACGCTAGATGGCATCAGTATTTTTCCGATTATATTAACATCGGCAAATTTCTGCAGCTGATTTTAGGCATACAGTACCCTAAAAGTCAGACGAACACAATAACATACATTCTATTTGTGGAATTTTGTGGGATCACAACTAAAACTTTAACTAAACATGAAAAAGACGTTCACAAAATAGACAAAAAAAGGTTAATCGCTATAAAATACACAAATAAAATTTAATTAGTCAGATAAATTTCATAAAACCAAATTATTAAAGTTAATACCTTCAACTTTAAAATGCATTTTAAATAATTAAATTTGGTGAATTTTTGCGAACGTCCGACCACTTTAAACTTCACTTTTGTTTTGAAGAAAAGCTCACTAAGCGCCGCTGCAGCAGCAAAATTGAAGACGTGTTCACACTTTGCATTCTATTTTTAGCATGTTCCGTTAGAATTCCGGAAAAAACTCGTTTGCAATGACAAAATGTGGACAATTTAGAGACAAATTCTTTACAATTTGGCTAATTATTTTCAAGTCGAATTTTCGATATGGCCTATGGGCGCAACCACTGTGCGATGGCGATTCAAGTTCTAATGGTGAGACGATGTATCAAATCAAACTGCAGTGGCCAACAAAACCATCATAAGAAGGACTGATAAATTAAGAGAGCTTTACAATATCTTTACATTTATTTAATTATAAAACCTGTAATTAATATTGTATGGTCTAAGTTCAACCCGACCTGAGATTATTCGCTTTCTTATTTTATATAATTTGAGAAGACGTGTTAAAAAATATATTGATCTGCGGGGGACAATAGCAAATGTTGTTTTGAGAAACCGTGGACCCTGGTGTCTTTCTGTCTGTAAGAGAAAGAGCTGAATTTTGGTTGCGATTAGTACATATAACGAAGCGAAACAATTTTTAAGAATATTTTTAAGAAGTAATGCACTAACATGAAAGGCCAAAATCGATATGAGATTGTCTCATAAAATCATGAAATTATCACTAATCAGAAAGAATGTAGTCAATTATTTAATAAAAATAAAAATAATAATATGAAAATAATAATAATAATAATAATAATAATAATAATAATAATAATAATAATAATAATAATAATAATAATAATAATAATAATAATAATAATAATAATAATAATATATATATATATAATATATAATAATAATAATAATAATAATAATAATAATAATAATAATTATAATTATAATTATAATTACGTTACGTTCGCCCCATATTATTTGACGTTATTTGGACGTTGACGTACTAACGGCAGTACCATCAAGTGGCCCAGCGATACCAAGCACAGGCTTGTTGACGCGAAGACAAAACAAAATAAATTTGTGAACAGCATGTGAAAAATTACAAGAGTTTTTGCAATATTATATTTTCCGCTTTATTCGCGAACAAAGAGACTGGACCTAATTGTTGTTGTTAGGCGACGAAAACGAAAACGGAGTAAAATGATGACGCGCTGTAGAGTTCTCAATTTCAACTATGTTTATAATTCTATGCTAAGTTACATTAAGCCTAACTTAACTCGCTTCGCCCTAATTCTAATAACTTCATTTGACAACTTCATTATCTTAACTAATGTACATCAAATGCGCCAACAGCATGCATTAAACGAAAACCGCGAATAAATATTAAAAGACGCTGGACAGCTAATTAAATTAGATTAAAAATATGTTAGAATATATGTATAAGATAAATAACAATTAAATACTCGATAAATAAGCTAATAATAAGGTTTTAAGCAAAGGAATAAATTTACTAGAGCAAACTACGTTATTGAGATTATTATAGTTCACACACAGAATACGGAAGGGATTATGGCAAGCAAAGTTAGAGATCTACGTGACATGAGAAGCGGAAGAAAATTCCTAGTGATCCCGACAGGAACTGCAAAACTAATTTGACTTAACAGCTCCAAAGAGTCTATTTCATCATTAATTAGTCTCTGTATAAAAACAGCACCTTGCATAGTTCTACGGTCAGAAAGAGAAGGAAGGTTTAGTAATAAAAGTCTACTGCGATACGGTGGTAATCTAATATTAGGATTCCAATTTAAACTACGAAGAGCAAACAATAAGAATTGTTTCTGCACCGATTCAATCCTATCTTGATTAAACCCATAAAAGTCAGTTCGAAACGTAAAAGAACTGTGTGGCAGTGGAAAAAGGCTATTAGTGCACAAAAAGTCATAACTACGGCTTCCATACTGAAACAGTTGCACAGAAGAAATCGATATTATCGATAGACGAATATTATTAAAGGCAACCGATGCTTTTAGTGATTTGTCATCACTAACAAACAAAGAGCCAACATTTTTTAATTCAGTATCTGAAAATACAAATATAGAAATGGCGGACGATCTACAGAATTATAAATGCCAGCTGCAACAAGTAAGTTTAAAAACACACGGCCTAACGCGCGAAATGCAATTAATATTGTCGACGTCGGTGTGTGTACAGAAAACAATCCATATAATGCATGCAGGATTTAAACCCACTGTTTACAATTAACAAGACAATTTAAATTTGGGATATTTAATGCAATTCTAATGTACTTCGCTCAATGTACATACTTAAATATCTGACTACAAGAAGTGTGTGATTTAATTACGCATTCTTTACCAACATAAATTTACAAATTGCTGTTTATTTTTGCCTTTAAAAGGTTGAAGCTGCTTTGCAAACAGACCCGTGTAATGAGGAACTTTTAAAACTAAAGGACGACCTCGAAGAAGTAATAAAATTGACTCGAGATTTAATAAAAACACAATTGGAAGAACAACGTAAATCATCGTACGTAGAGCCATCTTCATCAAAATCGGCGTCCGCAAATTACTTTGATGATATTGAAGCTGCTCTTTTAGAGGCTGAGAAATTGGTGACATCCGTCAAAGTTTGGAAGATTGGAGACAAATGCCAAGCCAAATGGACAGAAGATGGTCAATATTACGATGCCACCATCGAAGGTATAACTGGCAAGGGCGAGGTCAGCGTTATTTTTGATGCTTATCAGAACCGTTCTACAACAACGCTTAAGGAGTTGCGAGAACGTACTACCCGCAATGAAGTATTTCCGTCAAATAAGTAAGAAAATTTATATCCAATTCTGTTAGTACATAACAGTTAATATAATTTATCAAATTCCATAGACGACATCGACCAAACCAAAAGGAATATTTAAAAAAACGCAAACAAAAGAAACAACAACGCTTCAAAGACTTGGAAGAAGAGCGTGAATCAGATAAAAATAAATGGCTTAACTTTACAACGAAAAATCAAAAGAAAGCAGGCATGAAAGTCAACAGCATATTTGCCTCTCCCGACAACGTTAGTGGAAGAGTGGGCATTGGCACATGTGGTACGGCAGGAAAAGGTATGACTGACTTTACCATAGGTGAAAAGTATCGTAAGGGCTTGTAATATAATAAAAACAAAAGGCATAGATTTCTCAAAATATTTTGTTGTACTTATGTATATAACACATCTGAAGGTATTATTGAATGTATTTTTACATCTTGCAATTTTACGACGATGTCGTAAACATTAGTATCGGGTGTAAAAAAACAGCATTATAGTTGTCCAAGTTACCTATTATCTTATCTTACTTTATCCGAAAGTACATGTATGTATTATGGTATGTATTTAAAACAGTGTTAAAACTATATTTTTCTAAAAACACTGTCCAAAATACAAGCTGCTATGGTTTGTACTTTAACTGAAGAATATAAATATTACGGCCAGTAGGTAAGTATGTTAAATCTATTCGTGATGCCATCAAAGGCCTTTGCCTTTATAATGTTTATTCTACCAATTTATAATTCGTCTGCCTCTTCAACACGCGCGCCAAAATCCCAATCCCCTTTTCCTCGACTTTGAATTGTGAAGTGTATCGAACATATGGTCATATGCTTATGATTATGAAACTTCTTTACTATTTTTTTTTTTTTACAAGTTTTTATATTCGTTATGGTTTTAAAAGTTTTCACTTTTGTTTTTGAACCAGGTTTTACTATGCACTTTTTTGTAGACTGGAAAGAAATTACGTTTTAAACTTTGATATTACAATTGTTCTTAAAGATTCATGATGATTGCTGATTTTTCCATCAAAAAGCCCGCTTCCTATAGGAGTAGAAGGGTATTATAACTTTGTGCCGCCAGCAACCAGCGGAGTCAACTCCGATTCTATATAATACAAAATATACTATCCGTATGCAACACTGAATCTCAGAGTCTATAAGAGACAGCACTTGTTATTTTTGCACGCAGATCATGTGTGTCTTAAATTTCTGCCACGATTTTGATTCTTTCTTTCGATTAGAAAGAGTAATTTTCAAGGTAGGTTATGATTTTTGACACATACAGTCATAATTAAAGTTTATGATTCATGAAATTTTAAAAACGATCAGATACAAATTGTAACAGTTATTTAAAAAACCATTATTTATGGAAGGAAAATATGCTAGTCAAGTCTTAGCTGCCCTGTTCTGGCATATATCTTCGGGATATTTTAGTATTTGTTCGGTATATTAAATTGGTATGTATATCTTTAGAATAATAACGCAGTTTTTTTTTTTTATTAAAATGGGTATTTCAGAATGGAGCATCCTCGAGTTCTTGTTCTTATACCCGCTACCCATAGGGTAGAAGGGTATTATAACTTTGTGCCGGCAGGAAATGTAGATAGAAATGTAGGTAGAAGGAGGCATCTCCGACCCTATAAAGTATATATATTCTTGATCAGCATCAACAGCCGACGCGATCTAGCCATGTCTGTATGAACACCTAGATCTCAGAGACTATAAGAGATAGAGCTATAATTTTCAAGTTTTTGCCACGCCCACTTCCGCCCCCGCAAAACATCAAAAATAGAATAACAAGCGTAATTTTAAAGCTAACAATAGTAGTTATGATTCTTGAAAATTTGGTTGCGATAAGATTAAAATTGTGGAAGTTATTAAAGAAATACTTTTGTATGGGGAAAACGCCTACTTACTAGGGTTCTTAGTTGCTTTGGATGACAATCTTGTATATTGTGCCGTCTTTGGTATATTTTGAATGTTGAACTATATCGATATACCATATACCAATTGGTATATTTGTAGTATTTTTGTACCATTTTCGGTATATTTTAAAAATAGCACCGCAATATTTTGCTTTTATTCAAAATGGATAGCGGGTATCTCACAGTCGAGCACACTCAACTATAGCTTTCTGTATTGTTTATTTTATAAAAAAAACTACTTACTTCGACAATATTTTGTGTTGCTCATGTAAACTCTCAGACTGATCAATAGCGCAACGCTTTTGAATTATAACTTGGTTATCGCGAGCTCGATCTAATGCTTTCAAAGACTCGGAAACATTTCCAGACTTCTCATGGACACGAGCCAGTAATAAAAGTCTCTTGGTTCTTAGTTGGAGCTCTGTCAAGCTGTCATCATTTCTAAAAAAAGTAACAAATTAATTTTTCTTAAAATTTTTTTTTTCTTATATATGTACATACATTTTATGGCCATCTGTCTCCGATAATATATTAACTGAGTTTTGATAGTGCTTCAATTTTAAAAACAATTCGGCTAAGTCTAATTTTAATGCAGAGCAATCGGGGTTTTGTATTACTTCGTGGTAATATTTTAAAGCTTTAGCATAATGATGACTTTTAACATATGCTCGACCTAATTCTCTAGCCAATACAGCATTTGATGGACTCATCTTATATGCATTTCGGTACGCACAAATAGCCGTGGTAGTCTCTAAAATAAAATCAAGCATAAAAATACACATGTATCAATTATAAATTTTTTTAATTAAAGTCCAACCTTGAATAGATAGGCACGCCTCCCCTAGCATCAAGAAGTTTTGGGGTTCAGGACGAATTTCGACTAAGTCTTTAAAACACTTTGCGAAACCACAGCGATTCTTTTGATGCTGCAGGTAAATATTAGCCAATTGTATCCGAGCCTTTAAATTTCAGAAAAATACATTTTTATTTTGTTTTACCATTTTTACAATACACTTCGAATTATCATCCAATCGTTAAATTTGATGAAATTAAATAAATAAAAAAAAATTGTTATAACTTCAATAAAAGAAGGAAGCATTTCTAAATACATATTTATCAAAAAATATGACGTTTTTTTTTTAACAGTGCAATCAAACTTTTAGTGCGAATTTAAATTCAAGCGCATATACAAAATAACATTTAAGAAAAAGATAATCAAAAAAATGTTGTGCACACTATGTTGCATTATATATATGTACACATATACATACCTGTACGTAATATGTTTGATCTGGCTTAATTGAGGAAAGCAGATCTATTGCCGTTGATATATCACTTTTCTCAATCTTAAGTTTCGAATGGGCAATAACCAATCGACCCATTTCAACAGATCCTTTAAATTCTTCAAGTGCAGTTTGTAAAATGCGCTCACTTTCGTAAATGCCCTGTGAATCAGGCATTTCACGAAGAATATAGATTAGCTCGATATACAAAGTCATTTTATCTGAGATAGTTAACCTTTTATCAAGGCTATAATCTAGAGGTTGAATTTCCGTTTTTACCCCGCCACCAGCTAACTGCATCGCTAACAGAAAGCTCTGATGTGCTTCCAAAATATTATTTTGATTTTTATATATTATGCCTTTAAGTAGATGATACATAGGCATGTCGCGCACTGTAAATTTATGAACCAACGCAAGCTCTAAATATTCGAACGCTTTAGTATATTGTTTTTTCTCTACTAGTATCTGAGCTAGAAGCAAATAAGCATCAGTATATTTCTCTCCAACGACGTTAAGTACACTTCGCAGCTGTGACACGGCTTTCGAATACTCGCCGCATATGAAGTAAATATTTCCACGCATAAACATCGCCTGTTTAGAAAATGTATTATTACAAATGGTGCAAATAAAATATTGTCATTAAATAAATGATTAAAGCTGATGAAGGGATATGTGTGACTCGAATAAATACATGGAAAGAGTAACATAGACAAAATGTCTAATAAAATTTTTTGGAAGAATTGAACCGATTGTAATTTATAAAGTGCAGTAACAATAAATATCGATCCCTTTAAAAAATAATTTCTGTTCACCAATTGGGATAGTTAAAATAATACAAATGCATACTCCTTGGTGTCCAGGGCAAATTTGAAGTATGCTTTCCAGTATGTTCAGAGTGTCTTTAATCGTAATGTGCATTGACTGCTGCCCCATACTTAGGTTGATCTCAAAGTAGGCTTTCTGCAAGAGAGGGGGCGTGTGTCCAATGAACGTCTTGCATAAGTCTAGCATAAATTCCGGATTCATGTGGCGGATGTAATCAATACCAAACGAAAACGATTCAAGTTTTCGGAAATGTAATTCTATAGCTTCCTCGAGTATTTGCACTGGTGACAATTGTTGCTCTTTAATATTATCAGTTTCAGCCAGTAAAGCAGACATATACAGAACCAAAGGGTTAGGTTTGTATTCGGCGAGCTTCATAAGAAATGCCAATTGCTGACGTATCTGCTGCCTGTTTTCCGCATTCATTTGTGCCTTCAGTTTGCACAAAGTTAGACCACAAAATGCTTCAAAGTTTCTACTATTAACATCGCAAGCCGAGCGGAATGTCAATTCTGCATTAACAATTTTGTTTAAAAGCAACTCCTGGTATCCTAATTCAGTTAAAATGAATACATCGGCAGGATTCTGTTGATTCATTTTTTCCACACATAAGTGAGTTATTTGAAGCACATCAAAGTTTCGCGAACAAATTCTTGAGAATAGTTGGCATATTTCCAGAAGTAGTGTGTGATTTCCAGGCTCGTTGCGATCCACAGATGCGAGGAGTTGCTGCAGTGATGTTGCCCCTGCTTTGATATTACTCTCGCGAATTATGTGCAGTACGCCTTTAGTAAGTAAAGCAGCAATATTATAAGGCTCTAAATTAATGACGCGCATTGAAGTATCCATCGATTGGTCCCAGTCCAGGGCTGCTAAATGCAAATTCATTTTCTCAATAAGTAGAATATTTATCTCAGGCAATCGAATGCTTAGCTTCTCAATGACTGAAAGTGCTTCCTTAAACTTGCGAGTGTTTTGATAATATCGAACAAGTGCTAAGGATGCATCAATATTTTTTCCATTGCTTCGAGCAATACACATTTCCAGCGTGTTTTGGATTTTGCTATTAGCTGCCGACTGGTCGAAACTTAAAGAAAGCTGACACCATATTCTCAATATCAATGCGTCATCGTAAGTATTGTCTTTCATTTTCATAACAATTTCGATATGTTCCATAGCAGTCTTCAAATCATCAATCAAGTAATAAAAAACAGCTGCATAGTAGTATGATTGAGCATTACTTGAGTTTTTCAGACTAACTCTGTCGCCAATTCGAGTTTCTAGTACCTGTAGTGCGTCTCGATCTATTACGTGACAATTTTTATGAGCGTGTATTAGTGCCACTGTGGCAGCCAATCCCAATTCCGCTTCATTTTTCAAAGGGTTTAATTCTCGAATGCATTCTTGCATTCGATTACCAATTGCTAGTGCAATTCCGTTAAATAGTCGAAACTCGGATTGCATCGGAAACTTGGCCAACCCATCTAATGCAATTTTTTGCATCGAGTTGTAATAACGCAATCTGCCATAATAAAATATTAAGCTTGTGTAGTCGTTCGAGTCCATACTTGATGATTATATTCTTTATTTAAAAGAACAGAATTACAGCTGTTAATGCATAATATATTTCAGGAACTGCGGTTCGTAAACTTCAACGTAATTCTTCACAAAACCGCACGATACCTTGAGAATGAGACCGCTTTGTACACCATAATCCAATGCGGCCTAAAAAGAAATTATAATAGGAATATGAAAATAAATGAATTTATCTGCCTAACAAAACATTTAATTATGTAGATAAATATTGTCATTAGCCAATAAATAAGTTGGTAAATATGAAATCGCCTTGAAATAAACTTTGTCTTTTGTTAATATATTTTTAATTAGATAGAACGCGCCTGAGAAGGCCATGGATACCGTTATTCCCTACAACGGATTTGAAAATCCCCAATTGCAATATTAACATGAATTATTGTTTGCATATGACTAGAATAATTGTGCATGTTGACGATAATTATGGTTAAAAAAAAAATTTTTGTTTGCATATACATATTTAGTGTTTTCTGAGTGTTAACGTTGACGTTTTAAATTTACGTATGTACATACATGTACATTATGTACATTAACATATATATAAGAATGTAGTACCAGCTTTTTAAACAATATTCCTTTGATGATATTCAAGGGCAGTTGATTTCCGTAGCACCTCAAAATAAAGACTGAATAGTGTTGCTCAAAAATGTGTTTGTACGCGAAATTAAATGTTCACATACATATGTACATACATATATGTATGTTGCTTTGCCTCGCAACCGGATTGTATTTTGTAAGTTGCTATTGGCAACAGTTAAATATATATGTACATAGAACACACAAATTATACTACTAATCACTAGGTAAGCAAATACCTTAGCTAATAGCTTGCCTATGCCGTGTCCACCCAAAGCTGTAGGAACACCAGTATGCTTAATGTGCATGATTCCATCGTTAATGTCATACTTCAACTGAGCAACACCTTCTTTAGTTTCAATATAAAACCTGCTATCATCATGTTTTATTTTAAAAGTAGTTCCCATCCATCTTCGTGGGGTTGGCAAAATTGCATAGGAGACCAACACGTTCACTCTTTGGAAAACACAAAAATTTTGAGTTCTACGACAAAATTCCGGCTCACGAATTGCTCCAATAATAGAATAGCGTCCTAGACATTTAATGCCGCAGTTGATAACCCTTGAAATCGAATTCATATTAGCTGTTAAAAATATTTATATTTTTTTAATATTATATACTTGTACTGTATATCTGTACTGTACATATGACTGTTAATATTTATTTTGACATATACTTAAAAGAGCTGTAAATATGTTTTTTCGATCTAATTAAAAGCATTATAAACTAGGGATGTCAGAAAAATAACAAAATATCGATATACCGATATTTTTCATCTTAAAAAATATTATCATTGCTATATTTTTTTTGCAAAAATAAGCGATATTAATATTTTTGAGATGATTTTTTGTCTCTTTTGCATATAAAGATTTGAAGCTTTCTTAAAATAAATTAGTTGAACGGCAATTTGCTGTTTCCCACAAAAAAAGGGGATGCCACCTTTTTAATGGATTAAATTCTGGAGATTTCAACAATTTCTTTTATAAAATTTTAGCACTTAAATAATTAAATTAAATAAATTAATTTTTATAAAACAACTTCAACAAATTTAATGCCGTCCTTTTCATTATACAAGTATTTTTAACTTAATTTTTTATAGAAAAAGACTGTATTGACAACTACAATTTATAGTTATTCACCTTTAAATTGTATTGTACACTTAGCCCTCGCTTAACACGGACTCTTTTAGCACGAACTCGGCCTTACACGGTTACAAATTTGCTCCCATTCTTCTTTTAACACGCTAAATACCTCGTTCTTACAGGATTTTTTGATAAGGATCCACCAAAAGAGAAAACATGTTGAAACAAACTGGCTTAAACTATAAATGCCATCAAAAATATTTCAAATTGATATGAATATTAATGAATCTCTTTACTTTTTAACATTTTTAGATTTCTATAAGTTTTAACCTGATAGTTAATTAGAAGAAGCAACTTTTTATACCCGGTACCCATAGGGTAGAAGGGTATTATAACTCTGTGCCGGCAGGAAATGTATGTAACAGGTAAAGCGAGGCGTCTCCGACCCTATAAAGTATAAAAATTCTTGATCAGCGTCAACAGCCGAGACGATCTAGCCATGTCCGTCTGTCCGAGATAGAGCTATAATTTTTTTTCGACAACATTTGTTATGTTTGCACGCAGATCAAGTTTGTTTCAAATTTTGCCACGCCCACTTCCGCCCCCGCAAATCAAAAAAATCTAATAACAAGCGTAATTTTAAAGCTAGAGTTGCGAATTTTGGTATATACAATAATTACTATAGTAGTTATGAAAATTTGGTTGCGATCAGATAAAAATTGTGGAAGTATTAAAGAAATACTTTTGTATGGACAAAAACGCCTACTTAGAGCCCTAGCTCTTAGTTGCTTTGGCCGCCAATCTGGTCCGTCTATGGTATATTTTGAATGGTGCACTATATCTATACACCAAACATACCATTTTGTATATTTTTAGTATTTTCGGTATATTTTGAAAAAAAAAATACCGCAATATTTTACCTTTATTAAAAATGGGTAGCGGGTATCTCACAGTCGAGCACACTCGACTATAACTTTCTTACTTGTTTGATTTAATAGCAAATTTTAATTTTAAAATATGAATGTTATGCAATTATTAAAGGCATATGCATAATAACTTTTGGCTAATTTTGAACAAATGTATAAAACTTTAATAAAAACAGACCAAATTTGAAAAATTAAAAAATTTTTTTGCTGCCAATTTTGAATTTTGCAAACGTAACCCCTTATTTTGTACTAAATCCATGTTTCGCTTAACACGATTTCGTTTAACACGAGGATTTCTAGGAACGTAACCCCCGTGTTAAGCGAGGGCCAAGTGTATTATATCATTTCATTCAAATTGCGGTCGTACGGCTTTATTGGTGAGCGTGATAAATTGTGCCTCTGGTTCAACATAAAAAAAACACAAAATTTTAGAAAATTTTCTTTTTGATAAAGGATCTTGCGTGTTACTTGCCGCTATGCCATTTAATCACAGAAGTCTGCAAAAATTATAAATTAACTTATCCATTCATTTCGCTAACAGCATTTAACAAGAAATCCATGCGAGATAGGAATTTAAAAATATATATATAGATAAAACAAATAAGAAAGCTACAGTCGAATGTGCACGACTGTGAGATATCTGTTACCCATTTTAAATAAAATCAAAATATTGTAGTATTATTTTCAAACTATACTGAAAATACAAAAAAATATACCAAATGGTGTATTTGGTATATCGATATAGTACCACATTAAACAAGTAAGAAAGCTACAGTCGAGTGTACTCGACTGTGAGATACCCTCTACCCATTTTGAATAAGAGCAATATATTTTGCGGTATTATTCTTAAAATATACCAAATATAGTGCAAAAACACTTCCAAATGGTATATGTGGTATATCGATATAGTACCGCATTCAAAATATACCATAGACGGCACAATATACCAGATTGTCGACTAAAGCAACTAAGACCCCTAGTAAGTAGGCGATCAGATAAAAATTGTGGAAGTTATTAAAGAAATACTTTTGTATGGGCAAACACACCTGCTAAGTATGTATTGTATGTATGCGTATTATATACATGCTAGCCTATATTGGTATGTGTATGCATGTGTAGTTTTGAAACGCAGTTAAACACGGCAACAATTACTCGTGTCTTAGAAGCTTAGAGTTAAATAGCAGCTTCATAAGCACTGCGATAGCTTTGGTGGTAGACTGCAAGTCCAACATGTTGTGGTGTTTGGGTACCATCGCTCTAGCTGCTAAGAGAAAACAAGAGAGGCTTTGGTTCATCAGCTGCAGCGATTGATTTAACGGCGCTTGATCGCTCTCTCCCTCTCCATCTAGAGCATGTAACAGAGTTACATTGTACTTCTCTATTTTTTCTGAAGGGCAGTCTTCAAAATTCAGCCAAACTTTTCACAAGCACCTCTACACAATTACTAAAATAAATTAAATATTATATATTAATTTATTATATTTCGTGTTTATGAATTCAAGTTGTCAGATACATTTAGACAGTAGTGGTAGGCGCCTCGATTGGTGAATCATCGAAGGCCGTATCATATATCGGGTAGTTTGGGGCTCCGTCGGTCGGCGCAGTCGAATTTATAAGGATCTTCTGTCTATCGGTCTGTTTAGAAGCACGTCTACATGCGAGTACGAGATTTGAAGGCTCTTCAGCAGAGTTCATTGGTATTGAGTGAGTACGGTTTGATATATAGTAATATATCCACCACCAGAATAATTTCTCGTACATGACAAACACTCATAATTATTCCCCTTCCAAATTCTTTCCCACAAATCATATCATAAACATAAACATTTGTCGCGACGGCACCAACTGTCACAAACAAAAAGATCCTATTACATTGGCGATCGTGCCACTTCCAAAAAATCCAAAGTCCATTAAAATTTTCCATTTGCAACTTGAGGACTCAGCATTACTGCACTAACACAAACACAAAACATCACACGTATGTTAGCCCTAAGTCGTAATAAGAACTTTCATGTTAGAGCTCAGCATATTGTGAGTTCAGTTTTTAAAGACACTTTCCTCACTTAAGACGCGTAGCCCGCGAGCTTATAAATAAAAATAAAGTAGTCTATTAAGAAAACAAAAATAAATCCTTGTGTTTTATTTTTTTTAATGTTCGTGCACCGCGAACATTTAATTGGCGCAGCCGTTAGGATACGTCGTACTAGTTACTGAATCAACAAAGCAGTCGTGAACCGCTAGAAGGACTTTAACATTGTCCTGGGTGAACGCGTCCTAGTTGTGAACTATACAAAACGTATCCGCCAAAAACATCTACGTGCGTGAGTGCGTTATTTAAACGGTAATACAAAAAAAAACGTTGCAAGAAACCCGAACCACGTGTGCAAACTAATAACAAATCAAAAATGGCAACCGAACTAACAGAAGCACACTTAAACCAGTGTATAAATCAAATCAAACACGTGCCAGCGTTTGATAACGGAGCAGAAAATTTGTCGGCATTTATAAAGAGAATAGATGTTATTCTGTCTCTATACCCAACAACTGATGTACGCCAAAGCAGCGTAATCTTCGGTGCTATTGAACGACAACTGGATGGAGAAGCCCAGATTACGCAATCCAACAATTGGATGTCGCTGAGATCGTCCCTAATCGAGGAATTCAGGACACAGACACCTTATGAAGAGTTACTAAGAAGACTATACAACACCAACTGGAATGGAAGTCTACGTAAGTTCGTCGAAGAGCTCGAGAGAAAATCCTATATTGTTAGCAATAAGTTAGCACTAGACACTGACGCTAGCACAGCAATAATTTATAAAAATGCATTAAAAATAACCACAAAAAATGTAATAACTAGAAAACTACCAGACAGGATATACATGACCTTAGCAAGGCATGATATAACTTCAATAAGCAAGCTAAAAGCCGTTGCTCAAACAGAAGGCATTTATGAGTCTTATGAGACTCAGAATAACCATAAAAGTGAAAACAATAGTCGTAGGAATCAAAATAAATCTTACGCAAACTATTCAAACAATTCTCATTCAGATGATTCGTCCAATTCAAAACCACAAACCAATTACTCAAATTCAAATCAGAATAATCAAAATCTTCACCAAGAATTCAATAAAAAACTAAAAGAAGCTCAAACCCAAAACCCTTATAACTATTCGAGGGATACCTCAACAAGTCGTGGGCCTAACCCACCGATGAAAAGACAAAGGGAAAGCCAAAGTGGCCAGTTCAAAATGGAGCAAGGTGAAAATTTTCATCAAAGTGCCTCGGAACTAAATGCAGAGCAAACACACCATACATAAAAATCAAAATGAATGAAGTAAACCTAAAATGTATCATTGATACAGGTTCTTCAATAAACCTTTTAAAACAAAATACTTTCAGCTTTCCAATTTATAAAAATCCAATCAATGTTCAAACAATTAATGGGACTACCGAATTATCAGAAAGTATACTTTTTGGTCCCAGCAGACTTTGCCCTACAAAACAAAAATTTTACATTCATAATTTCTCTGAAAATTATGATATGCTATTAGGAAGAGAATACTTAAAAGCCAGTAAATCCCAAATTGATTACGAAAATGGCACAGTTACATTAGGAGAATATAAATTTACATTTCAAAACGAAGAAGAAAATTCTGAAGAAACTTACACAGAAGATTGTGCAAATCCACCCTTGACCGAAGATAGGCCATTCAACTTCGCAATCGAAGATGAATTAAAAGAGTGTAATGAGTTCAGACTTGAACATCTTAACACAGAAGAGGTAGAAAAACTAAAAAAAGTTTTACATGAATTTCGCGATATTCAGTACCGGGAAGATGAAAATTTGACTTTCACCAGTACGATTAAGCATTCAATTCAAACGAAACACGAAGACCCATTATATAAAAGACCCTATAAATACCCAGAGGCTTACGATCAAGAAGTCAATAAACAAATCAACGAAATGATAGAGCAGGGCATAATTAAAAAATCAAAATCCCCTTATTGTTCACCCATCTGGATTGTTCCAAAAAAAAAGGACGCTTCAGGAAAACAAAAATTCCGGTTAGTCATTGACTACCGAAACCTCAATGAAATAACCATTGACGACAAATTCCCCATACCAAATATGGATGAGATCCTAGACAAGTTAGGCAAATGCCAATACTTCACTACGATCGATCTTGCAAAGGGTTTCCATCAAATCCAAATGGATCCCGATTCAATTGCAAAAACTGCCTTTTCAACCAAGCATGGTCACTACGAATTTACTCGTATGCCCTTTGGGCATACCTTTAAAAATGCTCCAGCGACTTTCCAGCGCTGTATGAATAACCTACTTGAAGATCTGATCTTCAAGGATTGTCTAGTTTACTTAGATGATATTATTATCTACTCCACTTCATTGGAAGAGCACATATCATCCATTTCGAAAGTCTTCTCAAAACTTCGGGAAGCAAATTTGAAATTACAATTAGACAAATGCGAATTCATGAAGAAGGAAACTGATTTCCTCGGGCATGTAATCACCACGCAAGGTATAAAACCAAATCCAAACAAAATTAAGGCAATTGTTGAATTCCCAATACCAAAGACACCAAAAGAAATCAAATCATTCCTAGGTTTATGCGGATTTTATCGCAAATTTATACCCAATTTCGCAAATATTGCAAAACCCATGACAACAAAGTTGAAGAAAAACGCCACCATAAACATAAAAGATCCCACTTATGTGTCAGCATTTGAAAAATTCAAAGTTTTATTAACGTCCGATCCGATACTAGTTTATCCGAATTTCGAGAAACCATTCTCATTGACTACAGATGCTAGCAACTTCGCTATAGGCGCCGTTCTATCACAGGAACACAAACCCATTTGCTATGCAAGTCGAACTTTAAACGAACACGAATCAAACTATTCAGCTATAGAGAAAGAACTATTAGCTATCGTGTGGGCAACCAAATATTTCCGTTCTTACCTATTCGGTAGAAAATTCCAGATCTTAAGCGATCACAAACCACTAGTTTGGCTCAGTAACATTAAAGAACCAAACATGAAAGTACAAAGATGGAAAATCCGATTAAACGAATACGATTATCAAATCAAGTATTTACCAGGAAAAGAAAATAACGTAGCAGATGCACTTTCACGTATAAAAATAAAAGAGAATTTCTTAGGAGAAGATGCAATTAGCACAGGAGCAACTATACATAGTGCTCAAGAGGACAGTCAATATCACATACCAATAACCGAAAGACCTTTAAACTACTTTAACAGGCAAATAGAATTCATAAAAGGTGACGATAATAAAGTTGAAACAAACCACTATTTTCATAAACTTAACATAAAAATTTCTTATAAGAAAATGAATAATCAATATGCTAAAGATATGATAAAGGAATATATTTGCTCGAAAAAAAAGTATTGTATATTTTCACAAAGAAATAGATTTTCCAATTTTCCAAAGAGCTTATTTAGAAATAATAAATCCAAGTAATATAACTAAAATAATGAAAACAAGCTTAAAATTAATTGACTTACGAACTTTTGCAGAGTTTAAAGAATTAATTTTAAAAACACATAAAAAATTGTTACATCCAGGTAAGAAAAAAACAATAAATTGGTTTAAGGAAAAATATTATTACCCTGATTACCAAAAACTAATACAAAATCTAATTAATGAATGTGAAATTTGCAACATAGCTAAAACCGAACATAGAGATACAAAACTCACGTTCGAGATAACACCCGAAGTACTTAATGTTAGGGATAAATATGTTATAGATTTTTATATGATAGATAAGAAACAATTTCTTTCTTGTATAGATGTTTATTCTAAATTCACAACATTAGTTGAAGTTCAAAGTAGAGATTGGTTAGAAGCTAAAAGAGCTTTACTAAAAGTTTTCAATGAAATGGGAAAACCCATAGAGATAAAAGCAGACAAAGATTCAGCATTCATCAGTGCGGCTTTGCAAATTTGGTTACAAGAAGAAGGCATAAAAATTAACATAACAACAAGTAAAACAGGAATATCAGATATAGAAAGGTTTCATAAAACTATAAATGAAAAGTTAAGAATAATAGGAAGCGACGATAATATAGAGAATAAAATAACAAAGTTTGAAACAATATTATATACTTATAATTATAAAACAAAACATAAGGCAACTAATAGAACTCCAACAGATATTTTTATTTATGCAGGAACCCCTGAATATAACACACAAGAGAATAAAGTAAATCAAATAAATAACCTCAATAAAAACAGAAGTGATTTTGAAGTAGATACACGATTTAGACAAGCTCCATTGGTTAAATCAAAAACCACAAATCCTTTCAAAAAGACAGGTAACATTAAAAAGCTCGATGAAAAACATTACGAAGAAACTAATAGAGGTAGAAAAGTTACACACTATAGATCGAAGTTTAAAAAGAAGAAAGTAATTAACAAAAGTAAATATGTTACTTAAACACGATCAAATAGATCACATTAATCACGAAAAGTTGATGAATATTAAAACTTCTGCTTGGTTCAGTACACTTACAAATGAAATTTTCATCATGTCCCACATTCCATTGAGTAATCTTGAAACTAAAACTTTCCAAGTAATCCCTTACCCAGATAAGAATGGACAAATCATCAATGAAAGTGTTGAAGGAAAATTTTATTTACACAATAACTTTGTTTCGAATTCAATCTCTAAAAAGATCATAAATGACCAATGCATAACTAATATAATAAAACATGAAACTCCAGTTTTCACCTTTAATAAATATCGTAAACAAGAATTTATACAAATAGTAGAACCAAACATCATAATAACCTGGAACTTAACCAGAACCAAACTAAATCAAAATTGTAATGAGTTAGAAATATACATCGAAAAAGATAAAATAATAAAAATATTTAATTGTACCATTGAATTAAAAAATGTTAAAATTTCAAATAGAGCGCAACAATTTACAACTATTATGTTTACAGAATACAATGTAACTAAAATAGAACCACTATTACACATTGAAATAAAAGAAATGATTATGTATAACAATAGAAAACAATAATTATAAATATCCAATAATTATGATTGTATTAATTTTAATCCTCATTGTTATATACAACTTAGTGAATAAGAAAATTAAAACACGATTCAACATAAAAACACAAAAATTTGTAAGAACACATGACACAGACATAAGTGCTAATGCTGAAACCGATAATATTGAAATTCCAGTCCCACTTATGTACCCCGAACTAAACGCTTGAGGACAAGCTAACCTCTATAGGTTGGGGGGAGTAATATATCCACCACCAGAATAATTTCTCGTACATGACAAACACTCATAATTATTCCCCTTCCAAATTCTTTCCCACAAATCATATCATAAACATAAACATTTGTCGCGACGGCACCAACTGTCACAAACAAAAAGATCCTATTACATTGGCGATCGTGCCACTTCCAAAAAATCCAAAGTCCATTAAAATTTTCCATTTGCAACTTGAGGACTCAGCATTACTGCACTAACACAAACACAAAACATCACATGTATGTTAGCCCTAAGTCGTAATAAGAACTTTCATGTTAGAGCTCAGCATATTGTGAGTTCAGTTTTTAAAGACACTTTCCTCACTTAAGACGCGTAGCCCGCGAGCTTATAAATAAAAATAAAGTAGTCTATTAAGTAAACAAAAATAAATCCTTGTGTTTTATTTTTTTTTTACTGTTCGTGCACCGCGAACATTTAATTATATGTATGTAGTTTAGAATGGTGACAAATCTAATTAAAATGATTGCTAAGAATGAGACACAACTGAAAGCCAGGCATAAGTCGCTCGCGAAGTTGCACAATGATTTCAAATTGAATCACTAACTGATTGTGCGGTCATCGGCTCGTGTACATGCAGCTACGGAATATTTGGAGCAAGAGTTAAGAGAGTTTGAGGAGATTTACATCGCTGGAGTCGCAGTTATTCGAAGTAAACTCAATTAATGCAATAAAACTACATGAAAGGACGAAATTAGGTGTTAGGTTACTTTATGGTGAGCATCCTTAAAAGTTTCTTGATGGCCAGTACAGGACCATTACGTCTAGTAATGGTAGTAATAAAAGGGCATCGATATTGTAGTCCAGCAGTAGGGCTCGAGAATCACGGTTGGAGGACCACCAAACAGTAGATGAGCGGAAGTTAGCATATCCAAATCGTCAGGATTCTCTGAAATTGAGAGAAACAGGCGACTATTAATCATTGCCGCAGAAGTTTCTTGCCATGCTGAAGTTAATTTTTGGCCCCGACTAAATTAGTTGCATTATCGGACCAAATCTGATTGAGCCTCCTACGAAAATCATTTTAAATCATTTTAGCGCTCCTAGAAAGCGGCAGTTGTTAAATCCTTCACCAACTCAAGATGAACCGCCTTGCTAGCAAGCAGATGAAAACGCTAAATATTGTAAACGAATTTATGCTAATAGCTCTAGCTCCAATGTGAAGATTGGTTTTATGACAGTGCGCGATGAGTGCCAACGTTATGGTATGGTTCCGTCGAGTCAATATAATAGGGTGACGGAAGGGTTGAATTGGCCGAACGCCAATACGAAGAAGTCTAAATTGGACGATGAGCGGCAGCAAAGAAGCGATTGAACTTGATTTCTTGACGAAGCGCTTCGAACGAATTTCCTTCAAGTCACTCAATAAGTTTGATAACTGCTTACAGCTATGTGCCCTGTTTGACATCTACCACGTTGTTGCCTAGATGCTGAATATGATTAACAAATTTAAACATAAACGCATACTCGCGATACATTGAGGCAAATATGATAAGGTATTTGCAACGAGGGTGATATTATCATATGGGGACTATCATGACTTTGCCACGCATTTCCAATATTGAAGCTTCTATGCAGCGTTGTGAGGGCCATTCAATGCGATTTCCAATAAAAAACTCAGGTCCATGAAATCATATCATTGACTCTGCTAAGCATTCGGAGGTGACACCTCTAGAGAATAAGTTGGCACGGTTCATAGAAATGGGAACATGTTGCCACTTTATGTTGACAGTAAGCTCCTCCTAGACGCTACTCGATTTACCACAAAACTTGTATGCATCGTCTTTGATCTACGAGAGCACCACCGATGAATCGTCCCAGCAATAGAAGTCACCGTCAAGGAAGCCCATTTTGCGAATTTCATGAAGCAGCTTGGCCAGAAGATAAGCACTACATAGTTCCCGCTTAGGTAACGATATAGTTTTGAATGGTATTTTACAACACAACAGCTGGCTCTGCTAACTATGTTTACTCGACCGTCGGCCTCTTCGCTAGCATCACAAACTCTATGAGCTTCCACGGCACCCAGCAGACAGTTCTCGGGTATGACAAGCTGGAAATAGAGTTAAAGCTGCTGAACATTTCTACCCAGGCTGTGTACCGCTGCAACGGCAAAAATATTTTGAATTTTGTCATGACTAAGACCTAACAGATCATAAAGGCAGACTGCCTACACGGCTGGGAACATCCTTTTAAGAATAAAAGCGAGAACAACAGCTGATCAGATGAGGAACCCCAAGCTAGGCCAAGAGTTTTCGTGATTTCACTGCCATTGTCGAACCTCATGTACGGTTCCTTGTCATTATCAGTTATTTCCGTCATTACTTCTGCATGACTAGAACACCATTTTCTAGTTTTGAAGTTTGCGAGAGCCAGAATTGCAGCTTTTTCCTGAAGCTCAGCAACTGAATCGCCTCCAGATACAAAATCGCCAAAATAGAATTCATTCTTTAATGCAGCAGAGGCAACCGGGAATGAGTCTGTTTTATCATGAGTCAGCTGATGCATTGTGCGAACAAACAAAAATGACGCTGACTTCGTGCCATACTTAACAGTGTCCAGCTTAAAAATCTTTATATGTCGAATCGCGTTATAAGGTGCATTGATGAAGTCATGTGCACACATCGATTCATTTTGCATATATCACCTGGTAAGTCCACCAGATATCAACGAAAGCGAAGAGGAATGTACATCAATTTGGCCTGTATAACGGGACCGGCCATCGTAACCTCATTTAGAAAATATCCAGTGGATGTTGCTGCTCGTTACATCGAACACAACACGAAGCTTTGTTATCGTGCTATCGGCCTTTAGTACGCAATGTGTGGCAGAAAATACTTGCAAAGCTCAATGGTAGACGAGTTCCGATTTTCACAAATTGGTATAGGTATATGTAGGACCGGCTGCCCCTGTTCGGGGCAAAGCATAGACGCACAGCTGTACTGGTGGAGCGTATCTTCGTCTCAGAAGTCGCACAGTATGGATGCATTTTTGGCGAAAGCCAGCAGCATCTTAGGTGGTAACCGTGAAATGTCACAAAGATTGTTGTGGCACGACGAATTGAGGTATTTAAACCGGAGTCGGGATAACGCTGGGGATCTACAGAGAAGATGCTCAAGTGTTTCCTTAACTCCGGACTCGTTGCATTTCCTGCACTGCTCACTGTCTGTGATAGCCAGCTTTACAGCATGGACAGCCGATAGACAGTGACCAGTTAAAATGCCTAGCATTAGCCTGCAGTCTTTCCTTGAAAGCTGCATGACGAATTGGTTTAGGTTATTGTTTATTGAAGCACACATCAGCCTTGCAGTTTTGCAAGAGATGGTATTGCGCCAGCTCGCGTCCCACTGAAGTCTAGAGCTCACATAAATTTCTCGACTTAGAGTTCGCAGGGATATCGAAACATTGCACATGTTACGAACATCGAGCCCAACCACCTCTTTGGCGAGAGTGTCTGCGATCTCGTTGCCATCGATGCCCTGGTGGCTTGGCATCCAATAGATACGCACGACCGCGGATGCGTTCTGCGACTCTATTGCTCTTCTGCTGTCCAGGACAACTTTGGACTTAACCACATCAGAGTGCATCGATCTTATTGCAGCCTGGCTGTCAACAAAGATATTAATCGAATTGTGATGTAAACCCTGAGCCACTTCTGCAGCCTTGCCAATGGCAAAGACTTCCGCCTGGAAGATGCTGCAATGGTCAGGAAGTTTATAGGAGTATTTAGAGACCGGGTCTGGGCAGTATACGGCCGCACCGACTCCTTCGTCCATCTTCGACCCGTCGGTGAAGAGGTTGAGGACTTCGGGAAGGCATAACCCTTCCCGCCAGCAGCCCGGTTCCACGTATACCACGTTTATGTTCTCAGTACAGGCGCTGTGGCCATAGCCTAATAAACCCATTTTGCCTGTAGCAGCAATCCTTAGGGGCGATTTTGCGTTTGGCGCTGTGTCCTTTCCATGACGGATAGTTACGTCCTTTTTCCCGTAACCTGCCACCACACTAGAATACCATAGGTGAGGATAGGGCGAACAACATAAGATTATGAGGGAGGCCCCAATTGCAGCTAAGCATCGTTTTCGCCATGTACAAGGCTCCGGCGGCCTTCTTCATCCTGCCTCCATGTCAATTTGCTATCCAGGACCACACCTACGTATTTTGGAGGAGGACCACCCGCCTGTCGCTAATAAGGCGGTTGATCCTTCTGTGGATCGCTGGAGCCGTGTTCACTGAGGTAAAGCCCTTCATAATAGTGTCAGTAGTGACATTATTGAAGGCTCCTGAAATGTCAAGATAAGTCCCCAAGGCATATTCTTTGAAGTGGTCTGCTTTTTCAATGGAGGCTACAAGAGCATGGAGAGCCATCTCGATAGACTTGCCCTTCGTATACGCATGTTGGTTTGGGGCCGTGCATATCAAGTAGCTTCTCCAGAGTTTTAAGCAGAAAAGCGGTTAGGCTGATTGCAATTGCCCGCCTTAGAAAGAAAAATGACTTTAGAGGTCCTCCAAGAAGATGGCATATGACACCATGCGAGACAAGCCGTCTAAATCTCCGATAACCATGGAACAATTGCAGATTTGCTGGCTTGCAGCATCGCTGGTGAAAGTTCATCGAGACCGGGCAACTTTACCCTTGCAAAGGAGTCGATAGCCCAAATAATTTTGTTTGTAGTGATTAGACCGGCAGGGGGTCTCATAACTGGGAGACTATCACAGCTCTTCAGCACCACCACGGTTAGATCGTCATTGCTGTAATTAGGTAGTAGATGAGCTTTAGTCCCTTTTTTACAAGGACGGCAGTTCTCGATCTACTTACCAATGTCGGGATGTATTAATCGTAATTAGGCGACTTCAGCCCTGCAACCGTGTTGCCCGACTCTATCCACGGTTCCTGGACCAAAGCCGCGTAGGCGGACCCTTCCTCTTGTGTGAAGAGGAGCTCTGCCGAAGCCGTTTTAGATTTGTGAAGGTTAAGCTGCAGCACACTCATTAGAGGTTTGCACACTTGCGGGTGGACCGCCTGCATGGACGGTTCCTCCCCAACTCCTCCGTCTCGTCCGTCAAGTTGAGGTGCAAGGTGACGTCAGTCATGCTCTCTAGCCCGAGATCTGCCTCTACCTCCCCTGACCACAACGGGTTTTTTGAGGTGAAGGTACACGCTCCCTAAGCCTCACGCCATCTTCCCATTGCGCTTATACAGCAGATCCTCGGCCTCCTTATTGATCTGAATGATCACGTGCTGCCCACCACTGGGTAAAGGTTCATCAACCTTTAGCACGGACCAATCACTCGTCGGAATGGCCGGGTTGTGCTTTTTAAGCAGTTGAAGCGCCCGCTCGTCCTGCACAGTTGTAGGGAACAGGACCTTCACCTTCGGCATGGACGGAATATTATTCCTGTCCACCACGTCCAGCTTGGCCCCTCCCATAGTCCGTCCAGTTTGGGTACTGTCACTTTCAGCCACAACGTTAGGTCGTCCTTGGATGTCAGGATCTTGACACCATTCATCCAACCAGTGCACAGTGGGCGATTTGGTCTCGCTAGCAGCATTTAATTAATAACTTCTAAACTAAAATAGATGTCTTCAGTCGGTTTTTTTCACTGATCAGAGAAAAATCATAGAGTTTTTTAAGTTAAAAAAATTTTTTTTTAATTTTTTTTTTAATTTAAACAATTTTTTTTTTTAATTTAAAATTTTGTTGTACTTTTATTTTATTTGAACTTCAATTAACATATTTCATATATAAACTTTATCTAAAAAATGATGGGATGATGGAAAAAAATGGGATGACTTCTGAGTGCAATACTAAAAAAAGATCCCTTTTTGGTACTAACACTGTGTCTAAAAAGTACCATAGTTTGAAGGCTAGCAGGTACTAGCAGTTAATATTACACATTTTGGACGCCACTGATTCACACTTTCGGCTAATAAAAGAGTTAGACTGAATCCACTTGAATAAAGTAAGTTCGACTCCACGAAAGTCAGGTGTACGCTAATCCGGACTCGTTGTTAATACACTGAATTACCACTACGTTTTATGAGCTACACATTTATAGACCGGTCACAAACATTGATTTTTTTTTAAAATACATACCTTGAATATAATAAAAAACCAAACTTCTAACAAATTCACTAAAAATTGTAAATTTCCGAGGAACTCGAAATCAATGAGCGAAAAAAGAAAGAATTTTCTAGAGCTCTTTGCAAAATCATATCGTGTGTTTGACCGTTCACAGCTGATGATCAGTTGATCGTAGAGCTTTTAAAAAGCTTTTAAAAATCTAATCAAAGCATCTGCTATCGATATGTGAAAAAATATTAACGGTTTTTTAAATTTGAAAATTTGAATTAAATGCGAGACCAAATCGCCCACTGTGCAGTGCCTTCGAAAGTAGGCATTGGACTGTCTGGGGCATTCTCCATCCTGACAAACAGTGCGTCAACCAGCTTGCTATGGGTCAAACGCCACCGCTCTGCAGACATTTTCCCGTTAGGGTCCCCTCTGTCTGAAGCTGAACTCCACCTTCTTGTTAGCAGGGCCGGTAGAACCGGTCTGCACCTTATTGCTTTTTCGGAGGGAGCTAATTTGGTTTTCACGCATCCACGTGTTAGCCCAGGCAAGCCTCTCCTTATCCTTCACAAACAAGTTAGCTACGCCACTGAGCTTTGCGTGAATGCGGGTCGCCGCCTTATTTTTGGCCTTCTCCTTCAGCCCACCCGTGCCCCGCTGCGCAACCATGGAGGTGCTGGCGATAGGCCGAGGTGACTGAAGAAGACGACGTTAGAGATTGACGCAGCGCTCTCTTGGTCTGAGTTGGTTAAGACAACGGCACCCGCGCGCATCAACCTGGAGTTGTTGTCTGTGGCAGTATTGTTGCAACTGATTTGGCCTGCACCCACCGCATCAAAGGTGTGACCGCTGGCGACACGCAGAGAAGATCTCTCCCCCCGTGCCCGCCGGTGGTAGTAATCACGCGTTCCACCGACGTTTGGGCTGACATCCCAGCCCGGCTTGAATCTTTTATATGCTCCATTCCGAGACATATTGGCTGATTTTATTCATGGGAGCCCCCATAGCGTTTTCAGTCTGACCGCTTTTCACAAAAAAATTCGACCAAAATTATAATCGGCTATAACCCAGCAGCCGGTGTAAACAGTATTACACCCCGAACTCTCGATAGAATTGATGCACAGGTGTAAGCTCAATTGCCTATGGGGAAATTTTGCTGCAGAGAGTGAACAAAAAGCCCATTGAGGTCGAATATTTTATGCACATCGCCTGCTGAATCAAAATACCACTCCTAGCTGTTAATGTCATAAAACATTTTCGTCATTACAGGGTCATAAAATCGGGGTGTTTGCTGATTCAAATTCGTTGAAAGCTAGCCGCACAAAGCTAGATCTATCATCGAGGGTAGATTGAGAGAAGTCTTACATAATACACTGCAATGGCAAGAACAAATGTTTACTTGTAATCCTTAGGTCATTTAGATGGGCAGTCATTAATTACGTTCACGAATCTATTATTTGTTTTAGATAGGGGAAATCATTGGCCAACGTCTATGGTTTGTCGAAAATTGTAATACTTGTACGAGAAGTGAGTGGGAAGAATGACTTAAAGAAGTACGTAATCATCCTGATAGATGCGTTTAGAATAATAGTTTATTTACACTACATCCAGAACATTGACACTGACAGTTCAATACATGCCACAGATTCTTTGTTTGGTGTACCAATTTGAATTATCGCGGATCAGGGTCGAGTCTTTGCAAACACATGATTCGGTCAATTTTCTACCCAAAAGAATGTGCTTCACTGAATAGTTAATGGACGAGCAGAGAAAACAGTATGCTGACTGCCGTCGAAACCAGTCAAGATGCCTCAGTTGAGTCATCAGCGCCAGTACTAAACAGTAGAGACTTTCGGTTTATTGCCAATTAACGAAGAACTTAGTATAATTGATAAGGAATTTTTAAGAAAACACGAAAAGAAAAATTAAAAAAAGACAAACTTAAATTTTATATGAACAAGGTAAAAATAACAAAATAATGTATGGGGCCATTTGTAAAAGAACATAGAAGTATGACCATGAATTTTTGAGGCCTTTGTCGAATACACAAATATGTAAAGAACTTGATGAAGACCTAGATGACTTAAGAGAACATTTATCTGATTCCCAAATGGAAACTGCAGATAGTGCAGAAGGCAAATATGCCTGAATCCAATAGGATTCCCGAATGGAGAATGAAGATAAGAATCGAAGGATACAGGCTTTGGAATTCCAAGAGGGGATGTAATAACCGTACCATAACAGAAGGATTTCTTATGTCAGGAGTCAGTTGTAAGAGTAACTACATCAGTTAAAAAGGCTAAATAAATTAAAAGAATAGTTGTCTAAGGTTAAGAAGAAAATGTAATGACAAGAATCTATGAATTAATATTACAAAATTTATTTGCTTGTTTTGTATTAACGCTTAAAATGATATGTAAAAAATTGATTAGTTGAAAAAAGATGCCGATAGTATTTATATATTTCGTGGCATGTCGAAAATCTTGTGGATCCAGCATTTTCCGAGCTTGAGTCAGTTTGTTAAGCATCGAGACATCGAGCAGAACTTGCTGTGCTTATTTGAAGCGAAAGTTTGAAACAAATATGGAACCTGAACCAAATGTTTTGGTACTGTGAATTCTGTGAGGGACGTTTATTTCTTAAAATCTGAGATCTTATATACCTGACAATAGTTTCTTATTTCTAGCGGACCTCCGTTTTCTATTTTTATATTTATGTGAAACACATGAGCATTTGACAACCTCCAGTGAATGTGCGTGAGATACAGTTTTAATGAGCGCGAGGTCTTGGTTTTTTTATGAAATATAAAATTTCAAAATACGTATGTTTTAAATGCGCAAACTCTGGAACGTTTTGAGTTTACGAATGATTTTGGTATTTTAGATTCGAAGATCAAGTTGGATTCGCATATCTCGTCTATAGCTAATAGTTCCTTTGACGCACTTGGGTTAAGTAGGCGTAGGTTTAAAAAAATTTAATGATACTTACGGTACAAAATTTCTCTATACTTCCCATCTTCACTCGATTCTTGAATATGGGTTTTGTATTTGGAGTCCCCAATATAAGGTTCATCAAGATAAATTAGAATCTGTCCAAAAACAAATTTTGCTCTTCTCCCTTCATTCTCTGAACTGGGATTCCAGCGCTCACTTGCCGCCTTATCGTAGTAGACTTTTACTTATAAATCTCCCCAATCGTAGAACCTTTTCTGAACTAATGTTTTTGCACAAATTAATTGATCAAATTAGGCTTCCGATTAGAAATTGTAGAAACAAGTAAGAAAGTTACAGTCGAGTGTGCTCGACTGTGAGATACCCGCTACCCATTTTGAATAAACGCAAAATATTGCGGTATATTTTAAAATATACCAAAAATACAAATATACTAAAATTATACCAATCGGTGTATTTGTTATAGCGATGTAGAACCACATTCAAAATATACCAAGGTCGGCACAATATACCAGATTGTTTGGCCACAGCAACTGAGACCCCTAGTAAGAAGCCGTTTTTCCCATACAAAAGTATTTCTTTAATAACTTCCACAATTTTTATCTGATCGCAATCAAATTTTCAAATCATAAATACTATAGTTACTATTGTATACACCAAAATTCGCAGCTGTAGCTTGAAAATTACACTTGTTATTCGAATTTATTGATTTACGGGGGCAGAAGTGGGCGTGGCAAAAATTTGAAACAAACTTGATCTGCGTGCAAACATAACAAATGCTGTCGAAAATTATATCTCTATCTCTTATAGTCTCCGAGATCTAGGTATCATACGATCATACGGACAGACGAACATGGCTAGATCGTCTCGGCTGTTGATGCTGATCAAGAATATATATACTTTATAGGGTCGGAGATACCTCTTTCTACCTGTTACATACATTTCCTGCCGGCACAAAGTTATAATACGCTTCTACCCTATGGGTAGCGGGTATAAAAAATTGTGAAAACCGGAGCACCTAAAAACGAAAATCTGCCCTCATAAATATTTTTTCCCCTATGGAACTATGGAAGTTTTTTCTATTTTGGTATAAACATGGGCACTGGACCCTCTTGGATAATTTGAAGTAATGACACAATATTTTTTTTTTTTTAATATTTAAAGATTATTTATTGACACACAATTTAATGATCTAAATTAAAAAAAAAATATTTTTAGGCTAACTCCGTGCCTAAACAATAATCACCTATCTATCTATTTGAATCATTTTAACCATAATATGGTTAATATGGCCTTATTATATTGAACTTCAACACCTCACTAATTTTTTCTCGAACAAAGTCTCATTCGCATGGACAAAATTATTTGCTTTGAACTGTTTTTCGTGGATCAATTAACAGTAATTCAAATTAATTGTAATTAATTAATTCAAAACAATTAAATAAATTTAACTTACACACATTTCAACTCCACGTGCCGCAACGTCAGCGGTTCTACACGCGCAGAAATTCGACCTGCAGTCAGGTCGATGCACTACCCAGACGACATCCGAAACAGTTGCACCGGACGCAACAGTAATTAGCCAATTGGCATAAGCCAAATTCTAACATCAGCACCGTGGGACCGCCAATTAGACGGAAGACACGCAGCGAAGCTTCTGCTGTCCACGTTACCATTAGCTAGATCAACAAATCAACGCCTCTGCTAGCATCGCCGATCACCGCGGGATAGCTTACTTTTAGACTTTAAAAACATTGTTAACTTTAGTACTAAATTTAGTATATCAAGAAAAAATTTAATTTAT
The DNA here is from genome assembly GCF_023558535.2 of Drosophila nasuta. Lineage (NCBI taxonomy): Eukaryota > Metazoa > Arthropoda > Insecta > Diptera > Drosophilidae > Drosophila > Drosophila nasuta. The sequence continues at coordinate 521,135 of NC_083456.1, read as the reverse complement.
GTATATTCAAAAGATCATTTTTATTTAAATCTGTACATTTACAAGAAATGAAATGCATGCATCTTGTGGTTTTAAATTATATGGTAAAATAAAATATTAAGTAATACCATTTCTTCAATTAAATATCAGAATGTTGACTTGGTTCTCAATTTTTTCAGGAAATCCTTAGCTTGTTTATCTCCTTGTCTATTTTCTAGAGCTCGCAGTGCCATGGAATCTAATAACAGCAAAAAATCAGCTAAAAATGTGCGCTAATTTAAAATACGTTTAATTACCTGAATATTCTGGCCTACATAGATTCATTAGAATTTGTTCCTCTTGACAAGCTCTGAGATCGGCAAACGTTATATAACATTCACCTATATGTTGGCTAGTTATTCCAAATAAATCTTTGTCCTTAATATTGAATAGAATCAGACTATTCCCATTTTTGCGTTGATCCTCTTTTAAGTCACTAACATATAAAACTGTTTTGGGATACAAGTGCATAATTTTATTTGTAAATACTTACACACTAAATTGCTCATCATAAAGAGGAAAGCAGTTTTTTATTATGCACTGCAGTTTTAAATGAAGTAAATCCGATAAATCGATTCGTTGGCATCAGAGAAACTTTTACAAACGAATCGCATAGGCCGTTCTTATCCATGGGTCGCAAATTACGAGCATTTAGTATTTTAAGCTAAAATTATAAATCAGATAGACTAAGCTCAAAACATTTATATATTACTTGACACTTACCGTTACCTCAGAATCTGTAAATTGAGCGCTAATTGCTAGTTGGCCAAAAATGGCAGTCGATTCTTCTTTTTGATATTTCAATCGATCGAGATAATATTGATGGATTAGTTCGGAAGTTTCTAGAGCATATAGATCCAGTCTTGTCTCAATTTCCAACAAAATTTTAACATCCGTTACGGCGTTATCAATTTTAAAACACGATATCATTGTGCGAAGAGTCTCCCTTAAATTTTGGAAAAAAAGCTGGAGGGCGTCGTTTCTAAAAATATATAAATTAAGATAAGAAACCTTCGGGTTGAAATTTGTGTATTTGTTTAATAGTTACATCCAGATTCAACTGAATAAGATCATAAATGATTATTGACAATTCAGCCCAAATACAGTCCAAAATTCTACTGAAATTGACTTCGTTGAGGGTTTTATAAAGTGTTTCTAGTGACTGCTCTAAGTATATCATCAACCTTTCCATGGAATTGGAATCTTTGTGCAGTACTTCCGCTCCTTCAGTTAGAAATCGTCGAATTGGGGGAGACATTTTATGCGCCACATGCTCAATTAATTCAACGATTTGATTACGTTGGGTATCAAGGGCATTATCGATAACTGCCTTAATAGTATTGGTACATCGCTCTGCCTCTAGATTTGATCTGAACTCTCCTATTCGTTTTATTACATCTTCACTTCCAAGTTCCTTGACAAAAATAACAAAAACATTAAAAAAACACACGTTATTGTAATAACAAAATAAAAAAACTGACTACATATGAAACAAACCTTAATAAATGACGGTAAGCTTTGCCGAATGTAGTCCATATTGTTAATGGCCAAACACCATTCTTCTGATAGCACTGAAAAATTAACATTACAATAGTAATAAGGATATTTCCAATAAAATAAATTACTGACTAAACATATCGCCGTCTTCACCCATCTTAGTTAAACTCTCTACTCGCCGAGACATTCGCTGCGCATAAAACACACAACATCGACATATATCCTGATTGTAAATAAAATGAATAGGATTATAGAGATAACGTATACAAAAAATTCAATTTTATTTCTTACATTCACAATTTTAGCAACAAATGTGTATGATCCTTCCACTTCTGGCCAGTCCAATTGTTGCCAAAATATTTTTATTTGATAAAAAATAGCTAATGTGTCCACTGCGGATGAACTATATTTTACAGTTTCATCAACAGCATGAAGTTGGTCCAAATCTATGGCTTTCTGAATGCGGTTAAGTGCCTTTATAACTGAAATATCTAGCCAGTGTGTCACACCTCTTTCAAACCATTGATAGAAATCAGACATTTGTAGCTTATCATTGGGACTTAGTGATAGGCCTAAGAATAACGAAATTTAGCAGAATCAAACAAATATTGTAAAAGATACAAACCTAAGACAATGTATCGCTTGAGTACCAAATAGGCTTCGAATAATGTGGTTCCCATATTCACATTATCAATATTTGGTAAATATTCGAATTGATCATCGGGAACATCCAACATTTTAATGTTTGAACATACACCTATTACTATTGCCTTGCACATTTCCGTTAGCTTCAAATCGTAAAATAAGTATAATATTGTGGAATAGTTTAACCGAATTTTGCTGTAAGAAAAATATATTCAAATATATATGTATAATCATGGTATCAATATTAATTGGCGGGTCTGTATCTCTGCCAATATCAAAATATAATTTTTTCTATGAGCTAAATTTGCTTGCTAATATATTTTTGCTTATCTGTCATCATATCAACCTATATCTTAAACAAGGACGTGTGAGAGATACCCGCTACTTATTTTCAATTAAAGTAAAGCCGGGCAATATTCTTAAAATTTATGAAATTAATTTACTATAAACATCGAAATATACCAAATCCTATATTTTGTATATCGATATACTATTAAACTCAAAATATACCATAGAGTACAAATTTGGCAAGATTATCAATCAAACCAACTAACATTTGACAGCAGTAGCCTTTTTTCCTATATAAAACAAGTAAGAAAGCTACAGTCGAGTGTGCTTGACTGTGAGATACCCGCTACCCATTTTGAATAAAAGCAAAATATTGCGGTATGTTTTCAAAATATACTGAAATAATACACCACAAAAATGCTTAAAAATATACTAAATTGTATATTTGGTATATTGATGTGGTTCTTCGCTCAATGTATACTATAGAGTGCAAAATATACCACATTATCAGCCAAAGCATATAGCTTTAAAATTACGCTTGTTCGATTTTTGTCAATTTGCGGTGCGGAAGTGGGAGTGGCAAAATTTTTAAACAAACTTGATCTGCGTGAAAACATAACAAATGCTGTCGAAAAAAAATTATAGCTCTATCTTTTATAGTCTCTGAGATTCAGTGCTTCATACGGACAGACGGCCAGACGAACAGATGAACATGGCTGGATCGTCTCGGCTGTTGACGCTGAGCAAGAATATATGTATATACCTTCTACCTGTTACATACATTTCCTGTCGGCACAAAGTTATAATACCCTTCTACCCTATGGGTAGAAGGAATATAGACGTTTGACATTTAGTTGTTCTTCGCTTCTATACTATGAGTAGTGGAAGTAAGCATATAAAACAGTTAATTTTTCAGATGATTAATACGTACTGATAGAACAACTTATCAAAATATTCCATTGCACGTTGAAGATCTGATCGAATCATTTGTATTATTTGAATTAGATATTGCAATTTTTCTTCATCGTTTTCATTATCTTTTATTTGTTTACTTCCTTCCATAATGTGTTCGAACCAATCCTTTGCTCCATTATTTATAGCATCCACAATAATGGTATCAATATTGTTCGACTCTTCACAGTTGACTTTTTCGATCCAACCATACACAGTTGACGGAAATATGTCAATTTCCGGTGGAATTTCAAATGTTTTAATCTTTGCTAGAATATCCAATACATCGCTAAGTGCTTTTAGTATTTTATTATCACCGATATTTTTCAAACGTAGTTTCCTCAATACCGAAAAACAAGATGGTAAAATTCGCTTTGCTCCGTCCCAAAATATTTTCACATCTTCTGAATCATTCTGCAAACAGTTTATTGTGGGAACCAATATGTCCAGTATGGAATTAAAAAGTATAAAGCTAAGTTTATGAGTTTCGTGGACTGTACTATAAGCGTGCCATTGACTAACTGCACAATCGTATGATGAAAGCCCGCTTTGAACAGCATGCTGGGTCCTTATAGCTTCTGCCATTGAACTAAATTTTCCATTCCACCAATAATTGGCAACCTGAGATGTATCTAATTCGTGTATTAGCAATAGTTTCAATAGGTGTTTATGTTCTTGAATTGCAACATTCTTGTTTTTTTCAGCACTTAGTGCGACACTAACAAACACTGAACCTCGGCTTTTAGTCTTGGTGCCCTTCTCCAGATTATACCAATGTGTGAGTCCTGAAATTGGAATAGACTGATCGAAAAAATTATAAATTAGAATTTTTAGTTCATTTAAAATTGCAGTGTGCAAATTAATTTATATAGACTCAATATCTTTTATTATTGGTTTTACAGGCTTGAACCATCTACGTTGTTAGCCATGCCCCGACAACAGTTATAAAATTACTTTGCTTCAATGTGATTCTATGATGCAAGAGTTTTCACAAAAGGCGCATCACGCGAACAGCTCTTTAAGTGTAAACCAGTAAGAAAGCTATAGTCGAGTGTGGTTCAAAATTTGCCAAATCAAAATATTTAAAAATAGTAAAAATATAAATAGCATAACTATATAAATCGCATTAAAAAAAATGAAACAAAATGTGTATGTATTTCCGACCGGGACTCGAACTCGCACACCACAATTACTATAGTAATTATTGTATATACCTTAAAAAAATATATATCTATGTATGTACTTCGGACCGGGACTCGAACCGGCACACCACCATATGTTGTGCACTACCAGCACAACCATCGCAGTCTTTATGCAGCCGCTACTTAACTTCAAACATCGAAGACACGAGCAATTGTTGTCGTGTTCATCTTCGTTGCAAAACTACACATTCATACACACACCAATACAGGCGAGCATGTAATCACAGAGACGCGTACATATAAACGAAAGCATAGCAGGCATTTTTGTCCATACTAAAGTATTTCTTTAATAACTTCGACAATTTTTATCTGATCGCAACCAAAATTCAGAAATCACAATAACTATAGTTGTGATTGAATTCGCAGCTCTAGCTCAAAGATTGCGCTTGTTATTCGATTTTTATTGATTTGCGGAGACGGGAGTAGGCGTAGCAAAATTTTGAAACGAACTTGATCTGCGTGCAAACATAACAAATGCTGTCGAAAAAAATTATAGCTTATAGTCTCTGAGATCTAGGGGTTTATAAGGGCAGACGGACATGGCTATATCGTCTCGACTGTTGACGCTGATCAAGAATATATATACTTTATAGAGTCGGCGATGCTGAGATCGAGGTGGTCATACACAGACAAATAAGTTAATAGAGTTTAATCACAAATCGAATTCTTATTATGGATAAATTACTGGAAAAAGAAGAATTCAATATGGAGGTGTACATAAAAATGTACTTTACCTTAAGTGTAACAACAGTACGTCCAATTAACTCGTTATCATGTTTTCCTGAAGAAGCAGTTACCGCAATTTCTTTCATTAGTCTACTGAGACCTCTTACACCTCGAACATCCAAAATTTTGTTAAACTTTTCCTTGAATGTCTCTGCAGCATCAAAATCCCTACAAAATAATTAAGAACAAATATGATAAACTTTAAAATATAATACGATAAAGTTAAAAACGGTTAACATTAAATACTTTACAACAAGCGCAATTAACATTACATTGTTAGAAATTGGTCAAACTAAGAAAAATGTCTTCAAATCAATTTTCTTAGCATGGAAGAAAGTAAAAGTTGGTACCAAAATAATATAGAGTTAGTAAAATATTTACAATTAAGTTGCATCATTCTTTAATTATATCCAATACTCTCATTAAAAGAGCAACACAAAATTATAAATACATATTACATAATTATGGTAATTCATACAAACAAAACTAGATTTATCTTTACTTTTTTCATTAAAAACCAAATATAATATGAACAAAAAATTTGTATACAAATATCAAAAATCTATTTTATGCATAATATTGCTAGACGGCAAAAACTATCGAGAGGGCTATAAATCAAAACACTTTTTTCCTTCTAAACTTATTTCATATCTATTAAAGTGACTCTTCTCATATCCAATGCATTTTCAATTCTTCAACTATGCTAAAAAATCCTGTTCGGGCATATTTTTAAATTTCCGTTTTGGTTTTTTCTTTTGTATCTTTTACCGCTTCCCATAGGGTAGAAGGGTCTCTCCGACCCTATAAAGTATATATATTCCGAGACTATATAGCCATATCCCTCGGGCCTATTTCTCAGAGACTATAAATGATAAAACAATAATTTTTTTCGATAGCACTTGTTTTGTTCGCACGCAGATCAATGATTGTTTGAAATTTTTGCCTCCCCCCACTGCCACCCCAACGAATTGACAAAAATCGAAAAACATGCGTAATTTTGAAGATAGTCTCAATAGTGCATACAATAATAACTATAGTTTTTATGATTGGTGAAAATTTGGTTACAATCAGATCAAAATTTTAGAAGCTAAATAAGAAATACTTCTGTACGGGCACACACGCCCACTTACTACTGGTCTTAGTAGCTTTGACTGACAATCTGGTATATTTTCTACTATTTATATATTTGTATATTTTAAAATTAATACCGCACTGTTTTTCTTTCATCTTAAATGAATAGCGGGTATCCCACACATTCGACTGTAGCTTTCTGACTTGTTTACCTTGAACTCATCTGTTGATTTCAATGGTCCCGGCATTTTTGCGAATTCAATGCTTTTTTAACTTCTATTGAAAATCATTTTATTTAATTACTGTTATTTAAGAAGCTTTACAACCTGTTCAACGTTATACATATCAAAACTAACACATATCTTGAATCGAAAATATGGACATGGACATTAAACCTTTTTCGCGATTTACCAGTCTCGATACTTTTTTGCCGAAATTATTACATAAATTCATTGACTCAATGTATAGTACTTACCAAATTTCAATAATCAAAGCTTCTTCTCGATGTCCTTCAGAAATTGGTCTATAAAATATACGTAAAACACATGAACATTAGTGATATTCCTGACCTGATTCTTGTACGGTATCGACAACCTCTACAATATCCTATCCTGAAATTGCTCAGAATCCTACTTTAGAGACTTTACTTGATAATATTACAATACTTACGCTGAAATTATGTTAATTACCGATAAACCTCATTGTCCCTACAAACTATTGGTTATCTGCCGCCGACTATAGATACATTCATAATGTCAACTGATTTGAAAGAAAGAAAATAAAAGAACACTTTTTTGCTTTTGTGTTTAAAATGCAGCAAGACTGACTCGCATACAATGGTAAGTTCATCTTGCGTAAATCGCTTCTTAATTATCAAATGTGCAACTATATAACAATTTCAGGAAGGAATTGATCTTCTGTAAGGGTATTGATAAGAATACGTTTTGGAAAGATAATACAAAGAAACCCGTCGGGTGATACGTTAGTGGACATCAACTATTTAATTTATTTGCTCGGCTTGCCGATATGGAAAGTCTAAAGCCCAATCAATAAAATCGGATCAAGAATTTTTAAGTTATTAGATTCATGAGGGTACTTCGTCTTGTATGTAAGGAGGGGTCCATTTTTATACCCGCTACCCATAGGGTAGAATTATAACTTGTGCCGGCAGGAAATATATGCGAAAAACTTTAGTGAGTTTTTAGGTTGTGTTATAACATCGCATTTCTATACGAATCAAATACACTTTTGTTTGATTTAAAAGAACTTATTTCTGACTCCATCTCGAATCCGAAAATTTAATTATGCTGCCGGCAACAATTTTTGTTATGGTGAGCAGCTGATAAATCCGTCACCATGAGTTATCGCATACTTTTAGTGGAATGAAAAAGCAAGTTAAAAATACTTGTATAGCGAAACGGATGGCATTAATTTTGTTGAAGTTGGGTAAAATATATATTTTTATTAATCTGAAGTGGGCGAAGCAAAAAATTAAAACAAATGTGATCTGCGTGCAAACATAAAAAGTCCTATATTAAAGCTCTATCCCTTATAGTCTCTTAGATCGTCTTGGCTGTTGACCCTGATCAAGTACATATATACATATGTATATATACATATATACATATGTATGTATAAGTACATATATACTTTATGGTGTCGAAGATGACTCCTATTGCCTGTTATATACATTTCCTGCAGGCACAAAGTTATAATACCCTCCCAATCCGTAGTGGGTTTTAAAATGAGGTCATCTGTGATACACTCACATTTTACAAAAACTAATATTTACTTCAGAATTCTCCAAAAAAATGTAAATTAAAAGCCATAATTTATGAGCAATAACGGTTGCCAAACAAATGAGCAACTAATGTCATCAGCTGTCTTTGTAAAAGTGACCCATATTGCTTATATGTCGGAATAAGTCAGAAAAATTAAAAAAAAAAATACAATTAATAGTACATAGAATTTATATGGTTAACTGTGTCAAACGCATTTTCAAAGTCAATTATAGTCCGTTCGAAACTGCTGTTGTACAACATCTTTAATATTTTCTGAAGCCTTGTTGGCTTTCACTCAACAGAGAATGCATAAACTTCTAATTTAGGTAGGTAGGTATAGGTATTACAATCACTTCTTTCCATTTGTTAGCAAATAGACAAGTCATTAACACAGTGCTAATAAGGGTGAATTGTGTAAGAATATTATTTGAACTACTTTAAATTACTTACAATGAAAAGTGTTCCTCCCAAATTGGATTTAAGGTGGCAGTTTTAACGGATGAATTGTAACGATGGGAACTATTAGATTCCAAGAACAAAGTTACGAACGGGTCAGACAGACCATTTGAATCCTTTGGTAGTAAGTTTTCTGCTTTTATGATTTCCACATTTAATCTAATTTTGGGTGGCTCTTATTTTTAGCAATCTCCAAAATCTCATTATGGGTTGAATTAGGCATTTTGAATACTTCTTGGGCAAACTCAACCATGGTTTTTGTATATTCTTGGCTTAGGTCACAGCCAATGTTGTTGTTAATTTCAAATAAAATTTCTTCATATAAATCGTCAACCTGAAAATATATATAATTTTAAAATAAATTGTTTAGATATTGTTGTTTCCAACGTAGAGAAATTCATTTTATTATTTTATTAATTACGATTCAATTATAAGAGGATTTGCATTTTACTTTTAAGTTCCTTAAAAAAAAACATCAGTCATTAAACATCAACTCATTAAATATCAACTTAAATCGAAAATTCATAGTCGTGAAGTTTTAGCCAAATTAAGTTAATTAAGTTCAAATCCTACAGTGAAAGCGTGTGAGGCATTTTCTCGTAAAGAGAAAAGCATTTACACCAAAATGACAATGAATGTGAATTTGATAAAACCAAATCAGACGGGTGAGCATCGGCTTGAAGAGATCAGGAGCTGTCCAATGTCCCAAGGTGAGAAAAATCTATCCCAATCTACAAATCTAACCAACCAAATCGTTAGATCGCGATCAGAAAGAATAACACAAATATTATTAATTATAACAAAATATATAAGCGTCATCAAAAGCTCATGTCAGAAAAAAACAGAAAATAAAAAGAAAGAATTTTCCCTTTCAAATCGAATATTGTTTATTACAGGGACCACAACCATTATTATTTTTTAAATAAACATGTAAGAAAGCTAAGCAAGCTATCTGTTTTGAATAAAAGCAAAACAGTACGATATTATTTTACCCATTTTCAATAAAAATTATTTATACTGTTTAATTTAATATATCATAGTAAATGAGCGACATTGTCAACCAAAACATGTAAGACTCGAGTGTGCAGCGCCGATGTCTCTCGATTGTAGATTTCTTACTCGTTATATTGTGATCAACCACATTTTCACTGATCCTTCTCTACGGATAAAGCTCCCACATGATAGAACCTGCATCCACTGCTGCATGTGTCTGTGTATATGTAGGTTCCAAGACTAGCTAATGTTTATGTTCAAATACATACATATGGACATACTTACATATATAGAAACAAACATTTGAATAGCCTCCCAATTTTTGTGAAATTAACACAGTACTTGGGTAGAATGTTTACTTACAGTCATTGAATGACAAACGGCCTTCGAGTGAGATTCCAATAAATTCTTATGTACTCCACGAAAATGCTGACTTGATATACTTCCATTCCTGTTAAGAATTCGTTTATGTCTCTCTGGCGTTTCATTTAATGAAAGTGTAGACAACACTTTACGCGCATGATAGTTCTCTTGATAAATCGTTCGATTTAAACTTAAAGTTTTTAATTTTTTACCAGATGAATTACGTTCACATTGAGTAGTTAAAAATCGGGGCAATGATAAATTACTCATTTTCAGTACACGGAACGCAATGTTCAAATATAAAATATTTAACAAACTTTTAAATTAGAAAATTACGTTGAGCATTTAATATTGCGATTATGCAAATATTTTGATACTTTTTCATTTAACCATTGAAACACATATTTAACAAATACTTCAAAGGGGTAAGAAAAATTAAATTGAACAGCTCTGTAACAATGCTAATACGTTGGCCGTGAGCTTATTTAAGTGTGTATGAGTAAAATTCAATTTCATTATTATTTCTATAGCAGATGCTGAAGATCTCCAAAGAGAAAAACATTTTAATTTTAAAGTGCTCTGAGAGAACGATTTATTTTTGGAACTGAGAGAAAAGCTTAATGATAATGGAATATGTGATTTCTACAGTATTCAAGAAAAGCTGTTCACATTAAGTGTAAATATCTACATGTGCATACATATCCATGTGTACATTATGCAGATAAGTATTTTCTAAAACAAACATCTATATGTAAAATGAAAATCGTTCCTTAGGAATAATGTTAATTTGCTTGAAGGTCGAACTTTGGTTAATTTAATAAAGAGATAAGTTAGATCATGTAGATTAATGTCATTTTTTTAAGCATTTATGTAAGATTTACATTTTTGGTATTTAGAAAGCGGAAAAGAATATGGGTCTATATAATATTTCGGTTATAATCGCATTAGGATTAAAAAAAAAAGTCTAAATATTTAGTACTTTATAAATTCTAATTTATTTATTAATTATGCAAACTAGGATAAAAATAATGTATAATAAAATTAAAATTTCACTAAATAAAAATATTTTTACTTTACAGTTCTCCAACTGTATGCAACCTTTATTAATCACCTTTAATCAATAATATGAACTATAATTAAGTGAAACTAAGTTGTATAATTTCGATAAGCTTTATTGTTTTAAATTTGTCGTCGCTCACTACATTCCCATTGCACTATGGTCCAAAAGCCCATATTTTTGGCATAAACTCTAAAAATGGACCTAAGATTCTGAAAATTTGCACAAATATCTGGGAGAGAAAGATAGAATTTCGAAAAAAATTTTGTGTCAATTTGACCACGCCTTCCCCACGCTTCCATATAACCGTTCGTATAAAACACTGGATCTCAGAGACTATAAGAGATAGAGCTATAATTTTTTTTCGATAGCATTTGTTATGTTTGCACGCAGATCAAGATTGTTTCAAATTTATGCCACGCCCACTTCCGCCTCCACAAATCAAAAAAATCGAATAACAAGCGTAATTTTAAAGCTAGAGTTGCGAATTTTGGTATATACAAAAATTACTATAGTTAGTTATGATTCATGAAAATTTCTGCGATCAGATAAAAATTGTCGAAGTTATTAAAGAAATACTTTGAGCAGCGCTGCATGAGAGAACTCATAAACACCTGCAACATGTACTGTTATTTCGAAATGGGGCAAAAACGGGCAAAAACCATTACTAAAAATGGATTCTATAGAGATTTGTTAAAAATATTACATTTTTACCTTTAAGGCACTTGGAGGCACTTAAAAGAAAAGCTTCACAGAACACATTTACTTTTGTTAGAATAAGCTAGAACAACACATTTGCAACACATTAGACAAAACAACACAAACATTTAGAAATATAGACAAACGTTTAGTAACTATTAATTCACATACCTTGACCTTTATTTTCCATTTACACACTTTTAACTTTTAATGTTTGGTTCAATTGATTAAAATTCGTTTATGCCAAAAATTTGGGCTGTTGGACCATAGTGCATTGGTACTTCCCGCTGCATGCATATATACATATGTACATACTAAATGTGAGAATTGTATGTGCCCGTGCTTAAATTGAAACATATTTAATGTAAGCTCTGCTTTGCAACGACTCCAATTATTTATTATTTTAGTGAATTAAAGTTTTTTTTTTACTTTTAAACTTTTAATTTTTATTTTTGTTTTAGAAACTATAAACACTAAAACGTATGAAACGCTATATTTTGAATATCAATTTACTGCCTAAATATTTATTCTAAGACTTGTATTTATTTGCGATCAAACTAGATCTGCGAACAACAATCTAATAATTTTTAAAAACTACATTGTCGGTTATTGTTGGTGTAAGATGCCCACATCTTCAGTAAAATGACCGATTACAATATTTTTTCAGTAGTCACAAGTTTTTATCGTATATATGAAAGAAAGCCTTAAAACTACCCCTACAATTATTTTTTTCGATATGCATGGGGGTTGGGTGTGACACAAATAAAAATAAATTTGATTTGCGCAATGGAAAATATAGATATTTTTGTTTTAGATCGTGAGATTTAGACATTTATACGAACAGTCCGAAACAAGTAAGAAAGTTAGTCGAGTGTGCTCGACTGTGAGTTACCCGCTACCTATTTTGAATAAATGAAATATATTTTGCGGTATTTTTCTCAAAATATACTGCAAAATACTAAAAATATATCAAATGATATATTTGGTATACGGATATAGTACCGCATTCAAAATATACCATAGACGGCACAATATACCAGATTGTCAGTCAAAGCAACTAAGGTACAAAAGTATTGCCCATACAAAAGTATTTCTTTAATAATTTCAATTTTTATCTGAGCGCAACCAAATCAGGAATCACAGCTACTATAGTAATTATTGTATATGGGCAATTCTTGAAAATGGTAAACCACGACCGAAAAAAAAATCTTCACATTCATCGTATTTTTTTGTATAATGTCATAAAGAAATATCCAAATTTTCATAATACAATGGATCCGTAGCATATCTCCGTTGTTTTTATAAAAAAAATTTGCCTGCAAACTGAAAAAATGTAATTTTTTCACTTTTAGCTCCTTTTGTATGCATTTTTATGTTTTATTATTTCACAAAGAAAACATATGAAATGTTTGCTCTTTTTCTACCAAATCTCTTTATTGCAATCCAATAAGAGAAAAAATGTTCAATTAACTGTTAATTTCTATTTTGCTTCTTATCTATGTTCTAATCGTACGTTCGCGACCGAAAACATCATTTTATTGTAATTGCTCCGCAATAAGTGCAAGCAGGTGGATGAAACTTCGCGTGTTAAGTGATTTTTGTATATATATTTTAAATATAAAAAAGTCGTCTAACCAATTTTTTTTTATTGATTGTCAAAGTAGCGTACGTTTGCGACCTTACCTATAAGCATATGTCGATTTTTACTAGCGTCGCATGGATTTAAAAAAAAAAATTTTTTTTTTTTTTTTGAAAAAACTATGTCGTTTGCAGTTACTTTTTACTTGTTAGTTATTACTTATTACTTATTACATATTTTTCTTGCTATTAATAAATTTCATTACATATGTCATATTTAATAAAAATTTATTTTTTGCTTTAAATGTTATTAGACACATTAAATTGAGTTAAATCCGTTTGTTTTTTATGAAAATTGAAGTTATTAATCAAAAAAGTTGAGGTAAAAATAAAAATTTAATAAATAATTCAACACGGAAAAATCGTACGTTCGCGACCGGAACTTAATTAAATTAATAATAAATAAATGAAGATATTTTCTTGGGAGTAGACTTAATAGAAAGCTACATGATTCTATTTTAAAAGTAAAGTTATTTCTTTAAAATATTTCGTCTCAATTCGCAGAGTTTTACATTTTACTGTATTAAGCCAAAGTCGACTTCCGTTTTGCGTACGTTCGCGACCGCATGTTTTTTGACAATATTATGAAAATTAAAAATCGATAAGCCCCATAATTTACACTAACCAAAGAGCTAAACAAATGCTATCGAAGAGTAAAAAAGTTTCTGGAAACGTTTGTTTTCGATTTTATTTTTTAATTTATCTCGTACGAACGTACGTTCGCGACTTTGAGAAATGCCCATATACCAAAATTCTCTAGCTTTAAAATTACGCTTGTTATTCGATTTTTTGATTTGCGGGGGCGGAAGTGGGCGTGACAAAAATTTGAAACAAGCTTGATCTGCGTACAAACATAACAAATAAAAATCATAGCTCTATCTCTTATAGTCTCTGAGATCCAGTGTTTTATACGGACGGACGGACATGGCTAGATCGTCTCGGCTGTTGACGCTGATCAAGAATATATATACTTTATAGGGTCGGAGATGCCTCCTTCTATCTGTTACATACATTTCCTGCCGGCACAAAGTTATGATACCCTTCTACCCTGTGGGTAGCGGGTATAAACATTTTTATAGTACATTCTATGTACTTAAGATGATCTAAAAATGTTTCCACACCTTCAGAAAAAGAAACAGTATTCTTCAACTTACATTCATACAAATCCCTTTGTCGAAAAGTGCTTCACTAATGTTTTCCACCGCAGATACACTATGTAGACTCTGTACTTCAACTTCAACACAATTGGCATCTTTAGCCAATCCACTGTCTGTACAAGATCCATCATCACTTTTATCCTCATCACGAAATGGAGCTAAGGAAGTTTCAAACGTATGTTCTTCATATTGCGATTTTTGGCGTAACAAATCTCCGAACTTTTCAAAAAAACCTCCATCGGAATCCTGTAGCCTAAAATTAAAAATATTAACGACTTTTAATAATAATAATAATAATAATAATAATAATAATAATAATAATAATAATAATAATAATAATAATAATAATAATAATAATAATGCATCCGTAAACGACAATCTTGCAATATATAATATACAAAATAAGCCAAAAAATTTACTTTGGATGAAAATGTTTACAAACCAATTTCCTTTTTTCAATTTTTTTTAACTGTGGTTGTTTAGCCATCGTTTTTAATTATGTATATATGCTAAATGATGAGTACTGTGACATACAATTTTTGTTAATATGGCTTTATAATTACGATTTGTTCATATTTATATTTAATTTAATAATGAATATTGATATACCTTCCACTTCCACATGTAGGTATGGCATGTTGCTTCCTAAATTGTTTTATTCTGTCCCTGAACTTCATTTATATATAGAAGTAATTCACAACTTGTATAATTTAAATGGAGAGCGTCCTCAAGAAAATAATATACTCATTGAATTACGAGTTACACACACCCAAACACGTATATAATTTTTAGCGTTTAACATTCTTATTTACATAAGTCTGTAATGCAGAGCAACAAAGTAAAGATAACAGTAAAAATAAAATAAAAGAACTGCTTTCTAACACCGCTATTGTGTAACTATTTCAATAGACATAAACAGAACAGGCCAAAGCCAAAAATTAGGGAAACGTGACCATCGCAACACAACAAACAATACACACACACCCACTTACAATTTGAATATTTTTACATACATGTGTATGTGTGTATATGTGGACATGGATGCATGATGGCTTCACGCTTCGTGAACTTGGGAACACAATTTTATATGGAAAGTTATATGCAGCTATAGAGTCCATAGTATGTAAATACAAGTAAACCTACACCTACATACATACATGATGTGTATGTATGTATGTGACTACTATGTTCAACCTATTGTATGCAGTTAAGCGCATATAACATTCCTGGAGTATAGCGACTGTGTTCATTTAGTACGCATACATGTACATACATATGTATGTTATATGGGGTGTACTGAAGGGTACATTCCCTCAGTTTCATTGGGAATTGTAGCTTCCGTCGACCAACGAATTTGGTGCTGCCTTTCGATATAATAATTTCCGAGCTTTCATGGTAAGGTAGTGTTGGGTTGCTTATGAGTGAGTGAACAAAAAAGAGTTGTTCACTAAACTGAGCGTGTGAAGATGTTCCTTCCTTTTTGTTCTTTATTGTTAATATTTGCTCACTTGCTCATTTTTGTTCACTTCCTCCTTTCTGTTCACCTGCTCACTTGTTCATTTGTGCTTAGTTACTCTTTTTTTGCGCACTTTGTTTCATTTCATAGAGTGCAAAAATTAGCAGAATTCTATCACCGCCAAAACTGTTTACAATTTTAAAATTTTTGATGATTTAGGAAACCAGTAAGCCAAGTGTAAATATTGCAAGACCACTTTAAGCTGCAAATCTCAGAGCAATTTGTCCCGACCCTTGAAGAAAATAAATACACACATACATATGTATGTATAAACTGTTTTTTTGCCATAACTCTTTATTAGATGGACAATTGTAAGATTCCAAGAATATGGTCCATGAAATAATATTGATTTTATTCGTTTCAAATACCTTGTTTTTGCATGGATATAAATAACCATTTTACGGATTATATTTTTTAATTAAAATTTTGGTACATAACATTATTTCATTTAGTTGTCATTATTTTACCATTCCAAATCAGTGTCACCCAAGAACTGTTGTGTTAAATTGGTGGAAAAAAAAATATACGCGAATGGCTTTGCTCCTTCGAATCAAACTAATAATCTTCCATTGGATCGCATCGGCGATTTTCTCATTCCTCTGTCCATTTCCTATTGGTTTATGGACTGATGCGGTGGTTCTACTTTTTAAAAATGTTCAGTGATGTGACTGAGCTCTAGTGCTATCGTGAAAATTTTCAAATTCTATTTTTTTCCACATACACATTTGTATTTCTATTACCCTTTAATTCTCGTTATTAACACATTTTTACATTATGGCGCTAACTGGGATCGACAATCAGAAAATTACATAATCAAAATATACCACATTTCAATATATTAAAACGCTCACCTATTGAGAGGAATTAATAACTACATATATGCGTACATACATATAGTACAGTGGATCACAGCTTATTTCAACCACCACCAACCGACAACTTTGAATCAGTCATCATTCATTCAATAATTTAAGCGCCGAATTTTAGTTTAATGTATTAACATACAAGATATTCTTCATTTATCCTCTAATGTTTTGTTTACTACTGAAAAACAAAAAAATGGCGAAAAAAGTACCACAGCTTATTTCAACCAGCAACTTTGCAGCTGTACGAAGTTCAGTTTCCTAGGAAAATAGCGGTTCTTTATTTAACCGCTTTGTTCTTTGAGTTGCTTTGTGCATAGTATTTTCAATGTTTAGAAGTTACATTTTCGACATTTTAAGACTTAGATATCAGGAGACAAGCATATTTTACAAAATGGGTCCGTGAACCACAATTGAGAAGGAAAATCACGTCAGAACTCCATTAAAGAATGGATATTCCCGTCGAAAAATTTATGAAATGGTGCATCTAAGTGTTTCAACGGTGCAGAACATCATTTCACGGGGTTTTTTTTGCGAAAATATAGTGCATGAGAAGGCTAAAAATGTACGCAATACAATTTTTACTGAGACCGTCGCGTTACAAAATAAACTACATACATACTTACTTCTTTATCACTGAAACATATAATATATTAATAACAACCACAGCTCTAAAGATACTTTTGTGACTCAAAATGCATACTGGGAGCAGTGTACTAGTCAAACTGGATTTTCTATAAACATATGTACATACATACATATGTACATGTGTATTGTATGTATAGAATGTGTGTCATTCAGCAAGTTCAACATTTACAGACATACATACATACATACATATCTATAAACATATAGTATAACCATTACTTCGTACATATGAACAATTTTTTTATTATGATCGTAGTTATAGACAAATAAGTAACAATGTTATTTGAACCTTTGCTAGAATTCAAGAAGAAAGCTGTGATTCACCTTTTAAGCAGACCTACATACATACATATGTATATGTATGTATGAATGCACTTATACATGTATGTATAATTCTGTATGTACAGATGTACATATAATTAATTACTTACTGGTGTTCATGCTCCGTTGGAGGGTTCATTTTAATCTCCTGCAATTTGTTGAAGAAACCTTTCCACATTTGTTCCTCATCCATTTTCCAGGTAAATTTCTGTGATCGAGGAGCGAAAGAATTTTATAAGGCAAGAGCTCAAAGCACAAAGACGGCACGAATCGAACTGATGTTATTCCAGCAATGACTCAAAGCTTTTCTCTCATTTGTGATGATTTTGTTAATCTATATTTACATTTATAATAAACCCTTAAGTACCTTGCCTATGGGCGGAGAATTTAATTCAACATAAAAATTGAGTCTCTGAAAACTTGACCCAACTTACATATATAAATTATTGTTTTAAAAGGGGAAGTAGTGTCATGAACCAATTCAAAAGCCTGTTCTTATAGGGTCTAAATCATCTCGTTAACATATGGATGTACATAAGTATAAACAATTGACCAAGAAAGTTTCTTTAGGCTCACATTAGTTTTTTACAGCCTCCATACTAGGGCTGCAAACAAAAACAATATTATTATCGATTTTTTAGAAAAAGCTCCATAAATGTATGTTTTTGTTGCCAACTTTGACGTGAATTTTTTTTTTGCCGCTTTTACGGAAAACAGGTGCCCAGAATGTAAACAACCACATTCCACATTATAAATAAAAGACCTATCAAAGTAATCAATTTCGCGTATCTTTACACGCATATTTATTGTCTAGGGTGAGTCCGTTTCGATATCTCTTCGATAAAATATCGCGTGACTGAAAAAAATATACCGAAAATAATGTTCGATATTTCCACGTTTTTGATCGATATTTATGCAAGTGCTTACATCATAGCCAATTTTATGAATATTTTTGCGACTTCGTTTTTTTTTAAAGAATTGCAAAGATTTTTTAAATATATTTAAAAGCGTTAAAATTTGATAAATATCTAGCTAAATAGTTCACATCATTGCCGTATCATCAATGATGCGTCCGCATAGACTGTCCTCTTACGTAAATTCGCTTATAGAATGATGCGGCGGAAAAATGGAATGATGCAGAAAGAACGGAAATTTTAAACAATGCAGCACAGTCTAAACTGCTGCTGAAATGTGACATTTCAAATATATTTAAATATATGGCTCATATTATTACAACCTTATTATGTAGTTGTCTACGATTCCGAAAGCATTTGGAAAAATTATAATTTCTCAACTGCATTATCTGTGTAAATCTATAATTTCAACTTACCAACATGGGTTTGTGTAATCTAGATCCACTTCTACTAACTTATTAGAGTTCTCTTCTATTGTAATTAAAGGATTCGAGAATAAAATGCAAACGGATATCATTTACACCGATTTTAGAAAGGCTTTTGACTCAGTAAATCATCACCTCTTTCTTACGGTATAAACTTGATATTTTAGGGTTTCCTCATTGCCTTATTGAGTGGATCTCCTTATACCTTTCCAACAGAATACAGAATGTTTATTATAATAGTTTTGTATCTAAATGTGTCCAAGTCACTTCTGGTGTGCCCCAGGGCAGTCATTTGGGTCCGCTATTGTTCACTTTGTTCATAAATGATCTTCCTTCTGTTATTGAGCATTCCCGTGTACTTATGTACGCCGATGACGTTAAGCTTTGCCTGACATTTAATGATAGTCTTGCGCGCTCGCTGTTGCAATGTCACATTAATCGTCTTGAATCTTGGTGTAGAGTAAATATGTTACATCTCAATTGCAATAAATGTAAGTTTATGACCTTCTGTAGGGGTTCTTCCCAGATAAACAACTATGTTTTATATGATAGTCCTCTAGAGCGAATTGAGTTTGTGAATGACTTAGGAGTTCTGCTTGATGCAAAACTAAAATTTGATAAACAAATTCTGTCTGTTGTAAATAGGGCCAGGGATGTACTAGGATTTATAAAACGCTGGTCGAAAAAATTCAACGATCCCTACACTACTAAAACTTTGTACGTCTCACTGGTTCGTCCTATCCTTGAGTATGTATCTCTAGTCTGAAATCCCCAGTATAGGGTTTATCAAGATAGGATTGAGTCGGTACAGAAACAATTTTTGATATTTTCTCTTCTTAGTTTAAGTTGGACCAATAATATCAGATTACCACCTTATCGCAGTAGACTTTTGTTACTAAATCGTCCTTCCCTTTCTGACCGTAGAACTATGCAAGGTGCTGTTTTCATACAGAGACTAATTAATGGTGAAATAGACTCTTTGGAGCTGTTAAGTCAATTTAGTTTTGCGGTTCCGGTCATGATCACTAGGAATTTTCCTCCTCTTCTCATTTCACGTAAAACTACTAAATTTGCTTGCCATCTGTATTCCTTGTGTGAATTATAATAATCTCAATAACGTAGTTTGCTAAGGTAAATCTATTCCTCTGCTCAAAACATTATTAGCATATTTATCGAGTATTTAATTGTTTTTCATCTTATACATATATCCTAACATATTTTAAGTTAACTTAAATAGCTGTCCAGCGTCTTTTAATATTTTTTCGCGGTTTTCGATTAATGCATGCTGTTCACAAATTTATTTTGTTTTGTCGGCGTGTCAACAAGCCCGTGCTTGGTATCGCTGGTCACTTGATGGTACTGCCATTAGTACGTCAACTTCCAAAAAAATAAATAAATAAATCAATAATGAAAAAGTTACTATCGCACCTTCTGTCTTACTACCGCTACGCGCTATCCATAGGGTAGAAGGATATTATAACTTTATTCCGGCAGGAAATGTATGTAACAGGCATAGAGAGGCATCTCCGACCCTTTAAAGTATATATGTATATTCTTGATCAGCGTCAACAGCCGAGACGATCTAGCCACGACGATCGAGATCTAGACGATCTAGAATATAAGAGATTTACCAATTTTTTTTTCGACAGAATTTATGTTTGCCACGCTCACTTCTGCATCTGCATAGTGTGAAATTTTGGTATATATTATATAATAACTTTAGACGACTTCACGATTCCTGAAAATTTGGTTGCGATCAGATAAAAATTGTCGAAGTTATTAAAGAAATACTTTTGTATGGGAAAAACGCCTACTTACTAGTTGTCTTAGTTGCTGTGGCTGACAATCTGGTATATTTTGCACTACATATTATATCTTGAGTATAGCACCATATCAATATACCAAATAGACAATTCGTAATTTTATAGTATTTTGGTATATTTGGAGAATAATACCGCAATATGTTGCTTTTATTCAAAATGGGTAGCGGGTATCTCACAGTCATTTGTAGCTTTCTTACTTTTTTGATATAGATTCACAATAGAATTTATATTTTTGTTTTTTACTGTAATATATTTAATAATTCAATTTATTCTGGGAAGAATGTGAAGAATAATGGTCAGTCCACAATGATTAAACTGTTAATATTGATAAGAAGTACAGTTTTGGGGTGATCACAAATATTCCTGGTATCAATGGGTACTGTCACAAGTCACAAGGGGATTTTCCAACCGATTTTTCAATTTAGAAAAATAGGTTATCAAATAATTTATTTTTAGGACATTAATATTTCTTGTATATACTATTATATAAATTGATTTCAGTGCAGTGGAGATTGAGGCAACAATGGGTATAATAAGAACGGTAACTTTAATTACGCAGTTTACACTTCACATACATAGATGAATATTAGTTTAATATTAGCACTAAAGTTTTAAGGAATGAATCAAGAAAACCTTTATCTTTAGGTGTGTTGAACCGTTCAAATAAAGCGTCAATCATTTTATATAAATATAATAAATTACATAAAATTTTTATTATATCAATTTTGTTAATTCTAATTTACCGGTTGTTGGCTTTATTTTCATCTTAATTCTACCTCTATAAATTACTGCATATACACAATCGTTAAGAAAGTCTTAAACAAAAAATCAGCGAATGTTACAATATTACGATGACCTTCAGTCAACATCATTCATTAAATTATTTTTACCGCATCTCAGTCACAAATAGACATTGTTTTGCATTCTACATTGTTTTAATGTTTTGCAACGCAAATTTGATTACCAGAAATATATATATATATATATAATATATATATATATATATATATATATATATATATATATATATAAATTACTTCATATGTATCTATGGTTCAAGGATTAATACAGACTTTAGGCAAATCCCTTGATGATGATAGCTCAGATCTCACACGCACATCAGTTTTCATTTGTTCAGTATTATATTCCCGTTTATTTAGCCTTGATTTAGTTGAATAGCTATGTAAATGGTCGTCCTTTCTGTTTGATCCATGTTGACGTAATTCAAATAAATTTTCCCTATCATTCTGCACATTTTCCCTCTCGAATCCTCTTCGATAGTCACTGTAGCTTGAGCTGAAGCCACTGGGTCCAGTAGTACTTTTATGAATAGAATTGCGATCGCGAAAATTATTACCTCCGTTAAATGAATTTTTTTGTGTTGTAGTCATAGCTAAGCTACGAGAGTCGCTGCGGACATTTCGCTCCCTTTCTCTGTCATCGATTTGTTGTCGATTGAAATGACGATTAATTGACAATTGAGATTGATTAATGACATCGGTTGAGTGAACTATTGGACGCTTCGATGAGACTTCCTCTTCTTGTTTTTTTTCGTAATGGGAAAAGTCATCAAATATGGATGTTGTGTGCTTATATGAGTGTAATATTTGTAGAACTTCAATGCCCTTTGCGTTTTGCACCTCTTGTGTATCTCTTGAATATGTCACTGGCTTATTGTCATTATTTTCAAGACGAATGTGCCGCAGCTTTCCATTAGGCACATCCTTGACATATATCCATTTTACTTTAAACTTTCCCCTCCATTTGTCTTGAGACCAAACGCTGGATGTGGAATTATAATCTACCGATGTCATCATTTGAGCCATACCACAAAAGTGACCTGAGCTATTTACCGAAAAGAAAAGCAAAATATTACCGCCTTCTTTGTATCGTTCTTTAAAAGCGTCATCCAATCGCTTATTACCATGATCTGTAGAGCACCAGATCTCATACTTTATACTACGATGAATATCATCTTCAGAATATGATTTTATAACAAAAAAGCTAAAAAAAAAAAAATTTATAAATTATTTGTAGATTTATAAAAAAAAAATGTAATTACCGTGCAGTGGATGCTTTATCTAAATCAATTTCAGTTGGATTATAATTGTTTTTGTCCTTTAATTCATCCAATAATATTTGCGGATCAGCAACCACTTCTTCTATTATATTCGGCGTATTCGGCGCCGCAGCTCTTGGATTACTTTCATCATTATATTCATGCTTAATGTTTTTCTCAAAATCATGTCGATGATGACCAGTGAAGTTTCCCCTACGATCTGAATATCGATTATGAGTACTTGTAGCTACAATCCGTCGAATTGGCTGCGCTGATGCACCACTAGTCTGACGTGCATCGGTAGCTTGTTGTTGCTGAAGGGGTGCCCAATTTTTGCGAGATTGTCCTATTGTTGACGATTTTGTGCTACACACATTGATGTTGCTAGGTCCAACCTCAAAACGGTCATCTTTTTCAGATCGTCCGCCAACAGATTGTGTGGATTCTTCTTTAGTCGATGCAGAAAAATGAATATCCGAACTGGTTAATTCAATGGGTATCGGCGGGGATGGTAAAGGAGGTGGAGGATTACTGTCGGGCAAGTCCCACACATTAACATCTAAATTATGCTTGCCCGGTACCATTGGTGGCGGTGGCATACCCGGACCTTTTTTTTTATTGATGGAACTGGCAAATGTTGTCTGTATATGCAAAAAAGGAAAATAAAAATAATGAATATTTTGGAATAAAAAAAAAATATGCATACTTTTGAAGTAAGTTTAGCTGGCTGTGAAGCAATTGAAGCCCATGTCATCTTCTTCGGGACAGTGATGGCGGCGTGTGCCTTAACTTCATGGACAGATTCCCTGGTACGTGTGTCGAACTGACTGATTGATTGATCATCGCCATTTTCATTAATCTACATATACATATATATAAATATAAATAAGAGGCAGAGCGAAATTAATAATATGTATAAAAACTAGGCAGTTGACAAAGCCAAGCAGCGGCTTGTTTTGATTTTTAAAATGATTTATAAAAAAAAATTTGTTTTATGAAGTGGCTTTAGGAGCTATGTAAATCTAGAAATATGCTCATGCTTTGCCCGCTCCATATAAAGCTAAAAGCAGATTCAATTCCAATATTAACTTCAATTCGAATGTGACTTATACCAATTGGGATTTACAGACATGTGAAAGTTATCAATCTAACCAAAGCAATTAGCCAATCTGATTGATCTTCTATAATTCCTGGATTTGCTTTATGGACATAATTTCTGTATTAATAAAAAGGCCACTGTCATACGGAATAAAAAAATGTGCTCACAATAAATTTAACTTTATGAAATTTGTAAAATATATAAAGTAGTATCTTTTGGTCGATCCCTCTCCAATGAAGCCTTATTACTTAATCATACATTCAATTATCATACATTAATTATTAAACAAGCTAGAGTCGACGTGAATAGACTGGTTTCAATTATGCCATATTCTACCGAAAATACACCGCAAAAATACTAAAATACACTGAAAGCTATATTTAGTATATCGAAAGTTTCAAAAT
The DNA here is from genome assembly GCF_023558535.2 of Drosophila nasuta. NCBI lineage: Eukaryota > Metazoa > Arthropoda > Insecta > Diptera > Drosophilidae > Drosophila > Drosophila nasuta. The sequence continues at coordinate 496,521 of NC_083456.1, read as the reverse complement.
ATACCATAGAATAAAAATAAAAAAAGGTTATTCTTATAGCTCTAGATAAGTACTTTAATGAGAGCTAAGAATGGTCTTGGAAAAAAACCCCTTCACTTATTTTTAAAATTGTTTTAGTTTGTTTTTTTTACTGTAAAGACGGTCGCACGAAACAAATTCCGTCAGATTGTCAGTCAAAAGCATCTAAAACCCGTTTGCTGTAGGCGTTTTTTTCGAAATACGAAAGTATTTATTAAATAAATTATACAATTTTTTTCTGATCGTTATCAAATATTCCTGAAATCTTGAATACTGTAATGATTGTATGTACTAAAAATTGATTTTTATAGGTTTCTGCGGGCGGAAATGGTAAGAATTTAAAGCAAACTTGACCTACAAGTGACCAACAAGTGTTGTCGAAAAATTATAGCTCTAGTGTTTGAGATCCAATGATTCATACGGACAGGATATATCGTCTGGGCTGTGGCACTGATCAAGATTATATATAATTTAAAGGGTTGGAGATGGCTTCTTTTGCCTGTTACATACATTTCCTGCGAGCTCAAAAGTTATAATACCCTTCTGTATTTATAAGAGTATCTAGTAAGTAATAGTGGAATTCAAGCGACAGTTTTTATGTAAAATTTCACTACCTTTTCTGCAAAAAAACGTCTTGAATTCCATGCATTTATTTGTTGATTTTCTCTCTTTGAATTATTAAAACTGCTTGGATTTCCATATTTCAGCTTTGTGTCTGCAAAGAAATAGGTATTTTATATTATTTTTCTTATTAATAATATTTAAGGTAATTACTAAATAAGCTCAAGGAGATAAAGTTAAGTTTTGGAATATTCACTGTAAAAATGAAAAAATATATATATTATATTGTGAACCCATTTGCAAGTATAAGAGCAAATCGTATATTTTCATCTAATAATGATGATGTTCACAATTTTAATTTCTATATTGGTTAATATTTTCTTAAACTCTTAACTGTATACTTGGAACCACACAATACAATCTATGCATCCGGTCTTCGCTGAAATTAAAATTCTAATTGTTAGATTGAAATCACACATACGTCACGAACTCGAATGAATTTTTACTTTAATCTCTAATATTGCATTACAGTAAAATCTTCTTTAGCAGATCAATATTAAACCGGCAAACCTCTTAGTAGCATTCTAAGCCGTTGTATAATTTTCCAAAACAATTTCGTATCTTTTCAGCGGATGCCCTTTTTGTTTTATTTTTCTTAAAATCATTTTATAAGTATGCGTAAAGCAATGAAAATCATTGATAAGTTTTAGGCATAAAAAACATTGCCAACATATAGTTTTTTCTATTATTTTTATTTTATTTAAATTTTTTTTTATTAATAATAGTAATAAGTGGTGTTCTCAGTCTTCTGACAACAACAACAAATAATAGTAAAAAAACTACTGTCTACTACTACTAATATCAAACTGATTTTCAAAAAAATGCACTCGTGAGAGACCCATACAACGAGTTTATTTTCGGGACAATCTTTTAGTAAATGGTTGTCAACATGCTTCCTCTAAACATGCTACACCAATATTCGCATTGCTTATGTACTTTTTAACCAGATTTTTAAAAATAATTTATTATTTATCTTTTCAATGATAAGACGTGCATCATTACATTTTTCACATTACATTAAATTACAAGGAAAGTGGGAAGACTTATTTCGAGCCTTCGATTTGATAAAATAATTTAATGGCATATTACACAAAAAAAATTTTGAAAAATAACAAAAAATCCTACCAATGTTTCTTTCAGTTTCTTAATTTCTTTTATCACGAATAGCCATTACAAACTAGGACTACTAGAACAAATATTGCTGCATAATTGACTTTTTTAATATAAATAAATTTGTACTAATAAATCAGAAAAAAATAGTAGCATCGGATATTTATGTCCCTTACAACACGCATTCAAAGTTCAAATTCTAAAACAGATTTTAATAAAATCGCAGAATATTGACTTTCCGTATTCGCAGTAACTTTTCATGAATATAAATCATTTTTTCAGATAATGTATGTGCATTTTTAGATCTTGATTATATTTTTATGTATTTTGTATTATTTGTATATATATGTATATTAAAAATGAAAAGCTAGAAAAGTGCGATAAGATAATAATACGAAGAAAAGAAATAGACAAGGTGGTAGGATCAAAATTATTATATTGTGAGCTAAGAGCGGAAAGGGTTATGTATGGCATAATTTTCACTACAATGCCGAAGGGAAATGAGTAAGAAATTTCTAGTGTTTCTAATAGGAAACCTGAAACTAGTTTGGCTAATCAATTAATAGGAATCGATTTCACAATTAATTAACATTGCTTCAAGCATGGTTCTACGATCGAAGATTGACAATAAGTGTCTACTACGATAAGGCGGAATTGGAATCTCAGTTCAGAGCACGAAGGGCTGGCGAAGAGCAACATTGTTTTTGGATGAATTCTAATCTATCTTGATTAACCTTATATTTGGGACTCCAAATACAAGACCCAAGGTTATTTTTAAGTATATTGATACAGTACCACATTCGAAATATACCAGATTGTCAGCCAAAGCAAAGTGGGCGTATTCCCTATACAAAAGATTTTCTTTAATAACTTCTACATTTTTTTATCAGATCGCAACTAAACTTTAAGAAATCATAAAGACTGTAGTTATTATCGTATGTAGCAAGATCATCAAAAATTTTGATCTGCGTGCAAACATAACAAAACCTGTCGAAATTATAGCTATCTCTTATGGTCTCTGAAATCTAGATGTTCATACGGACAGACGGACATGGCTAGATCCTCTCGGTTGTTGACGCTGATCAAGAATATATATACTTTATATTTCCCCATGGATAGCAGGTATACAAATAGAAGTAAACAAATATTGTAATTGTATGTTATTTATTTTTTAGCAACAAATAGATTATGTAAAGACTTTAAAAAAGTTTCACCAAAATGCCAAAGCACAAATGCTGTAACTTTATCAGACCCTGAGGGAAAAGTAGGATTTGTACTATTTAAAATATTTAATATTGAAGTATTGGAAATTATGAGTTCCAGAAAACAATTTGAGCCATTTATCTTATAAGGATACGGCAATACCAATTTAACGTTTTGAGGTGTATAAGTTGTTCGATATCAGCAAACAATTCAGATATGGACTGACTTGTATCAGCTGTATTTCCATCAAAAAACATGGTTGTTGGAAGTGTTGACGAACCACGCATTTATTGACAAAGTTAAAAGATCTCGGATCTCGACGAATTTGCCGCTCACAACTCACAAGATATTTATTGTGGACAATAAAATTAGATCGCGGAACGGTGACCTTGATGAGACTGAACTTGCCACTGTTGTAGGAAAATCCATCAACACTTTCAATGTAGGATGATAGGGATCTTCAGGAGAGGTCAAGCGTACTTTTCGATTATTGGGGGACATTTAAAAGATGCAGACCGGTGCAACATGAATGTTTTTATAACAAAGAATTAAAGAATATTTATGAAAGCAGCGTTGGAGGATTATTAAATATACATAAATGTTTAATTATGTTAGTATGAGTTGCGGCTGTGTGGAAAAGTAACAAGTAAGAAAGCTACAGTCGAGTGTACTCGATTGCGAGATACCCGCTACCCATTTTGAATAATTGAAATATATTTTGCGGTTTTTTTTCTCAAAATATACCAAATATACTACAAAAATACTAAAAATTGTAACAAATGGTATATTTGGTATATCGATATAGTACCGCATTCAAAATATACCATAGACGGCACAATATACCAGATTATTAGCCAAAGCAACTAAGACCCCTAGTAAGTTTTTGCCCATACAAAAGTATTTCTTTAATAACTTCGACAATTTTTGTCTGATCGCAACCAAATTTTCCGGAATCATAGCTACTGTAGTTATTATTGTATATACCAAAACTCTAGCTTTAAAATTACGCTTGCTATTCGATTTTTTTGATTTGCGGAAGTGGAAGTGGGCGGGGGGTGATCTGCGTGCAAACATAACAAATGCTGTCGAAAAAAAATTATAGCTCTATCTCTTATAGTCTCTGACATTCAGTGTTTCATACGGACGGACGGACAGACACAGAGACGGACATGGCTAGATCGTCTCGGCTGTTGACGCTGATCAAGAATATATATACTTTATATGGTCGGAGATGCCTCCTTCTACCTGTTACATACATTTCCTGCCGGCACAAAGTTATAATACCCTTTTACCCTATGGGTAGGGGGTATAAAAAGTATGATCTTTTCAACTGGTGTCTAGTGGTATCGCCCTTTTACCCTATGGGTAGGGGGTATAAAAAGTATGATCTTTTCAACTGGTGTCTAGTGGTATCGCTCTTGTTTTTCGTGAATATTCGGTATATACACACTCGGTTTTAAGCCAATTCAAGATTTCGCATATTAATGGTATTAATAAAGAAACCTTAATATTTAATTTGAATATAAAATTAATAACCTTATTCAAATATTTGTTATTTGAACAAACTTTTGTCAAAGTTGTATATGTTACCACGATAGACCAGAGTTTAACAGAAGTGTTATTTTATAATATACAAATGTAATCCAAACATGCCATGACGAAACAAATGAAAATATCATTTAGATTCAGAAAATCAACAATTGAAATTAATTTTTTGGAAATTGTTTAAAATATTAATTTTCTGGTAGGAAGGACAATGGGAGAGCCACTTACTGATTCTAAAGAAGTAAAAATTGGTATTATTGGCGAATCTGGTCTAGATACTCCTTTGGCATTAAATGATAGAAAAGAATGTGCTGTATGTACACCATTTGGAAAGCCTTCAGACATTATTATTGAGGGAGATATTGAAAATGTCAAATGTGCACTGCTTTCAAGAAGTGGTCGTCTTCACGATATAATGCCATCTAACGTTAATTATAGGGCTAATATTTGGGCTATGCGTAAGTTGGGATGTACTCATATCTTGGCAACGAACACTGTTAGTTCGCTACGTGATTATATTCATCAAGGCGATGTTGTAGTTCCACATGATATTATTGATAATACTACAAAACGGGAACAAACATTTTATGATGGTGCTGTGGGTAGCCCTTTTGGTGTTTGTCATTTGCCAATGTACCCTGTATTCTGTGAACGAACAAGAAATCAGCTAGTAAGAGCGGCAAATCTGCTGGAGATTGCGACACATTCAAAGGGAACCGTAATCACTTTAGAAGGACCGCGTTATTCTACAATTGCTGAAAACAATTTATTTAGAAGCTGGGGGGCTGATCTTCTTAGCATGACGTTATGTCCCGAAGCTGCACTAGCTAAGGAAGCAGGAATTCTATATGCATCTTTCTGTTTTGTAACTAACAAAGAATGCTGGTGTGTTAACCAGCAAGTAGCAAATACTCATGAAATAATATATGCATTTAAGAAGAAGTTAGACAAAATTCAAAATATTCTAATTAATACTATTAAAGGCATTTCCCAAGAGAACTGGTCAGAGGAGATATTAAAAGCAAAGGTCAGTTAATTGTAATTTTGAGGAAACTTTTATTTATTATTGTATACTTATTACAGATGTTAGTTTGTAGTAACTTTTCAAATCGAAATCAGTAAAATAATATTACAACTTAATAAATACAGCAATAAAGGCTATTCTCAATTTGATCAACAATTTATTGCTGGAGATTTTTTTTATATATTCATTTGTGCCAAAAATGATTGATGGCAACGAAGCAGCCGTTTGCAAAAATATATCAGCTACTTAATTATGTAATCAAATCGAGCTGAGTTAAATTTAATTGATTAAAAATTCTAATAGTAAGAATACTGTCTATCTTTGAAATGAAAAATATGTAGCAATATAACTGAATTCAATACATTTGCTTCAAAAATTTATCATTCGGAACTCGGATACAAAAAAGTGGACTCCGTAAATGAAAATCGGCTTGAAACTACTGTCTACGTCTCTGGATGAAAGTGATTTAATTGGTGATTTATTAAATTGCTAATTTTAATAACCAAAAAAAAAATAAAGCATGTATTATAGTTTTTCACAAATTAAACAAGAAATTACATAAAAAATTGTCTATTTATTGTTGAAAAAAAGTGTCTGTGGCTCCTTGAAATAAAATTCGAGTTGAACTGATTTCTGTGGCATCGCTGTATTGTTGTTATTATAATATTAAAATATAAAAATGTCAAAAATAATGTTATATTTTAGCCAACACCACTGACAAAATTCAAAAGATTCCAAAATCAAAAAGAAAGTAGACATCCTGAAGTGAAATATTAGTATAAGTGTTTTCTGTGATATTTCTCACTTTTTCACGAGAACTTTATTTGTGCTCTTTCTCGATTTAGAAGCCGCGACTAATAATACTTAATTCGAGCTCACATTTCATTCAATTCTTCGAGTTGCCTTGCTTAAACCTAAATTATTTCAGTCTTACTTACCATTATTGTGAGATGTTTTACGTCCTTTTCCTGTGTGGCTTAATGATGTAATATTATTTTCTTTCACATTGAATGGCGGAAATTGGAATTGCATTGAGCTTTGATTACCTGATTTAATGCGAAATAGATTTAATTAAATAATTTATATTATTTATTTTAATAGAAAATACCAGAGTTATCATCATTGGCTGGAGAAGATAAGTTTTCATACGATGCCTCATCAACTTGTTGGCTCCATGGTATAGTGCGCTCTCCAACAGATTTTACTACTTCCGTTTATATATTAATAAATAATAATAATGGAGAAAATAAAACAGTATTAAATACCACTAAAATAATAGAATAGACCATTAGAATACCAAAGCTCTGATATTCACTTATATTTAGTTGACTACAATTTTAAAAGCAACACAATTTTGTATAACGACATAAGACTTGGCCTGAAGCTTTTGATCTAAATAACTTCGGATATGAGAAGAAAATCTTTTATATTTCTAAATGATCCTTAATTATTGTTGACAAATTTGTATACTTTTACTTTATAGTGTTACCCTGACCCTTTAAATGATTCTTGGAATCTGGAGAGATGTTGGAATAGTTAGCATTGTCCTTAAATAGAAAAATAGCTTATGATAAAACAAAAAACCAATATTTTTTTTACACCAAAAGCTTTTCAGGTTATGTGTAATTAGTTATTAATAGTTTCAACAATAAAACTTCAAACTTTGGTTCCAGTATCCTAGGAGTAACCTTTATGCTAAAACTTTTGACATTAAGACGGGGAAAATTGGTTCATATAGAACTGATTAATAAAAATCCTCACTTTTACAGGCTTACGGTTTAATGGCATAAGTTGACTGTTATATGAAAAACTTTTACAGTTGCACTTTAATACTACACTAAACCGCAGTATAAACTTAGTCACATTCAGTTAAATTTATTTATTTGCAACTTGAAGCTATAGTCCTAGAAGGTTTACACAACAAATTAAGAGTTAAGTCAGACTCGGAAGATTATATAAAATATTTGAGACCAGCCTTCAATAGTTAATATGTGATGATTATGCAATTTTTTAAACTATTTTAATAGTCTGCCTGTAAAATCTATTTTGTGGTTTATGAAAACTTTTATTTTTCAGAAAAGGGTTCGGCAATAACACCAGCTATCCAGTTGGTGCAATCTAGAAGAGTTAAATCGTATGTAAGAAGAAATATTCCTACTACCTTTTAAATATTGTGAGACCACATGTATTGTTTTATGCTTAATTTTATGCAATTTATACGTATTTATTAATTACGGTAATGTAAAGATATATCATCATACACACACACAAATACATATGCACATTTATCCAAGAGATTTTGAAAAATAAAGACATTGAATATTTATGAGTATACCTGCAGTTCCTGATAATTTCTGAAAGAAAAAGATGCAATTGTTAAATTAGCACAGTAAAAATATCAATAATTGTGAGTACACCTATCATGTAATTACATATAAATGCATGTATGTATAAATATTTAATTATTAAATTGTTTAATACACATTACTTCAATAAATTTTTGAGTTGATTAAGTTATATTGACAAAAACATTCACGTATATACATATACATATGTTATGTACATGCACATATTCTACAAATATACATACATATGTAAGAATATCTGTAAATATGTACATACACATATGTATGTATACCAAAATGCCATTACCTGATCCACGCCTGACATTTGCTGCCGAATTCAGCTTTCTTTGTGTGCTAAAAACAGTAAAATACATATAAAATCACAATCGCTAAGCTAGAATTAATTATCTCACCAAAAAAATAATTAATTAATGAACAGGTTAAGTATTGCAATTGAAAGTGTTTTAATAAATTAAAATACGCGTTTTTGACATGTAGAACTGCACACTACACTTAAATGTGTAAATTACACAGACCCATACAATTTGATATAGCATTTGTCCTATGCGAAGCCATCATTTTTTTAAACGCCGTTGGTTTATCGAAAGAGGGTTGCCACCCATGCATATAAAATCCATTTTTAAACTTATGAACAATTTAACATATGCGTTATATACATATGTGTACATATTTATATATTAATTTACATAAAGCGGTGTTCCCAGATGCGTTAAATCGTATTTGTTTATTTCAATTGTTTGCACGCCCACCTCCGTTCCAGCAAATGGACAAAAATCGAATACCAAGCGTAGAGCGATGATTTATGGTACATACAATAATACCTATAGAATTTTAAATTTCTAAAAATTTGAGAATAGATAAAAGTTTACGAAGTTACATATTTAAAAAAATCTACCACAATGGGGTATTGCTTGTTTAGGCTGACAATCTGGTATATTTTGCACTCAATGATATACATGTTGTATGTATTCTGAATATAGTGCTATATACCCTATACAGCCTTTAGTATACTTTTAGTATTATTGCGATATATGAGCGGTAGCGGGTATTTCAATGTCGAGCACCCTCAACTGTAGCTTCTTTGTTTTTATAAGAAGTTGAGCGGAAAAACATTTGTTCAGGGGCACAAAAGTAAAAAAACTCATGCAGAAAAAAGACAACGAAAATTAGAAATTTGATTCCATTCAATAAGTATACATTTTATATTTAATTTATTATTCATTAATTTGCCTTACTTACTTGTATCGGCTATTTTCTTAAAACATATTTTTTTCCTCTGCCGATTTCATTTTATTTTTATTCTATTCTTTCTATTTGCTTTTTTTGAAACAAACGCTAAACAAATTTGAAAACCTTTAAATCACCAAAATTTGTAACTACAATAATGTGTGTGGCGGCCAGTCTAATGGATTATTTAAAATTCTAATTAAAGTTAATTTTTATTTTTATGACTGAGAAACTTGCTTACGTAGTGCATCTGCGTAAAGACGACTTGTGCATCATCTTGCCTGACATTGTTGAATCGACGTCTAAAGTGAAGAAAATATTCTAAAGTAGCAAAGTCGAAAGTTAGACCGTAGTACGCGAAGATACTTGTTAATGTTCATCCAGCAGATTCCTATTTTAGATCGTCTCGAAGCGGTATATTCCTAATGAATAGTTTCATCAGAAGACTATTGTCAATCTGTGGTGTCAAAAGGAAGTTCAAGGCTTGTGGTCTAGTCGTTTTGAAGTAAGATGGAATCGGATCCTTCCCATCTTGGTGATTCCTTTGAAGTTTTGAAACGACGGTCTTTGTCGATTAAAAACGCTTAGCGAAAGTTCTTAAGTTAAAACGAACGTACTCAGAATTTATAAATGAATACAGGGGGACGGGCTACGTATCCGAGGTGTCTACGACCCCACAGCAAATCTACAAAGCTTGGGTTCGTAAGTAATGCTTCGTGTTGTACTTCGTCACATAAGGCGTTGAATGACATTCTTATAGTAGGACCGACCACTCAAGGATAGCTGTCTAACGGATCATTCTCTACGTGACATCTCGGATGTTTGATCAGCTTTGCACTTTTGATATTAGAAGCAAATATACTGCTTCAAGAGCTCTGACTTCAAAGGTGTAATGGGACGAATGTATTATTCGCAGTTTTGATACATCGTGGCAGCAATTGAAGCAAAGCTTACTTTTCCGATGGCACACATTCTTCAGGAGGCAGTGTAATTTCCGAAATTTGACTTGGGAATCGTTTACCTTGCAGAGCTCTGCCATCGAATTCGAGGGCTGGTAACATCAGTGGAGTAGATATTGATATTCGTCTTTGTTATTGCGGGTTGATGTCGACTTGTTCATACTCATATTTTTTTATGATGCTAAGTTTCTTCTGTTCGTCAATGCGACGGACTTTTTTGGAGCAAGTTACCCGTGTAGATCTAGGGAAATGCATCGAGGCCAAGGAAAGCTCAGTTTTTGACGTCGCATCAAGAGCCAATGAGATTTCGCCACCGACGGATCCTTACTTCTGAGGTCTGCGGGAGGTAGATGTAAAGGCTGCAAAGCAGCTACTTCAACGGACGGTGGGCACCGCTCACTGCCGAGCAATTGCAAACAAATGGGTGCTCATCAGCTATGATCCAAATAGCCCTTCGTTAGTGCACCATAAGTTAGAATAAGAAAAATGGATTGCATTGTTAGAATAAGGGAAAAGTGAGACCGTAATAATGCAATAGTTTTATGTTCGAAGCGATTTTGCCTTGCATCGACATCTTAATTAAGTTACGATTAATAATAATAATAATGATAATGATAATAATAATAATAATAATAATAATAATAATAATAATAATAATAATAATAATAATAATAATAATAATAATAATAATAATAATAATAATAATAATAATAATAATAATAATAATAATAATAATAATAATAATAATAATAATAATAATTAATTTTTTTTTGAGGTAGGGCAGAAAATGTCTACACACCACCATAGCGACGTCTCAAACTATGGCTGTGCGGGGATAGCATATGCATGCTGACCCGCTAAAAACTCCCCTTTCTCTGTTTCAGGGCGGAATTTCCCAGCCCGGAACCGCATTGAATGCGCATAACTTCAGGCTGGGCGCTCTGGTGTTCTTAGCTCATCGTTTCACCTGCGTCCAGGCGCCTCTTTTTGCGTCGGAGGATTCTCTCGACGTGTCTTGTTATTAGTTTCCAGTTTTGCTCGTTACTTACGAGCAGTTTGGCAACGTTTTGTGGCCTCCAGGTTCCATCGATCTGCGATTCAAGCAGCTCTCTTTCTGTTTGCCACTGAGTGCATGAGAAAAAAGTATGTTCTGCGTCATCTATATCGGCATCGCCATACACGCAGCTTGGCTGTTGGCGTAGTCCTCTTTGGTGCAGGTACTTTCCGAAGTATCCGTGCCCAGAAAGCAGCTGTGTCAAATAGTAGTTTACTTCACCGAAGTCACGGTTGCTCCATATTTTTACGTCAGGTATTTGTTTGGCAGTCCACCTACCGGTTGCTTCGTTTGTCCAGCGATCTTGCCACTGTTGCATAGTTTCCTCTCTGGGGTTGGTGTCAGGTTCTTGGTTATTTTGGCGCTTTAGCCAGGTGCGCCGTCGCTCTCTGGCCTTCAGATCTATGGGGATTTCGCTGCTAATCACCAAGACTGCTGCTGTCGACACTGTCCGGTATGCGGACGTTACTCTAAGTGCCGCCGTCCTCTGGACGGCCAACAGTGTTTTGCATTTTTGTTGTATGGTCAGGGTGTCTGCCCATGCTTCAGAGCCGTAAAGCAGTATTGAGTTTACTGTTGACATCAGCAGTTTACGCTTGCCCTCAGCTGGGCCACCAACGTTTGCCATCAGCTTACTGAGTGATGCCACTGCCCTTGACGCTTTTTCCACTGTGTGGTTTATTTGGGTCCAGAAAGTCATTCTTGGGTCGATACGGATGCCTAAGTAGTTGAGTGATAATTTTGTTTTTATTATGTCGTCGCTCACGTGCATGTTCACTTCGAGAGGGATGTGCCGTTTTGTTAAAATTATTAGTTCTGTGGCGAGCTTTAGACCGTGGGTTTCGAACCAAGCCATTGCTCGCATCATGTCGCGTGCCTTAATGATGGGGGCGATGTCGTCGGCGAACCCGACCAGGTTGCAGCCGTCTGGCATTTCTATTGAAAAGATGCTGTCATAGCTAGCGTTCCACAGGTCCGGGCCGAGGATAGAGCCCTGTGCTGCACCCGAAGTGACGGTCTTTCGCCTGGTCCCACTTTGCGTCTGGTATATCAGCTCTCGTTTGCATAGGTAGCTGCGGACCATGCGCATCAGGTAGGCTGGTGCTCCGAAGCGTTTTTCTAACGCGTCGATGACGTCAGTCCATCGCAGACTGTTGAAGGCGTTTCTAACGTCAAGAGCGGCCACGAGCACTATTTTTTTGGAGTAGGCGTTTCCTCTCTGTGCATCGCTTACCGCTTCTATGACGCACTGCAGCGCTCCAGCTGTCGATCTACCTGGTCGAAAGCCATGTTGTCTATTTGATAGGCCACCTGCCCTTTCTATGGCTGTAGATAGCCGAGGTTTTAATAATCTTTCTAGCAGTTTCCCCGCTGTGTCAAACATGCATAGCGGGCGATATGCACTTGGTGTAGCTGGGTCTCCTTTCCCTTTGTCTATTAGCATTAGGTGCTGTCGCTTCCACACCTCTGGAAAAATTCCTTCCATCAAGCAAGCATTATACATGTTTAGCAGGATTTTCGGGCGTGCGTCTGTTATGGCTTTTAGTGCTTCGGATGGAATCCCATCGGGTCCGGGTGCTTTGATGTTTTTCAAAGACTTTGCTGCCGATCTGAGTTTTTTCTCTGTAAAGAAAGGAGGCTCTTCGAGGGCGGGCGTCTCTGGGTCGGTGCGTCGTTCGTGCTGTGGGAAGAGCGTGTTGACTATATTGGCCATGACGTTTTCGTTGAGTTCCGGAGTCGGCCATTGCGCTCCTAACTTGCGCGTTACGATTTTGTAGCCAAGACCCCATGGGTTGGTATTTATGTCGTTTCATAGCTCTTTCCATTTGCTCTTTTTGCTGTGGACAATGGCAAGTTTAAGGCGCTTTCTAGCTTCTTTGTGCTCCTCGCTTTCCGCCGTAGAACTGCTTCGAGATCTGGCTCTAGTCATTTTCCTTCTCGCGCGTAGGCAGGCTTTTCGGAGCTCCGCGATCTGCTCGTTCCACCAGTAGGCAGCTTTCCTTTTAAGGAAGCTCGTCGTTTTGGGCATCGCTGCGGCGCAAGAATGCTCTATGGCGCGCATGGTGTGGCGTACTATGCTTCTTGCATCCCTAGGGTCTACGGCTGTTTCCATACTTGCGTCGAGTACTTCGATGAGTTTCTCGGTGTCCAGTTTTTTCGCGATCCACCTTCGGGTGATTTTCTTATCATGGTCGGGCCGACGTCTATGGTTTGAGTTTATGGAGAAGCAGATATACTGGTGGTCACTGCCCGTGTAGTCCTCCAAGACACCCCACTCCTGTAGTTTACTCGCTGCTCTTTCTGTCTGGGATTGTACCCTCGCATCTTGGTCTGCAAAAAGTGGGTGTGGACTTCATTTGCGACCACTAGCCCGAGCCTGGCAGCCATGTCAAGTACCCGTCTGCCCCGGGGGCTTGTTGTCGGCATGCCCCACTCGATGGCTCTAGAGTTGAAATCACCCGCGATGATCAAGTCTCCGCCAAACTGTTGTGCTTGGTCTTCTATTGCGTCTAGCTTCGTCTTAAATTCATTTATACTGTCACTAGGCATAAGTTAGCAGCTCATGATTGTACAGATTTTAGTTTGTGCCCATACGAAGCCTTGTCCGGCACCACTTCTTATGACGGTGAAGTTGTTTATGTTTGGCAGCCAGATGGCTGCCGTCCCGGTGTTGTCAGTTAGGAATGTACCATTGTTGGGAATCTTGTACTGCTCACTGATGATGACAACATCAACCGCCTTCCCTAGCACGAGCTGAGAGAGAAGCGAGTCGGCTGTCTTGCTCCGGTGCATGTTTGCTTGGAGGATCTTCATGTTTGGGCTCTTACCAATGCACATTTGCTGGAGGCAGGGATGTGGTCAACTGGTTTCAGTCCGGCCGTGACGCACACGCAGCATTTTGGAGGATTTTTGCATTCCTTGTGCTTGTGTCCAATTTCGCCGCACCGGATGCAAAGGTTTCTTCTGTCTGGGCCTTTGCACTCTCTTTGGGTGTGACCCGACTCGAAACATCTAAAGCAGTGCGTGGGGATTGTTTGCATGCGCATTCTGGCGTGAATCCAGCCAACAGTTATTCTTTCTGCTTTGAGAAGCGTCTCTGCAGCTTCGGTTTGGAGTGTGACATATGCTCTCACTTGTTCCCGACTATTTGGTTTTGTCACCACTATTTTTAGTCGGTCCCCTATGTCCGGGAGGATCTTCTGTATGGCTTCCTCGACTTCGTTGGCTGTAGTGAGTGCGTCTAGATCCCAGGTTTCCAGCGTGTTCGTCGGTTTGAGTTCCTTTACTTCCGCTGATTTTTGTAGGGCACCTTTGATTTTATTAATGAAATCGGTGCTCACTTGAGTGCCTTTTTTCATTTCTAGTAGTAGCGCTCCAGTCATTGTTTTTCGAACTGCATGAACTTCAATGTCAGCGTCGTTTGGGTCCACAGTTTCCTTAAGGCTTTTAAGTATGTCTGCATAGGTGTGTCCATCGTTTGGTTTCACAAGAAGGGCTTCATTTTTTGGCCGTCTTTTTTGAGTGCTGCCTTTCTCTGAGTTTGACTTGACTCCTGAGGGTTTATTTTGTTCGCCGCCAGTTGTTTGTTTGGGTGCGCTGGATTTTTGCCTGTGTGCTTTATCAGCCTTTGACTACACAACCTGTCAGTTTGCGCCTGTGCTCGTGGCGCATGGTTTCTTTAAGTTTGGTGTGTCGACGTCCACTGGGTTTGGGAGGGGCCGTTTTGACTGCGGAGCGGCAGAGGTTTTCGGCGTAGTCGATTCATCCACATTGTTTTTTTTAATGTCGCTTATGCGTTTACCTTCAGCCAGGAGTCTTAGCCAGTTTCGTCGGTATGTTTCCACTTGGTCGAGGATTTCGTCGAGTTCGCCGACTCCTTGCTTAACATCTCTAGAAAGGTTTTTTTGGATCTTCATTGCGGCTTTCGTGTTCCGCAAAACCTGGCGGCACTCTTGCAGTGCATTTTCTTCTTCCCTATATTATGCTATATTATAAAGGGCCTTACCTCAGTCAACACGGCTCCATCGATCTATCGATGGATCAACCACTTTCTTAGCGACACGCGGGACCTTACGACCTTGACGAAAAAGTGAAAGGCAGGCGTGTGGTCCCCACGGACCTTACCCTCTTCACGAAGAAGTGAAAAGTACACGTTTGCAACGTAAAGATGTCTCGCAAAACAAGCAGCTAGCGCACTTCAATTTCGTTTTCCGCGACGAAAGTGAAGACGTTGGCTCTTTTCATAGTTTGAAAGCCCAACAAATTCTCGAGTGCGAGTTCGATTCCCGATACGTACATAGTTTTATTTTATAAAAATGAGATTTACATTTTTTATTTCGCCTTGATTTTTATTTTTTAACATACATATATAATATTAAAATGAAGCCGTAACTATTTTTTTCAAAAACTATTTAAAACTCTATTTAAAAGAAGTTTGAACAATTATAAAAATTTTTTTTTTGCATTATTCAGATAGCAGAAATATTTCAGAAAAAAAGTTATTTCAATATTATTGTATCATGGTCGCAATAATGCTGTTTCAAATGATACGTTTTGGCTTCAAGCCATTGTGTATTGATGTATTGTATGGTTAGTGCTTATATTTTTCGAATACCCTTAGTGTGCTATAATTTATTAAATTTCTCATTATCAATTAACATTTTTAATGCCTTTAACATTCTTCTCCTACCTGAGTTTCTTTACTTTTGCACCTCTAATTAGGGCATTAGGACTTTCGTAACGAAAGTTTTGTTATCATGGTATTAGCAACAAATAATTTGCTTGCAACAATAACAGCAATATCGCGACAACGGCTATGTAACTTAGTACATAATTCAGTAATCTTAAGAATTTGTCAATGGAATGATGGAAAATTAATTACATACATATGTTCTTTAAGAACAAATTCATTGATTTCTATTTAAGAAAAAAACGTTTATTTCTTAAAATTATCGATCTGATATACATATCTAAAAATAGTTTTAAATCTCGATCGGAATTTTTGTATGCAATGTTTCTCACCACAAGAGTACTTGGACATCTATTGCGATGTGAAGTATGCCTTTGATGATATCAAGTAACGACGCAACGCTCTGTGTATGCGATAAACTTTATTATCGTGCTACCACATTTTCGTTTTTTTTTATGTACAGATAGCTTCGCAACTTTTACCTTTCGATACATAAATATTCGATGTTTTATTTATTTTTAATTTTTGCCTTTTCGCACGAAAAAAAAAGGTTAAAAGCAAAACAATACAAAATTAAATTTTCTTAATCCCTAAAGCAGTTTTTCAGAAAAATAACCTTTCGTCAACACAGCAAAACAAGAACATTATGCAGGTGCATTGAGTACTATGGATCAGACGGGCTACAGTCGGCTCAAAGCGGAGCGAAATAGCGTTACGCCACGTTTCCACTGTCACTCAGTTGGCGAACAATTTAAACAACTGTTTAAGATTTTGTAAGATGAACGACTTTTTTAAATTGCAATATTTTGATAAAGATTTTGAAAAAAGTTCTAATGGAAGATAGGCTATTAGTAATGTCAATGCCGACAAACTTTCCTCTCACAACTCAAACAACATTTGAATGCCAATACATGAGATTGCCGAAGATTTGTTTAAAAAAAAATTTTTTTTATTCATATTTTCATACTTTGGCGCACTTAATTATCACCCGTTTGTTGAGTGGTGAGTTCATTTTCGGCTTCGCATCGATAAAATATCGCGTGGTCATCGTTTTGCTATCAGAATGTTTGTTTTCTTACTGCCGAAACAGCTGACTTTTGTTTTTGCTGTAAACAGCGCGATAAAATGCCTTTCGTGTATTGAATTTCCTGCGAGGATAGAGCTCACGTTGATTTTTTCATCCTGCTCACAAACTTGCTCGTTTCGCAAATCGAAAAAGTCTTGTGAAAGTGAAAGGAGGAGCAATAATTTTTTGGTTTTCAAAAGGAAAACGAAAGGTGAATGTGAAAACCGGAGCTTTGCTTCATATGTGGGTTTTTTGGATGTAGCCATTCAAGCTGAAGAGCCCAGACACAGCAGTAGTTATAACTACAACAGCCGTGGCTACAGTTACAGACGCACCCACAGCAAAAAAAAAAAATATTTAATATCAAATTTGAAAATATATATTTAAAAATTAATAAAATGACAACTTTCATGAATAGCTTCTAACCATTTTCGTAGGATCATTAACCGCATCGTGATAGATTGAACGTTGGTACTTGTGGAGTGTGTGTGTATCCGTTTAAGTTGATCGCTGGCACACACGAATGAATTATAAGTGAAGGCACACATAACATGAAATGTTGCCAACCTTTTCTGTTGTGATTATAATTTCTTATGTGCTATTTTTGCCCGCTTATTATTTCTATTTATTCCCCACGGTGATTTGAAGAATCACAGCCGATACATGCAAGGTAGTGTCTTCTTATTAAGCACAAAAATTAATCTAGATCTGGCGGTATTCATTACCAAAATGCAGGCTAAATTGTGAACTAACGGTCAGCGGGAGTTCTATCTATTTTCTTACGTTTTTTCGGCTTTTGAAAAACATCTGTAATAAAGATAGAGATTCTGTATGTATTTTTGTACTTGATGATGCCACACTTTAAAAACTTACAGTATTTTTTTTATTTGAATGGTATAAAGCCATCGATATGCCAAAATGTACCTCATTTTATACCATCATTAAAATCCGCACCATGCCTGGATTTTACGCTCCGCATTTAAAGATTGGTTAACTTTAGATTAAGTTAGTCTAGCAGAGATGCGGTATTGTGTTTGTATATTGCCACTCATACATCCCTCAAAAATTCAGCTGTAGAGGGCACGATTTATGAATTTAATTAAAATACTCAAAAATACTTAGAAATAAATGAAATTAATAATATTTTTTCATTAATCTAGCATTACTTTTTGGCAATCAACAACATTTTCTGGAGGATTTCAGCTATTTTCATAAGTTACTTTAGCTTTATTATGACCTGAAGAGTTGGCAGCACTGCTCCGAATGCAAAAGTAGTTGGGTGTTGAACGCTTCCATTGATATGACCGATATTGGCTGAAACTGATGAAATATCGATGTTACAATCGATGTTTTCCCACCATTACCGTGCGTCATTTCGCATAGCTTATTACTGAGGTTTGATCTAGCGAGTTGCCGGTTTTTTATTTTTGTGAATTGAAACTAAATTACATGGATATAGAATTACCATACTCGGTCGAGTATGCCAAAAGTGGCCGAGCATCGTGTAAGGGATGCAAAACGCCAATTCCAAAAGATTCAATAAGATTGGCAATTATGGTTCAGGTATGTAGGTGTCTGAATACTTATTTGTATATTAATTATGTTCTACTGGAAGCACATAAATAATTATCATTGTTGAACTGGATTAAAAAACAACATTTACATACTAATGTAAATGTTTTGGAATACGTGAACTCTGTGCTTACTAAATACTACAAATTTTTCTTTATTAGTCTCCCTTTCATGATGGAAAAGTTGCACAATGGTATCATAAGAACTGTTTTTTCAAGAAACAAAGACCGGCGTCTGTGGGTGACATTAAAAACTTTGAAAATTTAAGATATGCGGATCAAAAAGAAGTCGAAAAACTTATAGGTACGTAAAGTAGAAGAAATAGTTTATTTATGAATATTTTAAACTATGTTCGATTTGATAAAGGAACTGGAGATCAAATTGTGGAAAGTATTACTGGTAAAAAACGTTCGAAAGAGGAAAGTCAAGCTTTAAAAGATTTCGGAATTGAATACTCCAAATCAGGTCGAGCATCATGCCGTGGTTGCGAATTAAAAATAAGTAAAGATGAAGTCCGGGTATCAAAGACCGTGTATGATACAGAAGTGGGAATGAAATATGGTGGCCAGAAATTATGGCATCACTTGGAATGCTTCGCTAAAATGCGATCGGAAGTTGGTTGGTTTGACACTGGAGAAAATTTACCTGGCTATAAGCAGTTGAGTGCCGAGGATAAATCGGAGGTTAAAAAGTATCTACCGTAAGTAAACTCATTATTTGTAAATAAATGTTTGTTTTTATTTTAATAAACAACTAGTGAATGAGGTGGAATTTTTTAATTTTTATCCCAGTACATGTTCTACAACATCTTATTTTTAGTAGTTTTTTCTGTAGTGCATTTTTTAGCCGAAAACTTACCCATCCATTTTTTAAACTTGTACTTCTAATTTGAAACCAACTTTAAATCTGGCAACTTATTTGTTTGAGAAATATAAAATATATATTTATATATCTATGTATATAACAGTCTGATAAAATATGGGGCAATTAATGAAAGTATATGCTGTTATATATACATACTATATGTTCTTAACATATTAGACTTTCATTGCCATTAGTATCGCTATTAATGTGTGACGGGGATAATACTGCAATGTATTTTAGTATAGTTGAGGTTCACCTATCTACGCAGTCTTTGAAATGTTTGTGTTTATAGTATACTAATCTTTTTTGTGCTTTATTTTTATTCAGAGTAAACATTTATTTAATATTCTGTTTAACCGACTTTTCGTACTATTCATTTGACGGTTCGTCGATTGCTGGTACTTCTCTTCCGTTTATAAACGGTGTTGGGCAGCAAAACATTTTGGAAGTAGTCGGCAAGTGCTTTGGCTCATTGTCAATGCGGGGCCAGTTTCCTGAAGTCCTTATTGGCATTGCGGACTCATTTGTTGAGCCTAGTGATGAATGAGCTCTTCAAATCGGAAATTTTTAACTTTTTGTGAATAATTTGTATGCAGAGAGCTGTTGGGATCTTTCCTTTTCTGATAACATTTGAAAACTTAACATATTTTTGTACCCGCTACCCATAGGGTAGAAAGGTATTATAACTTTGTGCCGGCAGAAAAAGTATGTAACCAGGTAGAAGGAGGCATCTCCGAACATATAAAGTATATAGATTCTTGATCAGCACTTTTTGACACGTTCACTTTCGTCCTCGCAAATCGACAAAAATTGAACAACAAGCTTAATTTTAAAGCTAGAATTGAATTTTGGTAAATACAATACTAACTATAGTCCTTAAAAGTTATTACTAGAGGTCTTGCTTTGGCTGACAATCTGGTATTTATTAAGTGTAGTACCATATCAATATACCAAATATAATAGTAAGTGGAAGTGCGTCGCGAAACAGAATTTAGTCCATTGCTTGGGTTTATAACGAGTCAAGGTTACATTTTGGTGTCACAAGATCTCTAGAGTGTTTTGTTATATTCAAGCTATTTAGTGTTCCCCTAGTGAGTTTCGGCGCTCTTCCCTCTGACGTTGGTGAAGCTCCCGAATTTCGTGTTGATTAATAACTTTTTTCCACAATATTTATACAGAACGATTTATTTGAATCTTTTTTCATTAATATTGTTTTTAGTTTAATTTACTTTTGCTTTTTTATTGTTTGTTTTGCCAGTTCACAAAAAAAAAGGAATCTTGAAAGATTCAAAGGATTCAATGTAAAAAAAAAAATTTTTGTAGATTCACGAAATTTGAGAAATATTGCATTCTTGCTATAAAAGATGATCAATATGCGCTAAGTTCGTCAACTTTCAATAGCTAAATAGTGTTTAACATAAAGTAACAACATAACAATAATATCGAAATTTTCGGGATTATATATTTATAAAAAATTAAAATTAAAAAAAAGGTGAAAAGCATGAAAAAGCCAAAGCCTGAAAAAGTGGAAATTTTGCCTTTTTTTAAGTAAAAAATAATTTAAAATATAAACATCTTGGTATTTGAATTTTTGTTCCTTTTACATACAGTAAAAATTAATAAAGATTATTGGAAACAAGAAATTTAAATCGATTACTATATTTTTACGAATTTAACATCACCTTAAAGTCAGAAGTGACAAACATATATCCACTTTTGCTCGCGGTATGTCTTCTAAGTTGAATTAGCTTTACTTATACCATAACCATTTATTATTCCCGGTCAGATTCAATTTTGTCATTCACTGAACACAAAATAAACTGGAATGAACTTTAGACACACGCGTTCGCTTACACATTCAAAAAGTGACTTGTTACTTACCGACAGTACTTTTAAATACAAAAGCGCCATCGAATGCAATTTACTATTTTTCATTAACTTTTGAATAAAACATATTAATAATAGTATATAATTTCATAAATATAATAAATTTTATTTTATATAAACATTTTTTTGCTCATAACTTGTATATTCTGTTACTATTTCTTTCAAATATAAACAAGTTGAAGCTGCGAATAAACTGGATAATAATAAATGATCCATTTATATTGTTTTTTCTTACAGAGCAATTAAATCTGAAGATACACCAGATGCTAAAAAGCCGAAACTGGAGTTAGAAGATGAGTCTGAGCAAAACGAAAAGGATATAAAATTGAAAAACCAGAATGACATCTTATTTAAATTTCGCGATGAATTGAAGACTTCAGTAAAGAAGTCAGATATTGAGAAACTTTTAAAATATAACAAACAGGAACCCATACTCGGCGATTCTGAGAAACTCTTGGATCAAGCAGCTGATTTGCTGGCCTTTGGCGCTATTGAAGCTTGTGCTGATTGCAAAAGTTGTCAGTTTACTTTTAATAAATTTGGTTATAGTTGTAATGGTAACATTTCGGAATGGTCTAAATGCACAAAGGTATTAGTAGAGCCTAAGCGTTCGTCATGTAAAATTCCAAATGAACTGAAATTATTATATCCGGGTTTTAAAACATATAAAAAAAAAAAAGAAATAAGGATTATTCAGTACACACCCCCAAGTGCTTCAACTATAGCTAAGGACATTGCAATTAAGAAAAATCCTGAAGAACTTGAAGGGTTAGTAACAACAATACATATGCTATTTATCTATATATATTCGTAAAATTCGTAAAATATCTAAATTTGTTGTTGTTTTAGACCAAAAGTAAAAAGGGAGCGACCACCACTATATAATTTTACATTTTCAACAATTGGGCTGAAGGATTGCGAGATGATAATAAGAAAACGTATTGGAAAATTAGGCGGTAAATATGATTCAAAAATTTCTGAAGATGTCACTGCCATAATATCAAATGAAATTGAAGTTGAGAAGCAGAGTTCTCGCATGAAAAAAGCTAAAGAATTTGGCATACATATTTTACCAATGAAATATATTGATTGCGTTGAAAGCGATGGTTCGGCTGCACTCACCCTTATAAATAGTATGACACTTTGCGATTGGGGTACGGATCCGTCAAATCGAATTCCTCATGACGAAATAAAGAAGTCAAAGTCGAAAAGTATCTACACTAAATCCGTGCCAAAGTCCATGACCCTTAAAGTTAAAAATGGACTTGCTGTTGATCCAGATAGCGGCTTGGAGGATATTGCACACGTATATGTGAAAGGAAAAAATAAGTATAACATTGTGCTCGGATTGACTGATATACAGCGCAATAAAAATTCTTACTATAAACTTCAACTATTGGAATCAGACAAGCAAAATAAGTAAGTATTTCTAAAATTAAAGATTCTTATTCCTGCTGCCCATCGCGTAGAATTGAATTATAGCTTAGCGCCAACAGGGAGCGTATATAAAATAACAACCAGAAACGGGTAGCTCTGATTCTATATCAAAGGGTAAAGATTGACTTACCTTGTAGACCCACGAAGACTCCTGCTTAACAAAATGCTTATACCCACCCGTACCCACAGAGAAGAACTATAGTCTAATTTGTACCTAAATAATATATATGTACATATATCAGCGATGCCATCCGAGACGATATAACCATGTCTGTGCGACTTTAAGAGATCAAGTATGCTTAAGATTTTTGCCACGCCCAAGTCCAACCCCACAAAAAAAGCAAGCCATTTTTGGTACATAAAATATTAACAATAGATTTTACGATCCCTGAGAAGTTGTTTGCGATCAGATAAAAACCTCAAAAGTTATTTAAGCAATAATTATATAAGCCGTATTATCGATTTAATATTTTTTTAATTTAAATTTTCAATCATCAGGTATTGGATCTTTCGTTCTTGGGGTCGTATCGGCACAACTATCGGTAATTCAAAGGTAGAAAATTTTAATACTGTAATAGAGGCAATTCACAGCTTTAACGAGGTATACGCAGAAAAAACTGGAAATGAATTTGAAAACAGAAATAACTTTATTAAATACCCTGGTCGAATGTACCCAATAGATATTGAATATGATGATGATAACAAGCTTGAAAATGCTGAACAGGTTTCACATATTCCATCTAAGTTAGACATCGCCCTACAAAATTTAATCAAGCTAATTTTCGATGTGGATTCCATGAAAAAAACAATGGTAGAATTTCATATAGATATGGAAAAAATGCCATTGGGTAAACTAAGTTTAAAGCAACTGCAGTCGGCATATAATGTTATAAATGAAATATATGAATTGATCCTGAAACAGGCTTCAAATGCTCGTTTTATTGATGCAAGCAATCGATTTTACACATTAATTCCCCACAATTTTGGGGTAAATGCACCACCATTAATTGAAACGGTTGAACAAGTTGAAAGTTTGCGACAAATGCTAGACTCCCTTTCTGAGATTGAAGTAGCTTACAATATAATAAAGAACGAAAATAATGTTGATAATATCAATCCAGTCGACAAACATTATGAACAACTAAAAACACATTTGGTATCATTGGACAAAAAGAGTGACGAATTTGTTATTCTAAACAATTACGTTCAAAATACGCATGCATCTACTCATAGCTCATATGAGCTGGAAGTTATTGACGTATTTAAAGTATCACGTCAGGGCGAAGCGCGTCGATTTAAACCATTCAAAAAGTTACATAACCGTAAATTGTTGTGGCACGGTTCACGACTTACTAACTTTGTGGGCATTTTGTCGCACGGACTAAAAATTGCGCCGCCAGAAGCACCACCAACTGGTTACATGTTTGGAAAGGGCATCTATTTTGCCGATATGGTGTCCAAATCGGCAAATTATTGTTGTACCAGTCAGCAAAACTCTACAGGACTGATGCTTCTTTCTGAAGTAGCATTAGGCGACATGATGGAGTGTACTTCTGCCAAATATGTTAAACAGTTGCCGAAAGATAAACACAGCTGTTATGGTCGTGGTCGCACAATGCCAAACCCAAAAGAGTCGCACATTCGGGATGATGGCGTTGAAATACCTTTAGGAAAACCTATAACTGATGACGCTTTGAAGTCATCCCTCTTGTACAATGAATTCATCGTATACGACGTTGCACAAGTTAATGTTCAATATTTGTTCCGCCTTGAATTTAAATATAAGTACTAATAAACAAACCATGTAATTAATAATCGAAGTAAAATTTCATTCCATAATAATTTTTACAAAAATGTCAGCAAAATTATATATTAAAACGTAATTTACTGCGAACTATAAAAGCAAATCGTTATTTCTTTGTCGATTCTTACTATTATTAAAAAAAATAAATAAATATAAACTGATAAAACTGTCCCATATTGAGTAGTTTCACAAAAATTATGAATGTATTAATCTACAGAAAATTTTGGTGACTGCACCTGCCGAAACAAAAGAAATAAAGAATTGCAGGCGCTATTCTTATGACGCAAAATAAATGAAAGCTTTGCAGTCGAGAACATAACAAAATGCCAGCAAACTCTAAAGGCTCTTCTCGCGAAAATTTGTTCGATGTGAGAAAGCGCACATACGATGATTATTAAAACAAAACCAAAACTACGAAACTGTGCAGCTGAACAGTAGTAATAGAGGAAAATAAATCAATGAAAAGGGGGCTCTGACCTGATGTCGCGAATTGTATATACATATGCGAGCTTTGTTCCGCTTTAAAGGCAATAAATAAGTCGGTTTCCGAATTCATTAATTTTTTTCTTAGAAAAAAAAAAATGAAGTACATTAATCATTTATTATAGTTTCTGCTCTGTAATTGATACGCGTTCTTTTTGAATTTCTTATCAGGCGCAAAAACAAACAATGCAGATGGTCTTCCGACTCGTGAACATGCTACATATAATTGACTATGGAAAAAAACATGGAAGTTCTAGATTCAAACCACATACTTTCAAGGATTGGCCTTGTGATTTATTGATGGTCATGGTAAATGCAAGACGTATCGGAAATTGAAGTTTTTTAAATTCAAACTGCAAATCGTTTGGGATCATCAGGATCCTCGGAATGAGAACTTCGTCACCTTTGAATTTTCCTTTCAGTATTGTCGCATAAATTACATTGTTAATCAATTTTCTAACCACCAAACGTGTGCGGCTGCCCAATGCAAACGCTAGGATGCGAGGTGTAATCATTGCAGCCATCGTATCGGAATGTTCTTCGATTCAAATCAGCACTTGATAAATGTATTGTTCTGCGTCTCAAATAATCTATTTGTTGACCTCTGTTGCTCGCTCGAGGATTTTGCATTGTCGATAGAGCTGTTCTATGGGCTGCCTCACGCTGCTCTTCTGACTGAGAAGCACGAGGTCGAGCCATACTAACGGTGCGCTGTTCACGTGCAATTTCTTGTTCAACTTCAGCCTTTTCCGTTGCAGTTTTTCGAATCCCTCTTGCATTACGGCTTTGGCGGGAGAGTCAATCGTCTTGGTCGCGGCATTAGTAATTAAACTTCATTTCACCTAAATTTATATAGCACGTCAGTTTGGCTTCGTTTAATCTAATAAAAGTTATATTTCTATTTTGCCGTACATATCGTCGCAACACTGCTGAAACAATCGAAACACTTAGTAAATGCTCTCTATGACGATTTTGAGCGGTATATATATTCTTGATCAGCGTCAACAGCCGAGACGATCTAGCCATGTCTGTCTGTCCGTCTGTGTGTCTGTCCGCCCGTCCGTATGAAACACTTGATCTCAGAGACTATAAGAGATAGAGCTTTAAAATTTTTCGACAGCATTTGTTATGTTTGCACGCAGATCAAGTTTGTTTCAAATTTTTTTCCACGCCCACTTCCGCCCCGCAAATAAAAAAATCGAATAACAAGCGTAATTTTATTTCTTTTATTTAAAATGGGTAGCGGGTATCTCACAGTCGAGTACACTCGACTGTAGCTTTCTTACTTGTTTATTTTAATCAATTAAAAATTATTTTATTATTTTTCATTTATATGTATTTATTATTTTTCGGCCGCTCTTTCATTTACTGGAAATATATCTAATGTTTTGTATTTAATTTGGAGAAATTTCTCTAAATATTTTTATTAAATAAGTTCGACAGCTGCGAAAAAAAATCAAACTTGCTTGATCGATCAGAGTGAAGCTGATTAGAACTCTTATGCTTATAGTTAAGAGTTAAGCTCTCACCACGCGCCGGTCCGAAGAACTTAAACAGGAATTTATGCAAAGTCTAATTGAATTTAATTCCAAAAGATTGCTTGTAACTTTAATTTCTTAAAATTTTATATATCTTACTTAGTTTTTACCATTTACCATTATTGCTTCATATGAAATATATTTTAATAAATAAATAATACTTTATGAAATATAAGCATGGGCATTTTAGAATAGGATTTTAAAACTTATGTATATGCATTTTCAAAATCTTCAAGCGATTTAGTTATAAATTCATAAATCTCATTAATTTGCCTTTCCAATTTTTCTGAAAAAAAGATTGGTTGTTATTGAATGTAAATAAACTTAATATGGATTATTCTTACCTTTATCAGACTCAACGTTTTTGCTGTTCATGCCCTCATATTCACTACTTGTATTATCCGCAAATACACTTTTTAATTTTGGTAATACTAATAGCAGACAAATTATTCCAATAAATTTAACTATTTTCTTAAAAATCAATAATTTTAAAATTATTTTTCCGAGGGTAAAAAGACTTATTTTAGATTTTAATTTATCTAAAAATGTTATGTGTGAATTATATGGAATAGAATGAACTGGCTGATAATATGGAGGTTGTTCCGAATTAAATACTGGTAGATGACCGTAAGCCGGTCCAGGTGGTAAATAGCTATTGTCTTTGGGGGGATGGTAATCATAGCCTCCTCCGGTAGAGTCTGGAGGGGGACCATATGCAGAAATCGGTGGTAATGCAGCTGTAGGTAAGTAATTTGTATCTTTTGGCGGATTGTAATTGTAATCACCAGCAGAATTATCTGTTAAAATAAAGTTATACAACTGTAAAAAATATAGTTAAAATTAAATGTATTACACCTACACCTATACTTTTAGATGATAATGTGTCGCCCATGACAATGACAAACCAAATATATGAATTTATTTTTGTTTTTGCTCGCTGCATTGACATAACAGAAAAACACTTTTCAGCACAAACACTTTCATAGGCTTCACCGTTACTTCTCTATTTCCCGATGAATTTATTGCGCTGGTTTCGTTGCTTGCAGAAGAATATCTTGAATTACAAAGACAAAATTACTGAGAACACTAATGTATAGTGGAGTCCTAATTTCTTGTGACGGTCAGTATCGACTCGGGATGGACGGACAAAAAAAAAATACTCAATTCACTTAAGACTCTTATCTTATTCTGTACAATGGTTCTTCATATTACGAATTATTAATCAGAATATTATCTTTAAAATACTTATTAATAATAAGTTTAAGGTTTTAGCTACCCACCATAATATGTTTTATGGGAATTTTGCAACGCATCCGTGTATGTATCCCGAGTAACAGATACATCAGATGTTTGAACACATGTTAAAATGCACCAAACGTATGTAAATACAATTAGAAAATAATTTCTCATTTTTTACAACTGACCACAACATAACCGTTAGCAAAACTCAAATGAACACAGGTTCCACAAACTAATACGTTATAAACCAGGTTTCTATATGAGTAGGTTTAAAATGCAAAAAGTAATTTTGTTTGTAAATGAGTAGTAGACAACTAAACTTAACCTTAATACCCTGGATTTTACAAGGCAAGAACTCATGTAGAGTTAAGTAAACTGCAGTTTGAAAGCAAACTTATGTACAAGAATAAATATATCTTTTTCGAATAATTTTTCATCAATATAGAAAATTTTAAAAATCTTTATTTTATCATTTACAAATAATATATGTTAGCGACAGGGTATCACTCTTTCAACTAATCAAATATACTGTACATTTTTGGGATCAATTTCGTATTCAAGAGGCTACTACTGAAGTGGTACGTGCTTTCCGATTTTTCAAGTACGTGATATTATACTTTTCTGAATGTGGGCGGTGACGAATAGCTGATAAAACTTTCACTACGCATCTTAGGCAATATATTTTCATTCATTTCATATATATGTACATAAATACATATGTGTAATTATATGTATGTATAAACATGTTCCGTTACCATCTTGCATAGAAATTTGTGGAAAACAATTAAGAAAGCTGCAATCAAAAAAGATATTTTGTAACATAGTATATAAAAACTATACAATAAACAAAACAAAATAGCTTTTAAGGATTGATGAGTATTTTTTTTATTCGTTTTATATATAGCATCTTCATTTCTATTATTATTTATTAATATATCGAATAAATACTAAATTATACTGCAGGCTATATTTGGTACATTAATATAGTTCTACTACTAACCATTTAATATATAGATACTACTGTGGGCAAAAAGTAGTAAGACTTTTTAATTTATATTTCGTGCGGAAATCCATTCGTCGAAATATTTTGTTTCTAGGTTGGCAAGACTGTCAGTAACTTCTATGCCAAATATCACATCAAAATAATCATAAGTGTTTAATATATGCTTGTTTTTCTGAAGTACAAAAAGTGCATTCGGCGATTTTTACAATGAGTGAAATTATTTAACAAAGAAGTTCCATTAAATTTTGTGTGCAGAATTAAATTTCGGGCCGAAATGTTCCAAAATGTTGCAAAAGGCCTTCGGTGATTCTACCATGTCACAAAAAAATGTTTATAAGTGGTACAAAGACTTCAAGGAGGGTTAAGAAAGAGCACGTCAAAGTCGTTCAAAAATCAAGGTCATGATGACAGTATTTTTCGATTTTCGTGGTCCTTCCATCCGGCCAAACTGTTAATAAGGACTATTATTTGAACGTTATGCGTCGTTTGCGTGAAGCAATTCGTATAAAAAGACCAAAATGGATCAACAACTGTTGGTTTTTGCATCACGATAATGCCACCGTCGCATACTGCATTGATTCTTAGTGAGTTTTTTGCCAAAAATGCAACCAATTTTCGTTCCACAACCACCGTATTCGCCTGATTTAGCTCCGTGTGACTTCAGGCTGTTCAGAAAACTTAAACGATCGCTCCGGGGAAACCGTTTTGAGTCAATTGAAGACATTAAACGAGAATCGCTACGCGCATTGAAGGCTATTCCGGAAATCTACTTTAACAACTATTTCGAGGATTGGAAAAAACGTTTGCGAAAGTGTATTGTGGCCGGGGGGATTACTTTGAGGAGGACGAAATAGATATGGCCGAATAAATAAAGAATTTTAAAATTATGAACAAAGTCTTACTACTTTCTGCCCACAGTAGTACTGAAACTTTGGAAGCAAAACGTATTATGCTCAACAGCATTATTGCGACCCCAGAAGAGCCGAGCGCTGCGATGAGAACCCCAATTTTATCTTGCCGCGACAAAAGTCTCGAAGAAGAAGAGAGAGAGAATATTTTGTTTTTTTAAATACGATTCACATTTTTTTATTCCCATTCTAGCTTACTGAGAGAAGAAATAACTAATTGCGCAGTTCATACGGACAGTCGTACGACAGACACAAACTGCGAACCTTTGCTTTGGAAATAGGCTATCGCGAATTCACTTGCACGCCTGCACTGAAAATTGGCGATGGACAGACAGGGTCAGCGTTAAAATAACTGTATATTTGTTTAATGAATGCAGGAATGAAGCACGTAGCTTCTACCAGAGGGTCAAGCGTCTGACCCAAGGATTTAAGACTGGTGGAGTGGCGTGCAGGGACGATGATGGAAATCTTGTCACAGAAGCAGAGGTCGTGCTGAGGTTATGGAGGGATCACTTCTCGAGTCTGTTATCTGGCTCAAGCACAGACTCTGAAGACTATGATCCACGAACCCCAATCTATGGCACTGATATTGAAGTGCCAATCCCAAGTCATATCGAAGTCAAGGATGCAATCCAACGGCTTTAAAACAACAAGTCTGCAGGTGCAGACGGCCTGCCGGCAGAATTGTTTAAGGCAGCTGGTGATATATTGGTAGGAACATGCACCAACTAATCAGTAAGATATGGCTCACGGAGAGCATGCCCGAAGATTGGAACCTCAGCATGATCTGTCCCATCCTGAAGAAGGGTGATGCCACGGTGCGCACCAACTACCGCGGAATTAGTCTTCTTCCAGTTGCATACAAGGTCCTATTGTGTGAAAGACTGAAACCCCATGCTGAAGCACTGATTGGACCTTATCAGTGCGGGTTCAGGCCTGGCAAAATCCTGGAGAAGTCTTACGAAAACCAGAACGACACGTACCATCTCTTCGTCGACTACAAAGCCGCATTTGATCATTCGCTCGCTCTCGCAGTCGCAGTCGGACGTGTTCTTTTTTTCTTCCCTCTTAAACTTTGTGATTTTTCATGAATTTCATATTTATTTACAATTAATATAACATTAATTTTACTCTCTCACTTGTGTTTAACTACAGATCGTTAAATCGCTGTGTGCTTTCTTGTATTTATTATATTATTATAATTTTTCTGGAAATATAACAACAAATTGTGTGGTCAAACTTTGCTTTGCTTTGTTAGCAAAACAATTCTGTTTTCGTTTACTTTCGTTTACTCTCTCTCTCTCTCTCTCTTGGTGTTGTTGTTGGCTATCGTCTATCTTGCGTCTCGCTCGACCCGCGCTTTACTCTCAGTGCTTGTGCTTTGTGCTCTCAACGCTCTTTAGAATAGTAACTCTCCCTCTCTTGGTGTTGTAGTTGCCTATCGTTCTATCTTGCGTCTCGCTCGTCCTGTGCATACTCTCTGTGTTTTGTGCTCTTCGTAAGTACAGATCATATTAGGTTGCAATTAATTTACCGAATTTACCTATTTTGATTTATTTATTTTTTTAAATTTTTTAATTAGTTTAATAATCTTTGTTTTAGCAATATGTTAGTCTGCTATAACAAGAAATGCCGGGTGCCAGTTGGTGCCAAAATGGGTTTTGTTTGTTGCTGGTTATGCGACAACGTTGCACATGAAAAATGTGCTGGCTTTAACGGCCGTATTGTGGATTTGATTTCGGCCAAGTCTAGGGACTCTGAACGCGATATTGCTGGGTTTATACGGCAGACGCGAACTGGTTTTAAAGATATATTGGCGGGCTTTAAAAAACTCTCCGATAGCTTTTCTGCTTTGGATTTTGGGTTTAAGAGTATGAAGCTCTTGACCGAGTCTCCGAAGCGTCTGTCGATTACCCCAATCGAGCTTTCTGTCCCAGTTGATGTTCCAAGCTTATCTGTACCACCTGCTGGGGAATTAATGTCGTTTAGTTCTCCGTCCCCTCAACCTTCGGTAGCTCTGGATGTTCCAGATCATGACATTACGTCATTAAGATTGGAGTCTCCTGCTCCGGCTTCGATTTTGTTGTCGACTGAGATGGAGACGGTTGAAGAAATTCAACCATCACCATCCTCTGTTGAGATCGTTAGTGCTGTAACGATAGAAGAATCGCCTCCAGCTCCTACCTCAGTTGTCCGCAACACTTTAGTTGCAGGGCCACCTCTTAAGCCGATTTTCGTTTCCCTTGATATGACATCTGATAATGTTCGGGCTTATATTAAGTCCAAATCCCAAGCCAGGGTTAAAGTATATAAATTTAATTTCTCGTATGAACGGGAGATTTCGTCTTTTAAAATAAGTGTTCCGGTTGAACAATTGAGCATGATGTGCAGTAAAGAGTTTTGGCCGGAACACCTATTAGTCAAAGAATTTGTTGCTAAAAAGAAAAATCGGTCTCCGGTTTCTCTTCTTAGTAGTGGCAAGATTTCTATTTCAAAGCCTTCTTCTATGTCTGTCAGTTCAAAAAACTAACATCCTCTTTACTTCTTGGCTATCAGAATGTAAGAGGTATTTGCAGTAAACTTACTGACTTATATTTAAATAGTGTGTCTTTCCCTTTCAATGTCATTGAAACATGGTTAAGGAATGACATCCTTGATACGGAAATCTTTTCTAGTAGATTTCTTGCTCATATATCCCTCCTGCTTCAGATGATGCTCTATATTTAGCTCAATTTTCTATTATTAATGACATTTCTAATATGCTTTCTGATCCTGATCACTTTATAGTCCTTGGTGATTTTAATATTGCTGGGGTGTCATGGCATTCCGCCGAGAATCTAAATGGACTTTCCCCCTCTGTATCCCATGTTTTTATTGATAGTCTCTTCGGGGTAACATTGTCTCAGATTAATGGTATTCCAAATTGCTTAAACAGGTCTCTAGACCTTATTTTTGTTTTCGACCCAGATTCATGTTCTCTATCGAGAATATCTCCTATATCTTCCCCTGAAGACCCTTACCATCCCACATTGGAAATTATGTTGGAGCTCCCATTTATTGCGTCAGAGTCGAGTGCACGTTGTGGTGAGCTTTCTCGTTGTTTTCGGAAAACCGATTTTGAGAAACTTGCTCTGCTTATATCTCAAACTGACTGGTCCCAACTTTCCTTGTCTACGAACTTGGATATAGCGGTTGAATTTTTTTATTCTACTTTGAACTCGCTATTTGATGCTTGTGTTCCATCAAGTATTCCACATTTGTCTGATAAACCCTTATGGTTTACCAAGAAATTATCGAATTTAAAAAATCGTAAGTCGAGACTTTAGAAAAAAATTCAAAGGAACTGGCTCTTCTTTTGATTTTCTCCGCTATTCTGTTGCTCAAGCTGCTTTTCGTACTCATAACAATGAGTGCTATAATAATTATTTGAGTAGGTGCAGAATAAGATTTCAGCGTGATCCAAAGCGATTTTACGACTTCGTTAACTCGAAGCGTAGATCCGCGTCATCACCAGCAATTATGTCTTTGGAGAACTTGGTATACCAGCAAAGCTGACTAGACTTTGCAGAATGACATTGAGCAACACCATCAGCTCTGTCAAGGTAGGAAGTGGCCAATCCGAAACCTTTACTACCAAGTGTGGCCTCAGACAAGGTGACTCGCTGTCTTGTATACTCTTCAATATTTTAATGGAGAGTATTATAAGAAAGGCTGGTGTGCATCGGACGGGCAAGATGTGTCCAGCTCCTTGGTTACGCTGATGATATTGATATCATTGGCCGCACCAAGCGTGATGTCACAGGAGTTTTCTGGGCTATTGAAAAGGAATCAGCAAAAGTAGGACTCGCAGTGAATATGGAGAAAACAAAGTTTATGGTGTGCTCTAGCAGAGAATCGCGGCGTCTTGATTTTCAGCTGACTGCAGAGAACTATAGCTTTGGGTCCGTCAAAGAGTTTATCTACCTAGGCACTGCTATAACAAGCACAAATGATGTCAGTCTGGAGATTAAGCGGAGAATAACACTTGCCAACAGGTGTTACTTTGGACTCAGTAGTTCAATAGTAGAGCTCTCTCTCGACGCACAAAAACCACACTCTACAAGACGCTCAATCTTCCAGTACTCCTATATGGTGCGGAGTGCTGGACAGTGACGCAGTCAAATGCAGCTGCTCTTGGAGTGTTCCAGAGAAAAATTTTTCGCAAAATCTTTGGTCCAATCTGCGTGGACGATGTCTATCGCATCAGATACAACCACGAGCTGTATGAGCTGTACGGAGATGTTGACGTAGCCAGTCGAGTGAAATCTCAAAGACTTCGCTGGCTGGGCCACATTGCCCGTATGGATGAAGACGCTCCCGCTCGTAAGATGTTTGATGCGGTGATTATTGGGACACGAAGGAGAGGACGACCCCGAACGCGTTGGCAAGACCAGGCAAGACCAGGTGATGGAAACCCTGTCCACACTTGGTGTTACCAACTGGCGAAGGCGCGCTCAGGACAGAGACGCGTGGAGGCACATTACGCTTCAGGCCGAGACACGATAAAAGGGTTGTCATGGCCATATAATAATAATAATAATATTTATTTAATATGATATTGATTTTACTTCTTACTGCTTTTGCAGAAATCAGGATTAGCAACTGAAGCAGATTTTTTGCTCTCTGATTTTAAAATTCATAAACGCAAAAAATCGATGCATACATTGTACATACATATTGCATTTGACTGTTGATTGTTGTTTTCTCTGTGTAAAATCACTAGCGACATAATACATACATAGATATCTAACGTCTTGAAACTAAATGAGTTCACCTTCAACAGCATTATGGCAGTGAAGTCGAGCGCTTCAAATACGAACGTAGGGCGCAGCGTACGTCACACACTCAATTCAGTGGCTTCGCATGAGGAACGACAAGCACTTTTTTCGTTTGCGTACATGTATATACATACTCGCAAATATTTGCGTACGCATATGAAGTTTTGCAACTGCGCGTCTAGAAGCTAACGAAAATCAATGTTGTTTTGCCGCGACGAAAGTCTCGAGAGTAAAGATGCCTTCCACTGACCGCCGTCAAATAGTAATACTCTTTTTAGACTGGGCTGGATTACAGAACTTTGCGTTAAGTTGAACCCGCCGCATTATTCCTTAAGCTACAGTCGAGTGTGCTCGACTGCGAGATACCCGCCACCTATTTTTAATAAAAGTAGAATATTGCGGTATTATTCTCAAAATATACCAAAATAATATACCTCAAAATACTTTGAAAATAAACCGTAGGGTATATTTGGTATATTGACATGGTACCTACATTCAACATATACTAGAGTGCAAAATATACCAGATTGTCAGCCAAGGCAACTAAGACACCTTGTTATTCGAGTTTGGTCAATTTATGGGTGCGGAAGTGGGCGCGGTAAAAATTAGAAACAAAGTTGATCTACGTGCAAGCATAGCAAATGTTGTTGGAAAAAAATTATAGTTTTATCTCTGTCTCTGACATCCAGTGTTTCATACTGACAGAATCGATCAAGCAATGGACTTTGCCCCTCTGTATCCCATGTTTTTATTGATAGTCTCAGATTAACGGTATTCCAAATTGCTTAAACAGGTCTCTAGACCTTATTTTTGTTTTAGACCCAGATTCATGTTCTCTATCGAGAATATCTCCTATATCTTCCCCTGAAGACCCTTACCATCCCACTTTAGAAATTATGTTGGAGCTCCCATTTATTGCGTCAGAGTCGAGTGTACGTTGTGGTGAGCTTTCTCGTTGTTTTCGGAAAACCGATTTTGAGAAACTTGCTCTGCTTATATCTCAAACTGACTGGTCCCAACTTTCTTTGTCTACAAACTTGGATATAGCGGTTGAATTTTTTTATTCTACTTTAAACTCGCTATTTGATGCTTGTGTTCCATCAAGTATTCCACATTTGTCTGATAAACCCTTATGGTTTACTAGGAAATTATCGAATTTAAAAAATCGTAAGTCGAGATTTTACAAAAATATCAAGTGAACTGGCTCTTCTTTTGATTTTCTCCGCTATTCTGTTGCTCAAGCTGCTTTTCGCACTCATAACAATGAGTGTTATAATAATTATTTGAGTAGGTGCAGAATAAGATTTCTGCGTGATCCAAAACGATTTTATGACTTCGTTAACTCGAAGATCGTCTAGAATCTTGGTGCAGAGTAAATATGTTACATCTCAACTGCAGTAAGTGTAAGCTTATGACCTTTTGTAGGGGTTCTTCCCAGTTAAATAACTATAGGTTATATGATACGCCTCTTGAGCGAATTGAAGGTGTGAATGACTTAGGGGTTCTGCTTGATGCAAAACTAAAATTCGATAAACATATTCTATCTGTTGTAAATAGGGCCATGGGTGTTCTGGGATTTATAAAACGCTGGTCGAAAGAGTTCAATGATCCCTACATCACTAAGACTTTGTACGTCTCACTGGTTCGTCCTATCCTTGAGTACGGATCTCTTGTCTGGAATCCCCAGTATAGGGTTTATCAAGATAGGATTGAATCGGTGCAGAAACAATTCTTATTATTTGCTCTTCGTAGTTTAAATTGGAATCCTAATATTAGATTACCACCATATCGCAGTATACTTTTATTACTAAACCTTCCTTCTCTTTCTGACCGCAGAACTATGCAAGGTGCTGTTTTTATTCAGAGACTAGTTAATGATGAAATAGACTCTTTGGGCTGTTAAGTCAAATTAGTTTTGCAGTTCCTGTCAGGATCACTAGGAATTTTCTTCCACTTCTCATTTCACGTAGATCTACTAACTTTGCTTGCCATAATCCCTTCCGTATTCTGTGTGTGAACTATAATAATCTCAATAATCTCTCTCTAGTAAATCTATTCCTTTGCTTATTATCCTTATTATTAGCTTATTTATCGAGTATTTAATTGTTATTTATCTTATTATACATTTATTCTAACATATTTTTAATCTAATTTAATTAGCTGTCCAGCGTCTTTTAATATTTATTCGCGGTTTTCGTTTAATGCATGCTGTTCACAAATTTATTTTGTTTTGTCCGCGCGTCAACAAGCCCGTGCTTGGTATCGCTGGGCCACTTGATGGTACTGCCGTTAGTATGTCAACGTCCAAATAAACTCAAAAAAAAAAGAATATATAGTATATAGTAAACTTTATAGAGTCGGAGATGCCTTCTTATGCCTGTTACATACATTTCCTGCCGGCACAAATTTATAATACCATTCTACCCTATGGGTAGGGGGTATAAAAATCCGAATAGGTTCTCTATACAATAAAATAGTGGCAGAAAATTATTATAGTATATCATTGTAAGGAAAGACTGTTGTTGTTGAAGCGTCAATATTCCAATCAAGATTATTTATTTATGGATGGACAGATACTATCAATAAGATCTATATTAATGCTTGCACAAGATGTTTGGAGTGAATATAATGTATACTTTCAGATATTTTCGCTGGAACATTTATTTTATTTGATAAGAAGTAGAGGTATTACTAATAACAATCCAATGCTGCCTTGGATCACGTACATTGCAAAGATTTAGATCTCAGTACTTAAACATTGGATTTATTCATAAATCAGAAATGCAATTTAAATATTATATTTGCCAAATTGAACTATTAAATGATTTCGCCGTATCATTCTAGAAGCGGCTGTGTGTAAAAGAAGGATAGCAATTAAGCCACCCTTTCGTAATCATTATCATGGAAAACATTTTAAATTTCTGCCGGCAGGCAGGAGGAGGCAACTTGGACCCGATGGCAGAGCGAGAGGTTTACGATAAGCGGTTGCGAACTGCTCTCTCGCTTTGCATTCGATTTATCGCTTCACATCGCTTCTAGTTTCGCTCTTACTTGGATCTCGTCGATTGCATATGAAAACACATGGTTCATCGATCTTTCTGACCAATATTCAACGAGCATCTTTATTAAAAAGCGAAGTTCACATGTATGTAAATAATGTAATGTATATCTTTAGCTGGTAACATTAAAATGTTCATAGTCATTTTTAAAATTTTGTGGATATTATTGAATTGAGACGATATATCAAAATTATTGTTTAAGAAATAATTTGATATCGCAAAAATATTCTGATGCAGCAGGCATTTAGTTAATTTATTCGACAATATAGTATATTTTATACTCTGTGGTGTATTGTATATGTGGTTGTACTAAATCGATATACCAAATAAATCATTTGATAAATTGTTAGATTTTAATGATATATTTATTCGGTATTTTTTAAGAATTATTGAAAATATGTAGCGGTTATCTTACAGTCGAGTACACTCGATTTTAACTTTCTTACTTGTTTTTTATTTATCTTTTTTAAAGTAAAGGTGTGTAAACCTAAAATAAATATAATTCAAGTACTGCTTTAAGGTTAGGAGAAATGTCCATTTACACAATTTTCTCTGAATTAGACTTTGGAGGTTATAATAACATTGGGTTAAATATAAAATACAAACACACGCAAGCAACTATTTAAGAATCGATGGCTTTCCATTGGTATGTCTTTCATGAACTGTTCTTATTCTCTAAGCTACCCTCGTATACGCATATGGTCTTGTGAATGTTGAAGATTTTTTTTTTCATGAGGCGCCTATAAAATGATGGTTGAATCTTCGATTTTGTTAGTAAATATTCGGCTGTGTTTCATTACGGACAAAAGTTGGGATATTCCTATATTTTACTTTATCTATTCAATATGGTGAGTCCATGCTCGAC
Source organism: Drosophila nasuta (assembly GCF_023558535.2). NCBI lineage: Eukaryota > Metazoa > Arthropoda > Insecta > Diptera > Drosophilidae > Drosophila > Drosophila nasuta. Next base: position 458,162 of record NC_083456.1, on the reverse strand, counting down.
CGATTACTTGCCTTTGTGCGACTAGACATCTTGAACCTGAACTTGTATATTTGCAATAAACAAGTATCACCATTCCTGATAATTAGTATGTTCATGTGATAAGCGTAAAAGTTAAGAAGAAATACATTACGAGTTTGCATTGCACATTGGGATGAAATGCCTTTATTTTGGCCAAAACCTAAAAAGTTCATTGTAATATATCAATAATGTTACAATTATTTCAAGCTTAGAAATGTCCCTAGACATCGAAAATATTAATTGGTATTTTATTGTGCAGCCCTCGACTTGCACCGGGCCGTTGAAAGTCAGCTGTTCTTGCGTGCAAGCTTGCTGACTAGACAAGTTTCTTAATTTTGGCGTACTCGTATTTTTAAACAGTTTGACCAATTAGAATACCTTAAATTGAAAAATGTTCCGCATGGTATGTAGAAAACATTTGTATAAGTGTTTAATTATATGTGCTTTTGTGTTGTCATGTTTTTAATGAAATACGTAAGCAGTAGTTTTGTTGGTTCTAATCTTAAAATATTTGTGTTTCATGGAGCATATCTAGCAAGATACAACAGGATTCAAATAACAACTTATGTGGTAGTTTGAGTTATTATGTGTATATTCAGATAGCATTTAAATAATTTGCGGGGGGGGTTAAATATTTCAATAGATACAAGCAAGTTTTCTATTCGTCGAGGTGACTTACTAAAAATTTGGCTGGATACAAATCGCAATGTCAACGCCTCTTTTGACTGGGTAATTCCAAATGATTTTCGGGAAAACGATTCAGAGGTGATTAAAAACATTAAAATATAAAAAATAAAAACTAAAAAAAATAAATAAAATTAAAAAAAAAAATAAGAAAATGCGAAATTCACAAATAATATAAGCAGTAAATTCTCTAAGTTTCAACTTTCTAGCTTTAAAATTACGGTTGTGGCCAAAATAAAGGGATTTCATCCCAATGTGCATTGTAAGGCGTTCTTTTTACTCAAAGGATTCATTTTTAAGAATATAAAAATTCGAATTGAACAAACTTAAAAATTGTGTACCTAGTACACAGAGGCTCTAATTATAAAAAATTTGGCGTCCTGTGTGTCAGCCATTGACTCCGTAAGATATACCGGTCGTCATCAGCTTCAGCTATAAGGAACGCTGATATTACTTTACTTTGCTCGTGTAGTTAAAAAAACATCTGCAGTGTTTATATTATACAATTTTGCAAAATAAGTTAAAGCTTAATATTTTAAAAATATTTTATTTAATTATTCTGTCAAATCACACTTTTCTGAGTTAAGAAAAATATACATATAAGGAATATTGTTAACAAATTATTTGAAATTCTTTAATACCATTATTACACTATTGAAAAACCATTTCTGGAAAACATCTCGAGTGTACGAAGATATTTATAGAGATCCTGCTTTCCTTGAAAAATTTTCGTAACGGTCTATGGACTAAAATATAAAGTTGTATGTTAATAATATTATTTTGTTTAAAGAGAGAATGTATTTCAGTTCACATTGGACAGGCTGGCGTTCAGATCGGAAACGCTTGCTGGGAGTTGTATTGTTTGGAGCATGGTATCCAGCCTGATGGACATATGCCTTCGGATAAAACTGTTGGCGGTGGCGATGATTCTTTCAATACCTTTTTTAGTGAAACAAATGCCGGAAAGCATGTGCCACGTGCAGTATTTGTTGACTTGGAGCCCACTGTGGTTGATGAAGTGCGGACTGGTACATATCGACAGCTATTTCACCCCGAACAGTTAATCACCGGTAAAGAGGATGCAGCCAACAATTATGCTCGTGGACACTATACTATCGGCAAGGAAATTGTTGATATTGTATTAGATCGCATACGGAAACTAGCTGATCAATGCACCGGTCTTCAAGGATTCTTAGTATTTCACTCATTTGGTGGAGGAACTGGGTCTGGTTTTACATCGCTACTTATGGAGCGACTATCAGTTGATTATGGAAAAAAAGTCAAAGCTGGAGTTCTCAATCTACCCAGCTCCACAAGTACGTATAACTATATTTATATACATATATATATATATTTTTTTTAGTTAAATAATGTAGGTTTTTTTATTTAATTATTAAAAGATGTATTTTCTTTCATAATGTCGTTATTTTAACTATATACTATATATGTATTTACAATATTTTAATGATATACAAACCATTTTATTTAGGTTTCGACAGCTGTTGTAGAGCCATATAATTCTATTTTAACAACCCACACTACTCTGGAACACTCCGACTGTGCATTTATGGTTGACAACGAGGCCATATATGATATTTGCCGACGGAATTTGGACATTGAGCGACCGACCTACATGAACCTAAATCGTTTAATTGGGCAAATTGTTTCCTCAATAACGGCATCGTTGCGCTTCGACGGAGCGCTCAATGTAGATTTAACTGAATTCCAAACTAATTTGGTTCCCTACCCACGCATTCATTTTCCTCTTGCCACATATGCCCCAGTAATTTCCGTTGAAAAAGCTTATCATGAGCAATTAACCGTCGCGGAAATAACAAATGCTTGCTTCGAACCGGCCAACCAGATGGTTAAGTGTGATCCCCGGCATGGAAAGTATATGGCATGTTGTATGCTGTACCGAGGTGACGTTGTTCCCAAAGATGTGAACGCAGCAATCGCAACAATTAAGACAAAACGATCAATTCAGTTCGTTGACTGGTGCCCAACCGGCTTTAAAGTGGGCATAAACTATCAACCACCCACTGTCGTTCCGGGTGGAGATTTAGCCAAGGTTCAACGTGCAGTGTGCATGTTGTCAAACACTACGGCAATTGCTGAAGCATGGGCTCGTTTGGACCATAAGTTTGATCTTATGTATGCCAAACGTGCTTTTGTACACTGGTATGTCGGCGAAGGTATGGAAGAGGGTGAATTTTCTGAGGCCAGAGAGGATCTAGCTGCACTGGAAAAAGATTACGAAGAAGTTGGAATTGATTCAACAGCCGAGGTTGACGAAGGTGATGAATACTAAAGCAGTATCGACGTAATGACAAGCACATTGCACAACTCTAAAAATCAATAAAAAACCTTTGACCATCTTCCCTTTTTTTAATATACACTTGGAAATGCAAGCATTAAAAACAAAAACAAAAAATATAAAGCAAAATAAATACACATATTCACAAAGTAACATGTGTTAAAGAGTTAGTCGGCTATGAATAACCAGCTTTCAGAACTTATTGGACAAAGAAAAAATTTAATTTTATTGCAAGTTTAATAAAAAAATGTCATGTTTATTGTGTTTAAAAGTTTTCATTTGAAATTATTTTAATATAATTTTTCATTAAAGTGCTCTTCGGAATATATAATATATGTTGTTAGACCATTATATTTATATTTTCTTATATACATCCATTAGCTTGTATATTGTACATCATACATACGTAATGATACATATGTATGTATGTATGTACATACATAAGTGTTTTGGCATAGACTTAGAAAGCCTTACGCATTGTCATGTACTATGTAGGGAAATTGCATAAGGAGGAACGGCAACGAAAGCGCACCAAACGACAGGCCTTCGAATTGATCGTCTTTTCGATTTATTTTAAACATTTTATTATGCTTCTCTTTATTTCTTTTGTTTTTTCAACTTTGGTTTTTAAAGAATTGCAAAGTAATTTGAAATATTTTAAGGCGCTAATACTTTATTTGATGCAAGTGCATCTGCTTCAATGATGCAGTTTGTTTCCGCTTCACATCATAATAATCAACTCGCTCTGCATTGCATTGCGACTCCTTTAGCCGCCCCTCTCTTCCCAATAGACGTTTATGGAATGACGCGGCCAGAGGCTCTACTAAACGGAAATTTCAGTTCAGTCTAAGCCGCGTATTAGCTCGATCCATTTGAAAATATATTGCCAGCCCCATTACTAACCTACAGATCTGATTTCTTTGTAAATTAATTTCAACCGTAATCAGAATAGTTTAATAAATTGCATATTCGTCGTTAATGTAGTTGTACTGTTCGATAAAAAAACAAGTAAGAAAGCTGCAGTCGAGTGTGCTCGACTGTGAGATACCCGCTACCCATTTTGAATGGAAGCAAAATATTGCGGTATTATTTTCAAAATATACCAAAATACTACAAAAATACTAAGTGGTATATTTGGTATATCGATATATTGCCGCATTCAAAATATACCATAGACGGCAAAATATACCAGATGGTCAGCCAAAGCCCCTAGTAAGTAGGCCTTTTTGTCTATGCAAAAGTATTTCTTTAATAACTTCCACAATTTTTATCTGATTGCAACCAACTTTTTAGGAAGCATAACTACTATAGTTATTATTGTATATACCAAACTCGAAACTCTAGCTTTAAAATTACGCTTGTTATTCGATTTTTTTTGATTTGCGGTGGCGGAAGTGGGCGTGGTAAAAATTTGAAACAAACTTGATCTGCGTGCACACATAACAAATGCTGTCGAAAAAAGATTATAGCTCTATCTCCTATAGTCTCTGAGATCTAGGTGTTCATACCGTCTCGACTGTTGACGCTGATCAAGAATATATATACTTTATAGTGTCGGAGATGCCTTCTTCTATCTGTTACATACATTTCCTGCCGGCACAAAGTTATAATACCCTTCTACCCTATGGGTAGCGGGTATAAATATAGATTAGTGGTGTACAATGTTCGTCAAAACATCAGTCGCTTAATTTCACAATCAGAGTTGAAGTTTAAGCAGTTGATTTTTATTTGGAACAGCGGTCAAAAATACTTAAATTAAATTGAATTTATTTCATCACAGGATTTTAGTTTTATGTTTTAACAGACAACATATTCTTTAATTTATTTTCCATCTTATTGATAAGTAAAAAAATAAAAATAAAAAGATTCCTATGACAATAACGGTTCTTTATTAAACTACTACTTTGTATCATTTCAAGCTTTAGACCTCAAGACATGCGCATATTTTGTAAAATGGGTCCGCGATCCATTATTGAGAAGCTAGAAGACGTCATAGCTCATTTTAATGATGGGTGCGTCTGTGTGTTTCTAAGGTGCGTATCATCATTTCACGGTTTGTGTGTATAACAAAACAAGTTAGAAAGCTACAGTCGAGTGTGCTCGACTGTGAGATATCAGCTACTCAAGTTTGCTTCAAATTTTGGCAACGCTTGTATTTTCGTATTTTCGACAGCATTTGTTATGTTTGCACGCAGATCAAGTTTGTTTCAAATTTTTGCCACGCCCACTTCCGCCCACGCAAATCAATAAAAATCGAATAACAAGCGCAATTTTAAAGCTAGAATTGCGAATTTTGGTATATACAATAATAAGTATTATTGGTTATGATTTCTGAAATTTGGTTGAGATCAGATAAAAATTGTCGAAGTTATTAAAGAAATACTTTTGTATGGGCAAATACGCCTACTTACTAGGGGGTCTTATTTGCTTTGGCCGACAATCTGGTATATTGTGCCGTCTATGGTATACTTAGAATGCGGTACTATATCAATAACCAAATATACCACTTGGTATATTTTTAGTATTTTGTAGTATATTCGGTATATTTTAAGAATAATACCGCAAAATATATTGCTTTTATTCAAAATGGGTAGCGGGGTATTTCACAGTCGAGCACACTCAACTGTAGTTTTCTTGTTATTATTGTCTCAATTCACTGGATCCAGCTTCTCTGAGCTGGAAAAGATGTCACCTTATTAAAAGATTTCATTATGATTCAGTGATTTCAACTATTTTTCTTGTATGCAATTTCAGCATTTATTTAAGTAATTTAAACAGATTAATTTATAAAAAAAATATATTTTACACAACTCCAACTGCTATCTTTTTCATTATAAAAGTATTTTAACTCGTTTTTTCATTCTAACAAAAGAACGGCAGCCTTGGCGATAACTAATTGTGACGGATTTATCGGTCGCTCACCAAAACGAAAATTGTTGTTGCCGACGTCAAAATTTTATTACCGAATTCAAGGTAGGTTCAGTAATAAGTTGTTTTAAAAATAATTAAATGCCTGTTGTTGGCATGTTGTTGCCAACATAGACAAAATATAATAATTTAAATTTCATGCGAGCATTTAGATGGCCTGCTTTATTCTTCTTCTGGCGGTTCGAAATTAACGTCAATAAAGCAATGAGTCAAATATTTTTTTCCTTTTGGAAATAATATTCGATTTAATGTAGAAAAATGCATTTACTTTTTATTTCGACAAGACAGACAAACTTGCTCGTTTTGCAAATCGAAAGAAAGTTGTGAAAGTGAAAACAGGAGCACCAATTTTTCGCGTGCGTTTTCAATTGAAATTAAATTAATTCAAAAGAATAATATAAGTCCGTATTATCACCATACAAATATGAGATTAGCAATTTTCAAGAAGTAATCATTAATAATCAATTAATTGACAATAAGCAACATGATGTTTAACTAGATCAAAATAATAGTGAACAGTTATTAAACACCACTCTATCGTGCGCCTCGGCCACTTTCCCGCTATGAATGAGATTAAGTAGCAGATAATATTGAGAACCTTTTAGAAAAAAAGTAATTAGGCATGGCGAGACTTATTCCTTTAGAGTCTTTGTCGATATCAGTGCTGTGGAATAGCTGACCTGAGATCCACAAACACCACATGACAAAGTAAATAGCTAGTGTTGATACTCCGATACTGGAATGTACATACTTCTGTGGATATACTCATTAAGAGAGAAACATTAATTAAAACTGTGAAGTTAGCTCATACGAAATTTAAAGTAAAAAATTTATGTTGCAATAATATGTGATTGGGGCCATAGAAAGAGGCGTCAAATATTAGTTCATGGCGTGGCCATGATTTTTTTTTTTACAATTTTCGTGCAAAATTTAGGCACATAGAGGTTGGTAACTCTACGGCCATACTAAAATTTTCGGAACCTGCGAAGTATAATGTTGTCTCGCAGGTATTTATTCATTTATTTCCTAGGAACAGCGTTTCAAGTTTCAATTATTTGTTCTTTTAGTGTGATTTAATTTCAACTTTGTAAATGCAACTAATATATCGATATCAAGGAAAGTAAGATATCGATGTTTTAGATACTACTAAGGCTGATGTCAGAGTGCGAGCGAGAAGCGATGCGATAATATTGGGCGAGAACGAGCGATAAACCACTGCAACCTTTTTTTATATGCAATCGCTCGAAAGATGACAGAGTGAGAGCGAAGCGAGTTGCGAGTTCAAGCGAGAAAGCGAGAGCAAAGCGAGAGAGCAGTTTGCAACGTGCTTTATCGCTTCAACTCTCTCAGAGCGTACGATTGTTTTCTTGCATTCTGTGCTTTAATTACCGTTTATTTTCAAACCTTACAAAATAACAATGTAACTCGCTTCTCGCAAAGCTCTCACTCTGACATCTTCTCGCTTTGCTCATCGCTTCTCGCATCGCTTCGCTTCGCTTCTCGCGCGCACTCTGACATCAGCCTTAGACTTTGTGAAGCAGTAGAATCCGGTTATAACGACGCTGCTTATAGCCGATATAATATAGCGTCCTTCCGGTTATTGTGTCGAAAACTCGATGACTTGTTGGGTATTACAATACATAAAAAGTATATACATACAAATTAAATTGATTAAAAAATTAGTTAGTTGTATTTTAAAAAACCTATGGCAACCATAAAATAAACAAAATTTTTCTTTTCTCCTTTTGGTTAGTGGGCCTTCCGGATATAACGACGGTCCCTTGAAAGTCACTATAACCGGATTCTAATGTAAAATAGAGTAAAATATACAGTAAACACAACTAAACACAACGATATTCGCACTGCAATATTACATACCTATGCGAAGGTAACTTACATTAGCCGGTAACAGCAAATGGGAAATTTTGCTAAGAGATCTTTAGAGAGAGCAAAATAGTCACTGAACGCAACTGCGGTCGTGCGGATTCAAAACCAATACCCTTGGCAAGGAAGCGGTTTGATCTGATATTAGTAACTTGCATAATGCTTTGATATCCCTTAGATAGTTAGATTGAAGTACACTTAGCTTCGACGGGACTTGAGTTGGCGCTGAACCCACTCATGCAAAACTGCCAGACTGATGTGTGCTTCAATTAACATCCACAACTACCAATTACGTCATACAGTTTTTAAAGAAAGACTGCAGGCTAATACTTTGCATTTGAAATGGTTACTGTTTGTCGCTGTGTCTAAACGATTTGCGCAACGTTTAACGGTTACCGGATGCTGCAGGCTTTTGAAAAAAATACATATGTACATACTGTGAAACTTCTGAGATGAAACCTTCAAAATATTTGGACGTTGACGTACTCACGGCAGTACCATCAAATGGCCCAGCGATACCAAACACGGGCTTGTTGACGCGCGGACAAAACAAAATAAATTTGTGAAAAGCATGCATTAATCGAAAACCGCGAATAAATATTAAAAGACGCTGGACAGCTAATTAAGTTATCTTAAAATATGTTAGGATATATGGATAAGAAGATGAAAAACAATTAAATACTCGATAAATATGCTAATAATAAGGTTTTGAGCAGAGGAATAGATTTACCTTAGCAAACTACGTTATTGAGATTATTATAATTCACACTAGGAATACGGAAGGGATTATGGCAAGAAAAGTTAGTAGTTCTACGAGAGATGAGAAGAGGAAGAAAATTCCTAGTGATCCTGACAGGAACTGCAAAACTAATTTGACTTAACAGCTCCAAGGAGTCTATTTCCCCATTAATTAGTCTCTGTATGAAAACAGCACCTTGCATAGTTCTACGATCAGAAAGAGAAGGAAGGTTTAGTAATAAAAGTCTACTGCGATAAGGTGGTAATCTAATATTAGGATTCCAATTTAAACTACGAAGAGCAAATAACAAGAATTATTTCTGCACCGACTCAATCCTATCTTGATAAACCCTATACTGGGGATTCCAGACAAGATATCCGTACTCAAGGATAGGACGAACCAGTGAGACGTACAAAGTTTTGGTAATGAAGGGATCATTGAACTCTTTCGACCAGCGTTTTATAAATCCCAGAACGCCCATGGCCCTATTTACAGCAGACAGAATATGTTTATCAAATTTTAACTTTGCATCAAGCAGAACCCCCAAGTCATTCACAACTTCAATTCGCTCTAAAGAAGTTTCATATAAGACATAGTTATTTACCTGGGAAGAACCCCTACAGAAGGTCATAAACTTACATTTATTGCAATTGAGATGTAACATATTTACTCTGCACCAAGATTCTAGACGATTAAGGTCACATTGCAACAGTGACATCGCAAGAATATAATTAAATGTCAGGCAAAGCTTAACGTCATCAGCGTACATAAGTAATGCTCAATAATAGAAGGAAGATCATTTATAAACAAAGTGAACAATAGAGGACCCAAATGACTATCCTGGGGCACACCAGAAGTAACTTGGACACATTTAGATACAAAACCATTATAATAAACATTCTGAATTCTGTTGGAAAGGTGTGAGGAGATCCACTCAATTAGGCTATGAGGAAACCCTAAAAGATTAAGTTTATACAGTAAGAGGTGATGATTTACTGAGTCAAAATCCTTACTAAAATCGGTGTAAATGACATCTGTTTGCATTTTATTCACAAATCCTTTAATTACGATAGAAGAGAACTCCAATAAGTTAGTAGAAGTAGACCTAGATTTCACGAACCCATGCTGGTAAGGTGAAATTATAGATTTATATAGGTGTTGAGAAGTTATATTTTTTTCAAATGCTTTCGGAATCGCAGAAAATTTACATATACCGCGATAATTTTAAACTTTAGATTTGTTCCCTTTTTTTAGGACAGGTATAATGTATGACTTTTTCCAGATTTTTGGAAAAGAGCATGAGTTTACGGACAACTCAAACAATTTAAAAAGCTGTTTACAGATACTACTAGCACAATACCTTAGGACACAATTAGGCACTCCATCCGGACCTGCCGAAAAAACAGGTTTTATAGCCAATAGTTCCGTTAAAATAGAGCATTCAGTAATTAAAGGACTAAAAATACAATTAGATGAATTGATGACAAGGATAAGAAGAGAAATTTTGAAAACTTGAAACAGAATATGTCGTTTGGAAAAAGTCCGCAAATAAATCGGCAATACCAGGACTATTAGATACTGTCATATTCTCCAAAGACATAAATGATGGCGATGACGCGGATCTACGCTTCGAGTTAACGAAGTCATAAAATCGTTTTGGATCACGCTGAAATCTTATTCTGCACCTACTCAAATAATTATTATAACACTCATTGTTATGAGTGCGAAAAGCAGCTTGAGCAACAGAATAGCGGAGAATATCAAGAGAAGAGACAGTTTCCTTGAATTTTTTGTAGTCACGACTTACGATTTTTATACCCGCTACCCATAGGGTAGAAGGGTATTATAACTTTGTGCCGGCAGGAAATGTATGTAACAGGTAGAAGGAGGCATCTCCGACCCTATAAAGTATATACATATATTCTTGATCAGCGTCAACAGCCGAGACGATCTAACCATGTCCGTCTGTCCGTCCGTCCGTATGAAACACTGGATCTCAGAGACTATAAGTGATAGAGCTATAATTTTTTTCGACAGCATTTTTTATGTTTGCACGCAGATCAAGTTTGTTTCACGCCCACTTCCGCCACCGCAAATCAAAAAAATCGAATAACAAGCGTAATTTTAAAGCTAGAGTTACGAATTTTGGTATATACAATAATAACTATAGTAGTTATGATTCCTGAAAATTTGGTTGCAATCAGGAATTGTGGAAGTTATTAAAGAAATAAAAAAATTGCATAGGCAAAAACGCCTGCTTACTAGGGGCTTTGGCTGACAATCTGGTATATTTTGCCGTCTATGGTATATTTTGAATGCGGTACTATATCGATATACCAAATATACCACTTATAATATTTTTAGTATTTTTGTAGTATTTTTGGTATATTTTGAAAATAATACCGCAATATTTTGCTTTCATTCAAAATGGGTAGCGGGTATCTCACTGTCGAGCACACTCGACTGTAGCTTTCTTACTTGTTTAAATTTGATAATTTCTTAGTAAACCATAAGGGTTTAGCAGACAAATGTGGAATACTTGATGGAACACAAGCATCAAATAGCGAGTTCAAAGTAGAATAAAAAAAATTTAACAGCTATATCCAAGTTCGTAGACAAAGAAAGTTGGGACCAGTCAGTTTGAAATATAAGCAGGTTTTCCGAAAACAACGAGAACGCTCACCACAACGTACATACATTAGACTCTGACGCAGTATATGGGAGCTCCAACGAAATTTCTAAAGTGGGATGGTAAGGGTCTTCGGGCGAAGATATGGGAGACGTTCTCGATAGAGAACACGAATCTGGGTCTAAAACAAAAATAAGGTCTAGAGATCTGTTTAATCAATTTGAAATACCATTAATCTGAGATAATTCTGAAGCAATTTGAGCATCTACTGCAATTAAAGCCCCACCACCACGTCGAACCTTGCGATCACGTCTGTATAAGGAAAATCTACTAGAAAAGATTTCCGTATCAAGAATGTCATTCTTTAACCATGTTTCAATGACATTGAAAGGGAAAGACATACTATTTAAATATAAGTCAGGAAGTTTACTGCAAATACCTCTTACATTCTGATAGCCAAGAAGTAAAGAGGATGTTAGTTTTTTGAACTGACAGACATAGAAGAAGGCTTTGAAATAGAAATCTTGCCACTACTAAGAAGAGAAACCGGAGACCGATTTTTCTTTTTAGCAACAAATTCTTTGACTAATAGGTGTTCCGGCCAAAATTCTTTACTGCAAATCATGCTAAATTGTTCAGCCGGAACACTTATTTTAAAATATGAAATCTCCCGTTCGTACGAGAAATTAAATTTGTCCACCTTAATACTGGCTTGAGATTTGGACTTAATATAAGCCCGAACATCATCAGATGTCGTTTCAGGGGCAAGCCTTAAGACAAAAATCTGCTTAAGAGGTGGCACCGCAACTAAAGTGTTGCGGACAACTGAGGTAGGAGCTGGACGCGATTCTTCTATCGTTACAGCACTAACGATCTCAACAGAGGATGGTGATGGTTGAATTTCTTCAACCGTCTCCATCTCAGTCGACAGCAAAATCGTAGCCGGAGCAGGAGACTCCAATCTTAATGACGTAATGTCATGATCTGGAACATCCAGAGCTACCGAAGGTTGAGGGGACGGAGAACTAAACGACATTAATTCCCCAGCAGGTGGTACAGATAAGCTTGGAACCTCAACTGGGACAGAAAGCTCGATTGGGGTAATCGACAGACGCGTATTGGCCTTTCGGAGACTCGGTCAAGGGCTTCATACTCTTAAACCAGGAATCCAAAGCGGAGAAGCTATCGGAGAGTTTTTTAAAGCCCGCCAATATATCTTTAAAACCAGTTCGCGTCTGCCGTATAAACCCAGCAATATCGCGTTCAGAGTCCCTACAGTATTCACAAGTCCATCTCAATCCTGACTTGGCTGAAATTAAATCAACAATACGGCCGTTAAAGCCAGCACATTTCTCATTTGCAACGTTGTCGCATAACCAGCAACAAACAAAACCCATTTTGGCACCAACCGGCACCCGGCATTTCTTGTTATAGCAGACTAACATATTGCTAAAACAAAGATTATTAAACCAATCAAAAAATTAAAAAAAAAGAAATATAATCAAAATAGATAAATTAATTGCAAACTAATATGATCTGTACTTACGAAGAGCACAAAATACAGAGAGTATGCACAGGTCGAGCGAGACGCACGATAGAACGATAGCCAACTACAACAAGAGAGGGAGAGTTACTATTCTAAAGAGCGTTGAGAGCACGATACCGGTAATGTTTCATATTTTTACTTACATTTGTGCTTATGCACAGATTCATATCCCTATTATTTTAAACACAATTAATTGCATTTGCGTGGGCTGACATACAAATCAAAAGAAAATCACGCAATCGAAATTTGATGCTGCTTCACTACGATGAGCGACATTCGTTTGCCCCAATATTGAAATTGCCATGCAGACCCAGTAGGAAATGCGCTTGCAAATACCCAGTTAGTAATATAGTTTGGCAGCTAACATTCGCGTTGTGTGTTGCCAATTTTCAAGTGAACTGACCATCTCTCAATCAGTGAACATCTACCACAACTCCTTTGGGTCAACGGTTTCGTTTGGTGTTGTCAACTGCAATAATAACAATGCCATTAAACGCAATCGCAACTGGCGAATGTAGATATTCTCTTAGCCATCTTTTCCAGAATTGTTCGTCTAACAGACTCGAAATTCAGAATCTTATGGCAAGTCTGGCACCGTATTGTATTTCGATGTCTCGTTCGCGCAGTCCATTGGGGTGGCACAACATGAAATGGTTAGGTGTGAGGGCCTCCGTATCTGCCGATTCCAGTGGAACGTACGTGAGTGGGTGTGAGTTGAGAATACTCTCTATATTAGCCAACACAGCACGAAGCAATTCTTCTCGCACGCTATCAGGCGGAAGGAGTTTGTACAATTTTTTCGCATGCACCGTCCATATGCGGTGAGCTTAATGAATACGAGCTCCACTTCTAGGTATTTGTTTTCCGCATCCCTAGTCGGTATCCACTCCACTTCATCTCTTAGTACTCTTCGCACCTCGGAAGTTAGTCACATTATCAGACAACATTCATTGTGAGCAACCACGTTTCGCTTTGAATGCCTTTAGAATGCAAGGGAAGGAATTTGTTGACAATGACATTGCGGTATCCAGGTGTACGACACGTACTAGTGATGCAAAAACATCGGCACACTATCGATACTATCGATGTTTTTATTTTTTAAAGAAAACATCGATGTTTTGTTTGCGCTATCGATGTTTTGTTTGAATGGATTACCATCACAAAATTTACTAAAAGCGCGCGAAGCAGGTTTGGGTAACATTATAAATTACAGATTATTTTAAAAGCTTGGCTTAAATTGGTGTTGGCGGTCGTACGATGGCTAGTCCTGTAAATAGAAAGCGTAAGTACATGTTTCTAATCTGTTTGAAGGTGATTAATTCATGGCTTGTGTGTTTTCAGGCAAGGCAACTATCACAACAGGCAACGACAATGCGGCAAGCAATTGCGAAATAAATGATTCAGATGAGGAGAATAGTAGCTGTATTCTGAGCATCAATGCAGCAGCTATGCCTGGCAAGTCAAAAGTTTGGCAATTTTTTGAAAAGGCGGAGGATGGCAAATTTGCGAAATGTAAGTCGTGCGCAAAAATATATAAGACTAGTGGTAATACTACCAACTTAAGAGATCATTTGAGACGTTTGCACCCATCTCTTAAAGTGAGTGACCTGCCGAAATCATCAAATACCATTTTGCCATTCATAAATAAAAATATGACAAGTCTTCTGAACGCAAAAGTAAAATCGACAATGCACTGTCCGAGTTTGTCGCTTGTAGCATTCAACCTTTCAGTCTCGTTGAGGAAAGTTCTTTTCGAAAATTTGTTGCTGTTCTTGATCCTCACTACGAGTTACCATCAAGAACAACTTTAAAAAATGTTAACACGGAAATGCGCTACAAGGAAATGACTGCAAAGTTGATGTCAATATTACAGGATATTGAAACTGTAGCTATCACCACTGACTTGTGGACGTCAGTAGCAAATATGTCATACATTACTATAACATGCCATTTTGTTGACGACAATTATATTTTGCGTTGTGCTGTTCTATCCACAATGTCCTTAAAAGATGAAACAAACCACTCCGCCAATAATATTGGTGACACATTAAGTGATGTGCTTCAAAAGTGGAACATATTGGACAAGGTTTCCACAATTGTGACTGACAATGACAGATCTATGATCAAAATGTGTGAAAATTTAAAAAAACGACATCTGCCTTGTTTTGCCCACACTCTTAATCTTATAGTAAGAGAATGTCTTTCAGTAGACAACATTCAAATTGTAATAATCAAATGCAAAAAAATTGTCACATATATTAAACAAAGCAACATCGCATATGCGAAATTCAAAGCGGCACAGTTGCCAAACAAAACATATGGCTTAAAGCAAGAAGTGCCTACCAGGTGGAACAGCGCCTATGCCATGTTAGAGAGAATACTTGCGACCAGAGAAGCACTTGGACAAGTTCTGCTGACCACTCCCAAGTCACCGCCACATCTAACTGCGGAAGAAGTAAATGTAATAATGGACATTGTAAAGCTGCTCGCACCGTTTAATGACGCTACCCAAAAAATATCGGCTGGAGCAACTGTGACGATTTCTCTAATCATACCATTTGTCTGCGGACTATTAGAAAATATGGAGGATATCAAAACAACTCTTCGAACGGATGAAGGCTTTAAAATGCGTGAGCTTCTCGTGGCAAATATAAAAAAAAGACTTTTAGAATACGAAAAACGCACACCAACTAGGATTGGAACTCTGCTCGATCCTCGTTCCAAAAAGGAAGCATTTTTATCGCCTTTGAATGTTCAAGAAGCCACAAAATTATTAGAGAATGAAATATCTAATATAAACAGGAGTCTGGATATAACGCAGGAAACTTCAGAACCGCCAACACCAATAGAATCAAGCCAACCACTGCTTAAATTTTTAAAAAGAAACATCGCGCAAATGATAAAAAATTGTCGAACTGATTCTATTATAACCCTGCGACAGTACTACCAAAGTGCCAACATTGACGAAAATCGAGATCCGTTGAAGTATTGGAAAGTAGGGTAAAAATTATTTAATAGTTAATGCATTATTTAATTGTAATTTTATCTCATGCAGCGAGCCATCAACGACACAACTCTCCAATTGTATGCCAAGAGAATTTTGTGTGTTCCAGCAACGTCAATTGAGAGCGAGAGGATTTTCAGCAAAGCTGGAATTATAATTTCAAATAAAAGGGCATCCCTTAAGCCCTCAAATGTGGATAAAATAGTGTTTCTTAGCAAAAATCAATGGATAAACGAATAATTATTATTACTATTAACATTTATTATAAGTCCAACGATCTCAACAGATCTCAAAGCAGAGCTTTTGGCCTTGAAGGCTGTTATTATTATTTTGTTGATTTGTTATTTTTGATTTGCTTACTATTCATTGAATTAAATTTATTATTTGTTTTGGTTTAGAAAAAAAACTCGCTTTTATTTAAGATTTTAAACTTGTATATCAAATAATTACAAAAAAATTGTTCTAAACATCGATACTATCGATGTTTTTTTTTAAAACATCGGAAACCTCGATGGTGCCATACCTCGATGTTTTTGCAGCACTAACACGTACAGTCCTTTGGTCGCACCCTCACTTGGTGGAACATTTCGTCCCGAATCAGCAATTGGACGTCCTTCGAAGCGTATGAGATTGCCCATAAATAATGTAAGTGTGTTAGGCAGTCGTCCATGGCTTTTTGCGGCAGCGTCCCACACTTAACGCGTTATTTTTTTTGTTAAGGTTGGAAACTGTAAAGATAGGAAGAAAACGTATTATACCAACTTTCCATATAATTTTTCATTGATGGTAGCCGCTTAAGTCGCAGAACTCAGAGTCAGGCAAGACCACTTTATCAAATCTCCAAAGCAGATTTGCATGTCACATTTTCGTTGTCATTGCTTCTATGATTTGCATCGAGCGGCCACAATTTCCATTGATTCCAAGGTGGCCGTTCTTCCAGCTAAAGCTTGTCGGATAATGCTCATTCATGGTTTTGGATTTCCTTATATCGAGACCGGGATATAGCGAAGGAGTGGGCTACCCGCCGTCGTTCCTAGAGACATGATCTATGACTCCTCACTGGTGGCAGACTGAGGCACTGTTCCCCAGTCAAAAACAACAAATTATTGTGGGTAATTTTACAAATTGCATAATGTTTCATATGTTACTTTATGTACATTCGTGCTCTGCTCACACATTCAAATCCCTATTAGTTTTAAATTTGAATCAAAGCCAAAATTCGCAGCTGCATTACTACGATGAGAGGCATTTGTTTGCCTTAACGGTTAAATTCTCATACATAAAATAAGAACGATGGTTCTTTGAATTTATAAAAAAATACAAATGCGAGACGAGCTCGACTTATTTTATTGATTCCAAATTATAAATTAAACATTAATTATTATTTGATAAAAAATGAAGATACCTCTGCTCGTTGCTCTGCCGGTGGCGCAATGCCAATGCTTTGTCGTTCCCAATGCTACTTTGTTGTTGTTCTCGTTTCCGTTGTAATTGCAGTCATTTCAATGTTGTTGACTGTTGTTGTTGCCGTGCCGCTGCAACTGCTGAATCTGTAGTTGACGGTATTGCGTCTTCGCTGGTGTGGTAGTTGTTGTTGCCGTTTCCGCTAACTTTTCGAGGATCGGGTTACCGCCTGGTGCCCAGATGTTAGTGACCGAAATATAGCTGACGCTGCGCACGTGTCGTTGGTTATGCGCTGCGGTGTGTTTTGTAACTTGCAGTTCGGTGCAACCAACTCTGGTGTTAACTCATATAACGAAATCGCCGATAAAAAAACATCTAGTAGGAAATACGCTTGCAGAACCGCAGTAGAAAATTTTATTTGCCCGCCAAACCAGGTATGGTGTTTTTATGCCTTGGCCGAGGCCTTATTTGGACAATTCTTAGCCCGTCTGAAAGCGTTCTTTTGTGGTAGTTAAGGGAGTATCTGCCTATTGTTTATGGTTCTTTTCAGTCCCCATTATTAACATGTCCGTATCAAAAACTCGCTGTATACATATTTACATGCTACAAATAAAATACTTTATTAATTAACATCAGACTTGAATGTTAGTAACAGTAGTGCACAAATATATACAACTTACCTTTGATTGTGTGTATAAAACACGCGATCAAAATTTCAACTTTCTCGTAGAATACTCATAAAAGAAATGATGCACAAAATGCTCGCGAACTTTTTTTTTTTTTGTGAGTAGTGGTCGTTAGAGAAATTAAATTGAGCTAAGAGGGCGCTCAGCCACGTTGAAGTACATGTCATTGCGTGATATGTCAACCAGTGGTACATACTGGACTGTACGTCTGTCACGGTCATGGCATGACACGAAATTCAATTGGGTTGGTTGAGCATATCAGTGCTACATTGAATCGTCTATTGCCCTACAGTTATGTCCTTTTATTTAATTCTTTTTTTTATGGTTTTTTTTAGTTTGTGTTTTATGTTTTGTATTAAAGAAATTTGATATTTGCCGTAAAAGCATTAGCAGGATTCATGAACAAGTTTTGAATGAGATCAGATCAATAAGTTAATATCAAAAAAGGTTATAAGACTTAATGTCGTTATTTACTTATTTTTATTAGTTTTTATTTTAAATTTTATTTTCTACTAGCTGACGCGGTGAACTCTGTTCCACTTTAAAGGCAATAATTCGAATTAGTTAATTTTTTTTCCGACCCGTGCAAATGCCACATATAATTGACCTTGGAAAAAACATGAATGTTCTAGGGACAAAATTACAGAAATTATTTGGAAATGATATCAATTCGCTCGATTCATCAACAGGTACTTGACTATTATATATAGTCCGCAATTGCTCAGAGAAATCTTCAGCAGATGTATCATTAAGCAATGCTACAACTCATTGAACTGTCGTCGCATGCAGACGTGTATTTATTGTGCTCCGGGAAAAAATATTCAATAAAATCACATAAGTGCAGTGACTGGTTTAAAAAAATCTACAATAACGCGAAAAGTCGCTCTTTGCGATGAAATCGCTAATTTATATATTGATTGATTAATTAATTAATATAAATCAGAACAATTAAAACTCTAATTAATCAATCTCGATTACAATGAGTCAAAACGACATTCGTGCACAACGTCACCGTGAGCAAGACGAGAGACGGCTCTCACAACAACGAAACAACGCGTACTTCTCTTTTAAAGCGACCGAATATAATGCAAGCTCTGACCAAGTGCGGTCAATTACTCCCAACTCGACCGAATTCTTAAACGTAGAGAGTATAAGAGCGCGCTACCATCGATGTCTCTGCAGCCTAAGAGCGCAGTAACCAGCACCGCAATTTCGCTGACAACGTCAACTGTAACAACAACAACCGCAACTACATATATCGACAGCGCGTTTAACGAAATCATCAGCTAGCAGCGCAAACATTACTACGTCTGCCGCTGCGCTGCCCGAAAAACAGAACAAAAACAATAAACATATTAAGCCGGCTGTGCAGACTGGAATGGATCGCTACATTCAAATTAAAAGGAAAATGAGCCCTCTAAATTCTCAACGTAAAATAACCCGTGGCAACGCTAGCCTAGCTGCAATAGAAACGGACATGAATTCGAACCGATTCAAAATCTTGGCGGACGCCTATGAGGTTGAGGCGGCCGAATCTACTCAAGTCGAGAAAAGGAAGCCAAATCCTTCGCCTATTTATATACGAGAAAAAAGTTCCAATGTTCTCGTCAACAAAATTATTGAGCTTATTGGCAAGGATAACTTCCACATAATACCCCTCGTAAAGGGCAACATTCACGAAACAAAGGTTCAAATGAAGTCTGAAGAAAATTACAGAGTATTATCGAAATATCTTACCGATAATAAAAATAACTTTTACACGTATCAGCTTAAAAGGAGCAAGGGCTTGCCAGTCGTACTTAAGGGTATAGAATCCGAAGTAACGCCTGCAGAGATAACAAAGGCACTACAAGAGAAGGGATTTAGCGCAAAGACAGTCTTCAATATCCTTAACAGGGATAGAAAGCCGCAGCCACTCTTTAAGGTTGAGCTCGAGTCAGAAAATAAGCCCCTGAAGAAATACGAAGTGCACCCTATATACAATTTTCAGTTCCTGCTGCACCGCCGAACCGCACAAACGCAATGGTCCGGTACAATGTGCGAACTGCCAAGAATATGGTCATACAAGGTCATACTGTAAACTGCACCCGGTGTGTGTAGTTTGTGGAGAGCTTCATGACTCCGTACACTGCCCAGCGAGCAAAAATGACTGCAACTCGAAAAAGTGCGGCAACTGCGGTGGCAATCACACTGCTAACTATAGAGGTTGCCCAGTTTATAAGGATCTGAAAAGCCGCATCCATCAGAATGGAATTACCGGCCGAACCCAAAATAAAACATTGAAAGTCTCCAGATCAAACCCTGAAGTCTTCTTCTCGACTGCAGCCAGATCCTCACTAGGACCTATTAACTCTGACAAAAGTGTGACATACGCAAACGCTTTAAAATCAGGACCGGCTACCCCTGCCCCAAAAAGTTCATTTCTGCAATCAGCATTCCAAGAACCGAACATGGCTCAGCTGGCAAAAAGCAACCTCGAAGCTATGATATGCAGCTTACAACAAAGCCTAACAGAATTTATGTCATTTATGCGCACAACTATGCAAGATTTAATGCGAAACCAAAATCTATTGATTCAAATACTGGTTTCACAACAATCCAAATAATGACTTCCCTACGGATATCTACGTGGAACTCTAACGGCGTTTCGTAGCATAAACTTGAGTTAGCTCAATTCCTGCTCGACAATCAAATCGACGTAATGCTGCTTTCAGAAAACACACCCTACAAACAAATACAATTTTCAACTAGGAGGATATCCTTTCTACGGAACAAATCATCCAGACGGTAAAGCACATGGTGGGACTGGAACATAACAAATCTGCTAAAAACTACCTACAGGCCACATCTATAAATATAAAATTAAATACTGGCAACCAACTTACACTAGCCGCCGTATACTGCCCCCTCGCTTCACTATAGCTGAAGACTCACTAGGAGACCACTTCATAGCAGCAGGAGACTATAATGCCAAGCACACACACTGGGGATCTCGTCTCGTGACCCCAAAAGGAAAGCTGCTCTACAATGCCATTATCAACGCCAAGAACAAGCTCGACTATGTTTCTCCTGGCACACCTACATACTGGCCGGCAGACCCAAAGAAACTGCCCGATTTAATAGACTGCGATTACCAAAAACATTCCAAAAAATCTAATAAGCGCCGAATGCCTTTTGGATCTTTCATCTGATCACTCGCCTATACTGTTTATTCTACTCCGGCATCCAGGAACATTGGAACAATCATTAAAATTGACCTCACAGAAAACCAATTGGATTAAGTACAGAAAGTATATTAGCTCGCACATTGAGCTAAGTCCCCATCGCAACAATGAAGCCGACGTAGACAGCTTTGTTAATTCACTGGAGTCTGTACTTGTCTCTGCAGCCCAATCTTCAACACCTCAAACCATAAATACACAAAGCAATCGAAAGAAGACAAATCTACAAATCGAGCAGCTCGTCCTCGAAAAGCGACGCTTACGCTTAACACACTGTTAGATAAATTTTAATGTTAAGATTCGTAAACTTATTGTTAGTCTCAAAATTAAGAAGAAGATTCAATAAATAAAAGCAAAGTTCTTTCAAAAAAAAAAATGTTTGTTGGCAGCTGCAGTTTCTTCACAAAGCGCCATAGATTCGTCGGTTTGACGCAAGCGTTTATTTCGTCGGTAGCCGTAGATCTCAGAATTACTGGCAGTGTTTGGCGGAAATCATCAGACAATAAAATCATTGCTCCTTCAAAACGGTAATTATAAACAATGTGGCTGCTATTCCAGAAGACGCAACCGCTATGTTGGATCTCGCACGAACAGTGCACTATGGGTCAAAAGCCCAAATATGCGGCATAAATGATTTTTTTTTTTTGAAATAGTGTTGTTTAATTATTTTTTTGGTATCTTGAATACTTAAATGATATAAAAAAATTTTGATAAAATTTTTTGGGAATACCCCTAATTTTTTGCGCGCTTTTAAAGTCAGCTGTTCAGTGTCGTTTTGTTTTAGACAAAAAACCCGCGAAAATTTTGACGACTTGCAGCTCGTAATTCAATTGAACCAAACATTAAAAGTTAAAAGTGTGTTAATGGAAAATAAAGATCAAGGTATGTAAATTAATAGTTACTAAACGTTTTTCTATATTTCTAAATGTTTGTGTTGTTTTGACTAATGTGTTGCAAATGTGTTGTTCTAGCTTATTCTAACAAAAGTACATGTGTTCTGTGAAGCTTTTCTTTTAAGTGCCTCAAAGTGCCTTAAAGGTAAAAATGTAATATTTTTAACAAATCTGTATAGAATCCATTTTTAGTAATGGTTTTTGCCCGTTTTTGCCCGTTTTTGAAATAACAATACATGTTGCAGGTGTTTATGAGTTCTCTCATGCAGCGCTGCTCAAAGTGTTTCTTTAATAACTTCGACAATTTTAATCTGATCGCAACAAAATTTTCAGGAATCATAACTACTATGGTAATTATTGTATATACCAAAATTCGTAACTCTAGCTTTAAAATTAGGCTTGTTATTCGATTTTTTTGATTTGCGGGGGCGGAAGTGGGCGTGGCAAAAATTTGAAACAAACTTGATCTGCGTGCAAACATAACAAATGCTGTCGAAAAAAAATTATAGCTCTATCTCTTATAGTCTCTGAGATCCAGTGTTTCATACGGAGGGTTATATGGGGGCGGGAGGAAGGCGTGGTCAAATTGACACAAAATTTTTTCCGAAATTCTATCTTTCTCTCCCAGATATTTGTGCAAATTTTCAGAATCTTAGGTCCATTTTTAGAGATTATGCCGCAAATTTGGGATTTTGACCCATAGTGCAGTGGCTAAACCTACTGACCTGATGAATGTCTTACCTGTTCCCTGGTGAAAATGACATCTAAGAAATATAAACCACAATTTCATGTTCTTTCTTTCCATTGCAGTTTTTCGTATCCCTCTTGCGTTACAGATTTGTCGGGAAAGATTCGATTGTCTTGGTCACGGCATTAGTAATTAAACTACACTTTACTTTAATTCACCTAAATCTATATAGCACGACAATTTTGCTTGGTTCAACCTAATAAATGTGAAACGTTCCGTTTCTATTTTGACATACATGTCGATGCAATATAGCTGAAACAATCGAAACAATTAGTAAATGTTTTGTAAGGCGATTATGAGCACCCCTGTTTCATCGATATATCTAAGTACGACGATTTTGGTAAGTATCATACATACATATGTCCTTCCCCTGGCTCTAAGCCCAATTAAACCTAAACCAATTTTAGCCATATGGCTAAAATAATAGGCTAAAATGAATAGTGTAACTAACTTCCTTTTATATTATTTATATAATTATGTTTTCGCTTAACGCGAAGGTTAAACAAAATAAAACAACGATTTTATTTTTAAAAAACTTGTAGACGAACTTTATTGGTATTGCAAGATTAGCGGGCTACGCGTCTTGTCTGAGGAAAGTGTCTTTAAAAACTAACTTTACAATATGTTGAGTTTGAATAAGAAACTTCTTATTGCGACTTAGAGCTAACATATGTGCAATGTTTTGTGTATGTGATAGTGTTTTAATGCTGAGTCCTCAAATTGCACCAGAAAATTTTAATAGACGTGAAGTGGATGTTTTTATTTAACGTTAGTCGCCGCCGCGACAATTTTATGTTTAGAATATAATCTTTATTTGAACGCAATAGAAACTTTTTGTTTATTACGATTGGTCGCTGTCGTGACAAGTTTATGTTTTGAATATAATATAATCTTTATGTGAATGCAGTAGGATATTTTTGAGATAGGGGAATAATTACGAGAATGTGTCACATACGAGAAATGAGTGTGGTGGTGGATATGTCACTATATAGATTAATTACTAATTATTAATTAGCAGAATTCCTTATAATTCCGTTATATGAGTTAAAGGAAAATCTAATTACAGACAGACAGAACCTGAATCAATTATGTTGGGTTTTTTAGCTCTACTTTACTTGTTATCCATCATAACATATCAATTGGGAATCCAATAAGACCAATAGGGAACGATTTAATATATTATTTATTAAATTATGTCCGATTTTTCATTTTCTCTGTTTTCCAATATTGACGATTTTTCAAATTTTTTAATTTTTAAAATTTTGCCCGATTTTTATTTTTCAATTTCCAAAACTTTGCCGATTTTTAAATTTTTTTTATTTTTTCTTAATTTTGCCCCATTTTTAATTTTTTCAATTTCCAAAAATTTTCGGATTTTTACAATATTTATAATATTTTATTTTAAACTTTGCCCGTTTTTCAATGTTTTCAATTTCCAAAATTATTTTCACGATTTTTACAATTTTTTATTTATTAAATTATTCCCGATTTTTCAATTTTCAAATATTTGAAATTTTTAGATTTTGCCCGATTTTTTATTTTTTTAATTTCTAAACTATTGCCGATTTTTTCATTATTTTTATTTTTTTTTTTAATTTGCCCGATTTTTTATTTTTTATAGAACACAAAATTTTGTTGATTTTTACACTTTTTAATTTTTATTATTTTATAGGATTTTTAATTTTTTTGAATTTTCAAAATTTTGCCGATTTATACAATATTTTGTAAATTTTGCTTAGTTTTAATTTTTTTTCAATTTCCAAAAATTTTCCGATTTTAATGTTTTCTATTTCTTAAATTTTAATTTTTTTAATTTCCAAAATGTTGTCAATTTTTTTATTTTATTTTTAAAATTTCGCCAATTTTTACAATTTTTTAAATTTTTCCCGATTTTTCATTTTTTCCATTTCTAAAAAATGTTGCCAATTTTTATAATTTTGTTATTTTTTAAATTTTGCACGATTTTGATTTTTTTCAATTTTTAAAATTATGCCGATTTTTATAATTTTTTTTAATATTATTGTAAAGAAAAAATTGGTCAACAAATGAAGTAAGATCCCATGGATTGGTAGTAGTGGATGCACTCTTCATAAATCCGTGCTGGTAGGGAGACATTTTTGGACAATTTACTAGCAGTAATTATAGTATTCGGCGCTAGACTAACTTCCCTTATGAGTGTTAGGATAGGGCGAGTAACTAAAAGAAGAATACGTACGAGTAGTTTGAAAAATAGGGGAAAGAGGTTGGCAATCGCTTGACCAGAGCCACCTTTGAAAATTTGTATACGATATAATACCATAGAGTGATGTGCGGAAAACTTTCCCTTGGTGTTAACACAATTAAAAAACTACCTTAGTTTTTAGAAAAGTTAACCCGACTTCGTGTGTATAACAGGATATTAAGAGTTTTCAGGATATGTAAGTGACGTTGATATGAGTACATAGTACATAGGTACATAGGTAGGATTGCAATGGTTGACGATTTCTGAATTGTGTACGTCGCTAGTAAAAGTGATAAATTAAATATATTTGAACTTTCTTGCTGCTGGCATAGTCTCACCAGCACATATGTACATACATACCTACATAACAAATGTACATACATACATATGTGAAAATTTGTAACAATTTTGTAAATTTTGCCAACAGCTTCAATAAAGAAATTTATATTTTTAAAATCATTATTATTTTATATTGTTATAGTAATTTGCTTTCTTGTAACTTCATCAGATACACTAAAGTACATCACACCAAAACACGGATTTGCATTTCGATTATTGTGATTACTCAATTACATATATGGAAACCAAACCTAAATTAATTTGTCACAAAATCAGTTCGGGGTGTGCCTATTTAAATATTTAAGAATGTACTGTGTGCATATTGACAAATGTCAGTTCACATTAGTATATCTTTAAATGGAACGTGATAATTTTAAAGCAGTGTAGAATTTTTTACACCTAATTGCCAGATTACACATACATATGTATGTTCATACATACATACATAGATGTCACACTGAATACATGCACATACATATGTATACGACGTACCAATCCGTGTACATTTGGTGGAACTGGTCAAAATTTCCTAAGCTGTACTATGGAGTTTATACAATAATATTTTTACATTTTTATACCCGCTACCCAAAGGGTAGAAAGGTATTATAACTTTGTGCCCGCAGGAAATGTATGTAACAGGTAGAAAGAGGCATCTCCGACCCTATAAAGTATATATATATTTGTGATCAGCGTCAACAGCCGAGACGATCTAGCCATGTCCGTCTGTGTGTCTGTCCGTATGAACACCTAGATCTCAGAGACTATAAGAGATAGAGATATAATTTTTTTCGACAGCATTTGTTATGTTTGCACGCAGATCAAGTTTGTTTCAAATTTTTGCCAAGCCCACTTCAAAAAAATCGAATAACAAGTTGCGAATTTTGGTATATACAATATTAACTATAGTATTTATGATTCCTGAAAATTTGGTTGCGATCAGATAAAAATTGTCGAAGTTATTAAATAAATACTTTTGTATGGGCAAAAACGCCTACTTACTAGGGGTCTTAGTTGCTTTGGCTGACAATCTGGTATATTGTGCCGTCTATGGTATATTTTTAATGCGGTACTATATCGATATACCAAATATACCATTCGGTATATTTTTAGTATTATTGCAGTATGTTCGGTATATTTTGAGAAAAATACCGCAAATATATTTCGTTTATTCGAAATGGGTAGCGGCTATCTCACAGTCGAGTACACTCGACTGTAGCTTTCTTACTTGTTTTCAATAGTACTTGTTAGTTTGCACGCTTATCAAGTTTGTTTCCGAATATTGCCACGTCCACTTCCGCCCCCCGCAAATTGACAAAACTTGAATAACAACCGTAATTTTAAAGCTAGAGTAGCGTATACAATAGCAACTCTAGTCTTCGTGATTCCTGAAAATTCGGATATGATGAGATAAGAGTTGTCAAAGTAATTAAAGAAATACTTTTGTATGGTGTAAAAACGCCTAATTACTAGGGGTCATAGTTGCTTTGTCTGAAAATCTGGTATATTTTGTACAATGTGGTATATTTTGCATGTTTTGCATTAATTAAAAATAATTATTTTTCAATTATTTGTATACCAATCATTAATACTTTGCATGAATACATTATCTTTCACCTACGATAAATTGTTGTTCCAAACCATGTATCAACCAAAGCTATGAATATTCTGTATCTAATGATTTTGGGATCCCATAAAAACTTGGATCACCCAGTAAATTTTGTTGCAGTCAAGATGACCCTTTTTTTAAATGGATTGAAATTTGCACAATTTTTAAATAATAGGTTCACGGATGTAGATAATTGTCCAATATAATATTCTTTGAGGGTGAACTATAAAAATAATGTTTAAAAAAAGTTTCCTTCATTCTAAGTGTGGTAATATAAAGTAATTTTATATAATTGCAATTCTAAAAATCAAATTAAAAGTATGGAATAAAAATTATTAAATCGGTAATTAATCGTATTATCTGGAAATATTTTTCGAAATTTTTAAGAATTTTATTAGTACGACAAAATCGGACATGAATTAAATTCGGTACTTTCTCCTTATGGGACAGAAGTGTCTCTTTTTCTTTGCAATTTTAATACTCTTCGCCACTACATAACATACATATATATAACACATAATAAAATGTTTTCCGTTCATTCGTTATTAATTTGTTCCTACAATACATTGATTTGATTGATATGTTTTCTTAAGTATACGAATAAAAAACACGAGGTTACACTTATGCACATGTGTATACATTTGTGGTCTGACGTGTTAAAATTGTATGTTAAATACTAGGAGGTAATCATTATCACATGTTAAATTTGACTAGCAATCAATTCAGAATGTTAATATTAATAGTATCATTTGGGCATTATGTCAATATGTCGATGTGCATATATCACATAAACGCGTTAGCTATGCTGTATATGTGTATGTGCACTTTTCTGAAAGGTGTAGCTTAATATGTTTACTTACCGGAAAAAATCTCCGAAATGTTGCCGCCTTTTTTTTTGATTGGCTGGATTTTGTTGGTGTTGTGATTCACACATATAAAGACAGTCATTCTAGGCACTTAGCGCACCTTTCTTTGTACTTTAGTTTTGTGGTAAATGTGTAACTAATGTGCTAATTTCAAGGCGGAGTCTGACCAGACATGATACAGTCGCTTAAAATATTTGACGGGTTTGAGATATGTTCAGGTTTTATGGCATCAGTTAGCTAAAAGCACCAGACTCAAATCGTTTAACATGAATGGTCAGTTCTCAAATTCCGGGTCGTGCTTAGAAACCTTTAGTGATAATATCAATGCGAAAAGTCGAAATGTTTACGAACCAAATGACTTACCTTGTGAAATAACCGCGAATAATTCGAATCAAAATATAGGTCGTTTGTGTTCATTTAGTATCGAGAATATACTATTCCGTAATAATGATTCCCACGTAGACTGTTTAAGGCAAAAGCAAAATGATCTGTGTAATGGAAAACCAGCAGGAAATCTTTTGTTAGCAAACAGTAAGCACATGCATTCCAACTAATTTAATTATAAACTATTATCGACGCAGTGTAGAAGAGTAAAATACACTTTTGTGGAACAGGCAGAAGCAGTTGTCTCCTACTCTATAAAGCTAACTGTAACAGGTACTCGTATATATGTATGTATATCTGCTTTCCACTTGGGAATAATCTGCCCACCGGATTTTCTACATTGAAATTTTCTGTTTTCACCAAAAATTAGTGTCTCGAAGGGCTAACTGAAAAGAAACATAATTCTGCAAATATGTCTGCCTTAAACTTTTAATAAAATGATTTTTACATTTCCAAAAACGGTTGCTTGAAACTTTCGTTTTTGGTCTTATAATTAAGTCTGTATATAGCGTCATGGAGGCAGATGGAGGCATCTTAGACCCCATAAAGTATGTTTTACATATTTACTGCGCGTCATTAAGTTAGCCTCTGAATAACAATTGGTGTTTAATTTGATCGAAGCCGAATGTGCTATATTACTAAAATTATTTCTTCATTAAATCCATCGAACCCTTCCAAATGAATTGTTTTCATCAGAAAAACATAATAAATCCCCACTTATTAGTTCATGACATGTGAAAATAAGAGAAATTCAACCGTTCTTCTTTTTTTTTATACCCGCTACACATAGGGTAGAAGGATATTATAAATTTGTGCCGGAAGGAAATGTATGTAACAGGTAGAAGGAGGCATCTCCGACCCTATAAAGTATATACAGTAGAATCCGGTTATAATAATATACATAGTGTCCGTCCGGTTATTGCGACGAAAACTCGATGGCTTGGTTGGTCCCCATACAAACTTATATGAAAGGGCCTCCGTTTATTACGTCTGTGCGACAAACCGCATATACCGTCGAAATTTTGCACAATTCAACCGGATATTGCGAAGAAAAAAAAAAAATGCAGCGAAATAATGCCAACAAATTTAAGTATCAAACGACGCTGTTAGAAATGTCTGCATTTATCAGCGATCGGCACTCTTTCATGTGTGACTAGCAGCGACACGAAGTTTCTCATCTCTGTTAGTTTTAGCTGACGCCTTAGTTTATGCAAAGGAACATGCAGGTATACGATTTATTATGGAAAAACTATGCTATTGAATTAAATTTATACATTTTATTGTTTTGATTAAAAAATTAATTTGTTTTATCTTAAAAACCTATTACAAACATGGCAAACATAAAAAAAAAAAAACAAAAAAAAATTTGTTTTGCTCCTTTCGGTTAATACGTCTTCCGGGTATAACGAGGCTAAATCGTCGGACCCTTGAAAGTCGCTATGTATAACCGGATTCTACTGTATATTCTTGATCAGCATCAACAGCCGAGACGATCTAGCCAAGTCCGTCTGTCTGTCTATCCGAATGAAACACTGGATCTCAGAGACTATAAGATATAAAGATATAATTTTGCACGCAGATCGAGTGTGTTTCAAATTTTTGCCACGGTCACTTTCGCTCCCGCAAATCAATAAAGTCGAATAAGAAACGTAATTTTAAATCTAAAGTTGCGAATTTTGGTGTATACAATAATAACAATAGTAATTATGATTCCTGATTTTGGTTGTGATCAGATAAAAATTGTCGAAGTTATTAAAGAAATACTTTTGCATGAGCAAAAACGCCTACTTACTAGGGGTCTTAGTTGCTTTTGTTTTGAATGTGGTACTATATTGATATACCAAATATAAAATTTGGTATATTTGTAGTATTTTGAATAATATCGCAATATTTTGCTTTCATTAAAAATGGGAGCGGGTATCTCACAGTCGAGCACACTCAACTGTAGCTTTCTTGCTTGTTGTATGTGACGTGATGGAGCATTAATTAATTAATTAATGACGAGGGTGGGCTGATAAATAGTCGGCCTAACAAAGAAACAAATTTTTTAAAAATTCGGAAAATATTTTATTCGATTAGTGTTTTCTATCAGCTGATTACTGTGAAAATTTCATGGGGTTTTATCGACACTGGTAATTTTGACAGGACTTTTAGCGCATTTACTTTTGCATTGTCGTCAACATGAATAAAATCGAATATCGTGCTGTCATAAGATTTCTGTTTTTAAAAGTGAAATCCGACGACGATATTAAAAAGGAGTTAGACAAAGTTTATAAGGATTCAGCTCCATCGTTTTCAACAATAAAATATTGGACTGCTGAATTTAAACGCGGGCGGACAAGCATTTTGGTCGATGATCTCCCGGGTCGTCCCAGAGAGGTGACTACACCAGAAATTGTGGATAAAGTCCATGGAATGATATTGGATGATAGCCAAATCAAGCTGCGAGAGATTCCAAATGCTCTAAACATTTCTCGGGAACGCGTTGGAAACATTTTACACGAATTCATGAGTAAGCTTTCGTCAAGATGGGTGCCGCGATTGCTCACAATGGAAAATAAACGCAACCGCTTGCACATTGCGAAGGAGAGTTTGGCGTTGCTTAACGCAAACAAAAACGAATTTTTTCGTCGTTTTGTGACTGTTGACGAAAACTGGATTCATCACCATACACCAGAGAGTAATCTCTTGGGACGATTTGATTCAGAGCTGAAGAAAAAAAAGCCGCACATGGCGAAGAAAAAAGTTTTGTTTTACCAGGACAATGCTCCCACTCACAAGAGCGTTGTCGCCATGTCGAAATTGTGTGAATTGCACTACGAAATTCTACCCCATTCACCCTATTCTCCAGATTTAGCACCATGTGACTATTATTTATTTCCAAACTTAAATAAATGGCTTGGGGTAAGAAATTTCAGTCAAATGAACAGGTAATCTGTGAAACAAACGCCTATTTTGAGGACCTGGACAAATCCTATTTTATGGAAGGTATTGGGAAACTGGAGGATCGTTGGTCCAAGTGCATACGTCTAAAAGGAGATTATGTTGAGAAATAAAAAAGCAAAATTTAAAAAAAAACTTATTTTCTTTGTAAGGCCGACTTTTTATCAGCATACCCTCGTATATATATATATATAATTATGTTTTTCGCGTTACACGAAGGGTAAATAAAAAATAAAACAAACGATTTTATTTTAATTTACTTTTAGCCGAACTTTGTTGGGATTGCAAGAAAGCGGGGTATGCGTCTTGGCTGAGAAAAGTGTCTCTAAAAACTAACTTTATAAAATGTTGAGTTTGAACAACAAACTTCTTATTGCGACTTAGAGCTCACATATGTGTAATGTTTTGTGTATGTGTTAGTGTTTTAATGCTGAGTCCTCAAATTGCAATGGAAAATCTTTGGACTTTGAAAGTGGCGTGAAGTGTTTTTTTTTTTTTGTTTGTGACGATTGGTCGCCGTCGCGATGTGTTTATGTTTAGAATGTGAATGCAATAGGATATTTTGGAAGATAGGGGAATAACTACGAGAATGTGTCACGTAGAAGAAATGAGTGCGGTAGTAGATATACCACTATGTATGTATGTATGTATATAATTGTACTTCGGGTTGTTATTATAAAATCGCACAGTTTCGGGCTCGTAGTAGATTTGGTCGCTTTTGATGCTAGAGACATCGAAAATGAAACGCCGACGGTATTTCGCTCAGCTAGCGCTAAGCCCTTTGCAAAGCCCGGCTCTGCGGTGGAGAGTCATAGGAGAGTTATGGGAGAGAGAAGCTGAGAGCACTAGAAGTTAGAGTGCTTGCTAGTGAGTAAACGAAAAAACATTGCGTGCTTTTCGATCGGCGGAGCGGAGAGAGTTCCACTCGCTTACAATGCGCTCTTAACAGTTTGGACACTCTCGTGCATATTAGTATGTGTGTGCACATGCGTCCCGTTACTTATACTTTGTAGATCAATCAAACCTGTTTGGTTTACACGGGATTTAGCATACTGAAAAATCACAAGAGTTTTTGTAATATTAAATATTTCCGCTTTATTCGCGAACAAAGTAATGGACATAATTGTTGTTGCGACAATACGAAACGAAAACGGAGAGTGATGACGCGCTGATGAGTTCTGAAAATCAACTGCCTTTATAATTCTATGTAAAGTTACATTAAGCCTAACTTAACTAGAGCGGCGAAGCGAGGCGAATTCGCTCAAAGAGCAAAACGAAAGCTTTATTGCGCTCTCGCTTCGCCCTAATTCTAACAACTTCATTTGATACTTCATGCTCTTAAACTAATATACATCAAATGCGCCAACACCGGCACCGATGAACGGCTGTGCCTTCATACTATTGGCAGAGGCGCCAATTTGTGTATTGGCCGTTTGTACAGCCCTCCTGCGCTAGTTCGTCTGCGACGCTCACCGCCCCGTCCTCTCCTGGGTACACCGCCTCGACTCGACCCACCATCCACTGAATCGGCGGCTGGTTGTTCTCTGCGACGACGACGAGCTCTCCGATTTGCATATTCGGCTGCAACTGGTCCCAATTGGCCCGTGGCTGAGCGACGAGACAGCTCGTCATCGCCTTAAGCGATGCTGCCGGTGCCACCAGTGGGCCGCCCACCAGTAGATGCCCTGGGGTTAGTGCCTCGCCGTCGTTTGGGTATTGGCTTACGGCTCCTAGCGGGCGGGAGTTGAGCACCGCCTCGACCGCCACGACCACTGTATGCATCTCCTCGGCCGTGAGGAGGGCGTTGCCCACCGTCCGTTGGAGTAGGTGCTTTGCAGACTTCACACCTGTCTCCCATAGTCCTCCGAAGTGGGGAGCCCTCGGCGGTATGAACGCAAATTCGCATCCGCTTCTTGATGCGAAGTCGCGAACTGCGTTCTTCTCGGCCTCGACTCGCCTCCAGATCGCGACTTGCTCCGACGAAGTTCGTCGTGTTGTCGCAATGGACTCGGCTCGGGCATCCTCTTCGACCAACAAACCTTTTGAAAGCCATTAGAAATGCATTAGTTGACAGATCGGATACAATTTCTAAGTGAACCGCTTTTGACGCAAAACAGACGAACAAAGCTATGTACGACTTGTACGGCGGCTTTCCGCGAATCCTATAGGTAGTCTCAACTGGGCCACAAAAATCAACGCCACAAATTGAAAATGGGCGGAGCGCTCGGAGCCGATCAGCAGGCAAATTTCCCATTATTTGCGTAAGCAGCCGAGGTTTGCATTTAAAGCAACGGATGCAAGATCGTACTGTCTGACTACTGTCTGAGTTCTTGAACATTGACTAACTAAAGTCGTTCTCTGAGAATGCTCACGAGCGCTCTTGGGCCAGCGTGACAGTTGGTCAAGTGAAGGTACCTCACATAGCTGCGAGCAAATTGTGAGCGCTTCGACATGAGGAGTGGAAACTTAGCATCATACGAAATAGGAGCATTTACCAGTCGCCCCCCGACTCGCAACAACGAAAACGAACACCAAGATCCTTTATACTCATGTATGAAAAGATTGAGTCGTTGTAGACTCGAGCTCACACGTGTACCCTATCTATATCGTCTCTGAATTCGAAATTTTGCATTACTTCTACTATTTTATTGAAAGCTTCTTTCAGTGCTGATGCCGTTGGAACCAGTTCAAATTGAACTGTTTTGTCTTTGCATCTTCGAATGAAGCGGAACACATAAGCGAACACTCTTAACAGACACGCACAGTTCAGTCACATCGCAAACTCTCGATACAATGTCTGCGTGGCTCTGCTTAGTTGGAACATGACGCCATTCCACGCTCTCTGACCACTCTTGAATCTCGGTCACTCGATTCGTCACGAATGTCGTTAGAGTGGAAGGATGTGACCGGATCCATGAATGACTTCCGAATCTGACCAAAAAACAGTCCGTTCAATTGGTGATAGGATCAGCCTTCGGATGCGGTGGCACAGTTTTGCAAGAAGGTGAGCTGCACACAACTCAAGTCTAGGAAGAGTCTTAGTCTTGAGGGGAGCTACCTTTGATTTTGAGGTTAGTAATGATACTTTAAAACCTTCTGAAGTATGCGTACGAACGTAAATACACGCACTATACGCTCTTATTGAGGCGTCGGCGAAGCCATGTATCTCTATCGGTGACGTAGGCTCTGTGAACAAATATCGTGGCACTTTTATGTTTTGCAATTGTGTCAAATTTGACTTCAATTGCTGCCACGATGTATCCAAACTCAATGGTATGGATTCGTCCCACTCCAACTTTTGAAGCCAAAGCTCTTGAAGCAGTATCTTTGCTTTTATAATTAAGGGACTCAATAGGCCAAGCGGATCGAATAACCGCGATTGCACCGAGAGAATGTTCCGTTTTGTCGCTTTAAGACCCATGAATGAATCGTCGATCCGGAATTGGAACACGTCTTCATTTGGAAACCAAATCACACCTAGAGTCTTGGTTGCGTCAGTCTCGGAGATCGTTATCGGCTTTGGTGTACTGTCTGATGCGGAGAACCCAGGAGCATTCGAGAACCACTTCGCAAGTTCAAAACCTGCTCCTAGCAGTATCTGCGACACTTCAGACTTAATTGTCTTCAGGTCATCGACGCATGCGGCACCAGTCAACATATCGTCAGCGTAGAAATCTTGGCTGATAACCTCAGCTGCCATGGGGTGCGAGGATATCGCAATCTCGCTCAGCTAGATCGTATAGCCAAAAATGGCGCTGGCGCAGTGCCATATGTTACAGTATTTAATCTGAATAATCTCAACGAATCTGATGGGTCTTTTCTCCACACTATGAGCTGATAGTTTCGATCTGCCTCGTGCACCATAACTTGGCGGTACATCTTTTTGATGTCGGCCGTTAGTGCATATTTGTGCAATCGAAAACGAATCAGAGTCGAAAACAGCTCTTCTTGAATGGTCGGCCCGACCATAAGAATGTCATTCAACGCCTTATGTGTCAAAGTGCGACACGAAGCATCAAATACGACCCTCAGCTTTGTCGAAGTGCTTTGGGGCCGTAATACACATTGGTGCGGACATAACATAGGTCTTACTTCGAAACGACCAGACGGCAATCTTTTCACATTATTTGTGAAATGATCTTCACAACTTTGTTGTTCAGCGGAAAGGACTTTGGAGGGAGAGCGCACATCTTCAACAGTCCAAAACTTCAGTGAGGTTTTGTCAATCGAGCTCAAACTTTCTGCCTGATAGCTCAGATTGACAGTCATCTTCTGGTGAGATTTTTCACCAGGAATGTACCGCCCCGAGACAATCCACCCAAGGCTTGTCTTTTGGAGGATTCGACACTCTGGATCTTGTTTGATTTGGCCAACGGACAATAGGTCAAAGAATGTTTCAGCGTCGATAAGAAGATCAATTTTTTGCGGTTTGAAAAAATAGGGATCCGCTAGCTGAAGATTATCTTCCAGCCACTGACATTTACAGTGTGATCTGGCTGATAACCTGAGATCGATTTGAGGATCCATAAATCGATCGCGTATTCATTGCAGCCAACTCGTGACTTCACCACAGTGTGTATCTTTTTCTTAACTTGAGAATTGGATTCACCAATGCCAAGCAAGCTGATGCACGAGTCTTCTCTACGCAAATGCAGTCGCTGAGCTAGTTCCTCAGTCACAAAATTAACTTGTGACCCAGAGTCCAGCAAAGCTCGGGCTAAGACGAAATCGCCTGAATTCGTCTTTATTTTGATGACTGCTGTGGCCAGGATCACTTTATCCGATACGGTCGCATGCATCGCATGCGAAGTGGATGGACGATCAGGCTCAACAGCGGAGAGACTCGGGGGTGGTAACGCTCTACTATTTGTAGTCGCAGAATATATGTGCAGCAACGTATGATGTGAACGGCTGCACACACGACACTTTTTTGCCTTACATTTGGCGACAGTGTGATCCTTCCGAAGACAATTTATATTGTTTTAGCGTAGTCAAATCTCTGTTTAACTGCCAAGGCAGCAAACATCGAGCAACTTACGATGGAATGCTCTTCGGAATTGCAATATACGCATATTTGGGTCTTTTCATCAATCTTTGACAGTCGTACACGAAAACGAGCTTTTATTAAGCTGTTTAACGGAAACGGCTTGACTATCGGACTTTGTCGAATTTTCAGCTGACAAGTGCTGATATCGACGATTAAGCACAGTTTCACACTCACTCCATAATGGAATCTTCGTGTAATCAAGCTGCTCATCCCACTTCTTCTTTGTCATTGCATCAACTTTGTGCATGACCAGGTCAATAAGGATTACATTTGCAATCTTCTTATCATCACCTATCGACAACAAAGATCCGTATATCGCAGAGACAGTGTCAATCAAGTTTCTCAGCGCTGAAGCGGAGGGCTGCGAAATCTTTGGCAAATTGAAAAGAGCAGTGATATTTTCATTAAATATCAGACAATCATTGTCATATACTCTTTTCAAACTCGCCATTGCATTGAATTATTTTTTTTTTTTATATATTATTATTATTTTTGAATTGTCCTAGGAACCACTAAGCTATCTCGGACAATAATAGGGGAGTACACAATTCGAGGGAGCAAACGAGATATCGCACTGATATGCTCAACCAACGAATGTAGGGGAGCGAGTTCTGAGCGCTGCAAAGCGCGCGACAACGAAAAGTGCAAGCAACAACACAGACTACAGAGCTCAATGCACTGTGCAGATGCTGGCTTGCTAACGTACGTATGTGTGTATGTGCGCTGTTTCTAAGCGCGCGAAACGAAAACGAAAATGCAAGCAACAACAACACGGAGCCGAAATGCACCGGTGCAGTGTTGGCTTGCGGGTATATATGTATGTATATACGTATGTGCGCTTAGCAACAGCACACAACTTACAGCGGCTACGAATCTGGTGACAAAGGGGGCGACGAAAGCGAAAATTGCAACGAACTGAGAGAAGAAGTTCGATGCAATGGAAATAAGAATTTCCCCTAGTCACTTTCACTTAGAAAACAAAAACAATATTCTGCCTAAGCGGTTCACTTTTTAAATTAAAATATAAAATTTAAATGCAAATGCTCTACTATTATGTACATGTATGTGCCAAGAATTGAAAGCGTCACTAGAATTTTGCAACTTTGGCAACCAATTCTGTTGCTTGCTTTCAATTATTCGCACAGTATCTGGAATTGGCCACTTTCCTCTGTGTGTTCTGCAGGTGCAGGGTTTCCTCCAGCGATGATGCAGCGAAATCCAACGATGACACAAACACAGCACAGCACTGGCACAAAGTCAATTAGTTTGTTTATATTTATTTTTTAGCGACCGGCGCGAATTGGTTTGTTTTTGTTTCTTATTTTGAGTTATTCGTTTTAAATCACTCGCGTTCAACAACAATTAGTGTCCACCCGGGCGCGCCATGAAAAATCACAAGAGTTTTTATAATATTAAATATTTCCGCTTTATTCGCGAACCAACTTTATTGTTCATAATAAATGTCACAATAACTATCTTTGGAATTGTAAGCAGAGAATTACTCGAGATCCCAGAAGATTTTTTAACTTTGTCAATGCAAAGCGTCAACATAAGTCAGTCCATATCTGATTTGTTTGCTGATTTTAAACAACTTATACACCTCAAGACTGATTTTGCCATATCTTTATGAGATACATAAATGCCTATTTTTCCCGAGGGCCTGATGGAGTTCCAGCATGTGAGCTTGAGCTCTTTAAAGTCATTTACATAATCTTTTTTATTTGCTTTTTATCATTATAAGTATAATAGATGGAAATATTAATTTATAATTCCATTTAACATAAAAAGGAAATAAATCTAATGTAAACAAGTGAGAAAGGTACAGTTGAGTGTGCTCGACTGTGCGATACCCGTTACCTCTTTTCAATAAAATCATGCTTTAAAAATATACCAAAATAATATACCAAAAAATACTTTAAAAAAATGAAAATATACCATAGTGTATACCAAATAATTATAGACCAAAAATACGAAATACACTGAAAGCTATCTTTGATATATCGATGTACTACAATCACAATATAGAACATACCAATTTCATATTCCGAAAAAATACTGAATATGTACTTCATTTAAAAAATACTTAAATACCTACTTGGTATATCGTTATAGTACTATATTCAAAATATACCATAGAATATACCAACTATGTAAATGTAGTTTATACCATATTTGGTATATCGACAAGTACTACATTCAAAAAATATTAAATTATACTGAAGGCTACATTTAGTATATCGATATACTACTACATTGAAAATAGTTATAGTTATAATACCCTTCTACCCTATAGATAGCGGGTATAAACATGGTCAATTCGTTGTTTTTCTTGTTTTTGTGCGCTTTCTTCTTTAATAATTGTCTAGACTCAAATCAAAGAACTGCGTCAAATTGTATGCTGCACTATTTGTTACACGTGTACCGAAGTATTGCTCTCAGCCCGTGGCGCAATCAATATGTGTGTGTAAATTCGCAAGCTGGGTTTGAGGATCAAAGCTGCCTCTCCACAATAGCTAAAGTTGCATAGCTGATCAGAAGATTGTGCGTGTGTATCCATGACTGCAGGCGACTTAAATTAACTGAGTTTTTTTGCAGCCGCGTGCTTTGATTTCGCTCCTGTTTCGTCTTCTCGTTGTTTTCTCTCTCGTTTAATTAAAGTCCCTGCAAAACTTGTTAAATTTTCCAATCTCAGCTCAAACTACAGTAAAATTTGTTACATTCCCTGCAATGTCTAATGAATTTTAAATTAATATTTTCAAATGCCAAAATCGACCTTGAAAATTCCCTCAGGATAAATTTCGCGAACTGGTTCAAACTATATAATAGTGTGACTTGGTTGTCCTTGAGACAGTTGCCCGTCCAACTGATTTAACTGGAACACATTCTTAAAAAAATTAGAATTCAATGTTGAAATCCACCTTGAGTCAAGCGAAGGCTGCAATACAAATCCCTGTCGACAAATCGCTAACTAGTTCAAACTATATAAATAGCAAATATTATTTGTATTAGCATAATAATTGCACAATTTGGTGGCCTTGAGACAGCTGTCCTTGAGCCAATTTGAAATTAACTAGTACACAGTTGTTAACAATTATGTCTAAAAGTAGCTAAAATTACATAAATAGCAAATAGTTTCAAATAACATACTAATTGTGTTATTTAGCGGCTTTGAGTCAGCTACAACAAAATCATTTTGAAATTAACTACACAATACTCTTTATAAACAAGTAAGAAAGTTACAGTCGAGTGTGCTCGACTGTGAGATACCCGCTACCCATTTTGAATAAAAGCAAAATATTGCGGTATTATTTTTAAAATATACCGAAAATACTACAAAACTACTAAAAAATTTACCGAGCGGTATATTTGGTATATCGATATGGTACCACATTCAAAATATACCATAGACGGCACAATATACCACATTGTCGGATAAAGCAACTCAGACCCCCAGTAAGAATGTTTTTTGCCCAGATCGTCTCGGCTGTTGACGCTGGTCAAGAATATATATACTTCAAGGGTCGGAGATGCCTCCTTCTACCTGTTACATACATTTCCTGCCGGCACAAAATTACCCCTTCTACCCCATGGGTAGCGGATATAAAAACTACTATTAAAGTTAATAGAATAGCAAGATAGAATTTTTTAATTTAAATTTTGTAAAAGGTCATTACCAAATATACTTCAAAAATACTAATACAAAATACTAGCACAATATACCGGATTGTCAGCCAAAGCAACTAAGACGCCTAGTAAGTAGGCGTTCTTGCCCATACAAAAGTATTTCTTTAATAACTTCGACAATTT
Source organism: Drosophila nasuta (assembly GCF_023558535.2). Classification (NCBI taxonomy): domain Eukaryota; kingdom Metazoa; phylum Arthropoda; class Insecta; order Diptera; family Drosophilidae; genus Drosophila; species Drosophila nasuta. The sequence continues at coordinate 418,248 of NC_083456.1, read as the reverse complement.
TTATCTGATCGCAACCAACTTTTCAGGAATCATAACTACTATAGTAATTATTGTATATACCAAAACAAACATCACAACTCTAGTTTTAAAATTACGCTTGTTATTCGATTTTTTTGATTCGTGGGGGCGGAAGTGGGCGTGGCAAAAATTTGAAACAAACTTGATCTGCGTGCAAACATAACAAATGCTGTCGAAAAAAAATTATAGCTCTATCTCTTATAGTCTCTGAGATCTAGGTGTTCATACGGACAGACGGACATGGCTAGATCGTCTCGGCTGTTGACGCTGATCAAGAATATATATATGTCGGCGCACACTAAGAGTGTGTGTGTATGTTGGTGTGAGTGTGTGGGTATGCTGTTGTAGGAATTTCACCAGAGGCTTAATTTCATCATTATAGGAATATTGCATCAGTCACTAATTGCGCCGTGATTAATTGTGTGTGTATGTTGGCGCTTTAAGAAGTGTCGTTTTAGCAGGGCGACAGTGTAGTGTCGCTGTCGCCGAGTGTGGTTCGGTGGTAAGCGTAGAATGAAGAAGGGACGACGCAGGCAGTTGCGTATAGATCGTCGTGTATGCAAAACCGAAACTCGCTGTGTTATTACGATGTCGGAAAATAACGGCGCTGCAACATATACTTTATAGGGTCGGAGATGCCTTCATACCTGTTACATACATTTCCTGTCGGCACAAAGTTATAATACCCTTCTACCCTATGGGTAGCGGGTATAAAAATTATGTAGGTAATACCTACTAGGTATTACTAAATTATCTGCAATTTCTAAGCTTTTTGAAAAATATAAACAGTACAACATTGGTGTAGTTCTCCATATCAATATGGTTTTATACAATTTAGATCTACTACCACTAACATACTTGAGTTCACATCGTTAGTAGTTTAAGGGCTTTCAAATTAAAATGAAAACTGACATTATTTATACTGATTTCAGCAAAGCATCCAAAAACAATTTTTGCTCTTCGACCTTCGATCAGATAAAAACTGTCGAAGTTATTAAAGAAATACTTTTGTATGGGCAAAAACGACTACTTACTAAGGGTCTTAGTTGCTTTGGCTGACAATCTGGTATATTGAGTCGTCTATGGTATATTTTGAATGCGGTACTATATCGATATACCACATATACCATTTGGTATATTTTTAGTATTTTTGCAGTATATTAGGCATATTTTGAGAATAATACTGCAAAATATATTGCTTTTATTCAAAATGGGTAGCGGGTATCTCACAGTCGAGTACACTCGACTGTAGCTTTCTTACTTGTTTAATAGTAAAGCCGTGTTTGCTCAATTTTGTTGTTATTCAAAATGAGATATAAGTACCGTAAAGTAAACAATATATGATTGGAGCTTCTTGATTTGATTAAATATGTAATTGTATCTATTTACAGATGAAAAAACTAATTATTGGAGCAATGTGAATACTTTTCTTTCAAAATCCTTGCCTTTACTGCAAAGTATGAATTTTAATAGATCTGATATCTTGGATGACCCATGCGCAACAGAGTTGAAAAATTCGGTATCACAATTAAATTATCCCCTCAAATTAACTATTCCACCTTATTTGCATCATTTAATCAGTGTTCAAGGTAATTATAGAATAGACAACAAAAACAAATTGAATTTTGTCATGCTATTTATTTTCTCTTATGTTTAAAGGGAAACGTTTAAGAAAACAAGGAATTGATAGAAAACCTCGTCAAACTTATAGTGCAAAACAATTAGATATTCTCGAAAGAGAATTTAAACAGGATAAATATTTAAGCGTAAACAAGCGAATGGAGCTCTCTAAAACTTTATCACTGACAGAAGTACAAATAAAGACATGGTTCCAGAATCGTCGAACAAAGTGGAAAAAGCAACTGACATCACGAATTAAAATGGCCCAACGACAAGGGCTATATAAGTGTGACATGTATCTATCAAGGATTCCTACAAAATCAAGTGTTAAATCTGGATACTTTAATATGTTTCCTACTTATTATTCCGATTGTCAATGGTACTTGCCACAACCTTCTTAAAATTGTTCCTGACTTTATTTAGAATTTCAATTTATATTTTAGTCTTTAGATATATCTTGAAGCGACTTTGTACATAAATTAAAAATTGGCTCGATACCGAGATTTGAAATTTGTTTTTTTTTTTTATATAAAAATTGGTTTCTGTTACATAATTGTATTCCCTTCTCACAAAAATCAAATATTTAGAATAATAATTCGCCTGACAAATTTTTGGTTTGCCGATTGTTTTTGGACAAAGAAAACCTAAACTAGTAATTACGTTAAGTGAATTGGTAAAGTAATTTATAAAATGTGCAATTTTGAACAAACCTGGTACCAGCCCTTATCAGAGATTACTTGTGGATAAAAGCCTGTAACAAACCTACGTTGTCTGAGCTGATGGTATTCTTAACTAGATCGGCGTACGCTCTAGCTACAATGGGTTTTACTCGACGGAATGGTGGTGAGATTAATTACAAGTCCAATTGCTATCCTACACCACGAATAATAATTAAAATATATAAATCACAAAAAAAATAGGATTAGGATGCTGGAAAAACTAGGGCCATGACTGCTGCTTTAATTGACTGCTAGCTTGTTAAGCACACGGAGTTATTGTGCACGCTCAACCTCCCATCCTGGATCTTGTTGAGCGCCAACAATCACATAACGAAGGATTCTGAAAAGAGGTTATAAAGTGTCGGTTTAATCGTGCATGGTTCCAGTTAAATTAGTATTTACTATAACATTTTAATTTGTTAACAATAGATAACAGAACTTGTACCTGATCAAGTTTAAAAATATGTTTAACATACAAAAACCGATTCGACTAACATGAAAACAACGCCCAAAAAATGTCAGTTCCCTCCCACTTTCACGATATGGCCACAGATGACGATGAATTGGCTGGTGCCTATAATGCATCCATGTAATTGCTACTGGGATGACTCTAACTGTTTTTATTTCAAGTGTTTGTTGGCCAACTAATGATATGCCAAAAATGCAGAGGTGCGATCAGCTGGTCCAGAAATCAATTGTGATGTCAACGCTTGCCGATGAACTTTCTAAGTGTAAGCACGCGCAGCTGTTTGGGTTTCGATTGGCGGCTGCATTCAAATACCATTGGTCGAATTTTCAAAATATAATATGTATTTGCTACCCAAATAGTAAGTCACAATTTTAAAATATGGAAATGGGTGAAACACTTTAAAGAAAGATTATACTACACCAGGCAAATATGTATATATTCCCCAATTTTGGCCTAAACCGTATATAATTCTTTTTCTCCGGATTTCGGTATCACTGATTTTAAATAGATAATAAATGTAACCTAAGATTTGGAAAAATGGATAAATGGCCTTCTTTTTCTGTGTCCGTTCTTTCCACATCAGTCGAGTGTTCTGGAGTGTGAGATACCCGTATCTCATTTTGAATAAACACTAAATAATGCCATATTCAATACTAAATTCGAAATTTACCATAGAGTGCAAAATATACCATATTGTCAACCAATGCAACTACCATAAGACCCCTAATAAGTAGACGTTTTTGTGTATACAAAAGAATTTTTTAATTTTTTTTCGACAACTTTTTTCAACCAAATTTTTAGGAATCATAAATACTATACTTATTTTTGTATGTACCAAGAAATTCGACACTAGCCTTAAAATTACCCTTGTTATTCAATTTTCATGGACGGTAGTGGTCGTGGGAAAAATTTAGATCAAACTTGCAGGGCTGATCTGTAATGAATAGCGAATTCGCTTGGTGCTGGTGTAGGGTTTATACAGCATGACGTACGCGCTGGCTTTTCCGGGCTTTGTTCAGTAGCATGTGGGTTATGAAAATAGGAAAACTAATTATGCGCACCCCTATATAACAATAATACATTACAAAATCGGCGACCGAATGGTAAACAACAACGAAAGAGAAAGGAAAGGAAACAGAGGAATTTAGGCTAAACAGAAGATGAATCCCTCTTCAGTGCAGCACTGATGTTGTTGTGTGCAAACGTCACCCTACCGTGATCCTGCATTCGAAATGTCATAATAAATGTTGGCAAGTGGCTTACCATGCTTCCAAAGACTAACAGAAAATTAAGCGAATTATTTAATTTATTACAATACACTATAAGAAATTCTAATCATAAGAGCATTTGAAACGAAAAAAAATGTATTTAAAGGACTAACATGGTAAGTAAATATGAGGCAAAGAAAAAATAAAAAAAAATATCAAATAGGGCCAAAAGAAAGAAAAAGAAGAAAAACAATTAACCTATAAATAATTATATTTATATGATTTATAAATAACTATTTTTGTTTTTATAATAAATAATAAATTTAACAATCGAGAAAAATTATGATGGAAAGTGAACTGATTTGATTCATTGTGAATGGTAACAGAAAATCACACGGCATACTAGCAAAAACAAAATGAAAATCTTTTAGTGCGACCGCTGGAACTGCAGTCAACTGAAGCAGCTCTATGATCAGGTAAACCACAAGAAGAATGAAGCTTTAGCTCGCTCATATAATGTCAATTAATTAGAATGAAACAGACTTACCTAGATACGGTGACTCCTTTACTTGTGTTAGTGTCTGTCGATGTGGTTAATTTGTTTGGAAGAAAAATAAAAAAAAAACTTTTGCTATGACCTGCAAGAGAAGACATAAACAAACAACATATGTAGATGACATACATAACTTCGATTACGCTTTCCATCGCTATGATATTTGTTTACGCGTCTTCGGTGCACCGCTTACAAAAACAATTGTCACGGAAGAAACGTTTGTGTTAGCATTTCAGCATTTCAGTTCAGAAGTGCAAAGCGGAGCAATCGCAATTTTATTAGGTGAGTCACTTAAAAATTATTATATCTGTTATACTATATGTTTTATGTGTAAATAATTCAATCTATTACAACTTTTTTAATCCTTTTTATTTCAGATTCAATAACTGAGTACCAGGTGAGAAAGGCCTTGCAGCTCAAAAAAAAAACGATATTTTAAAAACTCAAGCTGCCTTAAAGTAATAAAAGAATCCAACTTATTAAAATAAAGAAAAGTTAAAATTAAATAAAAACTGTAATTGTAATTGTACATATGTACATGTTTTTTAATTTATAATGGCCGATCCTTCCATGGGGTCCGATGTAAGTAATTACTTTACCGACCCTTCAATGGTGTCCCATGTAAGTACTTACGTTACCGCCCGTTCCATGGAAACCCATGTAAGTACTCATTTTACCGGCCGTTCCATGGGGTCCAATGTAAGTACTTACTTTAAAGACCCTAATATTTTGCACTATTTCACTAGTTCGTGGGTAATCGAGGTGGTGGCGATTGACCCTATTTGCGGACACTTCATACAAAAACGGAAATTAAAGAAAGCAGTGCTAGCCCTGCAGTTCTAAGGGCTAGTTAGTTCCTTGCGGCTGTGCTAATTCTTGCTACGACAAGAGGTATACTACAAATCGTAGTACAATTTATTAACTATCGCCAGTATTTTTAGGGTTCAACCCAGCGCAACTGTTTAATTAATTGAATTCTCTGAAGTCTTTGCATTAAACAAGAATTAGTAAGTAGACGTTTCTCATACAAAAGTTTTTCTTTAAAATCTTTGACTTTTTATACCCGCTACCCATAGGGTAGAAGGGTATTATAACTTTGTGCCGGCAGGAAATGTATGTAACAGGTAGAAGGAGGCATCTCCGACCCTATAAAGTATATATATTCTTGATCAGCGTTAACAGCCGAGACGATCTAGCCATGTCCGTCTGTCCGTCTGTGTGTCTGTCCGTCCGTCCGTATGAACACCTAGATCTCAGAGACTATAAGAGATAGAGCTATAATTTTTTTTTTCGACAGCATTTGTTATGTTTGCACGCAGATCAAGTTTGTTTCAAATTTTTGCCACGCCCACTTCCGCACCCGCAAATCAAAAAAAATCGAATAACAAGCGTAATTTTAAAGTTAGAGTTGCGAATTTTGGTATATATAATAATAACTATAGTAGTTATTCCTGAAAATTTGGTTGCGATCAGATGAAAATTGTCGAAGTTATTAAAGAAATACTTTTGTATGGGCAAACACGCCTACTTACTAGGGGTCTTAGTTGCTTTAGATGACAATCTGGTATATTGTGCCGACTATGGTATATTTTGAATGCGGTATATCAATATACCAAATATACTATTTGGTATATTTTTTAGTATTTTTGCAGTATATTCGGTATATTTTGAGAAAATTATCGCGAAATATATTTCTTTTATTCAAAATGGGTAGCGGGTATCTCACAGTCGAGTGCACTCGACTGTAGCTTTCTTACTTGTTTTATTTGATCGCAATCAAATCATAAACACTATAAATATTGTATGTATTGTCCACATTTTTTTCCAAAATAAGTAGTGGCAAATAATATAAGGAATCACATATCAAATGAACTGAACAACAAATTATTATCTTTAAAAATAGACAGTGCAACCCGATTGTCCAGAAATATATTTGGAATAAGTGCACAATACATAAACGCGGTTCAGATAAAATCAATCATTTTGGGAATGATTGAGTTGAAAGGTGCATGATCAAGTGGAGCCAAAAATTTTGCCGCCAAAGTGGTGAAAATGCTTAATAAATATAATATTAATTTGAATTAAATCGTATCCATAACTTCTGATAACGGTGCGAATATGCTAAAAACAACAAATATTTTATCATTTGTTTCCGAACAAAATAATGAAAAAATCGAGCTTATAGAAACAGTGCCCTCTGTATTAATAGGCAATATTCAAGTTTGCTGCCTTTGATGTGATCAAATCATTGGATATTAAGAAGTACTTACTCAATTGCAGAAATATGACAAAATACATAAGAAAAACCTCCAATGGATATCGTGAAATATTTGAATTAAAACAAGAAAGTTACACTCGAGTGTGCTCGACTGTGAGATACCCGCTACCCATTTTAATAAAGGCAAAATATTGCGGTATTATTTTCAAAATATACCGAAAATACTAAAAATACACCAAATGGTATGTTTGGTATATCGATATAGTACACCATTCAAAATATACCATAGACGGCACAATCGACCAGATTATCGGTCAAAGCAACTAAGAGCCCTAGTAAGTAGGCATTTTTGCCCATACAAAAGTATTTCTTTAATAACTTCCACAATTTTTATCTGATCGCAACCAATTTTCAGGAATCATAACTACTATAGTAATTATTGTATATACCAAAATTCGCAACTCTAGCTTTAAAATTACGCTTGTTATTCGATTTTTTTAATTTCGGGGGCGGAAGTGGGTGTGGCAAAAATTTGAAACAAACTTGATCTGCGTGCAAACATAACACATGCTGTCGAAAAAAATTATAGCTCTATCTCTTATGGTCTCTGAGATCCAGTGTTTCATACGGACGGACGGACATACGGACATGGCTAGATCGTCTCGGCTGTTGACGCTGATCAAGAATATATAGGGTCGGAGATGCCTCCTTCTACCTGTTACATACATTTCCATCCGGCACAAAGTTATAATACCCTTCTACCCTATGGGTAGCGGGTATAAAAATTGAAAATGCCACAATAAGATTGACCAACCAGATGGGGATCTACTTACATAATGTTAAACAACTTGTTGGAAGCTAAAGATATTTTAAGTAAAATTGAATCTATTAAAAACAAATCGGATGAAGAGAATTTTGATCTAGATTGCTCGATTTGGGATTTTATTGAGTCATATTGCAATGTTTTCAGTCCCTTGCAAAAAAACATAAAAAATTTCAAGAGGAACAATTACATTATAGTAACTTTTACGCCCAATGGCACAAGCTTAAAATATCTACAGAAAAATTTGTAAAGGATACAAATGAGAATTTAACGAAAACTATTGGAAATGCCATTTTATATTCTATTGAAAAACGAACAAAAATATTGTTTAACAACAAATTTAAAGTTCCTTGCTTGTTTTTGGATCCATGTTCAACATATATTATCGCAGCAACAAAAAAATGACGCAATAAATCATTTAAATTTTTTTTGGGATAGACTTAATAGTCTTCACCCTATTGGCAATATGTGCTCAACTCTGAATTCCAGCTCTAATGAAATGCAGAACTATTTTTTTGACGAGGAAGACGAGTTGTTAGAAGCGTACTTATCTCAAGGCGTTAAATCAGAAGTGAACAGTACAATCGATGTCTATTCAAAAATTGAAAACCTGAAACCTTCTTATCAAAGGATTGACATAGACGTTTTGTCTTATTGGAAAGGCAAACAGTATACCGACCAGGAATTATACGTTTGTTATGCCGTACCGCCAACTCAGGTAAATGAAAATGGCCTAATTAATTACAATTTTATCATTAATTTATTATTTTTATAACAGGTGTCGATTGAAGGAGCTTTCTCTTTTTTAAGACTGGTGCTTACCGACTATCGCAATCGATTAAGCCACGATGTAATTGAGAACATATTGCTCGTCAAATTAAATCCCAGCTTTCTGAACATGGCCATTGATACGTTGCCACTTTTTGAACAAGAGGAACTTTTTAATGAATAATACAAAAATGAGTATTGAATGTAATAAAAGGAATGAAAAATTAATTTACTGTAATGTTTTTATATTATTTTATTCCAACGAATTTTAATTTAGTTTTTTATTTTTGTAAACTTAAGAAAAATTAAAAAAGTTTAAAACGAACAGAATAATAAAAAAAAATCAAGTACACTATAAGTTGAACATTTCTTTAAAGTAGTAGCTAATCAAAAACGGTCGCAACGGCCGACTTCCACGAATCGTACGCTTCTTGCTTCTTCGACTTACGCTGCTGAACAAAAGCAACAGCGACAAAAATCAAAAATAGCAAAAAGCCGAATGCATTACTTTTCGTGAATGTGACTGCTGACAGCTGTCGAAAATTGTCGATAGCTGCTGCGGCAACTTACATATGTATACGTTCGAAAGCAACAGCAAAGCAGAAAAACGAAAACGATTTTCGTAGCTGTTTGATTTTTGCGGCAGACAAAGAATACGACTTCTGACTTTTTCAAAAGTAGAAGCAAAAGCAATTGCAAACTTTTTGATATCGCTCGCAGTCGAAGTAGCAAATAGCAACAATATTGCGACTTCAGCTAATTCGACTGCAGTTTTTTAAACACTGACTGGTACCAGTACAATCCCTTGAGGAACGCCTGCGTTTATGAGAAGTAGTGTTGACGTTTCATTTGTCTGCTGCTCGTAAAAGCATCTCTTAGACAAGAAGGATCTCAGTAACAGATCGTATAGGGCAGGTAGCCATTTCTTTATATTGTTGTGTAATCCATTGTGCCAAACACGGTCAAACGCTTGTTGAACATCAAGAAACGTAGCAGTACAATATTTTTTATTCTCAGGTGTAGAGACAATTTCATTGACAACCCTATGACATTGCTCAGTGGTGCCGTGGCCTTTTCTGAATCCGAATTGATATTCAGGAATGATGGCAAGTTCGTCCAAAATTGGTAATATCCTCTTCAGGAGTATTTTTATAAATACTTTCGAGAATACTGTCAACAGATTAATGGGATGGTAAGATGGTGGTTCAGTTTCTGGCTTTTTTGGCTTGAGGATTACACTGATTTCTGCACATTTCCATTGACTTGGGAAATGGTCTAGCCTGAGAATAACGTTAATTACTCGCGTGAGAAACCGTATACATTTTAGTGGTAGAGTTTTAAGAGTGATGCCGTCTATCTTATCCCGGCCTGGTGATTTTTTATTGTTTAACCATTTCATTTCTGTCACGAGTGAATAATAGACAAGCTCATTTGACAGGGTGACCCAAGAAAGTTTTCTATTTCAGCTTCTGTCATAGGATTGTTAATTGTTTGGCTGGAACACAGAGTGCAGGTGTTGTGCACATGCCTCAGCTTGTTCATCGTCAGATCTACACCAATTTATGTTTCTTTTTGCTGGTCTCTTTAGATATAATATTTACGTGCTCTCCACAGGTTATAGTCTTTGTTGGTAGAATTAGGGTCTAAATTTCTCAAATATGCCGCTAGAGATTTCGTAAGTTAGACAGTAATTGTTTAAGCTCAGATACAGCTTTGTTGTATAACCTTTTGTCAGCACGATAGTGAGTTTCTTGCAAACGTTTTCTCAGGTCCCTTTTCTTTTCTCGAATTTCAGTGGAAAGATACAATTGGTTTGGTTGTTGGTTTCTGTGGGTGTGATTCGTATTTATGTAGCTCGCTTTGTGAATTGTGTTTGTGAAAAGCTGCCCTGCATAGTTTATTTCCTAATTATTTTTAAGGAAATGTCTAGGTTTATGGCTTCTTCTAGGTAGTTTTTAAACGCGTTAACGTCTGTGGAAGCAGAGATGACTTTATACGGCTTGTCGAGCATATGAGCTATTGTGCTATAGATCGCTATTGTCGGAGAGTGATCTGAGTTAAGATCGAAACTTTCCATTAAGCGCATGTGTTTTTGTGGGATACCAGAGAATGCTACGAATTCATTCAGGTCTGGAGTTTTTCGAGTCTGTAGGCCAGTATGTAGGCTTACCAGTTGAGAGAGTTGTTATATTATTGTTTTGTATGCATTTATGTAATTCGGATTCCTTTGGGTTAATTAGTCTGGAGCCCCACCATGGGTGTTTGGGATTGAAGTCGCCTCCAACAATAAACTTTGTCCCCAGTCCTTGAAAAAAAGTTCTTAAAATCAAGCTCTTTTTTTTATTTTTTATTTTATTTGGACGTTGACGTACTAACGGCAGTACCATCAAGTGACCCAGCGATACCAAGCACGGGCTTGTTGACGCGCGGACAAAACAAAATAAATTTGTGAAAAGCATGCATTACACGAAAACCGCGAATAAATATTAAAAGACGCTGGACAGCTAATTAAATTAGATTAAAAATATGTTAGAATATATGTATAATAAGATAAATAACAATTAAATACTCAATAAATTAGCTAATAATACGTTTTTAAGCAAAGGAATAGATTTGCTAGAGCAAATTACGGTGTTGAGATTATTATAGTTCACACAAGGAATACGGAAGGGATTATGGCAAGCAAAGTTAGTAGATTTACGTGAAATGAGAAGAGGAAGAAAATTCCTTGTGATCCTGACAGGAACTGCAAAACTAATTTGACTTAACAGCTCCAAAGAGTCTATTTCACCATTAATTAGTCTCTGTATAAAAACAGCACCTTGCATAGTTCTACGGTCAGAAAGAGAAGGAAGGCTTAGTAATAAAAGTCTACTGCGATGGTAATCTAATATTAGGATTCCAATTTAAGCTACGAAGAGCAAATAATAAGAATTGTTTCTGCACCGATTCAATCCTATCTTGATAAACCCTATACTGGGGATTCCAGACAAGATATCCGTACTCAAGTATAGGACGAACCAGTGAGACGTACAAAGTCTTAGTGATGTAGAGATCATTGAACTCTTTCGACAGCGTTTTATAAATCCCAGAACACCCATGGCCCTATTTACAGCAGACAGAATATATTTATCGAATTTTAGTTTTGCATCAAGCAGAACCCCTAAGTCATTCACACCTTCAATTCGCTCAAGAGGAGTATCATATAACATATAGTTATTTAGCTGGGAAGAACCCCTACAAAAGGTCATAAACTTACACTTATTGCAGTTCAGATGTAAAATATTTACTCTGCACCAAGATTCTAGACGATTAAGGTCACATTGTAACAGTGAGCTCGCAAGACTATCATTAAATGCCAGGCAATGCTTAACGTCATCGGCGTACATAAGTACACGAGAATGCTCAATAACAGAAGGAAGATCATTTATGAACAAAGTGAACAATAGAGGACCTAAATGACTGCCCTGGGGCACACCAGAAGTGACTTGAACACATTTAGATACAAAACCATTATAATAAACATTTTGAATTCTGTTGGAAAGGTATGAGGATATCCACTCAATTAGGCTATGAGGAAACCCTAAAACATTAAGCTTATACAGTAAGAGGTGATGATTAACAGAGTCAAAAGCCTTACTAAAATCGGTGTAAATGACATCCGTTTGCATTTTATTCTCGAATCCTTTAATTACAATAGAAGAGAACTCCAATAAGTTAGTAGAAGTGGATCTAGACTTCACAAACCCATGTTGGTAAGGTGAAATTATAGATTTACACAGATGTTGCAGTTTAAAAGTTATAATTTTTTCAATTTTTCGGAATCGCAGACAATTTAGATATACCACGATAATTTTGAACTTTAGATTTGCTCCATTTTTTTAGGAGAGGTATAATGTGTGAGTTTTTCCAGATTTTAGGAAAAGAACATGAGTTAACGGATAATTCAAAGAATTTAAAAAGCGGTTTACAGATACTACCAGCACAATACCTTAGCACACAACTAGGTACTCCATCCGGACCTGCCGAAAAAACAGGTTTTATACCCAATAGTTCCGTTAAAATAGAGCTTTCAGTAATTAAAGGACCAAAAATACAATTAGATGAATTTAACTGATAAGGATAAGAAAAGGAATTTTGAGATGGGATGGCTTTCATTCGTACAGAGTAAAGTTTCTGATTGCGGTCAACTTGGTGGCCGCCAGTGCGATCTCTGTCGAAGTGCGATCTCTGCCAAAGCGAAAGCCTCGGATAAGATCCCCCCTTATGTTGACGACCACCGCAAAGTGAAAAAGGACTACGATTTAAGGATATGCACCTGGAATGTCCGAACCCTTAATTGGGAAGGTGCCTCTATCCAACTGGCGGATGCCCTCGAAAAATTAAAGGCTGACATTACCGCCATCTAGGAAATGAGATGGACAGGACAAGGTTGCTCCAAGCGAGCAAACTGCGATATTTACTACAGCTGCCATGCGGAGAGGCGCGAATTTGGATGCGGATTTGTAGTAAGCCGGAGACTTCGCCACCACGTCTCCAATTTCACCCCAGTGAGTGAACGGCTGGCTACAATCCGCGTCAAAGCTAGATTTTTCAATCTTAGCATAATTTGCGCGCACGCCCCGACGGAGGAGAAGGACGATGCTGCCAAGGATGCATTCTACGCGAGACTCGAGGACACATACGACCGCTGCCCAAACCACGACGTGAAGATCATCCTCGGGGACTTCAACGCAAAGGTTGGGCGCGAACGCATCTTTGACCGCACCGTCGGTCAATTCAGCCTCCATGAGACCACCTCGAACAACGGTTTTAGGCTGATTGACTTCGCCGCGGCGCGAAACATGGTAGTGAGTAGCACCAGATTTCGGCACCTCGACATCCACAAGGCCACATGGCTGTCCCCTGATCAAAAAACGCGCAACCAGATTGATCTTGTTGTGATAGACGGAAGGCATGCCTCAAGCGTGATGGACGTGCGTACGTTTCGTGGAGTCAACATAGACTCGGACCACTATCTTGTCGCAGCCAAGATACGCATGCGGCTATGCCGAGCGAAAAACGTACGCCCCATCACGCAACGAAAGCTTGACGTCACTAGGCTGCGATCACAACGGACAGCAACAGCCTACTCCACTCACCTCTCGGAACTGCTCGACCAACCTACCCCTCTTCCTGTTAACGCCGGCGGACTCTGGGCGCACATATCCTACTCCATGCGAGCTGCCGCTGAAACAGCCATTGGGTTCAAGCGCCCACCCACACGGAACCAATGGTATGACGAGGAGTGTCGCGTCGCAGCTGCGGCAAAAAACGCCGCATACAGAAGAACGCTGCAGTCTGGCGCAACGCGAGCTGCGTGTGAACGTTACAGGAAGAAAAGGAAGGAAGAGAGGCGGCTTTTCATACGGAAAAAACGGGAGAAAGAAAAGCGAGAGTGCGAGGAACTCGAGGTGTTGCAGGACAGAAATGATGCTCGAAAATTTTACCAACAAGTGAACCGTCTGACACAAGGTTTCAAGACCGGAGCATGTAACTGTCGAGATGAAAACGGGAATCTGGTTACAGATACGCAGTGCACGCTGAGGTTATGGAGGGCGCATTTCTCCAAGCTGCTAGCAGGCGATGACGGCACCAATCCCGCCATTGGAGGAAGCAGCCCGATACCACCAATCGACGACATTGTGGATATACCACTACCTAGCCATGACGAGGTCCGAGCTGCTATTATGCGACTCAAAAACAACAAAGCAGCCGGTGCTGATGGACTGCCTGCAGAGTTGTTTAAGGCCGGCGGCGAAGAGCTGATAAGGTGCATGCATCAGCTGTTCTGCAAAATATGGCTAGAAGAAAGCATGCCCAACGATTGGAATCTCAGCGTCCTTTGTCCTGTGCTGAAGAAAGGCGACACGACGAGGACGGGGAATTAGCCTGATTGCCATCTCATATAAGGTCCTATCGAGCGTAATATGTGAACGACTGAAGCCGTATACCAGCACACTGATCGGACCTTATCAGTGCGGCTTCAGACCTGGTAAATCCACCATAGACCAGATCTTCACATTGCGCAAAATCCTGGAGAAAACCCACGTAAATGGAATTGACATACACCATCTATTTGTCGATTACAAAGCTGCATTCGATAGCCCGACAAGAGAACGCCTATATGCCACCATGTCTGAGTTCGGTATTCCAGCAAAGCTGATACGTCTTTGCAGGATGACATTGAGCAGCACCATCAGCTCTGTCAAGGTAGGAATGAATCTCTCCCGAACCTTTCAATACCGTTCGAGGTTTCAGACAAGGCGATCCCCTGTCGTGCAACCTCTTCAACTTCGTGATGGAAGGGGTCTTGCGGAAAGCCGGTGTACATCGAGCTGGCACTATTTTTTATAAAAGTGTCCAGCTCCTTGCTTACGCTGATGATATTGACATCATTGGCCGCAGCAAGCGTGATGTCACTGCTGCATTTTCCGCTATCGAAAAAGAGTCAGCAAAAGTGGGTTTGGCGGTAAACGAGGGCAAGACGAAATATATGCTGTCGACAAGCAGGGAAACGCGGCGCCTAGACTCCCATGTGGTAGCAGACAGCTATACGTTCGAAGTGGTCAAGGAGTTCACGTACCTTGGCACTGCCATTAACACCAAAAACGACGTCAGCCTAGAGATCAAGCGAAGAATCACA
This sequence comes from Drosophila nasuta, assembly GCF_023558535.2. NCBI lineage: Eukaryota > Metazoa > Arthropoda > Insecta > Diptera > Drosophilidae > Drosophila > Drosophila nasuta. The sequence continues at coordinate 403,167 of NC_083456.1, read as the reverse complement.
CTTGCCAATAGGTGCTACTTTGGTCTGAGTAGGCAAATGTGCAATAGAGACCTCTCTCGCCGAACAAAACAAGTAAGAAAGTTACAGTCGAGTGTACTCGACTGTGAGATACCCGCTACCCATTTTTAATAAAGGCAAAATATTGCTGTATCATTTTCAAAATATACCGAAAATACTTTAAAATACTAAAAATATACCAAATGGTATATTTGGTATATCGATATAGTACACCATTCAAAATATACCATAAACGGCACAATGTGCCAGATTGTCGGCCAAAGCAACTCAGACCCCTAGTAAGTAGGCGTTTTTCCCATACAAAAGTATTTCCTAAATAACTTCGACAATTTTTATTTGATCGCAACCAAATTTTCAGAAATCATAACTACTATAATAATTATTGTATATACCAAAATTCGTAACTCTAGCTTTAAAATTACACTTGTTATTCGATTTTTTTATTTGCGGGGGCGGAAGTGGGCGTGGCAAAAATTTGAAACAAACTTGATCTGCGTGCAAACATAACAAATGCTGTCGAAAAAAAATTATAGCTCTATCTCTTATAGTCTCCGAGATCTAGGTGTTCATACGGACGGACGGACGGACGGACAGACGGACAGACGGACATGGCTATATCGTCTCGGCTGTTGACGCTGATCAAGAATATATATACTTTATAGGGTCGGAGATGCCTCCTTCTACCTGTTACATACATTTCCTGCCGGCACAAAGTTATAATACCCTTCTACCCTATGGGTAGCGGGTATAATTAGCACTCTACAAGACACTCATCCTACCCGTGCTCTTATATGGCGCAGAAGCATGGGTAGTGTCAACGGCAAATGCAGCAGCGCTTGGAGTGTTCGAGAGGAAAATTCTTCGCAAGATCTTCGGTCCCGTTCGGATTAGGGACGACTTTCGCATTCGGATGAACCACGAGCTGTACGAGTTGTACGACGACGTGGACGTGGTCCGGCGCATCACGATACAACGTCTGCGCTGGCTCGGCCACGTTGTGCGTATGGATGAAGAATCTCCAGCTCAGAAGGTATTCGAAGCGAGAGTCGACTACGGGCGACGACGAAGGGGACGACCAAATCTTCGATGGAAGAACCAAGTAGAGCAGGACCTTAATCTACTGGGTATTTCTAATTGGAGGAGGCGCGCGAGGAGCAGAGGCGCCTGGAGGGAGACGCTGAGGTCGGCCCAAACCCGAAATGGGTTGTAGTGCCACCTAATAATAATAATAAGAAAAGGAATTTTGAGAACTTGGGACAGAATATGTCGTTTGGAAAAAGTTCGCAAATAAATCGGCAACATCATGACCATTAGATACTGTCATATTCTCCAAAGACATAAATGCTGGTGATGACGCGGATCTACGCTTCGAGTTAACGAAGTCGTAAAAACGCTTTGGATCACGCTGAAATCTTATTTTGCACCTACTCAAATAATTATTATAACACTCATTGTTATGAGTGCGAAAATCAGCTTGAGCAACAGAATAGCGGAGAAAGTCAAAAGCAGAGCCAGTTCCCTTTAATTTTTTGTAAAGTCTCGACTTACGATTTTTTAAATTCGATAATTTCTTAGTAAACCAAAAGGGTTTATCAGTCAAATGTGGAATACTTGATGGAACACAAGCATCAAATAGCGAGTTCAAAGTAAAATAAAAAAAAAAAATTCAACCGCTGTATCCAAGTTCGTAGACAAAGAAAGTTGGGACCAGTCAGTTTGAGATATAAGCAGAGCAAGTTTCTCAAAATCGGTTTTCCGAAAACAACGAGAAACCTCACCACAACGTACACTCGACTCTGACGCAATAAATGGGAGCTCCAACATAATTTCCAAAGTGGGATGGTAAGGGTCTTTAGGGGAAGATATAGGAGATATTCTCGATAGAGAACATGAATCTGGGTCTAAAACAAAAATAAGGTCTAGAGACCTGTTTAAGCAATTTGGAATACCATTAATCTGAGACAATGATACCCCGAAGAGACTATCAATAAAAACATGGGATACAGAGGGGCAAAGTCCATTTAGATTCTTGGCGGAATGTCATGACACCCCAGCAATATTAAAATCACCAAGGACTATAAAGTGATCACGATCAGAAAGCATATGAAAAATTTTATTAATAATAGAAAAATGAGCTAAATATAAAGCATCATCTGAAGCAGGGGGGATATATGGGCAAGAAATAAAAATGTTAAAACTACCAAAGGATAATCTAACAGACACTAGCTCAATATCAGAAGTGTGATCAATCAATTCTGAATTTAATTGAGCATCTACTGAAATTAAAACCCCACCACCGCGACGTACCTTGCGGTCACGTCTGTATACGGAAAATCTACTAGAAAAGATTTCCGTATCCAGGATGTCATTTTTTAACCATGTTTCAGTAAAGGGAATGACATTGAAAGGGAAAGATATACTATTTAAATATAAGTCAGTAAGTTTACTGCAAATACGTCTTACATTCTGATAGCCAAGAAGTAAAGAGGATGTTAGTTTTTTGGACTTACAGACATAGAAGAAGGCTTTGAAATAGAATTCTTGCCACTACTAAGAAGAGAAACCGGAGACCGATTTTTCTTTTTAGCAACAAATTCTTTGACTAATAGGTGTTCCGGCCAAAATTCTTTACTGCAAATCATGCTAAATTGTTCAGCCGGAACACTTATTTTAAAAGATGAAATCTCCCGTTCGTACGAGAAATTAAATTTGTCCACCTTAATACTGGCTTGAGATTTGGACTTAATATAAGCCCGAACATCATCAGATGTCGTTTCAGGGGCAAGCCTTGAGGCAAAAATCTGCTTAAGCGGTGGCACCGCAACTAACGTGTTGCGGACAATTAATGCAGGAGCTGGAGGCGATTCTTCAATCATTACAGCACTGCTGATTTCGACTGAGGATTGTGGTGGTTGAATTTCTTCAACCATCTCAGCCGACACCAAGATCGAAGTAGTAGCTGGAGATTCCACGCTTAATGACGTAATGTCATGGTGAGGAACTTCCAGAGCTACCGAGGGTTGAGGGGACGGAGAAATAAATGACATTAATTCGCCAGCAGGTGGTATGGATAAACTTGGGACATCAACAGGGACAGAAAGCTCAATTGGGGCAATCGACAGACGCGTATTGGCCTTTTTACGCTTCGGAGACTCGGTCAAGAGCTTCATACTCTTAAACCCAGAATCCAAAGCAGAGAAGCTATCGGAGAGTTTTTTAAAGCCCGCCAATACAATTTTAAAACTAGTTCACGTCTGCCGTATAAACCCAGCAATATCGCGCTCAGAGTCCCTACAGTGTTCACAAATCATGTGCAACGTTGCAACAACCAGCAACAAACAAAACCCATTTTGGCACCAACCGGCACCCGGCATTTCTTGTTATAGCAGACTAACATATTGCTAAAACAAAGGTTATTAAACCAATCAAAAAATTAAAAAAAAAAATTAATATAATCAAAATAGATAAATTAATTGCAAACTAATATGATCTGTACTTACGAAGAGCACAAAACACAGAGAGTATGCACAGGTCGAGCGAGACGCAAGATAGAACGATAGCCAACTACAACAGTGATGCCAAAATTTTTTCGAAAAAAAGGACAGATTGAGAAAAAAAAACAGGAAAAATAGGATGAAAATATTATAAAAAGGATAGAAAAAGGGACAAAATGTTTGTTTACAATAATTTTGTTTTTTTAAGGAAGCTTCGATTATTTTTCCTTCGTCATTATTGCTGTCCTCATAAGTAGCCATAAAGCCAATTATTTGGAGATACTTTTCAGGCACAGGCAGTGTCTGTCAGACACTACATTTCTAATAAGGTTAGTGCACTTGGTTCTGTGCAATTTAACCTTCTTGGCGTCAAAATGTGTTTTTACTAATTCACTTCTAATACTAATTCAGCTTCTTGCAGTATTTGAAATAAGCATTGTTAATGTCAAAATTATGTCGGCTAATCAAATCTTTAAAATCGGGCTGCAGTAGCCGAAACTTTTGCTTATACATTTTTTTTTTTGCATTCTTAACTTAATAATACAAATTTTCAAATTGTGTGTTCAGTACCGAAACAGAGAGTGCAAGTAAGCCGTGAATAGAGTTTTTCGATTAATTTTTTTACCAAACTGTCGATATAGGTATGGCAGCCGCGAAAAGTTGCCACCTGTTTCAAATTTTACAGCTACTAATAAATTTAAATTGGAGCGCGAAAGCAACTATTTTAGAAAAATAAAGAATTTATATTAGATTTAAAAAAAAGGACAGATTTCCGGATGAAAAATCTAAAAAAAAAAAGATTTCAGGTATGCGGATGATTTTCAATTTTTCCCGGATGAAAAGTTAAAAATAGGACAGATCTGTTCGGAAAAAGGACAAATTGGCATCACTGAACTACAACACCAAGAGAGGGAGAGTTACTATTCTAAAAAGCGTTGAGAGCACGATATTGAGAGCACAAAGCACAAGCACCAGTGTTGCCATTTTAGGTAATTTATTGCTAGATCTAGCTATTTTGAAACTGCAAAAGCTATAAGATATTGTGAAATGCTATTAGCTAGAAATCTAGCATTTTTTCAAAGCTTCGGCTACTTTAGGCACTTTTTAAAAATTTCCGATAGCTCTTTTACCGATAGAATGTATTTTGTTCGATTCTGTTTATAGTTCATGAGCGAACTTAGTTCGTTCACTCATTAGCTAAATACAAATTGTGAAATTGTGAAACTGTGAAGCAGTGCTGCCTGTTTAGCAATTTAGTTGCTTTAGTTAATTTGCAACTTTTAAACTTAAAATGCTATTAGCTACAAATTTAGCAACTTTTTATTTCTCTTTTGGCAATTTTAGCATTCACTGCAAAAATTGCGATTAACACTTTGCAATGAAATCGGGGCTTGTATTTAACCAAGTGGTTCGATTATATGAGCTACTTGAGTTCACTGACTCAACTGCATTTCAAGTGTAATATTTGCCCCCTAAGTGTTAACAAAATCATAAAAATACGAAATCCTGTTTTTTTATTTTTAATTTCAAGATTTTATTCTTAAATGAATTAAAAATGTACAAACTTGATAAATAATGTCATTTAAAATATTTAGCAATTTTGTTGGCTATTTTTTGTATAATTTTAGAAATTTTTAGCAATTTTTTTTCTGAAATCCAGCAATTTTTGCTCCAGAGATTCTGGCAACACTGTCAAGCACAGAGAGTAAAGCGCGGGTTGAGCGAGACGCAACTTGCGTCTCGCTGCGAGAAACCACTCAATTTTGCAGGAGCCTGTTATGTTGGCTATTTCACAAAAATTGCTATTTTTTAGCTATTTTAAATAATTTGTAATATTTGATTATGGACCTTCAAATTTAATTTTCGGAAATCGTATATTGGCAATAGAGATGTTGTTTGTGGCTATCGATATATACACACTACGTTTACCGCCCAGCGTGACCGAATTGTGTATTTGATATACTAAAATATTATTTACCATTTTGGAGCTTTTGGGTACTTGGTATTTTCTCAACATCGTTTCGCGCTCGCAATGCTACCATCTCTACATTCAAATTCACTGATTATTGTGTTTGTGCGGTTGTTTCTTTAAATGTATAAACAAAAAGGATCCCCAATTTAAGGACTGTATTGCAAAAGATTTAACTAACAAATCAAAAGCATTTTGCAAATATTGCAAATGCACATTACAATCAAAGTTGTGGGACTTGAAATCGCACGTTGAAACTAAAAAGCACAAGGCAAACCTTGAAGTATGGTGAGGTAACCAAACAATAGAGTTTCCCAAAACGAGACATCCTCAAAAGAAGCTGCTCTCTGCTTGTTTGTGGCTCAACACTGTTCAATCAGTTCGGTTGACCACCTTAATAATTTGTGCGCGCAAATTTTTAAAGAAAGCCAGTTAAAAATTCATCGAACCAAGTTCCGAGTTGCGAGGAGGTGGAAATTGGGCAAGTTTTAAACAATTTGCTTATCGAAGAAGAATCATAAAATAATCAACACTGAATGTACAAAAATATAAGATTTTGTTATTGAATATTAACGGCTATTTTAATTTACTATTTTTGAAGAAATCTAGCTATTTTTAGCTATTTTTTTATGCCTTCACTGCTATAAACGACCACTAAGAGTTGGCAGCACTGGTCTCGCAAGATAGACGATAGCCAACAACAACACCAAGAGAGGGAGAGTTAACTATTGTAACAGCGTTGAGCGCAAAGAATAGCAAGTGAAAAAGAAGAGCGCGAATGTAAACAAAAATACAAAAACAAAGTGCAGCGGCAACGAAACCAGAATTGTTTTGCTAACAAAGCAAAGCAGAGTTTGACCACACAATTTGTTGTTATATTTTCAGAAAAATTTTAATAATATACAGGCATGCTCCGGTTTTCACTTTCGGTTTTCGTTTTGGGACCAAACCGAGATTTTCGTTTTTAGGTGCTCCGGTTTTCACACGTTTTTGGTCATCGTTTTGCTATCGAAACGTTTCATTTTTTACTGCTGAAACAGCTGACTTGTGTTTTGGTTAAAAGTAAACAACGCGAAAAAATGTCTTTTGTATGTCCAATTTCGTGCGTGGATTGAACTCACATAAGGATATTTTTATCCTGCATTGTTTATTTATGCTTCCCCTGAATGAAATATATTTGCTTTTTGCCTTTTTTGCAAAGAAAGATTTGAAACTTTCTTTAAAAAAATCAGTTGAACGGCAATCAGCTGTTTCCCACAAAAAATGGGGATGCCACCTTTTCAATGTATTTCATTCCGGTGTTTTCAACAATTTTTTTTATACACTTTTAGCACATAACTAATTAAATTAAATTAATTAATTTTTAAAAAACATATTTTACCAAACTTCAACAAATTTATCGCCATCCGTTTGATTATACAAGTATTTTTAACTTGCTTTTTCATTCTATCAAAAGTATGGCAGCTTACGCGATAACTCATGGTGTCGGACTTATCGGTCGCTCACCAAAACGAAAATTGTTGTTGCCGATGGCAAAATTTGATATCCAAATTCGAGGTGGGGTCAGATATTAGTCGTTTTAAAAATAATTACAAGCCTAATTGATCTGCTGGCGGTCTTAAAAGAACGACAATAAACCAATGAGTCAACTACTTTTTTTCATTTTGCAAATAAGATCCGTTTTAATATAGAAAAAGGCATTTACTTTTCATTTCGGCAAATCAAATTTTCTCGTTTTGCAATTCGAAAAAATCTTGTGAAAGTGAAAACGGGAGCACCAATTTTTTCGTTTTCAAAACGAAAACCGGAGCATGCCTGATAATAAATACAAGAAAGCACACAGCGACTTAACGATCTATAGTTAAACACAAATGAGAGAGTATAATTAATGTTACATTAATTGTAAATAAATATGAAATTCAATGAAAAATCACAAAGTTTAAGAGGAAAGAAAAAAAAACACGTCCGACTGCGACTGCGACAGCGACTTGGTGGGAGATATACATACATATTTCTGAGATCGAGACATCTGCGTGCATGCATTTATTCTCAATTGTGCTATTCATGATTTTAAATTTCAGACCTGTATTACCCCGGTAATTGTACCAATAATAAACAAATCACTAATCACTTTTCAATATATATTTCTGCGCGGTAGTCTATTCACTCCGGCTCAACGAATTAGACTAAATAGAGTACAAGAATACAAGAATACGAGAGAGTCAGAGTGTAGTAGTATTGAGAGTACTAATGACTCTCGCTCTCAGAGATCATTGGAGGTACAGGCTCCCACAAGACCCTTAACAAGAATTGCTGCAAACTTGATCTGCGTGCAAACATAACAAATACTGTCGATATAGCTCTATCTCTTATAGTGTCTGAGATCTAGGTGTTCATACGGACAGACGGACATGGCTAGATCGTCTCGGCTGTTGACGGTGATCAAGAATATACATACTTTATAGGGTCAGAGACCTGTTATATACATTTCCTGCCGGTCCGGTCCGGAGACCTGTTACATACATTTCCTGCCGGCACAAAGTTATAATACCCTTTCTACCCTATGGGTAGCGGGTATGAAAATTGTGGAAAAATTATTAAAGAAAAACTTTTGTATGGGCAAAACCGCCTGCTATGTACATATGTATTGTATGTATGCGTATGCGTATATACATGCTCGTCTATATTAGCATCTGTATGCATAGGGGCTTCATAAGCAATGCGATAGCTCAGGTGGTAGAGTGCAAGCCGAGCATGTTGTGGTGCCCCGGGTTCGAGCCCGCTCGAGGTATAAACTTTTTTTTATTTTAACCACCCAGTCGGCGGTGCTCGAGCTCAAATCCCGATCGAGAATACATGCATATTTATTTTTAATATTTTGAGATTATTACCAGAATATTTTGCTTTTATTCAAAATGGCTAGCGGGTATCTCACACTCGATTGTAGCTTTCTTAATTGTTTTGAATTGTTTTTAACGTTGGCTTTGCAGGATCATGGTAGGGTGGGCGACTGCACCAATGAGTGCAGTGCAAAGAAGAAGTGTTCCGAGTCGAAGGTAGATCCCTATCCTGTCTTTCATCTAACTCTTTTGTTTACTGTCCTTGTATGTCCCTTCACCCTTTCCCACTCCAACTTAGGTACGCGAATATATTAATATTGTAATTATTTTTTTTTTTTCCACACCAATCCGACCAGACAACAGCGATCGCGTACGCCTTTCATAGCGTTACAAGTCCACCAGCTTCTTTCAGCGAACAAGCTTCGTTACACATTACACAGTCGACAATCAAACCGTCGACTCCTTCCCAGGCAATCGTTCCTGGAAATTAACACACAAGGTGTTCTACCGAGTACAGCTGTTATACACATCTGTCATCACGGCGTTCTGATCGCTACTTTCCATAGTGAAACCGGACACCAGGGGAAGATGTGGAATCCATCCGTAATCACTGGCAACGGCTCATAGATCAGGACTTTTGTGTAGGATGGTAGAGTGAGTATTTGACGGAATTGCATAACCAGAATAAGTAACCTTCACGTGACCTTCAAATTTGTGACATGGTGGTCATCAAAGAGGAAAATATCCCACCACAAGAATGGCGGCTCTGTTGTATGCCCTGGCATTGACGAAAAGGTCCGCGTGGTGGACATTCAGTCGTGTCGTGGAGTCTTTCGTCGGTCAGTTGCAATGCTGGTTCTCCTTCCGAATGGATCCAATCTTGCCGGCCTTGCCCACGCTCGTCTTTACTGTCACCCACTATCCTGTAGCCTCGTCCGGTTTATGCAACTTATAGAGTTTTATTCTCACCCAAGCTATTGTTTTTTTTTTTTTTTCATGTTTTTTTGTATACCTGAGAAGGCACGCAGATGCGATGCACTTCGCAGTTGTAGAAAACTTAATAACTTATATTTAAATAGTATAATTGTATACCCGCTACGCATAGGGTAGAAGGGTATTATAACTTTTTGCCGGCAGGAAATATATGTAACAGGTTGAAGGAGGCATATCCGACCCTATAAAGTATCAGCATCAACAGCCGACGAGATCTAGCGACATATCTCCATCGAACTAAAAACGACAATTCTCCCTCGCTTAAGGGTTTTATCAAATCCAGATGGATCCGGATTATATACATACATGTAAAGTAGTATGTAGACGTGTTACCAGACCGCAGCAGCAAGGTGGTATTAAAGGCTACGCAAAAGACGGTCACACAGGACGAAGAGGAGAACACAGTCGAAGAAGAAGTCGAAAGGAGAAAGTCGCAAGCAGAACGTTCGTCTGATATTTAAGTTGATACAATTCGAAACATTTAATCTGAAACGTGTATTATATTAAATACTTATATTAAATAAAACTATTAACAATCTTACATCAATCTTACATTTGTGGGCTCAACCGGTCCGGTGTGCGTGAGTGTAATAAAAAATCGGTAACTTGAAAACAGATTGGAAAAGTTGTCTATGTTGAAAAAGCTGTTTATTGGTAATTTGGAGTCAAAAGTTGTAAAGTTGTGCAGTTGTGAGACTAAGAAATTACAATAATCAGCCCAAAGTTGAAATAGAACAGTGAAGGAACAATTTAGTGTTCAAGGTCAAACGATCGCGTCGGTGTATATGCAAAACATTAAAGTCTCGATTGCGTGCAGTGGTGAAATAGCGACAGAAACGGTGTACCAAAGCGTATAGAGAGAAGAAAAAGCCGTTACAATTGTGTGTATTCGTCAGTGAGTTGGTGCTCGGTGTGTATTGTAGAAGAATACGAAACACAAGCATACACAAGATAAAGAAAGGGAAAGAACACAATTTTAGGTATTAAAGAAGAAAAGATGGAAGGGGATCACGAAATAACAACAAATTCACAAGGCAGTTTGTATTTTCATATGGCGTTGCAAGGTGACATAAACGTTTCTACCAAGTTGGAGCAGCTAATCCAACTAATGGCGCTGAAAGTGGAAGTAGATGAGCAAAGGGAGAATCACGTCAAGATTGCGGCCAATGGTTTTGAGAAAATTATCAACGAATTTGACAGTACAACGGTGCCAGTGCTGAAATGGTTTGAAAATTTCGAATGCAATGCCGGTGCATATGAACTGTCGGAAAAACAAAAATACATATATCCAAGCTAGGGCTAAGATAACTGGTGCGGCTAAATTGTATTTGGAATCGGAGTCGGTGTGTGACTTTAAAAACTTGAAAGAGAAGCTAATTGAAGAGTTCAAGTGCACTTGGAACAGTGCCGATATTCATCAACTGTTGCGCGATCGTAAAAAGAAAAAGTCTGAATCGTTCCATGAATATATTCTCCAAATGAAAAAGCTGGCAGGTACAGGCGATGTCGAGGAGGCAGCAGTGATACGTCACATTGTCAATGGCTTACAGATAAAAAGCGAGTACAAATGTGCTATGTACCGGTGCATGACATATAAGGCACTTAAGGCAGAGTACGAAATCTACATATGAACTGACACAAGAACCTGAAAAGAAAAGTAACGAGAAGAAGAACAGTGACTCAAGTACAGTGGGCTATACTAGCAAAGATGGAGCAAACAAATCACGTAAAGAGCATTGTTATAATTGCGGTTCACCAGATCACAAAAGAAACGAATGCAAAGCCGAAGTTAAGTGTTTCCGTTGCAATGAGAATGGGCATATATCCTGCAATTGTACTCAAGGTAACAACAAAGTACACATTGTTGCAGATCAGCGCCGTCTTAAAACAATCCTTATAAACGATGTGCGTGTTGACTGTCTTGTCGACACTGGCTCTGACGTCACTATTGTAAATGAAAACGTAATGGAAAAGATGAACAATGTCGACATGTTGAAAAGTGCATCTACCTTGCGTGGCTTAGGCAATAAAAGCATAAAACCAATAGGCTTTTTTAATGCGCGTGTATAGATCGACCAGTTGCACACAGAGCACAAATTCTTGGTGGTGCCAAATAATGCGATGGAGTACAGTGCGCTGTTGGGATATGACTTTATCAAGAAATTCAAGCTCTCAGCTGTTGCCAATGGATTCATATTCGAAAGCCTTGATTCTGCCCAGAAGTGCTTAATGGAATATTCAGTTGACGTTCTCAGCGTATTCGAGGAGCACAATGACATTGCAGTGGCGCCTCAATACAAAGAAAAGGTAATGGAATTAATCGATAACAGTTTTCAAAGAGTTGGCGCACGAAAACAGTACCCAATCAAGTTGAGCATCACGCCAGATGGAGTTATAAAACCATTTCGTCAGTCGCTAAGTCGCTTATCCGGAGGTGAAGCAGAAGCAGTTAAGAATCAAGTGAGCGAATGCCACAGTGGATCCGCTTGTATGGAAGAGCGGCCAAAAATACTAATAATGGTCATAACGTGCTGAAATTTATAACAATAATTTAGCAAATTTGTCTAAACATATAGCAACAAAAATCGGACATATCGATCGGCTATATCCTATAGCTCCCATAGGAACAATCGATACCGAATTATAAAAACATATTTGTTTAATCTAATTTATTACGATTTTGGTATGGAAGATATTTTTCGTAGTTATACATATTCTTAAAAAACTAAAATAAAAATCAACAAACAAAATATTAATGAAACAAAAATTATAAAGCATCATCAAGTAATTCGTAGACAGATATAAGCAAACTCGACCTATCTTTTTTAGGAAGTTGTCTCTGTCCTGTTAAAAATGGATCTGAACGCAATAATAAATAGTTCATGACATCTGTGTTTGTTAAAGTACGAGATAGTTTCCGACTGTGTTGAAGTCTATATTTTTTTTAGCTCCTTGTTATTGGACTCTGCTGCTTCCTCTGAAAGCTCTCCTATCGACACTAATGCATACTCTATTACAGCTGAACCATGAATTAAGACTTTATGGACGGTAGCCGGTAAATAGTACCATGGATATGCAGCTATAAGATATTTGCCTGTATCCAGCACGTAATTTTCAAATTTCTCCACATTAATTTTGAATCCCGATGCCATGGCTTGCAATATTGTTGCACATCTGTGAATCAAAGATGCATCATTGCTTAGAGAAGAAACAGCGGATTCATCTATTTTAATAAGCTGACCTACATGTCGTCGCTTTGTTCTCTCTGAAGCCTCCTCAAAATCAAGTTTAGGACGGCCCCGATGAGCACTTTCCTCTATTTGATTTGATTTGCAATAGGGGCGTTTTATTGAAATTGAGTCTTTTTTTATTAAGCCATCCAGATTGATATTTAATAATTGCAGATTTTGTCCGTTTGTAATTTTTCCAAAAAGTTACAATTGTTTTGCAGAGGTTCTCAATTTTATTGGATACTTCGCTCAACTCTGGAATAATGTAGCAGTTGTTTTCAATATCCGCTTGCACATCGGAAATCAATTTCCTCATTTTTTCGGCGTTGGTTTCATTACCTGTGCACCAAATATTAAAAATATGCAGACGTGGAAAAACACATTTTTGCGATGCACCTATCAAAATCCAAAATCAAAATTTAAATAATAATTTACAAATTAATATTTTTGCAAAAAACACAAACCACTAAAGACGAAGACAAAGCAACAGCGCAAAAGCGCAACAGCACAATAAGCAAAGACTCACCTTTAACTGCTTTAGTAATATTAGTAGAAAACACACATCGGCAAATTTCGGCAGCTAATTTTAAAATATTTAGTTACCTAAAATAAGACGATCACAAAAACATTCATACCAAGTTCTGGGTTTTCTTGGAACATAACTAAAAGTCTAACTAAACATAAAATATACTTTCAAAAAATACACAAAAAAGGGTTATTCGATCAAATTAGTTTTACGAAAAAACTTTTTCAGGAAAGTTAATTATTAATATCTCAATTTAAAGTAAATACCTTCAATTTCATAATTCATGTTAAATTATTCAAATCGGAGCACTGCAGCGTACGTCTGATCACTTAAAAGGGCGAATTGAAAGAGAGAAATAACTTCCAAAGCGCAGCTGCGTTGCCAAAATGAACACGTGTTCACGATTGCAAATCTATTTTTAGAAAGTACCGTTAGATTTCCAGTAAAATCCGGTATGCCAAAGAGAAGTTTGGACTTTTAAGAGACAATTTTGATACATTTTGTTAAAAAAATATGTCATCACATTTTTTGAGTTTTGGCCTCTGACGGAACCACTCTGGAATGGCTGGAAAAAGGTTTTTTCAGAAAGTTTATTCCCCGATACGATGAAGTCGCTCGACCACTAACCAACTTATTGAAGAAAGACGCCGAGTTTAAGATTGGTCCTGCACAGATGGAGTCAATAAAATCGTTAAAAATGCTGTTAACTTGTGAACCGATCTTGCACATATACGCCAGAGATGCTGCTACTGAGTTACATACTGACGCATCCAAAGAAGGGTTCGGAGCAATGCTGATGCAGTGTTTCGATGGAAAGCTTCATCCCGTCCATTTCTGGAGCAAAAAGGCGTCCGAAGCTGAATCTAAGAAGCATAGCTACTTAGCATTAAAGAAATTCCGTCATTATCTGCTAGGATTTAAGCTAGTAACCGACTGTGCAGCTTTTAAACAAGCAACGACCAAAGAAGATGTTCCAAGAGATTTGCAGCAATGGGTGCTCTATATATAAGGCTTTACTCCCGATATAGAACACCGTGCTGGAAAAAAAGATGAAACACGTAGATCATCTAAGTCGCTACCCACAGAATGTCCTTATGGTGTCAACGGAACTTTCTGCTCGCTTGGTGAAGGCTCAGCAAGAGGATGAACATGTTAAGGCAGTTGTTCAAAGCCTTGAAGCAGGACCGTACGAAGACTACAAGATGAAAGGAGGTCTACTCTTTAAACAAGTCGCTGGAAACGAGCTTTTGGTGGTCCCAAAGATGATGGAGCGTGAGGTGATAGCCAACGCCCACGAAGATGGCTATTTTGCTGTACAGAAGACAATGCATAGCTTTAAGCAGCAGTATTTAATACCACACTTGGAGGGTAAGGTGTCAAAATACATTTCTAATTGTATCCGTTGTATCATCCATAGCAAGAAGTTAGGCAAGCAAGAGGGTTTTTTTGCACTGTATTGACAAGGGAGATGTACCTCTTCATACTTTGCATATCGACCATCTAGGCCCCATGGATGCGACATCAAAAGCCTACAAGTATATACTGGCAGTAGTCGATGCATTCTCCAAGTTTGTATGGCTTTTCCCAGTTAAGTCAACAGGATACGAAGAAGTTGTAAAGAAGCTAACCGAATGGGCAAGCATTTTCGGTTTCCCAATGCGCATCGTTAGCGACAGAGGTGTCGCTGCTAATATGGTGGAGCACGTTTGGTCGACGACAGGAGTGGCTAGAGGCAATGGTCAAATCGAGAGGGTCAATCGCACCATTCTTTCGATTATCGCAAAAGTTTCTGCACAAGAGCCGTCCAGATGGTTTAAACACGTATCCAGTGTGCAAAGGGCTATAAATTCGCACGTGAATTCGACTACACACGCATCCCCATTTGAGATAATGTTTGGTACTAAGATTCGTAATAAGGTCGACGACAAATTACTGGAGCTGCTGAATTGAGAGTTAGTCGAACAATTTAACGAAGAACGTCAATATTTGCGTGCCGAAGCCAAACGCAACATTGAGAAAGCTCATGCAAGCTACAAGGCCAACTACGATAAGAAGCATCGTTCGGAAAGTATCTACAAGCTTGGTGACCTCGTTGCCATCAAAAGAACACAATTCGTAGCAGGGCGTAAATTGGCGAGCGAATTCCTGGGTCCATACAAGATCGTAAATGTGAAGCGCAACGGTCGATATGATGTAAAGAAACCAGCAACTAACGTCGAAGGACCAAACATCACAGCGACAAGCTGCGACAACATGAAGCTGTGGAAGTTCGTGGCAGAGAACGAAGAGCTGTTATCATCCGAGACGGATGTTGAGGATTAGGAGGGCCGAGTGTAAAGTAGTATGTAGACGTGTTACCAGACCGCAGCAGCAAGATGGTATTAAAGGCTACGCAAAAGACGGTCACACAGGACGAAGAGGAGAACACAGTCGAAGTAGAAGTCGAAAGGAGAAAGTCGCAAGCAGAATGGTCGTCTGATATTTAAGTTGATACAATTCGAAACATTTAATCTGAAACGTGTATTTTATATTACATAACTACCACCCGCGTACTTATATTAAATAAAACTATTAACAATCTTACATCAATCTTATATACATAATATCATGACAGCATTTTCTACATCCAGTGGGCACTACGAATTCTTGCGTATGCAATTCGGGTTAAGAAACGCTCCGTCCACATTCCGACGCCTTATGAATAATGTACTTAAGCCATTCATAGGACACATATGTTTGGTATATATGGACGACGTTCTCATTTTTTCTAAGAGCACAGAAGAACATTTTGAACATATTAGGGCAATTATTGATTGTCTATTGAAATCAAACCTAAAACTACAGATTGACAAGTGTCAATTTGCAAAAGGAGATCGAGTCTTTAGAGCACATAGTGAATCAAGAAGGGGTAAAACCTACTAAAATCAAATTCAAAGCAATCAACAAAATCAAATTGCCATCAAATCAAAAAGAGATTAAAAGTTTCTTGGACATGGCAGGGTATTAAAAACGTTACATAAAAGATTATTCAAAAATTGTACAGCCCCTTATAAAATATTTAGAAAAATTCGAGAGTAAACTTAGAAAATGAAGACTTCGTAGAGGCATTTGATAAACTTCAATTACTACCCGACTTTAAAAAATTATTTACTCTTGTCAGGGACGCAAGCAACTACGCGCTAGGAGCCGTCTTAATGCAAGACGATAAAGTTATTACTATGCGAGTCGAATGCTGAAAATTCACGAACTAAACTATAGTACGATCGAGAAAGAGCTCCTAGCCATTTATTTTAATTATTACCTGTACGGAAAGAAATTTTTAATAAAAACAGACCATAGACCTTTAGTTTGGTTAAACAATTTAAAAGAGCCAAACCTAAAACTGCATCGTTAGAAAATACAGTTGAACGAGTTTGATTTCGACATAGCCTTTATTAAAGGAAAAGAAAACGCTCTGGCGGATGGCCTTAGTAGAATCTCAAGCTCCAATAGCGCAAAGGCAGACGAAGACAGCCTCGAGATAGATATTGAAGATATTTTTTTGGTCGAAGTAGAAAACGTCTTTGATGATAGCCAGGATTTCTCCGAACCAGAGCTCGCAAATAACTGTCGACCGTTTCTTGTTGTTTGCAAATAAGTGCCTTTTCCTGACTCTTTACCGAATGACTCAGAGAGCAACCGATTTATATGTAGGTTATTGAATGAGATCGCTCGCGCTCAGAACGAAACCCTTTTTTTCTATTCTGTTTTGTTCTGGATGTTCCAGTAATACAAATTAAGAGTACTGAGATCATGTATATTATTAAAAGACGTTACAGATAGAGAAAATGTTGAAAATATAGAATATGAACACTTAAAAAACAACCACATGGACATAAATGAAATTTTATTAGAAATTAAGCAATTGAATTATTACCTTAATTTGTCAAAAGAAATTCAAAAATATATTAATAACTGTAATATGTATATGCAATACAGTTAAATATGATCGCCGCCCAATCTGATATAATTATTGTATAACAGAATCATCTGAAAAAAAACGATATAATTCTTATGGATATGTGGTATCCGCAACGAAATAGATTTCTCTGCCTAACGCATTTATAGTTTTAATTTTAAACTAAGACTTCAATATTTAGGAAAACCAAGAAAATTTTTACGGACATCGAATTTAATATATTAACAATTAAGGAATACCCACAATGAAGATCCATTTCACAACTCTCTACAAAACAAGTAAGAAAGCTACAGTCGAGTATGCTCGACTGTGAGATACCTGCTACCCATTTTGAGTAAAATCATTGCGGTAATATTCTCAAAATTTACATAAACAATATTCCACAAAATATTAAAAAATACTAAAAACATGTCAAATTATATATTTGATATATTTATGTGGTACTACATTCAAAATATACTATAGAGTGCAAAATATACCAGATTGTCAGCCAAAGCATCTAAGACCTCTAGTAAGTGGGTGTTATTGTCTATACAAAAAAAAGTATTTCTTTTATAACTTCGTCAATTTTTATCTGATCGCAAACAAATTTTCAGGAATCACAATTAATATAGTTATTGTTGTAATTCGCAACTCTACGCTTGTTATTCGATTTTTGTTGATTTGCTGGGGCGGAAGTGGGCGTGACAAACATTTTAAGCAAACTTTATCTGCGCGCAAACATAATATATGCTGTCGAAAACTATAACTCTATCTCTTATAGTCTCTAAGATCCAGTACTCCATTCGGTCAGACGAACATGGCTGTTGACGCTGATCAGGAATATATATGTATACTTTATTGAGTCGGATATGCCTCCTTCTACTTGTTACATACATTTCCTGCCGGCACAAAGTTATAATACCCTTTTACCCTATAGCTTTTATAAAAACTGGAAATTCGGATATTGAACGACTTCCCCTAACTTTAAAGGAACACATACGGTTGTTCAATGCGCATCCTAATAATAAAGATAACGTGCAAGACAAAGTTTTAAGGGTTATAATGCCATACAACAACACAATCCATAATACTTCTAACACTAGACCAATCGATATGCTAAATAATTTACTCTCATTTGAAGACATTGAAAAACTAAAAATATAGCAGGCTATACAAAAGCTTATGTCAAAACCCAATGATAATTGTAAAATTACGAAAATCGAAAAAAGTTTATTGTTGGTGGGAGCAAAAAAGCGAGAACACCTTGAAGGCTGCTGATGCGCAAATTAAACACGTCTGTTTCGTTTGATGGTTGCAAAAGGAGATAGCGACAATTTATTGTTTGCCGGTTATTCCGACACTAGTAGTTACAGGAAAACAAAGATGAGCGAAAGCTTATAACTAAACTGTAACAATGAGCAAAAGAGCGCAGGATTGAGACTAAAATGTAACTGCTCAGTTAGGCTGAGCAGGCTTACAGTGGGACAAGGCGCTTGATTTAACACCGGCCACCTTGGAAAACCCGACGTGCGATTTCAAATTACTGGCAACCGTGCTAATTTGTGGATTGGGCGCTTGAATGTCCCAGTGCCCGTTCGAATTTCGGCCACCCGTATTTGGCCGTCTGTTCCTCAGGTTACGCCTGCGCCCAGTTATCCACCGCTGAGGTGGCGTGTTGTCCTCGTGAACCAGAACGAGGCATCCGACCTCCAAGCCGGGCTGTGGAAACTTCCATTTGGTGCGGATTTGGAGGTTGTGGATGTAGTCCTTCGACCACGCGAGCCAAAACCGCTGTCTGAGCGTGGATAACATTTGCCACCTTCGCAAATACGTCAGCTCTTTGTTGGGCCTGTCTGGCACGGATCTTTGCGGCAGCGAACGGCGTTAGAGCCTCGCCATCGTTGGGATCGCAGCTGAGTATTGTGAGAGGTCGCGAGTTGAGAATGGCCTCGACATCTGCCAGATGAGCTCTGATCTCGCTTTCCGCCAGTGATGCGTTGGCCATTTGCCGGACGAGGAGATGCTTTGCGGATTTTACCGTGGCACAACACAGCCCACTGAAATGTGGGGCTCGAGGAGGGATGAAGTGCCATTCCATTCCTAGCTCCGACGCGAACAATTTCAGTTTCTTCTGCTGCTTCGAGAACTCCATCTGCAGCTCCTTGAGCAGGTTGTTTGTCCCGACGAAGTTGGTGGCGTTGTCCGAATACATCCGAAGTGGAACGCCACGCCTTGCGATGAAGCTTTTTAGGGTTAATAAAAACAGTTAGTGGACAAGTCAGCAACCAGTTCTAGATGAACAGCCTTTGATGCAAAACACACAAATACTTCTATATACATTTTTAAAGGAGGCCGTCCCCGAACTCGCAAGGAAACATTTATGGGTTCGGGAAAATCAACGCCACAAATGTGAAATGGACGTTTAGCAATCAAGCGATCAGTTGGTAACTGCCCCATTACTTGTTTCATTAGTTTTCGCTTGTATCGAAAACAAAGAATGCAACCATGAATTATTTGTGTGCATTCTCTTCGAGCATTAATCAACCAAATTCTTTACCTCAAGAGCGAAATCATAGTTTTAACACCAGCATGACAGGTGGTCTGATGAAAGTTTCTTAAATACATTCTGACCAAGGGCGAATTCTTTGACATCAGGATCGGAAACTTGGCATCGTAGTCAATCGGTGCATTTAATAGTCTGCCACCTACGCGAATCAACGAAAGAGATTTTCCTGGCTCAGAGATTTTCTGAATAAATGGAGCGAGAGATTGGACATTTGTTGAACTAATTGATTTGCTTTTAGTTTTTTAAATTCCAAGTTGAATTCGGACCGCTGAACCAAATCAAATAACTTTAACGAGGCAAAATACAACTCCTGTTTACTAAGTGCTGAAGAACAATTTTTTGTTTTTGGCCAGCAAATGAATTTATACACATAGGCAATCACTCGAACCAATCTTTTTCACGAAGTAAAGCGAGCCAGTATAGATGACAGAAATTCAGGGTTGGTAGTTAAACAAACCTGAGCTGATTTTTTTGTTTCACTGTTTTTCAAATCGGTTGACAATGAAAAATGAGGATTCTTAGGCCACTCACACTGCTCTTCCATTAAGAATAAAGGGCCTTCTAACCATATCGAGTCGACTAATTCATCGATGTCACAACCACGAGAACAAATATCGGCAGGGTTTGACACAGAAGGCACATGTCTCCATGTAACATCTTATGTGAGGTCTTGTATACTGGATACCCGATTTGCTACGAATGTTGCTAGCGAAGAAGGCGACATTCTAATCCAATTCAGTGTGATTTCTGAATCTGTCCAAAAAGGCAAACTCTCGATTCTGCATTTGCCAAGCATTGGCTTGACGTCCGACCACAACTGCGCCAGTAAATACGCTGCACACAACTCAATTCTTGGGATCGCCTTGGTTTTTAATGGCGCAACTTTTGCTTTTGATGTAAGCAATTTACATTTCACATTTTCATTAGCTCGTATGTATAACCAGCAGCCATAAGCGTGGCTGGAAGCGTCTGCAAATCCATAAATTTGGATTTTTTCTTTGCTGGAATTGGTGTATCGTGGAATGGATACTTTGTCAAGGTTTAGTAGATTTTCTTTAAATCTCTCCCATCTCGTAAGCATCTGCATAGGGATGGTTTCGTCCCATGTCAGATGATTTTGCCAGAGCTCTTGCAGTAAGATTCTGGCTTTGATACTGATGGGGCTCAGCAAGCCAAGTGGGTAAAACATACGAGTTGTCACAGACAAAACCTTGCATTTTGTTGGGCTAAGATCGGTGAAGCTGGAGTCGAAATATATCAGATTTTGGCGTCCACCGAATCTGTGTCGTTGAAACTGAGAACTTTATCAGTTTCATTCCCATTGATTAAAGTGGGGTTGGAGTACCATTTGGCCAATTGAAGACCACCGGAGCTTAGAATATCTGACACTTGGACACAAATCTCCATCAGCGTGTACGCATCGTCAGCTCCAGTAAGCATGTCATCGACGTAGAATTCATTGCAAACGACTTTAGCTCCAAGAGGATGTGTTTCCTTATGGCGAACACCAAGTTCGTGAAGGCTTCGTATGGCCAGAAAAGGAGCAGACGCAGTGCCATAAGTAACTGTATTCAGTTGATAAATTTTAAGCTTTTCTGACGGATTTTCACGCTAGACAATAAGTTGAAACATCCGATCCTTTGGAGACATGCTTACTTGTCTATACATTTTAGTAATATCTGCCGTGAGGGCAAACCGACTAAGTCGAAAGCGAATTAGCGACGAATGGCTCCACCATTAGAATATCATTCAATGAATAATTAGAAGTCGTTTTGCACGAAGCGACGAAAACAATTCGAAATTTGGTGGTGGCACTATCAGGCCTCAGGACACACTGATGTGGTATAAAATAGTGTGGTCCTGGTGGAAAATCAACGGGAGACATATGACCAAGTTCTATATATTCTTTAATGAAACTGACTTACATTTCCATTAACGTTGCGTTTCTTGAAACCTTACGTTCAAGTGAAAGAAACCGACGTTTTGCCGTTTCGAAGGACGAACCAAGTATTTTTGGGTCTGTTTTAAAAGGAAGACTAACTTCTAATCGCCCTGTCGATAGAGTTGTCACTCGGTCAATAAAGTCCTGTTCGCAGGCTCTTTGCTCTGACGAATATTTAGCGACGTTCGATAAGTCTGGAACTTTTTCTAAGTCCTATAGCCTTTCTATCAGCGAGTCAGGTTTTAAATCTTCCGACGAGTACGTCGTTGCACCACATAATGGGTTCTGACTCGGAATACCTTTGCAACGCCCTAACACAATCCACCCTAGCAGAGTTTTTGTGTAACAGAGGACCACTGTCGTTTAATTTAATTTGGCCTGTGCACAGAAGGTCAAAAAAGGAATCGGCTCCTAATAGCAAGTCGATTCTCTGCGGCTTGTAGATGTAAGGATCAGCCAGTTCCACGTTAGCCGGTATTTGTAACTGCCTAACTGAAATCAAGCTGTCTGGCTGCTGGCTCGAAATTGATTTCAGCACCCAAAAATAAGCGTCAAACTGATGTTTGTTAATACGAGACGATATCGTTGTTGGCTCTTCATGTCGGGCTACCAAATTTGGCGTTCCTATGGCCGTAACTGTCAGACACTTGTTGGCTCGCAGCAGCCTTAGAGCTTGCGTAAATTCTTCAGTTATGAAATTTACCTGACCCAGAGTTCAACAAAGTCCTGGCCAACTGGAGTTCACCGAATCTATCGCGAATTTTCAGCCAGAATGACATGGTCAACTTCTGCTGTTGACTTGGCCACGTGCGCTGGATGTGACCATGCTTAGCCGCTCGAGCTACCAGGCTGTTGTGCGATCTAGAACACACTCTGCATTTTGAAGATGTGCAGGTGGATATTCTATGCCCAGACTGCAAGCAGTTTATACAAAGGTTCTGGGTCTTGGCGAAACTGAATAGTTCTGTAACCAGCAGTGCACTAAAGCCTTGGCAACTGCTTATAAAATGATTCGCGTTACAGAACTTACAACTAGGGTTGCTGGACTTAGACGCTGAATATGACGCTTTGGTAGTCCGTTTGGGACTCGGTTCTGGCTTAGGGCTCGTTCTATATTTCGAGCTTTCCTCAGCTAAAATATGCTGGTAGCGCCTATTCAAAACATCGACACAATCAGGCCATTGTGGAATCCTGTCATAATCGAGCTGTTCTTCATACTTTGACTTGGTAGTATGGTCAACCTTTGACAATACAATGTGTATGAGAATCGAGTTAGTGATATCCCGTTCATCTCCTAGTGACAACAAATTTTCAATAATTGCCGAAACAATATCTATTATGGTCCTCAACCCAGATGACGAAGGTTTATTCATAAGCGAGATATGAAACAATTGTGCGATAGTTTCGAAGAATATAAGACATTTGTTGTCGTATACACGCCTCAAGTTTTCTAAAGCCTTTGGGTATTTTACACCCGAAACTTGGAACGCCTTTATTGTTCCTAATGCCTCATCAGAGAGACATGAGCTCAAGTGATTAAACTTTTCAATATTTGATAGTGACCGGTCAGAATTTACAAGACTTTTGAAAAGGCTTATGAACTGCTTTTATTCTGAGTGCTTACCATTGAACTTTGGTAAGTTCATTTTGGGCAAGTGAGACCTATACGATGCTGGATGAGCCACTCGGTCCGAATCGGGCTCCTTCAAACTAATAAGATACAACGACCTTGTCTTAATGCATAATTCTTCTAAGGAAGCACGGCTGGAATTATCCGGGTCAATGCAATCAATTTCAGATTGCAACTCCATGGCATCTGCTATGTATTTATTTAGTATATCCAAATGACATTGGATCTCAATTTTGTTGATGGAACCTGTTTCATTTAACACTGTTAATCTAAGCCTCTCAATACTTTCTTCTAGCTTTGATAATCTAGAAAATAACAGCGTTAATTTTGCACTATGGCAATTTTCAATCACGGTTTCATTTAATTTAGTTTTCCCTTTATCTTTGGACATTGCGAATTGGTGTATGTTGCTGGGTTATGCAAGTTAAGCAAAGAGAAAACACTAGTACCACTAGTAAGAGAAACATCAATGCAAGAACTCAAGAGAATGTTTCTAATGTCAAACTCAACAGTGAGCGTAGCTTCAATGTTAGTGTGAGCGGCGCCGAACAAGCAAAGCAAGAGCGAAACGATCGAACACAGCGAGAGCGAAGATGATCGAACAAAGCGAGAGCGAAACTTATTACACAATTGAGAGCGAAGATGATCGAACAAAGCGAGAGCGAAACTTATTAAGCAAGCGAGAGCGAAGATTACCAAATAAAGAGAGCGAAAAATAACCGAAATTATGCGCGGGTGCTATTATTGTAACTCAATGTAATATAAAGAGCCTGAAAGCATAATCATAAAATTGCGAGGGGGGTTTGAATGTTCTGGCACTTGGATTTATTTCACTTATGTGTGTTGCATCAATTGTTCACTACAAATTGAATAATTAGTGTCAGCCAACTGGATTCTTGTTCAATACAAGATATAACGGTGTGAGCTGGGAGCAATCACAATGAATGTCACCAGGTCCAAAGTTATTAACAAAGTCTTCCAGTTGTTGACACTGTTACCTGTTCATCAGAAGAGCTGTTGACTTCTGATTGATCCATAAATCCATAGGCCAGCAACGAAACAACGCAAACGTATGTGTTCAATTATACGCACTCAGCTGCCAACTAGGTTTAGGTTTAGGTTTAGGTTTAGGTAGGACCGGCTGCCTCTGTACGGGGCAAAGCATAGACCAGTGGAGGTCCGTAGCTGTACCAGTAGCTTATCTAAATCGCGCAGTATGGATGCATTTTTGGCAAAAGCCAGCAGCATCCTAGGAGGTAGCCGTGAAACGTCCCGAAGATCGTTGTGGCACGGCGAATTAAGGTATTTCAACCGGAGTCGGGATAACGCTGGGCATCTACAGAGAAGATGCTCGAATGTTTCCTTAACCCCGGGCTCGTTGCATTTCCTGCCCTGCTCACTGTTCGTGATACCCAGCTTTACAGCATGGACAGCCGACAGACAGTGACCAGTTAAAATGCCTAGCATTAGTCTGCAGTCTTTCCTTGAAAGCTGCATGACGAAATTGGTTAAGTTTTTGTTAGTAGAGGCACACATCAGCCTTGCAGTTTTGCACGAGTTGGCATTGCGCCAGCTAGCGTCCCACTGAAGTCTAGAGCGCACCTCAATTTCTCTGCCTAGAGTTCGCAGGGATATCGGAACGTTGCACATGTTACCGGCATCGAGCCCCACTCCCTCTTTGGCGAGAGAGTCTGCGATCTCGTTGCCATCGATGCCCTGGTGGCTTGGGATCCAATAGATACGCACGACCGCAGATGCGTTCAGCGACTCTATTGCTCTTCTGCTGTCCAGGACAACTTTGGACTTGACCACATCAGAGTATATTGATCTTATTGCAGCCTGGCTGTCAACAAAGATGTTAATTGAGTTGTGATTACACTGTAAACCCCGAGCCAATTCGGCAGCCTTGTCAATGGCAAAAACTTCCGCCTGGAAGATGCTGCAGTGGTCTGGGAGTTTATAGGAATGTTTGGAGACCGGGTCTGGACAGTATACGGCCGCTCCGACACCATCATCCATCTTCGACCCGTCGGTGAAGAGGTTGAGGGCTTCGGGAATGCATAACCCTTCCCGCCAGCAGTCCGGTTCCAAGAATATTGTTTTAATATGGTCGGTACTGGTAAGGAGGATAGTATAGTCCAAGTCTCTACTAGTCTCCCTACCAATGGCGCTGTGACCATAGCCTAACAGACCCAGATTGCCTGTTGCAGCAATCCTTAGGGACGATTTTGCGGTTCGACGCCAGCTATTACCTCGAGGGCTTTAGTTGGCATCGACCTGATAGCGCCTGTGATACACAGTAGCGCTTGACGCTGTGTCCTTTCCATGATGGATAGGTACGTCCTTTTTTCCGTGGCCTGCCACCACACTATAACACCATAGGTGAGGATAGGCGAACAACTGAGATGTATATCCACCGCATGAGATTAGGAGATAGGCCCCAAGTGCAACTAAGCATCTTTTTCGCCATGTACAAGGCTCCGGTGGCTTTCTTCACCCTTTCTAACACGTTAAGCTTCCATGACAGTTTGCTGTCCAGGACCACACCTAGGTATTTTACTGCTAGGCTCGGCTTTAGTATGGTGCAGCCTATTTTAGGGGGGGACCACGCAGGTACCTTATAACACTTTGTGAAGAGGATAAGGTCAATTTTGTCCGCGTTAATGCTGAGCCCGGCTGATTCGGCCCATGCTTTAACTTCCCGCAAAGTAAGTTCCATTACGGAACTAAGGATGGTTGGGCATTTCCCAGTTATCAAAATGCTTATGTCGCCGGCATAGGCAATTAACTTGGGGGACCGTCTAGTAATTTTTTGAAGTAGGCTATTTACGACCAAATTCCAAAGGAGAGGCGAGAGAACCCCACCCTGGGCCGCATCGCCCCACGTAGCCACCACCTGCCTGTCACAAAGAAGGCGGTTGACCCACCTGTGGATCGCTGGTGCCGTGTTAACTGAGGTAAGGCCCTTCATAATAGCGTCAGTGGTGACGTTATTGAAGGCGCCTGAAATGTCAAGAAATGCACTCAAGGCATATTCTTTATAGTGGTCTGCTTTTTCGATGGACGCTACTAGAGCATGGAGAGCTGTCTCAATGGACTTGCCCTTTGTATACGCATGCTGATTTGGGGACAACAGATGCATTGAGTTGCTTCTGATGTGCAAATCAAGTAGCTTTTCCAATGTTTTTAGCAGGAAAGAGGTTAGACTGATAGGCCGGAAGTCATTGGGAATCACATGACTGCATTTGCCCGCCTTGGGCAGGAAAATGACTTTCGAGGTCCTCCAAAGAGTGGGGATATGACCCCATGCGAGGCACGCCGAATAGATACCCGATAGCCACGGAACAATCGTGAGCTTGCTAGCTTGCAGCATTGCTGGCGAAAGTCCATCGAGACCTGGCGTCCTGACCTTCGCAAAGGAGTCGATAGCCCAAATTATTTTATTAACTATAATTAGACCGGCAGGGGGTCTCATAACTGGGAGACTAGGAAGGAGCTGCCAGTCACTGTTCTCCACTCCAATACATCCCGGGAAATGAGTTGAGAGCAGTGCTTCAAGAGTTTCAGCACTACTCTCCGTCCACACTCCATCGCCCGACTTGAGCAGACTAGGACTGGAAGCCTGCTTGGACAGCAGCTTCCTCAGTCTGGAGGTTTCTTTTATGTTGTCCAGGTCTGAGCAAAAGGTTCTCCATGAAGACCTTTCGGATAATCGGATCATCCGCTTGTAAGACTTTAGGAGAGACCTGTACTCGTCCCAGACATATTCGTTGTCCGCCTTCTTAGCAAGTTGAAACATGCTAGTAAGCTCCCCACGAAGCGAAGAGAGATCTGGGTTCCACCAGGGTGATTGGCGAAACGCGGAAAGTAGTCCTGCTGAGAGGACATTGACATTTGTTTCTAGGTCCTGTACCGAGTTGATGTTACCCGGCGGACCAAGAGACTTGGAAACAAGGCTAGAGAATTTCGCCCAGTTGGTATTGCGGGGATTTCTGAACGGCTGAGCCGCAGGTACCCTATTAAAAGGAATGGTAAACTGAATGTACTTATGATCCGAGAAGGAGGTTCTATCCAGGACCCTCCAGTCTTATACATTGGTACACTCAGTCGCAATCGTTAAGTCCAGCACATTACTAGAGGTGGGATCTACATAGGTAGATACCTCACCTCTGTTGGCTAGTCTAAGCTTATAGTTAAGGATAAAATCGAGAACTGACTCACCCCTGTCGTTAATGTCGGGACTTCCCCAGACGCTATGGTGGGCGTTGGCGTCCGTTCCGATTATAAGATGTTTTTTGGAGGAGCAGACCATGTCCACCAGCCTCCGCAGCTCGTCAGGTGGGGCCGGCATGTCGTGGGCCATCCCAGACGGTTCTCCAGCACCACCTCGGTAAGATCAGCATTGCTGTAATTAGGTAGTAGATGAGCTTTTAGCCCCTTTTTTACAAGGATGGCAGTTCTCGATCTTCTTACCAATGTCGGGACGTACAGATCGTAGTTAAGCGACTTCAGCCCAGCAACCGTGTTGCCCGACGCTATCCATGGTTCTTGGACCAAAGCCGCGTGGGCGGACACTTCCTCCAGGGCAAGGAGTAGCTCCACCGAAGCCGTTTTGGATTTATGGAGGTTGAGTTGCAGCACACTCATTAGAGGTTAGCAAACTCGCGGGGGGGCCCGTCTGCATGGACAGTTCCTCCCCCACCTCCACTGTCTTGTCAGTCAAGCTGAGGTGCTGGGTGGCGCCAGTCACGCTCTCAAGACCGAGATCTGCCTCAACCTCCCCTGACCTCAGCGTGTGTGTGTCCTTGTCGTTGGGATGACGTTTTTTGAGGCGAAGGTACACGCTCCCTAAGCCCCACGCCATCTTCCCATTGCGTTTATATAGCAGATCCTCGGCCTCCTTATTGATCTGAATGATCACGTGCTGCCCACCACTAGATAAAGGTTCATCAACCTTCAGCACGGACCAATCACTCGTCGGTATGGCCGGGTTCTGCTTTTTAAGCAGCTGAAGCGCCCGCTCGCCCTGCACAGCTATGGGGAAAAGGACTTTCGCCTTCGGCATGGACGGAATATTATTCCTGTCCACCACGTCCAGCTTGGCCCTCTCCCACAGTCCGTCCAGTTTGGGTACGGTCGCTTGCAGCCACTGCAATGTTGGCAGACATTTTCCCGTTAGGGTCCCTCTGTCTATGAGAGCAACGGCGAGATGCCGCCTGGCAGTTTCAGCAACCGTTGCTCTCTGTCTCGTCTTGTTCGAGTCCGTGTTGGTGGAGCCAGGTGCTCGCAGCCTCTTGCTCACTGGGGCCCCTTGCTTGGGACTCTCAGCGGACCGTTGGCGCTTGCTTGCCATGGACTCCACCTTGTTGTTGGCAGGGCCAGTAGAACCGGTTTGCTCTTAAGTGTCTTTTGGAAGGGGGCTAAGTTGGTTTTCCCGCATCCACGTGTTGGCCCAGGCAAGCCTCTCCTGGTCCTTGACGGACAGGTTAGCTACGCCACTAAGCCTTACGTGAATACGGGTCGCCGCCTTATTTTTGGCCTTCTCTTTCAGCCCCCCGTGCCACGCTGCGCAACCTTGGAGGTGCTGGCGGTAGGCAGGGGTGACTGAAGAGGAAGACGTTCCCCCTCCACCGTAGAAATTGGCGCAGCGCTCTTTTGGTCCGTGTCGGTTAAGACCACAGGACCCGCGCGCACCAACCTCGAATTTTTGGTGACAGTGTTGTTACAACTGATACGGCCTGCTCCCGCCGCCTCAGAGGTGTGACCGCTGGCGACACGCAGAGAGGATCTCTCCCCCCCGTGCCCGCCGGTGGTAGCAGTCACGCGTTCCACCGACGATTGGGCTGACATCCCAGCCCGGGTTGAATTGTTTAATGAGTCCATTCTGAGACCATTTTTGGCTAATTTTGTTCTTGGGAGCCCCCATAGCGTTTTCAGTCTGACCGCCAGACACCTCGTACCATGGATTCTGCTACTTATCTTCAGACAGATGTAGAGATCTGCTACCCTTTGACAAAGAGGTAATACAGATCCTACCCAGCCAGCACCCTCGGGGAGAGTTCAGCAGAGGATTTTTGCCAGCCGCCAACTAGGTTTGAAATTAATTAAACTAGGTTTGAAATTAATTAAACTTATCAATTACAATAACTGATTGTTCTATGTGTTTAATTAATCATTCGACAAAATTCTTTTTTGGTGTCCCTGCTCGGGCGCCATGTAAAATTACGAAAATCGAAAAAAGTTTATTGTTGGTGGGAGCAAAAAAGAGAGAACACCTTGAAGGCTGCTGATGCGCAAATTAAATATGTCTGTTTCGTTTGATGGTTGCAAAAGGAGAGAGCGACAATTTATTGTTTGCCGGTTAATCCGACACTATTAGTTACAGGAAAACAAAGATGAGCGAAAGCTTATAACTAAGCAGTAACAACGAGCAAGAGAAGAGCGCAAGATTGAGACTAAAATGTAACTGCTCAGTTAGGCTGAGCAGGCTTACAGTGCACTATGGGCAAAAAGTCGCAAAATGCGGCATTTTTACATTTTTTTTGTGTTCGATGTCATTAAATTGACTTTTTTTTTTGAATAAGAATACTTCAAGAATACTGAAACATATTTTTAAAAAATTGTGGACTTCGTTGGTAATTTGTTATTCGCCAATATTTAAAGTCTATGGTCTGGACCCTCTAACAAAAAAAAATTGGCGGGAAAGTTTGTGATTTTTTCTGTCAATTTTATATTCAAATATTAAAGCAAACAAAAAAGCTTGAAAATGGAATTTAATTGTCAAGGTATGTAATTTTAATTATTGGCACTAAATTTTTAGTACATGTGATATATTGTCCAATCAAGCAATGTGTTGTTGGTATATTTTAAGGTCCCTGGTAACAAATGTATTTGTGTTTCTGTGGAGTGTAACTAGTGCGTCTAGGCCGGTCGAGGCAATATTAAAGCTGAATGTTATTAACCAAACTGTTAACAATCAATTAGTGGTTAACATTCTTGCCCAATTTACGGCAAAACTCAATGTTGCAGTTGTATTTACGTCTTCTTTTGCAACGTTGTTTGATTTTTGGGGCAACAACAACCGCCAACAAACTGCAAAATATCGATGAAAATGAATTAAGTGATGTTCAGGAAATCTTAATAAAAGATAAGCTTATTCAGTTTTTCAGATTGAATAACACTAATTTACGAAAATGCAACAGAAAAGCCTGCGTAATGGCTTGCATCCTCGTTCATAATTGAGTTTCTTAAGATGATGCTCCACCCGAAAAGCCTGGTCGTAAACGCTTGACGTATACTGAGGCAGGACCAAGGTTAACGTAAAATTAGCATTTGAACTAGTCTATGAAACAGAAAATTCCATGCTATTGTTGCATGACGTTTTGAAAAGTGTTTATATAATTTTAATTGCTACATAATGTGAGTTTAAGGTATGCCCATCAAAAGTTAAAGTAGGTACTTGATGTACTTATACGTTAATACTTATAAGTGGTATCCAATGTCTCAAATTTTGCATAAAGTACTGGTACATTGGCACCAAATTATGGAAACCTCCGTACTTCTTCTAGGGGCTCTCCGTGAAAATGCTTCAGAAGAGCGCAAAAAATTGTACAAACTCGATATGTTTTCTCATGCAAGGAAAAACAGCCGCCTGAATACTATATCAGATGTGTTTAATAGAGCATTGGATTCCTCTGACCCACTGCTTTCAACTATAAATCTAAAGGAACGCCAAAGATTAAAATATTAAAAAGCCTACCAAGAGATGTTATAGCTCTTTTGGAATCTCCTGATATTGAGCCTCCAATAACATGGGCATGTGTAGACAATAATGATAATCAGGTAGAAGAAGGCGTATATAATGAACTCAAAATTTTTGGGCAAAGTTCCCTGGAGTTGGAGGAAGAGCTTTGTGAAGAATAAATTATTAACTGGACACCAAGGTATGGAGTTACAAAACATAATATTGGGCTCTAATTAATTTTTTATTTAATTTTGCAAGGATCCAAATCAATTTTAAAATGCGAATTTGCTAAAAATATATTAATTTAATAAATTTAGTTTAAT
Source organism: Drosophila nasuta (assembly GCF_023558535.2). Classification (NCBI taxonomy): domain Eukaryota; kingdom Metazoa; phylum Arthropoda; class Insecta; order Diptera; family Drosophilidae; genus Drosophila; species Drosophila nasuta. Next base: position 371,952 of record NC_083456.1, on the reverse strand, counting down.
TTTATTTAATATATTACATTAAAATATTTTAAAACAAATTTTTAGAAAACAAGTAAGAAAGTTACAGTCGAGTGTGCTCGACTGTGAGATACCCGCTACCCATTTTTAATAAAGGCAAAATATTGCGGTATCATTTTGAAAATATACCGAAAATACTTAAAAAATACTAAAAATATACCAAATGGTATGTTTGGTATATCAATATAGTACCGCATTCAAAATATACCATAGACGGCTCAATATACCAGATTGTCAGCCAAAGTAACTAAGACCCTTATAAGTAGGCGATTTTGCCCATACAAAAGTACTTCTTTTATAACTTCGACAATTTTTATCTGATCGCAACCAAATTTTCAGGAATCATAACTACTATAGTTGTTATTATATGTACCAAAATTTGCAACTCTAGCTTTAAAATTACGCTTGTTATTCGATTTTTTTGATTTGCGGGGGCGGAAGTGGGCGTGGCAAAAATTTGAAACAAACTTGATCTGCGTGCAAATATAACAAATGCTGTCGAAAAAAAATTATAGCTCTATCTCTCGTAGTCTCTGAGATCTAGGTGTTCATACGGACAGACGGACGGACACACAGACACACAGACGGACAGACGGACATGGCTAGATCGTCTCGGCTGTTGACGCTGATCAAGAATATATATACTTTATAGGGTCGGAGATGCCTCCTTTTACCTGTTACATACATTTCCTGTCGGCACAAAGTTATAATACCCTTCTACCCTATGGGTAGCGGGTATAAAAATCGAAAATTATAACCTCATGGTAAGGTGGGCGGGAAGGAAGGCGTGGTCCAATTGAAAAAGGAAAAAATCCGAAATTCGATCTTTATTTTTTAGGTATATGTACAAAGTTTCATGTTTCTATCTTCAAAACTGGTAAAAATGCCGCAATTCGGGACTTTTTGCCCATAGTGCAGTGGGACAAGGCGCTTGATTTAACAATAATTTTAAGAATGATTTTGTCAATAACAATAAAGTAGGTAAATAACCATAATATAAATGTATCGTTGGTTATGAGTGGAAAAGTAACTATCTCGTATCTGTTGGCAACCCAAATCAAAAAATGAATGACGCTCAAGACGTTAATGTGTAAGCTCGATAAATATTTTTAACAGGTACCCTATTAAAAGGAATGGTAAACTGAATGTACTTATGATCCGAGAAGGAGGTTCTATCCAGGACCCTCCAGTCTTATACATTGGTACACTCAGTCGCAATCGTTAAGTCCAGCACATTACTAGAGGTGGGATCTACATAGGTAGATACCTCACCTCTGTTGGCTAGTCTAAGCTTATAGTTAAGGATAAAATCGAGAACTGACTCACCCCTGTCGTTAATGTCGGGACTTCCCAGACGCTATGGTGGGCGTTGGCGTCCGTTCCGATTATAAGATGTTTTTTGGAGGAGCAGACCATGTCCACCAGCCTCCGCAGCTCGTCAGGTGGGGCCGGCATGTCGTGGGCCATCCCAGACGGTTCTCCAGCACCACCTCGGTAAGATCAGCATTGCTGTAATTAGGTAGTAGATGAGCTTTTAGCCCCTTTTTTACAAGGATGGCAGTTCTCGATCTTCTTACCAATGTCGGGACGTACAGATCGTAGTTAAGCGACTTCAGCCCAGCAACCGTGTTGCCCGACGCTATCCATGGTTCTTGGACCAAAGCCGCGTGGGCGGACACTTCCTCCAGGGCAAGGAGTAGCTCCACCGAAGCCGTTTTGGATTTATGGAGGTTGAGTTGCAGCACACTCATTAGAGGTTAGCAAACTCGCGGGGGGGCCCGTCTGCATGGACAGTTCCTCCCCCACCTCCACTGTCTTGTCAGTCAAGCTGAGGTGCTGGGTGGCGCCAGTCACGCTCTCAAGGCCGAGATCTGCCTCAACCTCCCCTGACCTCAGCGTGTGTGTGTCCTTGTCGTTGGGATGACGTTTTTTGAGGCGAAGGTACACGCTCCCTAAGCCCCACGCCATCTTCCCATTGCGTTTATATAGCAGATCCTCGGCCTCCTTATTGATCTGAATGATCACGTGCTGCCCACCACTAGATAAAGGTTCATCAACCTTCAGCACGGACCAATCACTCGTCGGTATGGCCGGGTTCTGCTTTTTAAGCAGCTGAAGCGCCCGCTCGCCCTGCACAGCTATGGGGAAAAGGACTTTCGCCTTCGGCATGGACGGAATATTATTCCTGTCCACCACGTCCAGCTTGGCCCTCTCCCACACACAGACGGACAGACGGACATGGCTAGATCGTCTCGGCTGTTGACGCTGATCAAGAATATATATACTTTATAGGGTCGGAGATGCCTCCTTTTACCTGTTACATACATTTCCTGTCGGCACAAAGTTATAATACCCTTCTACCCTATGGGTAGCGGGTATAAAAATCGAAAATTATAACCTCATGGTAAGGTGGGCGAGAAGGAAGGCGTGGTCCAATTGAAAAAAGAAAAAATCCGAAATTCGATCTTTATTTTTTAGGTATATGTACAAAGTTTCATGTTTCTATCTTCAAAACTGGTAAAAATGCCGCAATTCGGGACTTTTTGCCCATAGTGCAGTGGGACAAGGCGCTTGATTTAACAATAATTTTAAGAATGATTTTGTCAATAACAATAAAGTAGGTAAATAACCATAATATAAATGTATCGTTGGTTATGAGTGGAAAAGTAACTATCTCGTATCTGTTGGCAACCCAAATCAAAAAATGAATGACGCTCAAGACGTTAATGTGTAAGCTCGATAAATATTTTTAACAGGTACCCTATTAAAAGGAATGGTAAACTGAATGTACTTATGATCCGAGAAGGAGGTTCTATCCAGGACCCTCCAGTCTTATACATTGGTACACTCAGTCGCAATCGTTAAGTCCAGCACATTACTAGAGGTGGGATCTACATAGGTAGATACCTCACCTCTGTTGGCTAGTCTAAGCTTATAGTTAAGGATAAAATCGAGAACTGACTCACCCCTGTCGTTAATGTCGGGACTTCCCCAGACGCTATGGTGGGCGTTGGCGTCCGTTCCGATTATAAGATGTTTTTTGGAGGAGCAGACCATGTCCACCAGCCTCCGCAGCTCGTCAGGTGGGGCCGGCATGTCGTGGGCCATCCCAGACGGTTCTCCAGCACCACCTCGGTAAGATCAGCATTGCTGTAATTAGGTAGTAGATGAGCTTTTAGCCCCTTTTTTACAAGGATGGCAGTTCTCGATCTTCTTACCAATGTCGGGACGTACAGATCGTAGTTAAGCGACTTCAGCCCAGCAACCGTGTTGCCCGACGCTATCCATGGTTCTTGGACCAAAGCCGCGTGGGCGGACACTTCCTCCAGGGCAAGGAGTAGCTCCACCGAAGCCGTTTTGGATTTATGGAGGTTGAGTTGCAGCACACTCATTAGAGGTTAGCAAACTCGCGGGGGGGCCCGTCTGCATGGACAGTTCCTCCCCCACCTCCACTGTCTTGTCAGTCAAGCTGAGGTGCTGGGTGGCGCCAGTCACGCTCTCAAGACCGAGATCTGCCTCAACCTCCCCTGACCTCAGCGTGTGTGTGTCCTTGTCGTTGGGATGACGTTTTTTGAGGCGAAGGTACACGCTCCCTAAGCCCCACGCCATCTTCCCATTGCGTTTATATAGCAGATCCTCGGCCTCCTTATTGATCTGAATGATCACGTGCTGCCCACCACTAGATAAAGGTTCATCAACCTTCAGCACGGACCAATCACTCGTCGGTATGGCCGGGTTCTGCTTTTTTAAGCAGCTGAAGCGCCCGCTCGCCCTGCACAGCTATGGGGAAAAGGACTTTCGCCTTCGGCATGGACGGAATATTATTCCTGTCCACCACGTCCAGCTTGGCCCTCTCCCACAGTCCGCCCAGTTTGGGTACGGTCGCTTGCAGCCACTGCAATGTTGGCAGACATTTTCCCGTTAGGGTCCCCTCTGTCTATGAGAGCAACGGCGAGATGCCGCCTGGCAGTTTCAGCAACCGTTGCTCTCTGTCTCGTCTTGTTCGAGTCCGTGTTGGTGGAGCCAGGTGCTCGCAGCCTCTTGCTCACTGGGGCCCCTTGCGGACCGTTGGCGCTTGCTTGCCATGGACTCCACCTTGTTGTTGGCAGGGCCAGTAGAACCGGTTTGCTCTTAAGTGTCTTTTGGAAGGGGGCTAAGTTGGTTTTCCCGCATCCACGTGTTGGCCCAGGCAAGCCTCTCCTGGTCCTTGACGGACAGGTTAGCTACGCCACTAAGCCTTACGTGAATACGGGTCGCCGCCTTATTTTTGGCCTTCTCTTTCAGCCCCCCCGTGCCACGCTGCGCAACCTTGGAGGTGCTGGCGATAGGCAGGGGTGACTGAAGAGGAAGACGTTCCCCCCTCCACCGTAGAAATTGGCGCAGCGCTCTTTTGGTCCGTGTCGGTTAAGACCACAGGACCCGCGCGCACCAACCTCGAATTTTTGGTGACAGTGTTGTTACAACTGATACGGCCTGCTCCCGCCGCCTCAGAGGTGTGACCGCTGGCGACACGCAGAGAGGATCTCTCCCCCCCGTGCCCGCCGGTGGTAGCAGTCACGCGTTCCACCGACGATTGGGCTGACATCCCAGCCCGGGTTGAATTGTTTAATGAGTCCATTCTGAGACCATTTTTGGCTAATTTTGTTCTTGGGAGCCCCCATAGCGTTTTCAGTCTGACCGCCAGACACCTCGTACCATGGATTCTGCTACTTATCTTCAGACAGATGTAGAGATCTGCTACCCTTTGACAAAGAGGTAATACAGATCCTACCCAGCCAGCACCCTCGGGGAGAGTTCAGCAGAGGATTTTTGCCAGCCGCCAACTAGGTTTGAAATTAATTAAACTAGGTTTGAAATTAATTAAACTTATCAATTACAATAACTGATTGTTCTATGTGTTTAATTAATCATTCGACAAAATTCTTTTTTGGTCTCCCTGCTCGGGCGCCATGTAAAATTACGAAAATCGAAAAAAGTTTATTGTTGGTGGGAGCAAAAAAGAGAGAACACCTTGAAGGCTGCTGATGCGCAAATTAAATATGTCTGTTTCGTTTGATGGTTGCAAAAGGAGAGAGCGACAATTTATTGTTTGCCGGTTAATCCGACACTATTAGTTACAGGAAAACAAAGATGAGCGAAAGCTTATAACTAAGCAGTAACAACGAGCAAGAGAAGAGCGCAAGATTGAGACTAAAATGTAACTGCTCAGTTAGGCTGAGCAGGCTTACAGTGCACTATGGGCAAAAGTCGCAAAATGCGGCATTTTTACATTTTTTTTGTGTTCGATGTCATTAAATTGACTTTTTTTTTTGAATAAGAATACTTCAAGAATACTGAAACATATTTTTAAAAATTGTGGACTTCGTTGGTAATTTGTTATTCGCCAATATTTAAAGTCTATGGTCTGGACCCTCTAACAAAAAAAAATTGGCGGGAAAGTTTGTGATTTTTTCTGTCAATTTTATATTCAAATATTAAAGCAAACAAAAAAGCTTGAAAATGGAATTTAATTGTCAAGGTATGTAATTTTAATTATTGGCACTAAATTTTTAGTACATGTGATATATTGTCCAATCAAGCAATGTGTTGTTGGTATATTTTAAGGTCCCTGGTAACAAATGTATTTGTGTTTCTGTGGAGTGTAACTAGTGCGTCTAGGCCGGTCGAGGCAATATTAAAGCTGAATGTTATTAACCAAACTGTTAACAATCAATTAGTGGTTAACATTCTTGCCCAATTTACGGCAAAACTCAATGTTGCAGTTGTATTTACGTCTTCTTTTGCAACGTTGTTTGATTTTTGGGGCAACAACAACCGCCAACAAACTGCAAAATATCGATGAAAATGAATTAAGTGATGTTCAGGAAATCTTAATAAAAGATAAGCTTATTCAGTTTTTCAGATTGAATAACACTAATTTACGAAAATGCAACAGAAAAGCCTGCGTAATGGCTTGCATCCTCGTTCATAATTGAGTTTCTTAAGATGATGCTCCACCCGAAAAGCCTGGTCGTAAACGCTTGACGTATACTGAGGCAGGACCAAGGTTAACGTAAAATTAGCATTTGAACTAGTCTATGAAACAGAAAATTCCATGCTATTGTTGCATGACGTTTTGAAAAGTGTTTATATAATTTTAATTGCTACATAATGTGAGTTTAAGGTATGCCCATCAAAAGTTAAAGTAGGTACTTGATGTACTTATACGTTAATACTTATAAGTGGTATCCAATGTCTCAAATTTTGCATAAAGTACTGGTACATTGGCACCAAATTATGGAAACCTCCGTACTTCTTCTAGGGGCTCTCCGTGAAAATGCTTCAGAAGAGCGCAAAAAATTGTACAAACTCGATATGTTTTCTCATGCAAGGAAAAACAGCCGCCTGAATACTATATCAGATGTGTTTAATAGAGCATTGGATTCCTCTGACCCACTGCTTTCAACTATAAATCTAAAGGAACGCCAAAGATTAAAATATTAAAAGCCTACCAAGAGATGTTATAGCTCTTTTGGAATCTCCTGATATTGAGCCTCCAATAACATGGGCATGTGTAGACAATAATGATAATCAGGTAGAAGAAGGCGTATATAATGAACTCGAAATTTTTGGGCAAAGTTCCCTGGAGTTGGAGGAAGAGCTTTGTGAAGAATAAATTATTAACTGGACACCAAGGTATGGAGTTACAAAACATAATATTGGGCTCTAATTAATTTTTTAATTTAATTTTGCAAGGATCCAAATCAATTTTAAAATGCGAATTTGCTAAAAATATATTAATTTAATAAATTTAGTTTAATTTTATTTAATATATTACATTAAAATATTTTAAAACAAATTTTTAGAAAACAAGTAAGAAAGTTACAGTCGAGTGTGCTCGACTGTGAGATACCCGCTACCCATTTTTAATAAAGGCAAAATATTGCGGTATCATTTTGAAAATATACCGAAAATACTTAAAAAATACTAAAAATATACCAAATGGTATGTTTGGTATATCAATATAGTACCGCATTCAAAATATACCATAGACGGCTCAATATACCAGATTGTCAGCCAAAGTAACTAAGACCCTTATAAGTAGGCGATTTTGCCCATACAAAAGTACTTCTTTTATAACTTCGACAATTTTTATCTGATCGCAACCAAATTTTCAGGAATCATAACTACTATAGTTGTTATTATATGTACCAAAATTTGCAACTCTAGCTTTAAAATTACGCTTGTTATTCGATTTTTTTGATTTGCGAGGGCGGAAGTGGGCGTGGCAAAAATTTGAAACAAACTTGATCTGCGTGCAAATATAACAAATGCTGTCGAAAAAAAATTATAGCTCTATCTCTCGTAGTCTCTGAGATCTAGGTGTTCATACGGACAGACGGACGGACACACAGACACACAGACGGACAGACGGACATGGCTAGATCGTCTCGGCTGTTGACGCTGATCAAGAATATATATACTTTATAGGGTCGGAGATGCCTCCTTTTACCTGTTACATACATTTCCTGTCGGCACAAAGTTATAATACCCTTCTACCCTATGGGTAGCGGGTATAAAAATCGAAAATTATAACCTCATGGTAAGGTGGGCGGGAAGGAAGGCGTGGTCCAATTGAAAAAAGAAAAAATCCGAAATTCGATCTTTATTTTTTAGGTATATGTACAAAGTTTCATGTTTCTATCTTCAAAACTGGTAAAAATGCCGCAATTCGGGACTTTTTGCCCATAGTGCAGTGGGACAAGGCGCTTGATTTAACAATAATTTTAAGAATGATTTTGTCAATAACAATAAAGTAGGTAAATAACCATAATATAAATGTATCGTTGGTTATGAGTGGAAAAGTAACTATCTCGTATCTGTTGGCAACCCAAATCAAAAAATGAATGACGCTCAAGACGTTAATGTGTAAGCTCGATAAATATTTTTAACAAAGATATTGGCGAAACTTTCCCGCGGGGTGTCATATGTATGTACACATGCTGTATAAATGAGCTTTAGCCTCGAAGAACTTTACATCTTTGAAAGCATAGATTGTAATAAAGTTATTAATTATAATAGAAATATAAACCCGAGTGACCGCTGACAGAGTGGTTGCGCTCCACCCATCGAATTTTTATCGATAGCGAAAAAGTTGGTATATTGTGTGACCTTGTGACACGCACAGTCTCACTAATCGAGTTTATCCTCGTGCTGGTCACCTTGCTCACTTTTAGTGCTTTTATATTCTTTGTTCTTTTGTACAAGTGCACGAAAAGTGTTTTAAATAAAAGTGAAGTTGTTCTACAAATACAAAGTGTTTTCTAATTTCTTTTTCTGTATCCAAGGACGACAATAAAAGGGCGACTGCTGCAGCTCAACTTCGCATAAAAAAGGATCGTCCGTCTCCGTCTGCTACCTCATTTGCAAAAACTCTTTCGTTGCCGAGATGACGCGCCACAACGACGCTTCCGCTCCGAGTTCTCAGCATAGTCAGGCAACCACACAAGCTGTCCAAGCGAAACTGACCGAAACCCGTATTATGGCTCTCAACAGTTTCGTCACCGTGACCAGTTCTAAGTTCTCTGGGACAATGTCGAGGCCGCTTATGCCACGTGCGCTGATGCACTCCAACGGGACGGCAACAATGAAGGCATAAAAGCCATGGAAGCTGAATACGACCACTGTTTTTCAGTGTACGAACGGTGCCTCGCCCGTGTAATGGTGCAAATTAGCCAAGTATGCGTGTCAGTCAGGAGTGAAACATTCGTGTCTCCTGTGTATTCCGGTGGCTACCGGCTCCCTTTGTGGAGATTACTTGCGTAAGCCATAAACGACGGTTTCGCATCGGCTTGGAGTGCTCACTGTGAGCTCTTTGAGAACAAGCACTTACTAATAACAAGACAGCTCAAGATCCTCTTCAACCTGTCCACGGTTTCACAAGAGTTGGGGGCAGCGATTAAGGAGCTGCAGAGCACTATTCAGCGGTGCTTGAACACTCTGATATCTCCGTCTCCAGTCCATTCGCAGACTGCATGCTTGTGTTTCTGTGCTCGTCCAAGCTTCGCAGACTCACTCTCGCTATTGGAGCAATCTTTGGTGGACAAGTCCAAGATTCCTGCATGCCAGGTCATAAGCACGCTCCTCAACGAGCGTTATCGGACAATCGAGGCTATTGAGGACGTGAAGCCCACTTCCAACTCACAGAACTCAACCGCTGGCCACGGCGGTTATTAATGTATGCCATCTAGGTACTATATTCAACACATGTGCACTAATCAACTCGGGGTCCGAAGCGACTTTCATTTCTGAGCGTTTATTCCAACGCATAAAGCTGCCTTTCCAGTCCGTGCAAAACCAAGTATTGGGGCTGAATCACGTAGCTGCGGCCCAAGCGCAGAACTTCTGTCACTTCAGCATTGGTTCCTCAGACCTCAGCGTTCGTCATTCCACAGTTGGCAGGCAAGCTGCCTTTATATCATGTGCCGCAAGGTTTCCATTTTAATTGGCGGGGATATCCTTCCGTCAGTCATCCTTGGCGGGTCCCAAACATTTGTGGTTCACTCCTTGGGCAAGATACCGTGTTTGGCTGGATTCTCACCAGCACCGTCTCCTAGAATGTGTCGATAACTGTCTCTGCGTTTTCGACGAGAGTCGCCAACCAAGCAGACAATCAGCTCGACAGATTAACTGCCAAATTTTGGAGGTCGAGGATATCCCAGCGAAGCTTGTTAAGGAATCCGATTTCGTTTGCCGTTTCTATCCCAGATTGCCAGGTGGCTAGCCCATTTCGTTATCCGAGCTAAGATCTTCATGAAGGAAATCTGACTGAAAAAGCTCGAATGGGATGAACCTCTAGGAGTATCTCGGGAGCTATCTTGCTCTGAGAAAGATCCGGATTCCAAGGTGGGTTAACTTTCAAACAAGAGTGAAGCTTCAGTACCACGGGTTCTGTGATGCTTCAGAAAGAGCGTATGGAGCGGCTATCTACGTTCGCGTTGAAACAGCGAACAGAGTGAACACGCATTTCATTACTGCGAAGACAAGAGTGGCTCCTTTCAAGTCATTACAAGTGCCCCGTTTGGAACTTTGTGGCGCAGTTCTCTTGGCCGAGCTATTTTCGGCCCTCCTGAATCTTTCAGTCGAGAGTTTCCAGACTTTCTTTTGGATTGATTCAACCTTTTTGGATGGATTCAACCTGATCAATGGTCAACCTCATCAAGTCCTATTCCGGAGACTGCTGGAGCAGCGCATTAGATGTAACATCGCCAAGTTACCTCCTACTCCTGAGCAGGTTCTCTGACTTTGCCAGAGCACTTCCTACTTCCGCTTCCGTTTTCCATTTTACTCGGAAATTGGATGGAACTATGCTCGACCGTGGTCAATGCTGATGAGTTGCGGGTCCAAGAGCGACTAATCATCATGTCTCAACGCCAAACCTTTCCAAAGAACCACTGTTTGTAGTCCAATCAGCAGGCTCCTCCTTCGAGTTCCATCAGAAACTTGAATTTATTCGTCGATGGCAAGGGGATTTTACTAGCTTATGGGCGTCCCACTCGCTACGCTATGATGAGAGACATCCAATTATACTCTTATATTTTTCGTACTTTTCGCGACTATTGGTTCGTTTCACCCATCCTATATCCTTACATGGGGGTAATCAAGTTAACTTGCGTCTGACCCGCTCCAGATTTTGGATTCCGAAGCTAAAAGTCCTCGTCAAATCCGTCATCAGATCTTGCAAGCTTTGTGTGATCTACAAGAAGAGGCTGCAGACCCAAATGACGGGGGAGACTATTCGAGACCGTTTACTTACACGGGAGTTGACTTCGATGGCCCATTCGAAGTCAAAAACTATACTATACTCCGTCACTATTTCGTTTCTATATTCGTCGACCTGTTCTGTCCTGCTAACGTCCATATGCCTTTGTACTTACAAAGAGGCTACTCTAATAATCATTGTTGTTATTTCCATTCTTTGCCCCTCTATTTGCACGTAGAATGTCATTCCACGCAGCCACAGCCCAACAGGAATACAACCGATGAGAAAGTGCGACGACCAGACTCGGCTCGGATCCCGACTCCGGAACGATCATGGTCCCGCTCGCCTTTCACCAATCGACAGGCCTCACCTCTGCCCGTGGGAGCCTTTTTCTGCCGTCCCTGCGCCAGGAGAAGTCTGTGAGCATACTGTCGACATAGTCGAATTGTTATCGATAGCGAAAAAGTTGGTATATTGTGCGTGTGACCTTCTAACATTAAATTAAAAATTAATCTGTTTAATTTAAGTACATAAATGCTAAATATGCATAAAAAAGTAGTTAAATCACGTAATTAAATCTATTAAAATGGTGGCATCCTTTTTTTAGGCGAAAAAGCTGATTGCCGCATAACTGATTTTTGAAAATGTAAATTAAAAAACTTTATTTGTGTAAGAAATAAAAGAAAAAGTATAATTCATCTATCATTGTTATGTAAGTTTAATCCACGCTAGCAATTGAAAATAAGAAAGGCACTTTTTAAGATTGGCAAAAACGGTCGCTCTAAAATTTGTGGAACTTGCAAAATATATTGCTTTTTGACACGTTCAAAATTTTGTTCATCTGGTAACAGCGCTTTAACCTTTAATTATTTAATAAACAACAAATATAAATAAGAATATATTTTTAATTTCAAAGCTAAATAGTGTGAAATCAAATAAATGCATTTTTTGCATTGTAATATTTTAGTATTATAAATACTAATGAACGTATGCATTTATTGTGAATTTACATATGTTTGTATACCAGCTAGGGTAGAAGGGTGTTACAACTTTGTGCCAGCAGGAAATGTGTGTAACAGGAGACATCTCCGAGCGTCAACAGCTGAGATATATAGTAGATCACAGCTTATTTTAACCACCACTAACCGACCACTTTGAATAAAAGTACCACAGCTGGAAATAACTAAGTATAAATATGTTAAATATTTAGAACTTCGTATGACCTTATTGGTTATTAGCTATTGAAAAAACACTCTTTAAATGTATTAAATAAACACACGTCCTCTTTGTTATATTCTTGTTATGTATTTAGTTATTATTTATTACTTTATTTCTGCTTGACATCAGACCATTTACACAGGAAATGTATGTAACAGATAGAACGAGGCATCTCCGACCCTATAAAGTATATATTCTTGATCAGCGTCAACAGTCGAGACGATCTAGCCATGTTCGTCTGTCCGTCCGTCCGTATGAAAAACTGGATCTCAAAGACTTTAAGAGATAGAGCTATAATTTTTTTTCGACAGCATTTGTTATGTTTGCACGCAGATCAAGTTTGTTTTAAATTTTTGCCACGCCTACTTCCGCCCCCGCAAATAAAAAAAATCAAATAACAAGCGTAATTTTAAAGCTAGAGTTGCGAATATATGGTATATGCAATAATTACTGTAACTGTAACTTTCTTACTTGTTGAACTTATCGTTTTTCTTAAAAATCAATTTCAAATTAAATTAAATTAATTTCAAATCTATCTAAGGAAAATTTTTAAACATTGCCATATTTCTGAATTATTTTTACTACTATATCTCTATCGACTCGACAGCAACCAATTCAGCAAATGCCTAACCCTTCTGTCTGCAATAGTATAGGCTTATCTTATGCCTCAATTGCAAAAAATGGAAATGGATAGGCTCAGCGCCGTCTACAAGTAGATAACTCGAAGGAAATTACTACACAACGCCAACAACAAAATGTTCTTCACGTTCAGTCAATATTGGAGCAACAGCAACAGCAATTTTTGAAATGGCAACAACAACTCCAGCAACAGCAGCAGCAGCCATTCTTTTTGTGGCTACAGCAACAGCAGCAGGAACAACAAACGCAAAACAAGCAGAAGAGTCTACGACTTGAACGGCTCGAAAATATGGGTTTTGAAATGGCCAACTCTATCAAGCAATGGGCTGGGGATAAATCAGTTCTCCAGGTCCACAACAATGTTTCCGCCTTAAAATAAACACACTAGAGATCGTCATCTAGAATGTGAATGGCATTTCAGGAAAAGCCAGAGATGTTGAATTCTTTACGCGCAACAATGGCGTCGATATCCTACTTTTAAGTGAAATAAGGCTCAATCGAGGTAAAGTTGTTAAAATATTCGGATATTCCTTCTATACAGCGTGCTGGATATGCTGCAGCGTATAAACCATCACGGCATAATTACGGTAATGGAGGAGCTGCGGTATTGGTGAGGAGGACTCTCAGTCATTTCCCACAACGTGTTATTGAAACACAAACCATTCAAATGTCTTCCATTGAAGTTGCGACAGGCTTGGGATATATGGGTAAGCGCAATATACTGTCCTCCAATGCACAAAATTGAAAAAAGACTTTTGCTGAAATATTGGCTTCTTGTGGCCAGAGGTTTCTGGTTGGAGGTGACTGGAATGCTCAACATTGGATGTGGGTGACACATATAATTCACCGAGAGGGCCTGAGCTAGTCGAATCCATTTCAGTTAGTAGGGCTAAAATACTTGCCACTGGTTCACCAACGAAATACCCATATGTACCTAGTCACACAGCTACTTGCAATGATTTCACATTATACCATGGAATACTGGATTCTCAAATAAATATATGTCAAAACTGGGACCTGGAGTTTGATCACTTAGCCCTTATTGTTAATCTGCTAACAAATGGTACTAATGTCAGACCAAGTCCTCGGTTAATCACAAGTCGTACTGATCTCATCACTTTTAAACAAATTCTTAATAACTCTTTCCAACTAAATTCAACTCTGGATACTAAATAAGACAATGAGAATGCAGTTGAAATTCTAACTGATAATATACATAGAGCTGCTTCTGCTTCAACGCCACCTGATCCTGATTTTCGTTCCATAAGCTACGGTATTGTTCTCACAAGCAAGAGAGCTAATAAAAAGAAAAAGGCGCCTTCGAAGAAGAGCTATTCGTTCTCAAGATCCTGAGGACCGTCTTTTGTGGAACACGGCAACGAAACAACTACGAACCCTTTTGAGGGAACTCTGAAGCGATTCTTTCGAGCAAAAATTGGTCTCCATGGACTACACAGTTAACGCAAATGATTCACTTTGGAAGTGCACAAAATCGCTTAAACGACAACCTCTTAGAAGGTTCCTATTCGATGTCCTGGTGGTAAACTTGCAAAAAATGAAGTGGACCAGGCTAATGCTTTCGGTCAACATATAGAGGATCGCTTCACTCCCTATAACTTCGATTCAATAGAACAAAATAGAGAGACCCATCAAAGTTTGGATACTCCACTGCAGATGCCATTGCCAATTAAGACTATAAGGATTGAGGAAATATCCGAAGTCATTCAATTTTTGCCAAAAAATAAAGCGCCCCGTATTGATAGAATTTGTAACGCAACGTTGAAGGCTTTGCCTACAAGAGCATTAATTTTTAATGGTATTATTAGGATCCAAGCGTTCCCAAAGCAATGGAAATTTGCTGCGATTCTGATGATCCACAAGCCCGGTAAACCAGAGGCTCATCCTGAGTCATACCGTCCAATAAGCCTCTTATCCTCCCTGTCTAAGTTGTGGGAGAGACTCATCGCCAACAGAATTATAGTGATTTTGAAAGCAATATCTTGCCAGGCCATCAATTTGGCTTTCGAGGAGGACACGGCACTGTATAACAGGTCCACAGACTGGTAAAGCATATATTGCAGGCCTTTGACGACCTGGAGTATTCCAACGCAGTCTTTATAGATATGGAGCAAGCTTTCGATAAGGTGTGGCATGATGGCTTATTGTCCAAAATTTAAAACCTCTTACCTGCTCCCTACCATGGAATTTTAAGGACATATCTGGATGGACGTGAGTTTAAGGTCAAAGTTAAGGATACACACTCTAAAACCTATCGTATGAGAGCAGTAGTATCATAGGGTAGTGTGCTTGGACCGCTGTTTTATTCATTGTACACTGCTAATATACCCAGCCCAAACAGTCAATATATGGTAGCTCCTTCCAAAGCACTTATTGCGACCTATGCAGATGACATTGCAGTCATCTATAACTCCAGTTGCCGTAGAGAAGCAGCTAATTGAATACAAGAATATCTCAAAGCTCTTGCTGCTTGGTGTAAACGGTAGAACTTGAAATTAAATCCGCTTAAAACAACCAATCCCTGTTTCACACTGAAGAGGCTCATAATGAATACCCCTGATCTACAACTAGAAGGAGTTACTCTGGAGCAGCCATCGCAAGCCAAGTATCTTGGAATTACACTGGACAAGCGCCTTACCTTTGGGCCACATTTAAAAGCCACAGTTAAGAAATGTAACCTAAGGATCCAGCAACTGCGTTGGCTTATACAAAGACGAAGCACTTTGCCGCTAAGATGCAAAAGGGCAGTGCGCATTGCATCCAGCCAATTTTGCTTTACGTATTCAGGTGTTCCAGAATCGAATACTACGAAACATAACAGGCTGTCCCTGGTTCGTGCGTGGCACAACGCTTCATAGAGACTTGAAGCTACATACTGTGGAAAAGCAGATTGGGAGACACACAAGCCGCTATAGCGATAAACTTAGAAGACACCGCGGCCTACTAGCCAGGAAGTTACTTCCAGCGAGACCATTGAGGCGTCTTAAACGGCAAGGCTTTGCCAAAACAATTAGATGCCAATAACGCTGATACATATGTAATCCTCATATTTGTGTTGAGGCTTGGTTTATTTTTTATATTTGATACCCCTGTGTTGTTAAGGTATTTTAAATTTGCTAAATTTCACTTAATAAAATGAAAACCCAAAAAAATATCTGCTTAAGATATTTACTGCAGTAGTACACTCAGGTTGTGTACATAGCATTATGTACATTAGACATCCAATAAGATTACGATATGGTGCACTCCAGTTTTCATCTGAGTTAAGCGCATCGTAATTTAGTTTACTCGGTAGAGGAGTATTGACCGCATTGCAGTCACTCATATTAAATTTATTCAATAATCGATTTATGTAAGCAGATTGACTTAACAAAATTTTATCTTTATATATTTCTAATCTTATAATTATAAAATGTCGTATATCTTTCAAGTCAGTTATTTTAAACTTTTTCATTAAATATATTTTAAAATTATTCATTCTTTTTATATCATGTGTAGCTATGACTATATCATCAACATATAATAGAACATATATATTTTTCTTAATGTTACCTCTATTTAAAAATATATATACAGTGATTAGCTGGGGAGTTCACAAAACCGCATTCTTTCAAGGTTGCTTGTTTTACCCCATGAAGTGCCTTATTCAGCTTACACAAGTTTTCACTGACACACTACACACCTTGGGAAGTTTCATGTATACATATGTCCTCCATTAGCAAGCCGTTTTAACGTCCATTTAATGGGCTTTCAGATTGAATTGAACTGCTAACGATATCATGAATCGGAAACTCGAAACTCTAGCAACAGGGGCAAATGTTTCCTCGTAATCGATTTGATACTTTTGAGTAAAGCATCGAACCACTAATCTAGCCTTGTAACTGACTGGATTACTCACTTCATCATGATTGATAGAAAATGTCCATTTACTGCCAACAATATTTTTTTTCTATAGGCTTCTTTTTTAATTTTCCAAGTATTATTCATCTCATGAGCACTCAATTCAGTTTGTATAGCCTCTTTCCAACAACTTTTATCGCTTCTATATTTCATTTCATCGAAATTATTTGGGACATCATTGAAAATAGCATTAGCGTTTAAAATGAATTTATTGAAATCGCTTTCATCTTCATTGTACGATAACTGGGGCTTTTTCTGTAATCACTTCTTCTACTTGTTACAATATCGTTACTATTGTTGTCAATACCATCAAGATCTCCCTTACATTAATTCAGAGGATCAGCTTGCTTTCTTTTCCTACTCTCATTCGGAAATTCATCTTTTTCATTATCCTTACTTTCATTCAGATTATTTTCACTTTCCGTATTATCATTCGGGAAATTTTTACTCTCCTTACTATCATTCGAGAAACTTTAATTTTCCTTACTATTATTCGGGAAATTTTCATATTTGATGGCTCTAGAGTTAACCACATTGGTTTCATCAACAACAACACCCCTGGCTACTATAAATTAGCCATTAATTAGCCATATATACGGTTTTTATTATGCCTCATCTTATATGGGGTCTTTTTCTGTGTACTAGTGCTCTACTTGAAATTCTATTAACTAGGTATGTGGCAGTCAACACTGCTTCACCCCAGAAGCTTTTTATTAATTATTACGCATTTCATTTGACAAGTATTCTCTACCGTTATCAATTTACAAATTAACAACCTTAAGATTAAAATGTGCCTCATTTTTCGCTACAAAATTTTGAAACATATTGAATACATCTGACCTACGTCAGATAATGTGACACAGTAATGTGTGAATTCATCTTCAAAAATAACGAATAATAGGTCCGCGCACATCGGAATGTACTATAAATAAGGATCTTGTAATATTAATTTTATCCTTAAAATGATTAATTGGCAACCCAGCTTGCTTTCCCCTTAGACAAAGTTCACATATTTCATTACATAATTTTAAACTATTAATTAGGCATTTATATTTATATATTTATATTATTATTATTTCTCTTTATTTCTAGTAATTTAGCATTGTTATTATGCCCAAACCTCTCAAGCCATATTATTATTATTATTTGTTTTATAAGCAATGTATGCTTGACATTTTATTATTGGTACATTGGTCAATATACCTGATTGTCATTCCATTTTTATACCCTATAGAAGGGTACCCCTAGGATAGAAGGGTATTATAACTTTATGCCGGCAGGAAATGTATATAACAGGTAGAAGGAGGCATCTCCGACCCTATAAAGTATATATTATTGATCAGCATCAATAGCCGAGACGATCTAGCCATGTCCGTCTGTCTGTCTGTCCGTATGAACACCTAGATCTCAGAGACTATAAGAGATAGAGCTATAATTTTTTTTCGACAGCATTTGTTATGTTTGCACGCAGATCAAGTTTGTTTCAAATTTTTGCCACGCCCACTTCCGCCCCCACAAATTAAAAAAAATCGAATAACAAGCGTAATTTTAAAGCTAGAGCTGCGAATTTGTGTATACAATAATAACTATACCTGATACCTGAAAATTTGATTGCGATCAAATAAAAATTGTGAAAGTTATTAAAGAATTACTTTTGCATGTTCAAAAACGATTGCTTACTAGGGATCTGAGTTGCTTCAGCCGACAATCTGTTATATTGTGGTACTATATCGATATAATAAATATACCATTTAGTATATTTTTAGTATTTGTGCAGTATTTTCGGTATATTTTGAAAATAATACCGGAATATTTTGCTTTTATTCAAAATGGGTAGCGGGTATTTCACAGTCGAGCTCACTCGACTGTAGCTTACTTGTTTGATATGGTGACACCATCACGGTCAAGTTGTGTTGTGAAACTGCCACTTGTAGACGTTTCACGGATATAAAGTTTCCAGAAGCCTCCTCACAATACAACACATCCTCCAGTGTTATTTTACAATTATTGTGCAATCGCACCACACCACTCTTGGTAGCGTAAATGAATTGACCTTGCTTGGCCACAGTGATCTTCAGTGGCGAGTTCCACACACTCAGCATACAGCGAGTCATTATTTATTAAGAGATCACTCACTCCCGAATCAAGGATAAAATTATATATATCCGTGTCTCATGGTTGGTTACCATGAATGCTATGCCGTGTGAGGTGATGGTTTGAGCTTGTCTATTTTCGTTTTTTTTTTCATTAATTTTATATGTATTATTATTTTTATTTATTTTTTATTTGGGCTGCAAGGACGACCCAACATTGTTGTGGCTGAAAGCGACCGTACCCAAACTGGACGAATTGTGGGAGGGGGCCAAGCTGGACCGTCCATGCAGAATGCGACGGTCCTGTGCCCTATAGCTGTGCAGAGCGAGCA
Organism: Drosophila nasuta; assembly: GCF_023558535.2. NCBI lineage: Eukaryota > Metazoa > Arthropoda > Insecta > Diptera > Drosophilidae > Drosophila > Drosophila nasuta. The sequence goes on along the minus strand of NC_083456.1, from coordinate 352,993 downwards.
CGTGATCATTCAGATCAATAAGGAGGCAGAGGATCTGCTGTATAAGCGCAATGGGAAAATGGCGTGGGGCTTAGGGAGGGTGTACCTTTGCCTCAAAAAACGTCATCCGAATGACAGGGACACCCACACGATGTGGTCAGGGGAGGTAGAGGCAGATCTCGGCCTAGAGAGCATTACTGATGCCACCCTGTACCTCAACTTGACGGCGGGGCCCCACGAGTTTGCAAACCTCTAATGAGTGTGCTGCAGCTCAGCCTTCACAAATCTAAAACGGCCTCGCACTATAGGAAGGGTCCGCCTACGCGGCTTTGGTCCAGGAACCGTGGATAGCGTCGGGCAATACGGTTGCAGGGCTGAAGTCGCCTAACTACAACTTATACGTCCCGACATTGGTAAGTGGACCGAGATCTGTGTTTGCTGCTAGCATCCTGCTACATGGCCCTTGACGAACCTGCTCTACAGAAGAGCTGCGGAGATTGGTGGACATGGTCTGCTCCTCCAAAAAACATCTTATAATCAGCACGGACGCCAACGCCCACCATAGCGTTTGGGGAAGTCCCGATATCAATGAAGGGGGTAAGTTATTACTTGATATCCTTAACTATAAGTTAAGTCTAGCCAACAGAGGTGAGGAATCTATTTATATAGGCCCCACCTCTCTGCTAGATCTAACCAACGCGGCTGAATGCACCCATGTAGTGGAGAGTCCTGAACAGACCCTCCTTCTTCGATCATAAGTACTTGAACTTGAACTGAATACAAGATTCTTTTTAACAAGGTCTCTACGGCTGAGCCGTTCAGAAACCCACGCAACCCTAACTGGGTGAAATTCTCCAGTCTCGTTACCAAATCCCTAGGTCCGCCGAGTACAATCAACTCGGTACAGGACTTAAAAACATCCGTTAATGTCCTCTCAGAAGGGCTACTATCTGCGTTCAGCCGATCCTGTAAGCTCTCCAGAATGACGAGTCAATCGAAGCCACCTTGGTGTAACCCAGATCTCTCATCGCTTCGTGGCGAGCTCACTAGCATGTTCCAACTTGCTAAGAAGGGGGACAACGTCTACGTCTGAGACAAGTACAAGTCTCTCCTGAAGTCCTACAAGGAGATGATCCGCTCATCTAAAAGGTCCTCACGGAGAGCCTTCTGCTCAGACCTAGACAACATTAAAGACACCTCCTGACTGAGGAATCTGCTGTCCAAGCAGGCTTCCAGTCCCAGACTGCTCAAGTCGGGCGATGGAGTGTGGACGGAGAGCGCTGAAACTCTTGGAGCACTGCTCTCAGCTCATTTCCCGGGATGAAGTGGAACAGAGAACAATGACTGGCAGCTCTTTCCTAGTCTCCCAGTTATGAGACCCCCTGCCGGTGTAATCCCTACAAACAAAATTATTTGGGCTATCGACTCTTTTCAAAGGTAAGGTCGCCCAGTCTCGATGGACTTTCACCAGCGATGCTGCAAGCCAGTAAATCTGCGATTGTTCCATGGTTATCGGAGATTTACACGGCGTGCCTCGCATGGTGTCATATTCCCACTTCTTAGAGGACCTCTTAAGTCATCCTCCTGCCTAAGGCGGGGAAATGCAGTCACGTGGTTCCAAATGACTTTCGGCCAATCAGCCTAACCTTTTTTTCTGCTTAAAATTTTGGAGAAACTACTTGATATGCACATCAGGACCAATTACATCTGATGGCCCCAAACCAGCATGCTTACACGAAGGGCAAGTCTATCGAGACGGCTCTCCATGCTCTTGAAGCCTCCATTGAAAAAACAGACCACTTCAAAGAATATGCCTTGGGAGCTTTTCTTGACATTTCAGTAAACACGGCTCCAGCGATCCATAAATGGACCAACCGCCTTCTTTGTGACAGGCGGGTGGTGGCCACGTGGGGCGATTCGGCCATTACAAAGGAGGTGCGATGTAGCACTCCCCAGGGTGGGGTTCTCTCGCCTCTCCTTTGGAACCTGGTTGTGAATAGCCTATTACAAAAATTCTCCAGACGGGCTCCCAAGTTGATTGCCTATGCCGATGACATATGCATTCTGATAACAGGGAAATACCCAACCACCCTCAGTTCCGTAACGGAACTTACTTTGAAAGAAGTTAAAGCATGGGCTGTAGCAGCCGGGCTCAGCATTAACGGGGACAAAATGGTCATTATCCTTTACACAAAGAGTTATAAGGTACCTGTGTGGTTCCCCCCTCAAAATAGGCTGCACTATGCTAAAGCCGAGCCAATCAGTAAAATACCTAGGTGTGGTCCTGGATAGCAAACTGTCATGGAAGCTCAACGTGTTAGAAAGGGTGAAGAAGGCCACCGGAGCCTTGTAAATGGCGAAAAAGATGCTTAGCTGCACTTGTGGCTTCTCTCGTAATCTTATGCGGTGGATATACACCTCATCTCTGTTGTATTCTAGTGTGGTGGCAGGCTATGGAAAAATGAACGTACCTATCCATCATGGAAAGGACACAGCGTCAAACGCTACTGTGTATCACAGGCGCACTCAGGTCGACGCCTACTAAAGCCCTCGAGGTAATAGCTGGCGTTGAACCGCTAAACACATACGCGCAATCTATAGCCGCAAAATCGGCCCTTAGGATAGCTGCAACAGGAAATCTGGGTCTACTAGGCTATGGCCACAGCGCAATTGGTAGGGAGACTAGTACAGACTTCGACTATACTATCCCCCTTACCAGTACTGACCACATAAACACGATATACCTTCCCGAAGCCCTCAATCTCTTCACCGACGGGTCGAAGATGGAGAAAGGAGTCAGTGCAGCCGTATACTGCCAAGACCCGGTTTATAAACACTCCTATAAACTCCCTGACCATTGCAGCATCTTCCAGGCGGAAATCAAGGCTCGGGGTTTACATCATAATTCCAATTCGAATAATATCTTTGTTGACAGCCAGGCTGCTATAAGATCAATGCACTCTGATATGGTCAAGTCCAAAGTTGTCCTGGACAGCAGAAGAGCAACGAGATCGCAGACACTCTCGCCAAAGAGGGAGTTGGGCTCGATGTCAGTAACATGTGCAATGCTCCGATATCCCTGCGAACTCTGGGCAGAGAAATTGAAGCGCTCTCTAGACTTGAGTGGGACGCGATCTAGCGCAATACCAACTCGTGCAAAACTGCAAGGCTGATGTGTGCTTCTACTAACAAACACTTAACCAAATTTGTCAAACAGCTTTCAAGAAAAGACTGCAGGCTAATGCTAGGCATTTTAACTGGTCACTGTCTGTCAGTTTTCCATGCTGTAAAGCTGGGTATCACGAACAGTGATCAGTGCAGGAAATGCAACGAGCCCGGGGTTAAGGAAACAATTGAGCATCTTCTCTGTATATGCCTAGCGTTATCCCGGCTCCAGCTGAAATACCTTAATTCGCCGTGCCATAACGATCTTTGTGACGTCTCACGGCTACCACTTAGGATGCTCCTGGCTTTTGTCAAAAATGCATCCATACTGTGCGACTTCTGAGACGAAGATACGCTCCACCGGTACAGATACGGACCGCCACTGGTCTATGCTTTGCCGAACAGAGGCAGCCGGTCCTACCTATAACTATACCTATTTATATTTAAGTTTGTTATTCTTTTAAAAAGATACCAATCCCTTTAAATATGTCCTACCTTACCCCAATGGCGACTTTTAATGTTGCCAATTTGCTTATTTATTTATTGGTTGTGTGACTTTGTTTTTTGAATGAATATTTTTAGATATTTTTATTATTATTATTATTTTGGGCTAACACATTTTTACTTGTGTCCTTTTGATCATTTCTAATTTTTATTTCATGGACTAACAATCTATTTTTAACAAATGTCAAATTTTCTTCTGATAGAGTTTCGATTGGTGTAATAATGCCATTTTACGACGAAGGCAATGTGATCAGTAGTGTGAAACTTTGTCCTTTTCTTCAATTTATGCTCTAAAAAATATTATACACGTGTATTCATTTGTTATTTATTATTAACTTATTTAAATATCAATTATATTAAATAAAATCACGTCCTCTTTGTTATATTCTTTTTATGTATTTATTTATTACCTTACTTCTGCTCGACACTAAACCACATGTACACCTTATGAAGATCACGAAGGAAGTGAGAGAGAGCACATCAGTATGACCAATATGCTTCGGAATTAATATACTTTTATAAATTAAATAAATGGTATTTTTGACTGTTGCAATAAGGGTATTCCAACAATAGGTCTTCCCAGACGGTTTGGAATAGATTCCACCAATTTTCTTCGGGCTAATTTTGTACCACTCTTCCACTAAAGCCCTTTCAAGATTATATTTGTTCGAAATTGGCCTTTTTCCGATGTTCTGGTCCAAAATGGCGCAGAAATTTTCTACAACATTTATGTCAGGTTACTAAACTGATGGTTGCATGACATGTCGTCAATTGCAAATTAGCCAATTCCTGCCTTATGTCTTGGATCCTTGTCTTGGTAGAAGCGGAAAACATCCTTAATGGCCAGTTTATCCGCACTTTGGAGCAAATTGACATTCAGTACGTCAATGGTCACTTCAATAAAGTTGAGTTTTCCGACTTCTTCTGCGGACAGAGAGGCCTAAACCATGACACTGTCACCGTCATGTGTGACTGCAGGCTTTCAATTTATGTTTTGGAGCTCGGTATTTGGATTCCCGCCGACATAAGGGGCTCCAACCGAGCCGAAAATGTTGGTTTTAGACTCGTCCACAAATATGAGTAAGTTCGAAAAGTTTTTATCCTTTCTCACATGCTCCTTAGCAAATTTCAAAGGAGCCTTTTGATTCCCGCTACTTATAAACGGTTTCTCGGGTCATATTCTGCCATTAAAATTACTTTCCCCCAGTACTCTCGAATTGATTCTGGGTGGCACTGCCCAATTTTGATGGCGAAAATATTGGATTTTTCCCGATTTTACGGACAATATAACGCGCGTCGGTCTCAATAAAAATTGTATTGCACTATATTTTCGCGAAAAAAACCGTTGCACCGTCGAAACACTCAGAAGAAGCATTTCATAAATTTTTGGACAGGAATATTCATTTTTTAAAAGAGCTATGATGTCATTTTGCTTTTCGATTGTGGTTCACGCACCCATTTTGTAAAATATGCGTGTCTCTTGAGATCTACAATTTAAAGTGTATAAAAGTTGCTGGTTGAAATAAGCTGTGGTAATTTTTTTCGCCATTGTTTTGTTTTTCGATAATTTTATATAGTAAACAAAAAATTAGAAGATAAATGAAAGAAACTAAAATCCTGCGTTTAATTAAATTTGATACCTATTTTAGTTTGGCCAGTATACTGATTCAAAGTTGTCGGTTGGAGGTGGTTAAAATAAGCTGTGATCCACAGACCGTCGGACCGTCTGTCTGTCTGTCTGTACGTCTGTATGAACACCTAGATCTTAGAGACTCAAACCACTACAAATCAATTCGCAAGATTTCAAAATAGATCCAAACCGATGCTATTGCTCGTGTGCCACATATCGAAGCAAGTTATCAAATGACATTGATTTTTTCACACTTTAGTTGCACATAATAGGTTTAATACTGCGGTTAATTTTTTTTCTCATTTTTACTATGGTAGGAAATTTTAAATGTTTTCAAACCAAGCTGTAATATTATCAACAAATGATTTAAATATTTCAAAAAAATTTACAGATCAAGATATATAATTTTCGATGCTGTCAAAGCTGCGCAGAAGCTTAAAAAACTGGCTGTGGTGATAACAGCTGTTGTTGTTCCAGCCAATTTGACAATTGTGCCCATGCATATCGACAATAAGAATTGGGCCAAAAAGACCATGCTGCTAATTATTGCGACATCGGTACCCAAGCCACGTACTTCTGATCCCATTTTGGCACATCCGCTTTCGTCTAATTCAAACTGAAAGGTTAAAAAAAGGACTCTTTGTAATAAATCAATTCTTTAAATTTAGAAGGCTAAAAATATGTGTAAACAGAGACGATCTAACCATGTCCGTCTGTCTGTCCGTCCGTATGAACACCTAGATCTCAGAGACTATAAGAGATAGAGCTATAATTTTTTTCGACAGCATTTGTTATGTTTGCACGCAGATCAAGTTTGTTTCAAATTTTTGCCACACCCATTTCCCGCAAATCAATAAAATCGAATAACAAGCGTAATTTTCAATTTTGGTGTATACAATAATATCTATAGTATTTATGATTTCTGAAAATTTGATTGCAATCAGACATAAATTGTGGAAGGTATTAAAGAAATACTTTTGTATGGACAAAAACGCCTACTTACTAGGGGTCTTAGTTGCTTTGGCCAACAATCTGGTACATTGTGCCGTCTATGGTATATTTTGAATGTTGTACTATATCGATATAACAAATATATCGTTTGATATATTTTTAGTATATTTGCATTTTTGGTATATTTTGAAAAAAAAAATACAGCAATATTTTGCTTTTATTCAAAATGGGTAGCGGGTATCTCACAGTCGAGCACACTCGGCTGTAACTTTCCTACTTGTTTAGTCATAATAATAGTAACATATATCCATAATTTCAGAACGGTTAATAGACTCTTATTAGCAGTTAAATATAATTTACTAAAAACGATTTTGTAGCAAATATAATTAAAGTTGTAATTGAATATGTTGGCCTGAAAAAAAACCCTAAAAACGCTTTTTGAAAAATTGTTTCTCATTAAAAGTTTATTTCATTTAATTATTGTATCTGATGAGCCTGAGATAATATGTAAACTTGCAATTTTAATGTAGATTTACATGTGATTCAAATAATAGCAGTGCTGCTGCAGACAATCTTGTAAATCATAAAAGTTTTGTTCAAGCTGTGGAGTCGGAAAAAATATAAATTAGGTCCGAATTGTTAGCGCAAAGTTTAATAGTTGCAAAATTAATACAAAACGGATTAGATTAGAATCAGTAAATGTAAAAGGCACGAATAATTTTGAGAATATAACGATTGATGATGATTGATAATAAATTGGACAGGTCGGATATAAGTATTGGCTTGAATACGGTTGTTAGATAAGGCAGTTAGTAGAAAAGAAAAGTGGTGATTTAAGAATGTGCGTTGATTTTAGAATATTTCATATGAATATGATTGAGAACAATTATCAGTTACCACTTATTAAAGAATTTCATATATTCATGGAGCTCACTCTAAACGCACTCTCCGCCATATATAGGTTTTCGAAAGCCTATTTTTCGTTCGTTCGCTAGGTAGATGCCCTCCCTTTGGAGACTCCTCAATATTTTCCAAAATATTTTGCAATGCACCCTCAGTCTAGTCCCTGTCCTTGCTTCGCATTTCCACTCCCCTGGTACTCATGATATCGAAGCCTCCAGGACTGTCACGTTAGTCGTGTAACGTCTTTCAGCAACTTAGTGTTAGCTGATATGAACTGCTTTCGCTTAGAGTCAATGTCGGCGGTCGGCAGCAGAAGTGAATCCGGAGGTATTCTTGTCGGGTATCTTCTCTATATCAAGGGGAGCTTTTCATGGGCGAAAATTCCACCTTGGGGTTGCAAGGAGAGATACTTTCTTTACTCAGCCGAATAAAAAACACTCAGTGTTCTTTTGCTCTCACACTTAAATAAATCAGTGCGCTTAACTTTTCGTGGCAACCAAACCAGCTACATCTGTTTCTGATATAGCTATGTAAGTTTTTTATATGATTGCCACCAAATGATTTGGTTTATTGTCAATATATTTTATGCGTAGCAAAACGATATATTGTAGCTTTAAAATCCTAAGAGGATCTATATAGAAAAGCGTAGTCGAAATTTAAAATAACTATGATCTGCGTGTAATGATAAGAAGTAGCCTTTGATATCTATATTTAGATCTAGTCTGTCAAAAGAGACAGACGAGTATGGATATATCGTCACAGCTGTTTACCCCAACCACATTCTAAGGCTACAATAAATATGTGGTTTTATTATTGTATAAAAATACTAAAAGGTACATACAGGGCTATTTTCTTTATTAGTTTTTATTACAAATTAATTTATGCTACTTACTGTCTTTAGGGAATGATAATGTGCCACCAGTAGGTAAGGCATTGTAAAGAGCGTTGAATACATTACTCCAGCGGTCCAACTAAATAGAATTACACTTAATTTGGTTCGGGTTAATGCCATCAAAGTCATTCCAAGGCAATAAAAAAGAAGACCTCCAATATATACAGATTTGGCTCTTTAACGAAAAATAAAATATAAGCAAATTATGTTAGAATTACCTTGTTAACATGGAGCCGATGGAAAGATTGTAACTAGACTGCTCTGATATGAACGAGTATACATAGAGTATATCAACAATATAGCTAATCAAAGTATAGATGACATATTAATGTACAAATACATTAAATAGTCATTAAAATATACTCTATTTTTTGTTGTTGATGTACAAAAACTGAAAATTCAAGTCATCCAAACACCACCAAGATATAGTTTTTTACGCGTTGAACGCAAAAGAATCAAATAAAATAGTTACAGTCGAATATAGTCAACTGTGTAATACACCCGTTAAAATAACGAAAATTAATATACCTAAAAACATCTAAAAGCTATATTTCGTATTTTAATATCCTACTTCATTCATAATATGGCATGCAGTAAATTTTCTGGGGTACCACAGACTCCTGTAATTTTGCAAGGTTTATAGCAAATTTATCAACTTTTACGACTGACTGTTCCTGGCTGCCACCTTGGCAAATTAAATTATTCCTGGTATTTTATTTTTAGCTTGGGTAATTCTATCGTTTAAAAACAGAGATTTCAATATTTTTCTTCTTTAATTGAATATATTTATTTTTATACCTTATACTTATAGACTATTATAACTTTGTGCCTGCAAGAAATGTAAATAAGTTTAAATTCAATTTTATACAATGTTCAATTAAAGATTGTTTTGCGACTAATTTACTTAGCTTAGGGTAAAGCTAAGCATAAGAATGCTGTTGGCGCATGCAGCGCTGCTGCTGATCGGTGCAACATTGTCGCGCATCCGGTGGCATGTTGGACTATCTGGAAATAATTACCAGTTGGGCAATTGCTGATCTTGCACTTTTGGGCTTTTGGGTTCTTTGAACCACTACGGAACTTATGCTGATTTAACATATATGTATGTAACAGGCAGAAGGAATCATTTCCGACCCCATAAATTATATACAGTGGCGAGCAAAACTGGATACATGTTTGATATTTCTGACTTTAAGGTGATGTAAAATTCGTAAAAATATGTTAATCGATTTAATTGCTAATTTAATTTTTTTAATAATCTTGAACTATTTGTTCTATACAATACATAAAAAGAACAAATATTCATATATTACATAAAATATATACATATGTATGTATTGTATTTTTTAATCAACTTCATCAGCCGAGACGATATAGCCATGTCCTTTTGTTCAACAGCACTTCCATTGCACTATGGGCAAAAAGTCGCAAAGTGCGGCATTTTTACATTTTTTTTTTGTGTTCGGTATCATTAAATTGACTTTAAAAAAAAATTGTCGGGAAAATTTGTGATTTTTTCTGTCAATTTTATATTCAAATATTAAATCAAACAAAAAAGCTTGAATATGGAATTTAATCGTCAAGGTATGTAATATTAATTATTGGCACTAAATTTCTTAGTACATGTGATATATGTATTGTTCAATCGTGCAATGTGTTGTTTGTATGTTTTTAGGCCGCTGCTAACAAATGTATTTGTGTTTCTGTGGAGTGTAATTAGTGCGTCTAGGCCGGTCAAGGCAATATTAAAGCTGAATTTTATTGACCAGACTGTTAACAATAAAATAGTGATTAACATTTTTTCCCGATTGACGGCAAAACTCAATGTTGCAGTTGTATTTACGTCTTGTTTTTCAACGTTGCTTGATTTTTGGAGCAAAAACAACCGCCAACAAACTGCTGTGAATAACACTAATTTACGAAAATGCAACAGAAAAGCCTGCGCAATGGCTTGCATCCTCGTTCATAATTGGGTTTCTTAAGATGGTGTTCCACGCGAAAAGCCTGGTCGTAAACGATTGACGAATACTGAGGCAGGACCAAGGTTAACGTAAAATTAGCATTTGATCTAGTCTATGAAACAGAAAAGTCAATGCTATTGTTGCATGACGTTTTGAAAAGTGTTTATATAATTTTAATTGCTACATAATGTGAGTTTGAGGAATGCCCATCAAAAGTTAAAGTAGGTACTTGATGTACTTATACGTTAATACTTATAAGTGGTATCCAATGTCTCAAATTTTGCATAAAGTACTAGTACATTGGCACCAAATTATGCAAACCTCCGTACTTCTCCTAGGGGCTCTCCGTGAAAATGCGTCAGAAGAGCGCAAAAAATTGTACAAACTCGATATGTTTTCTCATGCAAGGAAAAACAGCCGCCTGAATACTATGTATATCAGATGTGTTTAATAGAGCATTGGATTCCTCTGACCCACTGCTTTCAACTATAAATCTAAAGGAACGCCAAAGATTAAAATATTAAAAAGCCTACCAAGAGATGTTATAGCTCTTTTGGAATCTCCTGATATTGAGCCTCCAATAACATGGGCATGTGTAGACAATAATGATAATCAGGTAGAAGAAGGCGTATATAATGAACTCGAAATTTTTGGGCAAAGTGCCCTGGAGTTGGAGGAAGAGCTTTGTGAAGAATAAATTATTAACTGGACACCAAGGTATGGAGTCACAAAACATAATTGGGCTCTAATTAATTTTTTATTTAATTTTGCATGGATCCAAATTAATTTTAAAATTCGAATTTGCTAAAAATATATTAATTTAATAAATTTAGTTTAGTTTTTATAAAATATATTACATTAAAATATTTTAAAACGAATTTTTAGAAAAAAAATCGAAAATTATAACCTCATGGTAAGGTGGGCGGGAAGAAAGGCGTGATCCAATTGAAAAAGGAAAAAATCCGAAATTCCATCTTTATTTTTTAGGTATATGTACAAAGTTTCATGTTCTATCTTCAAAAATGGTAAAAATGCCGCAATTCGGGACTTTTTGCCCATAGTGCATTGTTGAACGATCAAGTTTGTTTCCAATTTTTGCTACGCTCTCTTCCGTCATGGCAAATCGACAAAAATCGAATAGCAAGCGTAATTTTGAAATGAAATCTGATGGTGCAATTATAGTATTTATGATTTCTTAAAATTTGGTTGCGATCAAATAAAAATTGTAAAAGTTATTTGAGAAATGATTTTGTATAGTAGAAAACGCTTACTGCAATCGGGTCTTAGTTGCTTTGGCTGACAATGTGGTATATTTAATACATATATAATATAATAGTTACATATGTTATATTTTGAATGTAGTATAATATCGATATACCAAATAGGTTTTTTATGTCTATTTTTTGTATTTTTTTAGAATATGATATATGGAAAATGGAGAGCAAGTTTGTCCCAGTCGAGCACACTTGACTGCAGATTTTCAACTTGTTCTTATTAAATTAACTAATATGTTGAAATTAATAAAATATTTTAAAAACAATGTAAGTTATTCAACAACACCATGAACTATTTACCAATTTGTTTTACCTTGTTTTATCTCAAACATTTTTTTAGTTTCATTAAAAATATATCTGGTTCCATGTGACAATGGCTGACCTTGACTTCAAAAAAACTCACTCGTATAGGTGGCAGTCAGTAGAATGAAAGCTGATTAACGGAATCAATTGGCTCAAAATTTATCGGCGGAATAAGCTGTGGTACCGTGGATTGAAGCGAAAACGATTTCTATAGGACCTCTGATAGTCTCTTAGATCTATGTATGCATGTAGGTGCTCATGAAGATAGAGGAACAGACGGACACGGCTACATAGTCTAGGCTGTTGACCATAATAAATAATATGTTTTACACAATATATTAATACTTAATATTGTACATTCTGTTCAAAAACCACAAGCGAGAAGCGCATAATTTTATTTATCTTATGTTAATTACCTGAATCTTTGAATAAGTTTATCTATAACCATGGAGTAGCAAGCACAGGACAGCGAATACATTGCCATACCCCAACATCCAAAACGAACACCTTCTTCGTATTTCCGTTGTGGTATTGTTCCTTCGATTGCACGAGGATCTCCGTTAAAAACAGCCTCTCCTACAAAGTCGGTGAAATAAAGGGAATAGCATACATGTGACATCCAACAAAACAAGTTTGTGAGACAAACTATGCGCAGCGAGTAGGGCATGTATACAATAGACAGTAAATAGTGTAGAAGGGATTGTACTTCTTCATTACTGTCGGATGGACATTCTATTGTTGACATCATTGGATTCTGATTTTCTGTGAATGAAGTTTCTCCGATATTTTCGTTTTTTGTGAAAGTTGGTTCTGATGGAATCTACATAAAACCATAAACAAAAAAAAAACAAATTCTCTTAATTGATATGAAGATTTTTATTATAATATTAGAATCGAGAAAATTCATGTGTTCAATTTCATAAGTCATTTATTTCGTACATATACCTATATCTATCTGTGAAATTCCCACAACCAAATTTCAAACCGTTGTGAACTTCAATTTAAAACTTTCATACTTCATATTACAGCTTGCTAAATTGGTGAATAAGGCGCATTGGCTAAGAGTGAGACTTACTGCGCTGTATTCAAAATATTTTCTCTTTTCTAGTCTTAACGAATATAATGTATTCTACGACGAAAGGCTTCTGTTTCATGAAATTGAGAAAAATGCAAGTTGTCGATTGCCCTTGTATAGCAACCTTGATGGCGACGAACTTTGCCACTAAAAATGTATTAGTCGATTAACAGATAAGATACAGTATATAATATTTTATCTGTTAATCGACTAATACATTTTTATGAATCGCTTTGATTGTTTGAAGATGTATCAACGAAACTTTTCATCATAGGAATTAAAAGGATTGATCGATTAATCGAGCTTACATGTGCACTCTTATGAACCTTTTTTCTTTGTCTTTCGCCCCCGCAAATTTAAAAATCAAATTTCAAACAAACAGACGGGCATGGCGTTATACCTTTGGGGACAGATTTGAATCTTTAAGCCTGTTACATACATTTCCTACCACCAAAAATGTATAATACCCATTTAACCCTACGGGTTACGGATATAACAACAAAAAAACGGCAAGCATCGCTTTCGGTTTTGTTATTTTGTGGAAAGGGCATACACAAGATTAAAGACAAAACTTCGATTGCTCAAACGCAGCTGTGTTTGCTGGCTGACAAAATTTTGCAAGCATTTGAGTAGAGAAGTGCAAAGCGGATCAAGCGATCAATTATTAGGTGAGTTACTTAAAAAAATAATATATGTATGTATTATATGTTTAATGTGTAAAATATTAAATAAACAGATAATAAAAGTACGACAAGCAGTTAGCATAATGTATAGTTCTACAGTGGAAAACGACAATGTGCCTAAAATAAGAGGAAGTGGAAATTATGACAGAAAATCTACGTTATGGAAATAATGACAGGGGATTGCGGACCTAAAAAAGTATGATCGGTAAGTATTTTGAAAGATATTTATTTAATAATCATTATCCACTTCAATCTATTAAAACTTTTTGAATCCTTTTTATTTCCAGATTCAATAACTGAGGACCAGTTGAGAAAGACTTTGTAGCTCCAAAAAAAAAAAACGATATTTTAAAAACTTAAGTTGCCTTAAAGTAATAAAAGTATCCGACTTATTAAAATAAAGAAAAATTAAAATTAAATAAAAACTGTAATTGTAATTGTACGTTTTTATAAAAAAATTATAATGACCGACCCTTCCATGGGGTCCGATGTTAGTACTTACTTCACCGACCCTTCCATGGAGTCCGATGTATGCACTTATTTTACCGGCCGTTCCATGGGTCCCATGTAAGTACTTACTTTACCGGCCGTTCCATGGGGTCTAATGTATGTACTTTTTTAAAGACCCTAATATGTTGCACTGTTTCACTAGTTCGTGGGTATTCGAAGTGGTGGCGATTGACCCTATTGGCGGACATTTCATAGAAAAACGGAAATTGAAGAACGCATTGCTAGGTGCCACTTTGTAAGTAGTGGTGGTCTGCTGGTAAGTGCTTATTTCACCAGCAACGAACTAGCGCTTAGAACTGCAGGGTATTTAAAGTGAGCCAATGCAACCAACTAGAGCCAACTCGATGATCACCTTTGAACTCTTCAATGACATATAAATATATTTTTATACAAATATATGTCCATTAGAAATAAAACAAACTAAATGCATGTATTGAACTAAAAGGCTCCTTTAATCACTACACTGGGAGTAGCACTGTAAACACACCGGTGGTGCTTCGTTGCGCGTTACAATATATTGCTAGCCTTCTTACTGCTCATAACACAGATTTAATAAAAGAAATAGACTGCAACAAAAATGCAATATGTTTTCTTCACTTCAACAAAATTTTTCTTGTAAGTCCCCAATGTCTTTCAAGGATTTGGTTTACTCAGATCTTCGACCACGCAATAATATATACGGATGCCTAGGCAAGGTTAATAAAATTAAATATATCACAGTTTTCCGTTGCATCTATTGCATCGCCAATAAAATGCATTTCGCAAAAATTTATGATCATCGTCGGGCCAAGGTTATAACGGACCAGCCTGATAATAAATATGCCCTTTAAGCTACATATATCATGTATGTAACAAAGTTAAGTAGTTTATTGTAATAAAATATAAAAGTAATGAACTAACTTCGCGTCGATCTTGGTTTCGCGTTCAGTGCTGCCATATCATTTTATAATCCTGGCGTTGCCACACGTTGCCAGCAACCAGTAGTGTCATACTTCAAATGTTTGCAAACTATCGATTCAGATTGATATAAACATGGGACACTATTTTAAAGGTTGGCATAGTTGACCCTGCAGACTTTGTACTAGCTCAATCGATAGATAATAGACATTAACATTTGTACAAAACAATTTTAATACAAAATTCATTTTTTGAATAAAGCATTATTATTTGTGTTGTGTTGGTGGTACATGGGTACTTACTAGAGTGACCCTATAGAAAACGAACGCCGAACCACCTACATGGTTAATAAATGTATGCGTACAAAATAACGGCAAGCATTGCTTTTTATACTCGCTACCCATAGGGTAGAAAAGTATTATAACTTTGTGCCGGCAGGAAATGTATGTAACAGGTAGAAGGAGGCAACTCCGACCCTATAAAGTATACATATATATTCTTGATTAGCGTCAACAGCCGAGACGATCTAGCCATGTCCGTCTGTCCGTATGAACACCTAGATCTCAGAGACTATAAGAGATAGTCCTATAAATGTTCCACAGCATTTGTTATGTTTGCACGCAGATCAAGTTTGTTTCAAATTGTTGCCGCGCCCACATCCGCCCCCGCAAATCAATAATAACAAGAGTAATATTAAAGCCAGTGCGAATTTTGGTGTTTTCAATAATAACTATAAGATTTATGAGTCCTAAAAATTTAATTGCGATCAGATAAAAATTGTGGAAGGTCTTAGTTGCTTTGGCTGACAATCTGGTATATTGTGCCGTCTATGATATGTTTTGAATGTGGTACTATATCGATATAACAAATATACCATTTGGTATATTTTTAGCATTTTTGCAGTATATTTTTGGTTTACACAATAATAAGTAAAAATAAGGTTACCATCAGATTAAAATTGTATACGCTAAAGAAACCACAAATGTGTTCAACGTGATCGTCATTGAATGTGGAAGGAATGTAGTTTAAATAATAACTTCATTGCCAACTCGTCAATTTAATTAATTAATATTAACAAGTAAGAAAGCCACAGTCGAGTGTGCTCGACTGTGAGATCCCCGTTACCTAATTTGAATAAAAGTAAAACGGCCATGCAGTATTCTTAAAATATTCCAAACTAATATACTGCAAAATACTAAAAATATACCAAATGATATATTTGGTATATTGATATGGTACTACATTTAATATAAACCATAGAAAAGAAAATATACAAGATTTTCAACCAAATCAACTAAGACCCCCAACTTCTACAATTTGTATCTGACCGTATTACATAAATTTGCTGCCGGCACAAAGTTATATGTTAATATCCTTCTACTCTATGGGATGCGGGTATAACAAATGAAAAATGTGATTTTGACATGTGACACCCCGAATATGCATCATTAGATACAAAAATTTCCTATTCCACATATTACATAACTACAACTAATTAAATTTATTGAATGTTTTAATAAATAATATCCAATCTTCAATATCTTCAATACACTGTAATTTTGATTTAATTAATTTTTGCAACCAGTTGCGATAAGCTTACCTTCTCAATATTTTCATGATTTATGTCATCATCATTATTCATTGCTCCATAATTCGTAGACGAGCAATCATCTAAATGGGACTTCTCACTTGAGGACATTTTCGATTTTGGGTTTGAAAGCACCCAAAGAGGAATTTCCGTAAAGCTCGAGATCGAAAATGAAACACATGTGATAAAAATAAACGTAATAATCGTAAAAACAGCTTTCACATGTCCTCCTAGACGTCTTCCTGTATATCGTTGATAATTATTCGATATAATATCAAATTGGTATAGACATTTACCGATTTCTGTCTCATCCCAGTTCAAGCCACCCATTGAATAGCCAAAAAAACCGCCTAAGCCAGCCATTATAGTGAAAGTAGAAAGACCTCTGGCATGGTCTTCCGGAATACACACATCCAACAGGTATGCTCTAGATGGGCTTTGGCAGGCATCCGCATCAAAATCAAGTAGAACAGTGCCTAGCACAGTGAAGAAAATTCCCCATGGATGAGAGGTTTTCTGAATACCTTCATTTTCGGATTTAGATGCAGTTACTTTGTGAGGAATTATGTTTAAATAGTTATAGGTAATATTGTACGTCGTATTAGTTGCAGCAGCTTGTTCATGTTGATCGATATCGCCAAACCAGTATCCCAAATTTTCTCCATTTGGAACTAAAATTAATCCTAATTTATAAGGAAAATGTAAAACTAAAATTAAAAATTAAAATTTACGATATTTACCTAATAATACCCCGACAGACAAAAGAATTATGAACGGTCGTCGGCGTCCAACATTTAATTTGCAACGATCTGAAAGAGAACCCAATATCGGGCACAAAAAAAAGCCAACCAAAGGTGATAGAGCCCATACTAACGTCATATGCTGGTGTTCCACGCCGATTTTCAGTAACGTTGGCGACACAAAAGCCGTTTCTGCAGCGTATGAAAACTCAATACCCATAACGGCAGCAGACACGCGGACAAGCTCAGCTCGGGTTTTGTGTCTGTGAAAAAGATTTAAAGTAAATTTACGTTGTTTACGAGTAATTGCATGCTCTCAGCAGGGAACATTGTATATTAGATTTGCGCATTTCAATAAAACTCAGATTTTGAAAGTACATGAATTCAATTACCATAAACCCTTTTATTATGTAATTTGACTTAGTTGACCCATATCAAAAAGAAGAGATAGATTTTGAATTCTATAGCTTTCAGTAAACACGCTAGGCAGCAGAATACAAGTGCACTATAAATTCATTCTAATCTGGGTGTCTATCAGCTTTACTGAACCTGCATTTTGAGAACCGAAATCTATTAATAAAGTCTGTTTCCTCCTAACCATTGTAAGTAAGTTTAATCATCTCTTTACTACAATCTTTAACTCAATTGTTTTTTCCCCATTTCAAATTAAAATTAAAATTAATTTATAAGAGAAATGGAGCATATTAATTTATATGACTTAATTGAAATAATGTGTCGGATATTGCTATCATTGCCTTTTGCATATTTTATGTTATCTACATTTACAACAATCCACCATCGTACGTCAAAATACAATTTCTATTACAATATATATCTGATTAACTACAGTGTACAGCACAAAAGTTAAAGTTAATGCAATAGAGGCATAATTCGATATGCAAGGGCAGCTATTGAAATAAAGATATCTTCGGCACCGCTGCAGTCCAAGTCCGCGATGACACAAAGTCAGGGTCGCAAGGTGACAGCAAGAGGATGTGATATCAAGTGTCACAATTATTTTAATCAAGTTACTGTCTGGTTCCCAGACGTTATTGACCGAGATATCGCTGACGCTGCGCAATTGTCGTTGGTTATGCGCTGCAGTGTGCGGTATGATGTATACCTCATAACTAACTATGTTGTTAACTCCTCCCACTTTAAGTGCTGACGTCCTTGGATGCGATGGAGAAAAGTTTTCGAGGTTTATATGCCTCTGGAGTCTCGGTTGTTATCTCATCTTTTGGTGAGCTGGGATCTTTCTTCTTTGATGTCCTAAAGATCACTACAACCAAGAATATAAGTAAGAAATGATTGCTGTCGTTGTTAGGTTGCCCTTCCTCAGCTTCTCCAATATTGTAGCATTGTTGATGTTTGGTTTTCTCTGCTATCATCGGTGGTGGATTCGCTCGTGCTTATTTTGCCTCACCGGCTTCATATTTGTCATCGTCAATTCTTATTGAGAAGTTTTCAAATTGTATGAGATATAAGGTCGACTTCATTTTGGTATATTTTTATGCTGTCAGTGAAGTCGTTTAAGAGGATTGTAGCCGCCAATATTTCTTCGGGGTCTGGAACATGTTGGCTATTCACGGTATTGCAGATTGGTTTAACAGAGAAGTTATGCATCGATTGTATCGATTCTTAAATCTACAATATTATGTCTATACAATTTATCGTTTTGGGATTCAAAATCGTTTTTCTGCACGTACAAAGCATTATTGCATTGATAATATTTTTATACCTAATTACATTTATGGCCTTGTTTTTCTTTATTGGTTTTATTTTTATTGATGTACAAAGTTGATTTCCTAATGGTAACATTTCTTTGCCATTTGAGTCTATTTTTAATTTTGCAAACTGTAATAGTTTTTCAACGTTTATAAACATAAGTTTTTCAATTTCTAATATTTGTTCAGTTTTACTTACTTCTAATTCTGATAAAATAATAGTCTGTGTTGTTATATATACATACATACATATATATATCCGTATGAACACCTAGATCTCAGAGTCTATAAGAGATAGAGCTATAAACCCGCCGATAAAAATATAAATTTTTTCGCATATTTTGTAGCATTTGTTATGCTGGCACGCAGATCAAGTTTGTTTCAAAATTTTGCCACGGGGGCGGAAGCCCCCTCAAATACAAAAAAATTGAATAACAAGCATAATTTTAAAGTTAGATTTGTGATTTGGTGTATACAATAATAATAACAGTATTTATGATTCCTGAAAATTTAGTTGCGATCAGATAAAAAAGGTGGAAGTTATTAAAGAAATACTTTTCTATGGGCAAAAAAGTCGGTAGGTAGGTGTACTTATTGGAGTCTTAGTTGCTTTGGCTGACAATCTGGTATAATGTGCAGTGTATGGTATTTTTTGAATGCGGCACTATATCGATATACCAAATATACCATTTCGTATATTTTTATTTTTTTGTAATATTTTCGGTATATTTTGAAAATAATACCGCAATATTTTGCTTTTATTCAAAATGGGTAGCGGGTATGTCACAGTCGAGCACACTCGACTGTAACATTCTTACTTGTTTTGTTATGTTTGCAAGCAGATCAATTTAGTTTAAACTATTTCCAACGCTCACTCTTTTTTAGGTTATGTTCAGGTCTATGTGAATTATTTCAATGGGATATTTGGGAATAGGAGCTGTATTTTTCCATGTTACGGGTGTCTGCCTAACTTAGTTTGTTTACATGTCTCGTAATTCTTAACTATGGAAGTCTTTATTTATATTGTTTGTTTTCCATTGCGTTTCTGTGCCCTCGTACATGTTCTTTGGTTCCTATCTCATCCTGTTCTGTTCATTTGAAATATCTATTCCTCCTCTCCATGTGTATCTTATTTTATAATTATGAAAATGGCTAGAGTATATTTCTTGAATGGTAATAATATAACTCGGGAATAGTAATTCAAATGCATAAGAATCTTTATCGGAAGTCAATAGAAACAGATAATTTTTTAATACATTAATTGTAGCTTCTACTCCTTGAATTAGGTTGTGCATAGAACCTTCACGGCTGTGGAGTGTTGCGGCGGCGAAATCTGTAAAATAGATTGGTGGATTTCGCGATAAGGCGTCTTCTGACACATGGTTAAACTCTTTGAGATGGCTTAAGCTTTAGTTGCTAAGAGCAACTCGGTGAAGAGAATAACCTTTAACGCGCCAAATAAGTACATACGAAGGTTCTGCAAAGCTCATAATATAGCTAACATTTCTTTATCTTAGCTGCATAGTTTTCTTTGAACTGGATAAGCTAGCAAAACGTCATTTGAGGCGAGTGTTCGATTTATTTTGTCACATGATTCAATTGCCTCATAGTCCCTGCTCGGCTCTAAGAAGAGTGGTGAGTGGTTTTTCCAATTTTGCATAGTCCCTTATAAATCGTCTATAATAACCAGATAACCCTAAAAATTATCGGATATCTTTTACTGTTTGTGATTAGGGGAAATCTTGTATTGCTTCACCTTCGTCAATATTGGTTTTTATTCCTTCCGCTGAGATAGTGAAGAATAGCTTCTTGGTTGTAGGGCTGGTGTTGCTGGTGATAAATCATAAAACATACCTACTTCTGTGTAATTATTGGGTGTATAAAACAACAAAAACAACATCTTCTGTTGGGTTCTGATTGGTCCAATCACTAACTCCTAATTCTACTTGTTCAAAGTAGTCTTGTTTCTCGGAAACACTTGCTTCTGGTTCACCTTCAAAGTCACCGGTCTCGGTATTGAAATGACCTTGCAACTTCTGTGGTGGCCCATTGCGTACGGTCATGGGTGGACGTTTCCCATTTGTATCATAATTATTATGTCTACTAATATAGTTGACGTGCCTAGATCGAGTAGATGGATCTAGTTCCATTGGCACGGGCTTAGGCTCTGGTTTTTGGGTATTAGGCAATTGGTAATTTTATGGTTTGGAATTCGATTGCCTTAAGCTATGTTGTGGTTGCACTTGTCTAAGTAGTAGTGAAGGTGGGATTGGTCGAGATCTAGGTCTATTAAAAGTTTGTAATGCATTGTCACGTTATATATTGATCAAAGTTATAATCACTTCAGAGGATTTTTCTTGTGCACTTTTTTAGTTGAGCATTAGAGATAATTAATGACACACGACTCTACTGTCCACTACCCTTAGGTTAGAAGGGTTTTATAACATTGTGCATTCTGTCCGTATGAATTACTAAATTGCAGGGACACTAAGAGATTGAGCTTCATATACTTTTACCAACGCTTGTAAATTGTACACGCAGATCAAGTTTGTTTTTCATTTTTAGCCATGTCTACTTTCGCGCCAGTAAAACGAATAAAATCAAATAGCACTCAATCATAATAGCAGTCCTGAAGAAGCTTCTACGACTCCATGTACTTCATACATATATTCGTGATAAGTATGAAGATATAGGAAGATATAGCCATTGTATTGTTTCCATTGTATATGTTTATTGTTCATAAATACAGTTTCTATGATTTTCGAAAATTTTGTTGCTATCAGATCAAAAATTTAGAAGTTATTTAAGAATGAATTGTATATTGCAGCTGTCAGGTCTTAATGATAGACCATCACGAATATTTTGTATTCCATGGTATAAATGCAATGTATAAGTAGTGTATCTATGTATATATAAAATATAGCGTTTAGTTTAGTTTGTACTACATATGTCTGCAAACGTGTACTGAGTACAGACTTTCGACTTGAAAGTTTCAACTTTTATTAATGGTAATTCCACATTATAAATTTTATATTCATTTAAATTCAAATTCATTGGATATTAAACCTACCTATAAATATGGGAGTAGTCCGCATTTGCACTTGCGTTACCTTTCAATTGATCTCCGATTGAATTTTTTACTTTTTCTAGAAAGCTGGCGGAATTATTTTTACCATAACTTTCTTTTATATTGTCTCTCCATTGATGTATTCGACCTGTTATTCCTTGATATTCATGAAGTTTTTCCATTTTTGTAGTTTTGCTTGTACAAATGTGTACTATGTAACGGTGTGGTTTATTTTTGTAAATTCAAGAAATTATACGGCTTCTCTTTTACCCTCCCTATACACAATATTTCAATAAGACGTTCACCGATTCTGACATACAAAGTAGAAGTGAACTCGCATTTCATAAGCAAATTTCGATTTACGGATTGGAAACGAATAGTTTCGTATCGTGGACAAACGTTACGATTCCAATGAATTTCATCGAGCATGCGTAAACTTTTGTTATTTCTATACTTTCCAATACAACTAGTTCAAATAAGCCTGCAAGGTCATAGACTTTGCAATACCCTTTACATTTGGTATACTGAATATATAGATACATATATATTACTAAGTATATAATATATGTATTATATAATATATATTATATATAATAAAAATATAGTTTTATAAAAGCATCTCCAACAACTCATCTGTGAAAATCGTTTGTTGACGACTTTACTTTTACGACTCTGAAAAACTACTAACTCTTCTTCATGTCACGTAATTCACCCTATAGAGATCTACATAGATATATACCAAAAATAATAATTATATATATGTAAGATTTTATTTGGTAGTTGTCAGCCAAGGTATCTAAGACCTGTTTGCTGCAGGTGTTTTTACACCCGCTACACATAGAGTAGAAGGCTTTTATAACTTTGTGCCGGCAGGAAATGTATGTAACAGGTAGAAGGAAGCCTCAATAGCCGAGACGATCTAGCCATGTTCGTCTGTCTGTCTGTCCGTATGAACACCTAGATCTCAGAGACTATAAGAGATAGAGCTAATACTGTGGGCAAAGAGTAGTAAGACTTTGTGCATAATTTTAAAATTCTTTATTTATTCGGCCAAATCTATTTCGTCCCCCTCAAATTAATTCCCCCCGGCCACAATACACTTTCGCAAACGTTTTTTTCCAATCCTCGAAATAGTTTTTAAAGTAGATTTCCGGAATAGCCTTCAATGCGCGTAGCGATTCTCGTTTAATGTCTTCAATTGACTCAAAACGATTTCCCCGGAGCGATCGTTTGAGTTTTCTGGACAGCCAGAAGTCACACGGAGCTAAATCAGGCGAATACGGTGGTTGTGGAATGATATTGGTTGAATTTTTAGCAAAAAACTCAATAAGAATCAATGCAGTATGCGACGGTGCATTATCGTGATGCAAAAACCAACAGTTGTTGATCCATAATTTTGGTCTTTTTAGACGAATTGCCTCACGCAAACGACGCATAACGTTCAAATAATAGTCCTTATTAACAGTTTGGCCGGATGGAAGGAATTCATAGTGCGCAACACCACGAAAATCGAAAAAAACTGTCATCATGACCTTGATTTTTGACCCTCCTTGAAGTCTTTGTACCACTTATAAACCTTTTTTTGTGACATGGTAGAATCATGCAACATTTTGAAACATTTCGGCACCCGAAATTTGATTCCGCACACAAAATTTAATGGAACTTCTTTATTGAAAAATTTCACTCATTGTAAAAATCGCCGAATGCACTTTTTGTACTTCAGAAAAACAGGCATATATTAAACACTAATGATTATTTTGATATGATATTTGGCATAGAAGTTACTGACAGTCTTGCCAACCTAGAAACAAAATATTTCGACGAATGGACTTCCGCACGAAATATAAATTAACAAGTAAGAAAGCTACAGTCGAGTGTGCTCGACTGTGAGATACCAGCTACCCATTTTTAATAAAAGCAAAATATTGCGGTATAATTTTCAAAATATACCGAATATACTGCAAAAATACTAAAAATATACCAAGTGGTATATTTGGAATATCGATATAGTACACCATTCTAAATATACCATAGACGGCACAATGTACCAGATTGTCGGCCAAAGCAACTAAGAGCCCTAGTAAGTAGGCGTTTTTGCCCATACAAAAGTATTTCTTTAATAACTTCCACAATTTTTATCTGATCGCAACCAAATTTTCAGGAATCATAACTACTATAGTAATTATAGTATATACCAAAATTCGCAGCTCTAGCTTTAAATTTACGCTTGTTATTCGATTTTTTTGATTTGCGGGGGCGGAAGTGGGCGTGGCAAAAATTTGAAACAAACTTGATCTGCGTGCAAACATAACAAATGCTGTCGAAAAAAAATTATAGCTCTATCTCTTATAGTCTCTGAGATCTAGGTGTTCATACGGACAGACGGACAGACACAGACGGACAGACGGACATGGCTATATCGTCTCGGCTGTTGACGCTGATCAAGAATATATATACTTTATAGGGACGGAGATGCCTCCTTCTACCTGTTACATACATTTCCTGTCGGCACAAAGTTATAATACCCTTCTACCCTATGGGTAGCGGGTATAAAAAGTCTTACTACTTTTTGCCCACAGTAGTATAATTTTCGACAGCATTCGTTATGTTTGCAAGATCAAGTTTGTTTCAATTTTTTTTTTTTGCCACGCCCACCTCCGCCCCGGCAAATAAATAAAATCTAATAACAAGCGTAATTTTAAAGCTAGAGCTGCGAATTTGTGTATACAATAATAACTATAGTATTTATGATACCTGAAAATTTGATTGCGATCAAATAAAAATTGTGAAAGTTATTAAAGAATTACTTTTGCATGTTCAAAAACGATTGCTTACTAGGGATCTGAGTTGCTTCAGCCGACAATCTGTTATATTGTGGTACTATATCGATATAATAAATATACCATTTGGTATATTTTTAGTATTTGTGCAGTATTTTCGGTATATTTTGAAAATAATACCGGAATATTTTGCTTTTATTCAAAATGGGTAGCGGGTATTTCACAGTCGAGCTCACTCGACTGTAGCTTACTTGTTTGATATGGTGACACCATCACGGTCAAGTTGTGTTGTGAAACTGCCACTTGTAGACGTTTCACGGATATAAAGTTTCCAGAAGCCTCCTCACAATACAACACATCCTCCAGTGTTATTTTACAATTATTGTGCAATCGCACAACACCACTCTTGGTAGCGTAAATGAATTGACCTTGCTTGGCCACAGTGATCTTCAGTGGCGAGTTCCACACACTCAGCATACAGCGAGTCATTATTTATTAAGAGATCACTCACTCCCGAATCAAGGATAAAATTATATACATATATCCGTGTCTCATGGTTGGTTACCATGAATGCTATGCCGTGTGAGGTGATGGTTTGAGCTTGTCTATTTTCGTTTTTTTTTCATTAATTTTATTTGTATTATTATTTTTATTTATTTTTTATTTGGGCTGCAAGGACGACCCAACATTGTTGTGGCTGAAAGCGACCGTACCCAAACTGGACGAATTGTGGGAGGGGGCCAAGCTGGACCGTCCATGCAGAATGCGACGGTCCTGTGCCCTATAGCTGTGCAGGGCGAGCACGTGATCATTCAGATCAATAAGGAGGCAGAGGATCTGCTGTACATATAAGCGCAATGGGAAAATGCAAATACATATATAATATCAATCTAATCTATTTTTTGGAAAGAATGTACAAAAAATTTAAAAATGTGGTTATCAAACTTTTTTTTTTTAAATCATACATTTTTTTAATACTATTATATTACTTAAATTATGAAAGATAGCGCGTAATTGTTAGTCAAACATACCGTACTTCTGCAACTTTCTTTGTTTCTAGTTCTTGCAACAATTATTTTTGTATCTGGAGCATGAATAAAATTTATTTGTGGCAGCAAAAGGTAGTAAGTGACTAACATACAAAATTTTCGACGCCAGTTGTCAAGTTATGTGAATCTAAACAGGTTCTTGAAAGATGGTTCGATTAACTAACTCAATAATACTAATCTTCATTGTGATATGTGCTTTGTTTTCGATGTCTGAGCAACTTATTTTTAAAGTAGACGGTTTTCCAATCAATTTAAATGACATATTAAATGCCCAAATAATGCCGGCTCATGTTTTTTTATTGGGATTAGATGAGCACAGGGCTGAAAAGTACACGCAAGACTTTCTGTCTGCCTTACAACGCATGGGATATCACAGGTTAACTGGTTAGTAGTATTCCAAACGCTTTAGATAATTTTTTTATCCCTACAGAAAAATGATGCAGCAATTCATGGCATCGGATTACTTGACTAATCAAATAATAAAATGGAAGATGGCATACAACAATTTTAAAATTGGGAAACGTTTTGGAAAACTACAAAATGAAAATAATTCGACAACAGAAGATGCGGAAAATTACAGAGCAAAGAAGTTTCTATATGATATTGGCTCTTCGCATTATAATGAATGGCTTAAGAGGTGAGTTTATACACTGATCACCACTTGAATGACACCCTGTAAGCTCTATTTACAACTGCTCATAGCTCGAAAGCAGAATCGCAAAATATCGGTATTGTTTTATATTATTAGTGTGTAATTATTCTTCGCTCTTTCTAGTAGTATTATGTTATAATACAACATGCATTTTATTTGGTCTGTTTCTTTTGCACGTGCACACTTGAAGAAACTAAAAATCAAGAAGAAGCCTCTTTACCTTTCCACACACAACATGATAATGCCCCTATACATACGGCTCGGATTGTTAAATCGTATAAAGCGAGCCAAAATGTGGAGTTATTAAGCTGGTCACCCAGCCTTGAATGAGTAATTTGAAAATTTTCCGCTAACATACATATGTACATATAGTATGTATTAATATGTCGCAGTGTGATTCCCAGTAAATGTAGCGTTCTGGTAATTTGGGAATTCGGGGAATTCCCTGCTTCTGCTTTACTCGTTGATATTGAGCGAAAGCACGGCAGCAGAGGCAGAGACGCTCTGCTGCTGAGTGAGGTTCGATGGTAAGATACCAAGAGTCTTGAGTAAGACAGTGATGGCTGTATACGCTCGACTTGAGTGAGTTTATGACGTGAGCGTGTATGCAATAGTTAGTTGAGCTTGGGTATTCGAACCGATCGGAACTCGCTGTGCAGCTGCATAAATCAATAAAAGCATCAACATGGATAACATACCCTTGTCGCCGACCGACATACCCTTGCCGCCGACATATATAAAAAGTAAAAAAGGTACAGTCGAGTGTGCTCGACTGTGAGATACCCGCTATCCATTTTGAATAAAAGCAAAATATTGCGGTATTATTTTCAAAATATACCGAAAATACTATAAAAATACTGAAAATATGTCGAATTTGGTTGGTATATTTATATAGTACCCCATTCAAAATATATGTACCATAAATAGCCAAAGCAACTAAGACTACTAGTAAGTAGGCGTATTTGCCCACACAAATGTATTTCTTTAATAACTTCGACAATTTGTAAATAATTGCAACCAAATTTGCAGGAATTACAATTACTATAGATATTACTGTATATATACTCTAGCTTTAAAATTACGCTTGTTATTCGATTTTTGGTGATTTGCGGAGTCGGAAATGGGCGTGGCAAAAATTTGAAACAAACTTGATCTGCGTTGAAACACAACAAATGCTGTCGAAAAAAAACTTTATCTCTTATTGTCTCAGATCTAGGTGTTCATACGGACAAACAGACAGACGAACATGGCTAGATCGTTTTGTTTTTGTTGACGCTGATCAAGAATATTCATACTTTATAGGGTCGGAGATGCCTCCTTCAGAAGGAGTCCTTCTACCTGTTACATACATAAAAAGACCCCCAAGACAGTTTTAAATTCCACTATGCACGTCATGCTTTAATTCGATTAAATGTGGTTATACATTGGGAATTGCAGGCAAAATTAATTAACTGAGCACCAAAATAAAAATCTCAAAGCATAACATTGTGATCAGTAAAAATCTAAGAAGTTATTCAGGTAATAATCTTGTATTCGCTCGCTCTCGCAGTCGCAGTCGGACGTGTTTTTTTTTCTTCCCCCTTAAACTTTGTGATTTTTCATTGAATTTCATATTTATTTACAATTAATATAAAATTAATTTTACTCTCTCACTTGTGTTTAACTACATATCGTTAAATCACTGTGTGCTTTCTTGTATTTATTATATTATTATAATTTTTCTGGAAATATAACAACAAATTGTGTGGTCAAACTTTGCTTTGCTTTGTTAGCAAAACAATTCTGTATTCGTTGCCGCTGCACTTTGTTTTTATACCCGCTACCCATAGGGTAGAAGGGTATTATAACTTTGTGCCGACAGGAAATGTATGTAACAGGTAGAAGGAGACATCTCCGACCCTATAAAGTATATATATTCTTGATCAGCGTCAACAGCCGAGACGATCTAGCCATGTCCGTCTGTGTGTCTGTCTGTCTGTCCGTCCGTCCGTATGAACACCTAGATCTCAGAGACTATAAGAGATAGAGCTATTTCGACAGCATTTGTTATGTTTGCACGCAGATCAAGTTTGTTTCAAATTTTTGCCACGCCCACTTCCGCCCCCGCAAATCAAAAAAAATCGAATAACAAGCGTAATTTTAAAGCTAGAAATTTTGGTATATATAATAATAACTACAGTAGTTATGATTCCTGAAAATTTGGTTGCGATCAGATAAAAATTATCGAAGTTATTAAAGAAATACTTTTGTATGGGCAAAAACGCCTACTTACTAGGGGTCTTAGTTGCTTTGGGTGACAATCTGGTATATTGTGCCGTCTATGGTATATTTTGAATGCGGTACTATATCGATATACCACATATACCATTTGGTATATTTTTTAGTATTTTTGCAGTATATTTGGTATATTTTGAGAATAATACCGCAAAATATATTGCTTTTATTCAAAATGGGTAGCGGGTATCTCACAGTCGAGTACACTCGACTGTAGCTTTCTTACTTGTTGTATTTTTATTTACATTCGCGCTCTTCTTTTTCACTTGCTATTCTTTGCGCTCAACGCTGTTACAATAGTAACTCTCCCTCTCTTGGTGTTGTAGTTGGCTATCGTTTATCTTGCGTCTCGCTCAGCGCTGCCAACTTTTGACCAGCAAAAAAGCTGTTTTTGACGGAATGAATGGAGAAAAAAACTCAAAAAAAATATTAAAAAATCCAAAAAAAAAAGCTAAAAACAAATGTATCAAAAAAAAAGAAAAAAAGTCTTCAAAAATAACAATTTATTAAGTTCATTTTTGTTTAAAAGATAAAGATTTGCATTATTTTATCGTTATCTCCTTAGTCTGTCTCATTTGCGTATGTCATATTAGTGCCTATCATCTGCAGATATTTTATAGGCACTTCATAGTCGACGCAGCATTTTCCCATCCGTCACAATCCGATTCTCTATCAGGCATGCTCCGGTTTTCACTTTCGGTTTTCGTTTTCGTTTTGAAAACGAAAACGAAAAAATTGGTGCTCCCGTTTTCACTTTCACAAGATTTTTCGAATTGCAAAACGAAAAATTTGACTTGCCGAAATGAAAAGTAAATGCCTTTTCTATATTAAATCGGATCTTATTTGCAAAAGGAAAAAGTAGTTGACTCATTGGTTTATTGTCGATCTTTTAAGACCGTCAGCAGATCAATTAGGCTTGTAATTATTTTTAAAACGACTAATTTCTGACCCCACCTCAAATTTGGATATCAAATTTTGCCGTCGGCAACAACAATTTTCGTTTTGGTAAGCGACCGATAGGTCCGACACCATGAGTTATCGCCTAAGCTGCCATACTTTCGATAGAATGAAAAAGCAAGTTAAAAATACTTGTATAATCAAACGGATGGCGATAAATTTGTTGAAGTTGGGTAAAATATGTTTTTTTAAAAATTAATTAATTTAATTTAATTTGTTATGTGCTAAAAGTGTATAAAAAAATTGTTGGAATAACCGGAATGAAGTGCATTAAAAAGGTGGCATCCCCATTTTTTGTGGGAAACAGCTGATTGCCGTTCAATTAATTTTTTTAAAGAAAGTTTCAAATCTTTCTATGCAAAAAAACAAAAGGCAAATGTATTTCATTTAGGGGAAGCATAATTATTTATATGCAGGATAAAAAAATCCTTTTGTGAGTTCAATCCACGCACGAAATTGGACATACAAAAGACATTTTTTCGCGTTGTTTACTTTTAACCAAAACACAAGTCAGCTGTTTTAGCAGTAAAAAATGAAACGTTCCGATAGCAAAACGATGACCAAAAACGTGTGAAAACCGGAGCACCTAAAAACGAAAAACTCGGTTTTGGTCCCAAAACGAAAACGAAAAGTGAAAACCGGAGCATGCCTGTATATTACAATAAAAAATGAATAGAGTATATCTTTTGCTTGAAATTATTACTTTAACTTATGCTTAGAATGCATTCCTTAATTTGGATTTAATTAGGTTAACCTGGCAAATAGCCAGAAATCGCGTATGACCAGGGCAAACACAATATTTGGATGGCCACATTTGCCAACTCAAAAAATCTCCGGTTTTCCCCAGAATCTTTAAAGACCAAAATTTGTTTGTGTTGCTGATCAAATTGAAATGGAAACACTAAGCGAGTGATGAAATTAGCGTATTTCGAGAAAACAATCGATACGCCAACACATTTTCTGGATTGTTTATAA
Organism: Drosophila nasuta; assembly: GCF_023558535.2. NCBI lineage: Eukaryota > Metazoa > Arthropoda > Insecta > Diptera > Drosophilidae > Drosophila > Drosophila nasuta. Next base: position 322,457 of record NC_083456.1, on the reverse strand, counting down.
GTGACTATCGTAAAGCTGCCACTTTTCCATATTTTGTACTTTTGTGTTAACAACACAAAAAAAAATTGGGAAAAAGCCAACTGAATCTCTAAAAATGTCAGAATTCCCGCTTTTCACAATTCCCGCAATTCACAAATTTTTTCCGCATTTAGCCTTAAAAAAAAGTCAGTTTTGACGGGAAAAAATCCAAATTGGCAGCACTGGTCTCGCTCGACTTGTTCTTACTCTCTGTGTTTTTATGCTCTTTGTAAGTACAGATCATATTAGTTTGCAATTAACTTACCTATTTTGTTTATATTTCGATTTTTTTTTACTTGGTGCCAAAATGGGTTTTGTTTGTTGCTTGTTATGCGACAACGTTGCACATGAAAAATGTGCTGGCGTTAACGGCCGTATTGTGGATTTGATTTCGGCCAAGTCAGGATTGAGATGGACTTGTGAACACTGTAGGGACTCTGAACGCTATACTGCTGGGTTTATACGGCAGACGCGAACTGGTTTTAAAGATATCTTCGCGGGCTTTTAAAAACTCTCCGATAGCTTTTCTGCTTTGGATTCTGGGTTTAAGAGTATGAAGCTCTTGACCGAATCTCCGAAGCGTAAAAAGGCCAATACGCGTCTGTCGATTACCCCAATCGAGCTTTCTGTCCCAGTTGATGTTCCAAGTTTATCTGTACCACCTGCTGAGGAATTAATGTCATTTATTTCTCCGTCTCCTCAACCTTCGGTAGCTCTGGATGTTCCACATCATGACATTACGTCATTAAGATTGGAGTCTCCTGCTCCGGCTTCGATTTTGTTGTCCACTGAGATGGAGTCGGTTGAAGAAATTCAACCATCACTATCCTCTGTTGAGATCGTTAGTGCTGTAACAATAGAAGCCTCCAACTCCTACCTCAGTTGTCCGCAACACATTAGTTGCAGTGCCACCTCTTGAGCAGATTTTCGTTTCAAGGCTTTCCCCCTGATACGACATCTGATGATGTTCGGGCTTATATTAAGTCCAAATCTCAAGCCAGGGTTAAAGTGGATAAATTTAATTTCTCATACGAACGGGAGATTTCATCTTTTAAAATAAGTGTTCCCGCTGAACAATTTAGCATGATGTGCAGTAAAGAGTTTTGGCCAGAACACCTATTAGTCAAAGAATTTGTTGCTAAAAAGAAAATTCGGTCTCCGGTTTCTCTTCTTAGTAGTGACAAGAATTCTATTTCAAAGCCTTCTTCTAAGTCTGTCAGCTCAAAAAACTAACATCCTCTTTACTTCTTGGCTATCAGAATGTAAGAGGTATTTTCAGTAAACTTACTGACTTATATTTAAATAGTATATCTTTCCCTTTCAATGTCATTGCCTTTACTGAAACATGGTTAAAAAAATTACATCCTTGATACGGAAATCTTTTCTAGTAGATTTTCCGTATACAGACGTGACCGCAAGGTACGTCGCAGTGGTGGGGTTTTAATTTCAGTAGATGCTCAATTAAATTCAGAATTGATTGATTACACTTCTGATATTGAGCTAGTGTCTGTTAGATTATCACTACCAAAGGATAATCTTTAACATTTTTATTTCTTGCTCATATATCCCCCCTGCTTCAGATGATGCTTTATATTTAGCTCATTTTTCTATTATTAATAAAATTTTTCATATGCTTTCTGATCGTGATCACTTTATAGTCCTTGGTGATTTTAATATTGCTGGGGTGTCATGACATTCCGCCAAGAATCTAAATGGACTTTGCCCCTCTGTATCCCATGTTTTTATTGATAGTCTCTTCGGGGTATCATTGTCTCAGATTAATGGTATTCCAAATTGCTTAAACAGGTCTCTAGACCTTATTTTTGTTTTAGACCCAGATTCATGTTCTCTATCGAGAATATCTCCTATATCTTCCCCTAAAGACCCTTACCATCCCACTTTGGAAATTATGTTGGAGCTCCCATTTATTGCGTCAGAGTCGAGTGTACGTTGTGGTGAGCTTTCTCGTTGTTTTCGGAAAACCGATTTTGAGAAACTTGCTGCTCTGCTTACATCTCAAACTGATTGGTCCCAACTTTCTTTGTCTACGAACTTGGATATAGCGGTTGAATTTTTTTATTCTACTTTGAATTCGCTATTTGATGCTTGTGTTCCATCAAGTATTCCACATTTGTCTGATAAACCCTTATGGTTTACTAAGAAATTATCGAATTTAAAAAATCGTAAGTCGAGACTTTACAAAAAATTAAAGGGACCTGGCTCTTCTTTTGATTTTCTGCGCTATTCTGTTGCTCAAGCTGCTTTTCGCACTCATAACAATGAGTGTTATAATAATTATTTGAGTAGGTGCAGAATAAGATTACAGCGTGTCCGGATGGAGTACCTAGCTGTGTGCTAAGGTATTGTGCTGGTAGTATCTGTAAACCGCTTTTTAAATTGTTTGAATTATCCGTTAACTCATGTTCTTTTCCTAAAATCTGGAAAAAATCATACATTATACCTATCCTAAAAAAAAGGAGCAAATCTAAAGTTCAAAATTATCGCGGTATATCTAAATTGTCTGCGATTCCGAAAGCATTTGAAAAAATTATAACTTCTCAACTGCAACATCTGTGTAAATCTATAATTTCACCTTACCAACATGGGTTTGTGAAGTCTAGATCCACTTCTACTAACTTATTGGAGTTCTCTTCTATTGTAATTAAAGGATTCGAGAATAAAATGCAAACGGATGTCATTTACACCGATTTTAGTAAGGCTTTTGACTCTGTTAATTATCACCTCTTACTGTATAAGCTTAATGTTTTAGGGTTTCCTCATAGCCTAATTGAGTGGATATCCTCATACCATTCCAACAGAATTCAGAATGTTTATTATAATGGTTTTGTATCTAAATGTGTCCAAGTCACTTCTGGTGTGCCCCAGGGTAGTCATTTGGGTCCTCTATTGTTCACGTTGTTCATAAATGATCTTCCTTCTGTTATTGAGCATTCCCGTGTTCTTATGTACGCCGATGACGCTAAGCTTTACCTGACAATTAATGACAATCTTGCGAGCTCACTAACCTTAATCGTCTAGAATCTTGGTGCAGAGTAAATATGTTACATCTCAACTGCAATAAGTGTAAGTTTATGACCTTTTGTAGAGGTTCTTCCCAGTTAAATAACTATATGTAATATGATACTCCTCTTGAGCGAAATGAAGGTGTGAATGACTTAGGGGTTCTGCTTGATGCAAAACTAAAATTCGATAAACATATTCTGTCTGCTGTAAATGGGGCCATGGATGTTCTGGGATTTATAAAAGACTTTGTACGTCTCACTGGTTCGTCCTATCCTCGAGTACGGATATCTTGTCTGGAATCCCCAGTATAGGGTTTATCAAGATAGGATTGAATCGGTGCAGAAACAATTCTTATTATTTGCTCTTCGTAGCTTAAATTGGAATCCTAATATTAGATTACCACCGTATCGCAGTAGACTTTTATTACTAAGCCTTCCTTCTCTTTCTGACCGTAGAACTATGCAAGGTGCTGTTTTTATACAGAGACTAATTAATGGTGAAATAGACTCTTTGGACCTGTTAAGTCAAATTAGTTTTGCAGTTCCTGTCAGGATCACTAGGAATTTTCTTCCTCTTCTCATTTCACGTAGATCTACTAACTTTGCTTGCCATAATCCCTTCCGTATTCAGTGTGTGAACTATAACAATCTCAATAACGTAGTTTGCTCTAGTAAATCTATTCCTTTGCTTAAAACCTTAGTATTAGCTAATTTATCGAGTATTTAATTGTAATTTATCTTATTATACATATATTCTAACATATTTTTAATCTAATTTAATTAGCTGTCCAGCGTCTTTTAATATTTATTCGCGGTTTTCGTGTAATGCATGCTGTTCACAAATTTATTTTGTTTTGTCTGCGTGTCAACAAGCCCGTGCTTGGTATCGCTGGGCCACTTGATGGTGCTGCCGTTAGTACGTCAACGTCCAAATATGACAGAAAACGACTGCAGCTGTCTTGATTGCTTGGATTTAACACTCTACTGTAGATTTCGCCAGATGGTCAGGATAGTTCGATACGAGAGATGTTGCGTGAGGTTAGAGGTTTGAGAGAGAGATACGAACTACGATTGTCGTGCGTGTATGCTTGAGCCACTGCGACAGACAGAGATACAAGTATGTTCGTTGCAGTATTTTCTGGAGAGCATTTTCGGTATGCTAGAATGCTGGCGGGAAGTCTCAAGTTGGCACTGCCAACTTGGCAGTGGCGTGATCAAGTGTATTCGCCGTATACAATCTGCGCAATTGAATATGAAAGATCTTAACAACAATCCGACATCAGAAGTTGGATCAGTGCCAAAATCAAGTGGTGCGTCCACAAAATCAAGTGGTTTTGCCAAAATTTAACCCAGATGTAACTGGAGCTGATGCGACTAAATGGTGTGCAACGGCAAGCATTATTATGGACGAACAGCAGATTGATGGCAGCGCTCTTATCATGATGTTGAGTAGTTGCATGCAGGGCAGTGCTTCAGCGTGGCTTGCACAGATCTGCTATCCCGGCATTAATTGGGAGCAGTTTAAAGAACTATTTATACAGCGTTTCGAGATAAAGGAAACGCCGGCAGTTATGTTCCTGAATCTGCTGAACAGCCGTACGGCCCACAATGAGTGACCTGCAGTGTACGCAAGCCGTATGGTGACGTCATTGACCACAAAATGGCGCAATATGAACGTCGAGGAAATAGCTGTATCCACGGTACTTGCGCATATGGCCAATTTTGACAACCGTTTGCAACTCCAGATAGAACCGAAAGCATTTACATTTGACAAAAAGCGGAGTTCTGGAAGTACTGATGGTGATACTAGCGAGCCAAAATTGTGTGCCACTTATGCAAGAAACCAGGACATAAAATGGCGGAGAGTAAATTAAAACGGTCTGGATCGAAGAATAAGCAGCATCGCGATTTGCAGAATGTGACCTGTTACCGGTGTGGACAACTTGGGCATCTTTCGAATCGGTGCACGAACAATGCAGCTAAATCTGGAGCAGTTACTGAGAAGAAATGTAATCAATGTTTTGTGGCTGAGCTAAAAGGAGTTTTGACACACCAGGGTGAGATCTTTCCTATTTGTTTCGACTCTGGAGAAGAATGCTCGCTTATTCGAAGAAGTGTTGCCGATAAGTTTGATGGCAAACTTATTAATAATATTGTCATAATACGAGGTATTGACGACATTGGCATCTCCAGTAAACTACAAAAACTATCTAAATGTATTATTAATGGAAATATTGTAGAAATACTGTTAGATAGGGAAATCCTTAAGGATACGCAATCATCTTGACACCTGATAAATTTGAATTTGTTAAGTCTAAATCTGTAAACGTCTGTAAAGTATCTGAGCCATCTGCCTTGTTACTTAATGTTGATACTGAAATGGTTGGTAATGACAAGGAAAACTTAATTAAATTACTTGAAGACTATTCAGCTGCATTTATTGATGGAATCCCTTGCACAAAGGTTAATACGGGTGAAATGACAATTAGATTAATTGGTCCAAACAAAACTGTGCAGCGGCGTCCATATCGTTTGAGTCCAAATGAAAAAGAAATTGTACGTGGAAGGATAACGGAATTGTTAAACTTGTTAAATTTGCGTTGACTATCGTGAACTGAATGGACGAGGTATGAAAAGATTGAGGATTGTGTTGGATGTACTGACTGCAGCGGGATTCTCTTTTAACATAGCAAAATGTGGATTCTTAAAAACTACTGTACAATACTTGGGGTATGAGGTTTAGTTAAGACCTAATCCGCGAAAAATTCTTGCGTTAAATTCCTTGCCTCCACCGCAAACAGTTCGTAGCGTAAGACAGCTTATGGGATTGGCGTCTTATTTTCGAAATTTCGTGCCTCGGTTCTCACCAGTGTTGCCGTCAGCTCGTTACAGAAAAAGGCTAGATTGATTATAAAAAAAGGATAGAAAAGGACAAAAATTTAAAAAAAAGGACAAAAAACAAGACAAAATATGTTTTCCATACATTTTATGTAATATCATTCTTTATTGGTTGCCAACTCGTTTAGAACATCGTCAATGTCATCATTGCAAACTTCTAAACTTTGATTTATTGTAGATTGGTTGCTTCCAATCATTTTTAAATATTTCTCAGGATTTTCCTATTCATGGCAACATACGCCGTTCCGGCGTAGCCCAAACCTAAAAAGGAAAAAACAATTTCAATAAATGTGTGAAACAAAAGAGTATTAAAATTTTTACCTGATCGATAAAATCGCATTTAAAGTTTCTATTTGCAGTCGGTTGCGCAATTTGGTTTTTACCAAATTAGCTTGGCTAAAAACACGCTCAACTTCTGCATTTTTGATCACGACACATCCACTGCAACAGATCCGGCTGATTTAGCCATGAATCACGGAACTTTTGTTTATAAACTTCTTTTGGAATATTTCCCGCACAAATTTCACAATAAAAGTAACAACTGATAGCACTGTATATCGATATATACGATTTACGATTACAACAGGGTTACATTCATTTAAAAGTGCTGCTATCGATATAAAAATAATGTAAATTTGGATTACTTTTCAGCCCTTTACACAAAAATAAAAAGCGGATAAAAAAGGACAGGTCAAAATAAAAAAAGGACAGATAAAAGGCTAGGGGATGTTTTAAATTTTTTCCGGCTGACGCAGTTAAAAACCGGACAGATCTGTCCGGAAAAAGGATAAAACGGCAACACTGGTTCTCACAGATGATGAAACCGATATATTCCTTAACTTCGAGTAAAAGTGTGTTTAATTGGAATAACGCGTTGGAAGATATTAGAAAAAATATTATTGCTATTCTTATAAATGAGCCTGTACTTGTTATTTTTGATCCACAACATCCAATAGAGTTACACACAAATGCAAGCTCTTACGGTTATGGTGCAATGTTAATGCATCGAATCAATGGTAGTCCTCATGTAATAGAGTATTTTAGTAAAACTACTTCCCCTGCAGAGTCTAGATACCATTCATACGAATTAGAAACCTTGGCAGTGGTAGAATCCGTTAAACAGTTCCGTCATTATTTGGTTGTTCATACGTTTGTAGTGTATACTGATTGTAATTCTCTTAAATCATCGCGGACAAAGATTGATCGAACACCAAGAGTGCATCGTTGATGGGCGTATTTGCAGTCGTTTGAGTTCAAAATCGAATATAGAGAAGGAAAGCGCATGGTGCATGTGGATTTTTTATCGAGAAATCATATTCAGAAAGCCACCAATGCACTATGGGTCAAAATCCCAAATTTGCGGCATAATCTCTAAAAATGGACCTAAGATTCTGAAAATTTGCACAAATATCTGGGAGAGAAAGATAGAATTTCGGAAAAAATTTTGTGTCAATTTGACCACGCCTTCCTCCCGCCCCCATATAACCCTCCGTATGAAACACTGGATCTCAGAGACTATAAGAGATAGAGCTATAATTTTCGACAGCATTTGTTATGTTTGCACGCAGATCAAGTTTGTTTCAAATTTTTGCCACGCCCACTTCCGCCCCCGCAAATCAAAAAAATCGAATAACAAGCCTAATTTTAAAGCTAGAGTTACGAATTTTGGTATATACAATAATTACCATAGTAGTTATGATTCCTGAAAATTTTGTTGCGATCAGATTAAAATTGTCGAAGTTATTAAAGAAACACTTTGAGCAGCGCTGCATGAGAGAACTCATAAACACCTGCAACATGTATTGTTATTTCAAAAACGGGCAAAACGGGCAAAACCATTACTAAAATGGATTCTATAGAGATTTGTTAAAAATATTACATTTTTACCTTTAAGGCACTTTGAGGCACTTAAAAGAAAAGCTTCACAGAACACATGTACTTTTGTTAGAATAAGCTAGAACAACACATTTGCAACACATTAGTCAAAACAACACAAACATTTAGAAATATAGAAAAACGTTTAGTAACTATTAATTTACATACCTTGATCTTTATTTTCCATTAACACACTTTTAACTTTTAATGTTTGGTTCAATTGAATTACGAGCTGCAAGTCGTCAAAATTTTCGCGGGTTTTTTGTCTAAAACAAAACAACACTGAACAGCTGACTTTAAAAGCGCGCAAAAAATTAGGGGTATTCCCAAAAAATTTTATCAAAATTTTTTTATATCATTTAAGTATTCAAGATACCAAAAAAATAATTAAACAACACTATTTCAAAAAAAAAAAAAATCATTTATGCCGCATATTTGGGCTTTTGACCCATAGTGCAATGTTGAAAAGTCTTTAGTACCTGAAATGCGTGTAAATTTGGCAGAAATCTCAAGTGACTGGCTTGCTGCTGAACAGCGACAGGATTCTGAAATTACTGATATCATTAACATACTCTAAAGAGTTGACAGATGATGTTGCACAGATGTTGGGAAGAATGATCTTAAGGAATATGTGATAGTACAAATTGATGGTTTAACAAAATTTGTTTATTTGTTCCATACTTTAAGATTAGATTCTGACAGTTGTATTCAGGCAATGAAATCATCTATTTCTTTGTTCGGAATACCGCAGCTTATAATAGCTGATCAGGGTAGATGTTTTACTAGTGGGAAATTTTCAGAATTTTTTACATCACAGAAGATTAAGCTTCATCTTATAGCTACAGGAGGAAGCCGTGCAAACGGTCAAGTTGAGCGTGTGATGAGTACACTTAAGAATCTATTGTCAGCGGTTGAATCGAGTCATCGATCTTGGCAAGATGCTTTAGGTGAGGTACAACCTGGCTTGAATTGCACAGTTAGTAGTGCAACCAAAGCAAGGCCCCTAGAGTTGCTTGTCGGCAAAGAGGCTCGTCCTTTGGGCTTGATTCCACCGTATGATACAGAGATAAAGTAGATAAAGTAAACGCTAGAGATAGAGCAATTGAAAATATGAACAATCAAGCTAGTTACGACAATATAAGGTTCGATAAAAATAAAGCAGTAGTTGAACGACATAAAATTGGAGATTTTGTTTTACTGAAAAATAAAGAACGGCATCAAACTAAATTGGATGCAAAGTTTAAAGGGCCATTTTTGGTTAGTGAAGTTTTAGAAGGAGATAGATATATCTTGAAGTCATTGTATAATAAGAGAACTTATAAATATTATCATGAAGATTTGAGAATGATGCCAGATGGTTATGTTCCGAGTGAATTGGAGTGCCCGCCTGAGACTTGTTAAAATGGTTATAATATAACCGTGTGAGAGGATATGTTATGTGAAAAACAAAATGTCCATATAGAGTATGGAATGGTTGAAATGAAGTTGGAATAAACTGCGATAAGAAAATGTTTGTGAATGGCGGATGTGTTTGAGAATTCGAATGGAAATAACCTGGCGGATGCAAAGTTTATGCATGGTTGATATATGACAATATTTGATTGAAATGTATGAGTTAAGACGAAAGTTGGAACATGGCGTGTGGCGCTCTTAATCAAAAGGAAATCATAATGACGATAACTAGAGTCGAATTTTCGAATTGCTGAGAAGCTAATGGAATGGATTAAATGTTAAAATGAATTTGATTATGTAATGAGAATAAGAATTGAAATTTGTTTATAATGTTGTGTAGAATGTAAAATAATGAAAGATTATGAAATAAGAGTTACAGTACACGAGGACGTGTAATTGTCAAAATGGCCGAATCGGATCTTAAATTATGGTAGTCAGTGTAAAAGAATTAAATCAAATACGCGTACCAAGTGACAATTCTCGTCTCTACACTCTAACGGTTGTTTGTTAGTATACTTTGATCCTTCTATTCGCCAGATGGTCAGGATAGTTCGAAGCGAAAATGAGAGAGAGATGTTGCGTGAGGTTAGAGGTTTGAGAGAGAGATGTCGCGTGAGGATAGAGGTTTGAGAGAGAGATACGCATTACGATTGTTGAGCGTGAATGTTTGAGCCACTGCGAGAGACAGAGATACAAGTATGTTTGCAGCAGCATCTGGAGAGCATTTTCGGTATGCTAGAATGCTGGCGGGCAGTCTCAAGTTGGCAGTGGCGTGATCAATTATATTCGCCGTATACAATCTGTGCAATTTAATATGGAAGATCTTAACAACAATCCGACACATATATATTCTTGATCAGCGTCAACAGCCGAGTCGATCTAGTCATATCCGTCTGTCCGTATAAAACATTGGATCTCAGAGACTATAAGAGATAGAGCTATAATTTTTTTTCGACAGCATTTGTTATGCTTACACGCAGATCAAGTTTGTTTTATAGGGTCAAAGATGCTCCTTCTACCTGTTACATACACTTCCTGCCGGCACAAAGTTATAATACCCTTCTACCCTATGGGTATCGTGTATAAACATTTGTATGCGCAAATACGCCTACTTACTAGGGGTCTTAGTTGCGTTGGCTGACAATGTGGTATATTGTGCCGTCTATGGTATATTTTGAATGGGGTACTATATCGATATAACAAATATACCATATTGCATAATTTTAGTATTTTTGGTATGTTTTGAGAATAATACCGCAATTTAATGTTTTTATTCAAAATGGGTAGCGGGGTATCTCACAGTCGAGCACACTCGACTGTAGCTTTCTTACTTGTTAGAATGTGGTTTTATTGAAATTGGATATTCGCTATCTCATAGTTGATCACCCTCGACTTAGGGTTTTAACTTTTTTTTATATTTTGCTAATTATAATTTCTTGTCTACAGACCATGTGTGTAGCAGGCAGAGGAAGACAAATGATATGAGTATTTGTAGCCGGTTTCTTCTTTTATTGTATTAACAAAAGAATGCTCGTCAAAAGTTTGTGAACCAGCAACCTAACTTAATAAGTGTGACCACTGTGTGAATACAGAATGTGGGGATGGCGAAGTAGCGGTAAAACACTTTTATTCTTTTTTAAACTGTTGTACTTTCTTTCACACTTTATTCACAAGTGGAATTGTAACTAATGACAAGCAAAAAGTAAATATATATGTATGTACCGGGTCTACTAGCTATCGCTTGCGGTCGAGGCTTTGCAGATCTGATAGAGATGTGCCAATACGACTAGTCGGGGCGCACAAGTTAATCAACGCCCGCTTTTCGAACGTTTTGCACTAGGTGTCGATCAGTCGGATGTTGGCAGTCGGAAGAATGTGCATAGCGTACTTTGCAACAATTGCGGGAATTGGACCATAATATTGTGTGGCCTCGCTCGTGGCCGCTCCGTTCATGACCCGGACCTATACGTCCTTACGAGGACTCATACTTGATGGTAGAAATGTTGTCTTCCTTCACGATGCTAATGTCGCCACTTTGTTCGATTGAGTTCCTTGAGGTACTCGTCAATCCAGCGGAGACAAAACTGCTGCTGGTTGTTTAGGAAAGCGGCGGGTTGCGTGATTACCGTTCGAAAACAGAGACCATTATATTTAAATTTGACTTAAATGACTCTCATAGACCGCCCATGTGTGGGTCTGGCTATCATTGCAGTCTCATGAGCCATGAGGTCTGTTATTGCTTCCAAATGTATTGCCTTCGTGCTGAAGCACATAAAGTCACAGACGTAACCCTTCGTGATAAGGAACGCTGGACCTCTGAAGTTGTCGTTGTCGACTAGTTCACCTAAATCGATCCTGGTATATGTGAAGGGTCTCGAAAAAGAGAGCCTTTCTACGTGCAGGTTATATTTTGGGTTTGAAAATATTTAATCTCGAATCTCTTTTACAGAACTACAACACTGGACGATATTAGACGTCAATTATTAGAAACTGGAAAATATTTGAAAAACAACGAAATGAGATTTCAGGGACAAGAAATAAAATCAACTACAAAACCCCATTCTACTTTTCTTCTTGAAGACAATGAATGCGATGATGGCGATATTACTGGATATGCTTATGATAGTTCGCACCACTTAAATGTAAGTATTTTGTAAACTTAAATACACGAGCAAATTTAATTTGGCTAATCCTATAGAACAATGGTGGTCACGTGCAGCTCTGAAGAAAATCACTCACTGAAACACTTGTTATAATAGCTATCGTAGGATAAAAGTGTACTGTAACTTTGTGTCTACAATTATGTCTCAAAATCTTTGGAATAAATTTTTTAAGTATAACGAAAATTATGTCAGTCAAAAAGAAACTGAAGATGAATAAAGAACATGCTGTTTAACTGTCAGAGCATCATTTGAGGTAAACTCAAGTGAGCATGACGCCTGCTATTCTTCGGCTGTATAGAGGGCTTAGTAGAGATGATGCAATAAGGAAGATGTAATAGTTGTGATGAAATAATTGTACAGTGGTGAATTATAGAAGAAGAAACGCACCGTTTATTCCGACATCACAACAACTATATATATATATACACATATATATCAGCGACAACAGCCGTACGAATATTTTATGACCATAAGTAATATATAATTGCATTGATGTTATTGCGACCCATTCTTACGTGTTTAGTCAATTGCGATTTTTTATAGCTATTTAATTATTTTCTTAGTGCGAAATTATCTACATAATTCAGAGTTTATGTCTGCAATAATAATTTCTTCCTAATTGGTAAGAAAATAATGTTATATATAGGCAATTCTCTGGTAAATATCGCGTGCCACCAGCTTTACAGTGACAAAAAAAAACATAAACTAAAATAATTTTAAAAATAAGCGAAAGTTATTCTTAAGGTTTTGGAGAAGCACTATTTTTAGAGCTAAGGTTGATTTTATGAACTTGTTCTGTTTTACGATTTTTTGGTTTTGTTTGTTGAATTTGTTAATTTTTGCAATTATCAGCACAGAAAACAAAACAGAAAAAAAATTCCAAAACCATTCTTAGCTCTAATTAAATTACTAATCTAGAGTTATAAAAATAACCTTTTCTTACTTTTAAACTTGTTTCAGTTCAAGTTTTTTTTTGTGACTGTTAAGATGGTCGCACGCGACATCCCTTAGAGAATTACCCAAATACATATAAAAGCACTGGCTCCATACTAGAGGTGTGAACAATTTTTTTTATATAGACAAATATAGCTGATATAAGATTATAAATTTCTATTAGTGCAGTGTCTGTCCTCTTGCCTGTCAGGTGTTCTACTATTTGCGATTCCTTCTTTAATTGGCATGATCGCAGAATATTTGTATAAAATTGTTACCATTGAACTATTTTTATACCCGCTACCCATGGGGTTGATGGGTATTATAAATTTGTTAATTAAAAAAATAATAAAAATAAACTTTTAAAATTAAAAAAAAATTAAAACCAATGCTTTTAAAAATAATAAACATCTAATAAAAAACTTTGGAAATTTAATTCGACAAGGTGACAGCCAGTTCGAAATTGTTGGTAAAATTGCCAAAGACTTCAAAAATTTTCGGGTTTATGTGGCACCGCTGAAATTTTCGAATTGCTGTCACCGAAGGAACGAAGCATTGACCGATGGAGGTCTCTAGCCGTACCGGTGGAGGGTATCTTCGTTTCAGAAGTCGCATTCCAAGCTCTATTGCTGCTGGGCTTTGGGTGCCCCCATGGGTACCTTATACCTCCTCGTGAAGGGGATAAGGTCCCTTTTGTCCGCATTAATTCTGAGCCAAGATGCTTCGGCGCATGACTTAACTTCCCGCAAAGCTTATGTTGTCGGCAATTAATGTGGGAGTAGTAGGTCAACCCCACCCTGGCGAGTGCCACCTCGCACTTCCTTTGTGATGGTCGAATCGCCCCACGTGGCCACCACCCGCCTTTCGCTAAGAAGGCGGTTGACCCATCTATAGATCGCTGGAGCCGTGTTCACTGATGTAAGGACCTTCATAATAGCTTCAGTAGTGACGTTAGTGATGACGCCTGAAATGTCCATAAATGCTTTAAAGTGGTCTGCTTTTTCAATGGAGGCTACGATCAATCGTAGATTTGCTTACTTGCAGCATTGCTGGAGAAAGCCCATCTCATAACTGGGAGACTATGAAAGAGCTGCCAATCACTATTCTCTATTCCAATACATCCCGGGAAATGTGCTGAGAGCATCGCCTCAAGATTTTCAGCACTGCTCTCCGCTCACACTCCATCGCCTGACTTGAGCAGACCGGGACTAGAATCCTGCTTCGCCAGCAGCTTCCTCAGTCTGGAGGTGTCTTTAATGTTGTCCAGGTCCGAGCAAAAGGCTCTCCATGAGCACCTTTTGGAAGAGCGGAACATCTTCTTGTAAGACTTTGTCCGCCTTCTTATCAAGTTGAAACATGCTACTAAGCTCGCCACGAAGCGATGAGAGATCTGTATTCCACAAGGTGGCTTCGATCTTCTCGTCGGTCTGGAGAGCCTGCAAGACTCAAGGCTCAGCCGTAGATACCCTGTTTAATGGTATGTTAAACTGGATGTACTTGTGATCGGAGATGGAGGGTCTCTCTCTCTCTCTTACATGGTTGCATTGAATGCACTGCGTTCAGCCGCGATGGTTAAGTCTAGCGCGTTACGAGAGGTCGGACCTATACAGGTAGATTCCTCACCTCTGTTGGCTAGTTTCAGCTTAAAATTTATGATAAATTCAAGTACTGACTCACCCCTATCGTTTACGTCGGGTCTTACCCAAACGCTGTGGTAGACGTTGGCGTCCGACCCAATTATAAGTTGCTTGTTGGAGGAGCAGATCATGTTCATAGAGCAGGTTTGTCGTGGGCCATGTAGCAGGATGCTAGCAGCATACATCCTTCACAGCTCTCCAGCGCCACCATGGTTAGATCGTCATTGCTAAAATTAGGTAGTAGATGATGAATCCCTCCTCTAGAGCGAGGAGGAGCTCCGCCGAAGCCGTTTTCGATTTTTGGAGTTTGAGCTGCAGTATACTCGTTAAAAGGTAGCAAACTCGCGGGGGGCCCGTCTGCATGGACAGTTCCTCCCCCCGTCTCGTTCGTCAGGTTGCGCTGCAGCGTGGCTTCGGTCATACTCTCTAGGCCGAGACCTGCCTCTACGTTCCTTGACCTGAATGTACGCACTCCCTAATCCCCACGCTATCTTCCCGTTGCGATTGTACAAAAGATCACCACTGCACTATGGGTCAAAAGCCCAAATATGCGGCATAAATGATTTTTTTTTTTTTTTGAAATAGTGTTGTTTAATTATTTTTTTGGTATCTTGAATACTTAATGATATAAAAAATTTTGATAAAATTTTTGGGAATACCCCTAATTTTTTGCGCGCTTTTAAAGTCAGCTGTTCAGTGTTGTTTTGTTTTAGACAAAAAACCCGCGAAAATTTTGACGACTTGCAGCTCGTAATTCAATTGAACCAAACATTAAAAGTTAAAAGTGTGTTAATGGAAAATAAAGATCAAGGTATGTAAATTAATAGTTACTAAACGTTTTTCTATATTTCTAAATGTTTGTGTTGTTTTGACTAATGTGTTGCAAATGTGTTGTTCTAGCTTATTCTAACAAAAGTACATGTGTTCTGTGAAGCTTTTCTTTTAAGTGCCTCAAAGTGCCTTAAAGGTAAAAATGTAATATTTTTAACAAATCTCTATAGAATCCATTTTTAGTAATGGTTTTTGCCCGTTTTTGAAATAACAATACATGTTGCAGGTGTTTATGAGTTCTCTCATGCAGCGCTGCTCAAAGTGTTTCTTTAATAACTTCGACAATTTTAATCTGATCGCAACAAAATTTTCAGGAATCATAACTACTATGGTAATTATTGCATATACCAAAATTCGTAACTCTAGCTTTAAAATTAGGCTTGTTATTCGATTTTTTTGATTTGCGGGGGCGGAAGTGGGCGTGGCAAAAATTTGAAACAAACTTGATCTGCGTGCAAACATAACAAATGCTGTCGAAAAAAAATTATAGCTCTATCTCTTATAGTCTCTGAGATCCAGTGTTTCATACGGAGGGTTATATGGGGGCGGGAGGAAGGCGTGGTCAAATTGACACAAAATTTTTTCCGAAATTCTATCTTTCTCTCCCAGATATTTGTGCAAATTTTCAGAATCTTAGGTCCATTTTTAGAGATTATGCCGCAAATTTGGGATTTTGACCCATAGTGCACTGGGTAAAGGTTAAGCAACCTTCAGAACGGACCAATCACTCGTCGGAATGGCCGGGTTCTGATTCTTAAGCAGGTGAAGCGCTCGCTCTTCGGCATTGACGGAATGTTATTCCTGTCCACCACCTCCACCTCCCATATGCCGTCCACTTTGGGGACGGTTTCAGCCGAAGCAACGTTGGGTCGTCCTTGCATGTCAGGATCTTGAGACCATTCATCCAGCCCGTGCCTTCAAAAGTAGACATTGGACTGTGTTGAGCATTCTCCTTCCTAACAAACAGTGCGTCGACCAGCTTGCTATGGTCAACCGGCGCAGCTCTGCACACATTTTCTCGTTAGGGTCCCATCTGTCGATGAGAGCAACAGCGAGTTGCGGCCTGGCAGTATCAGTCTTTTTCCTTGCTTAAGATTCTCAGCAGACCGTTTGCGCTTGCCTGCCAGTCTTATTTGGTTGTCTCGCATCCACGCATTGGCACAGGCAACCTCTACTTGTCCTGGGCAGACAAGTTTCCTACGCCACTGTGGGCCGCCGCCTTATTTTTGGCCTTCTCCTTCAGCCCGCCCGTGCCCCGCTGCGCAACCTTGGAGGTGCTGGTGATAGGCCGCGGAGACTGACAAAAACGTTCCTTCTCCACCGAGTCGGCTAAGACAACGGCACCCAAGCGCATCAACCCCAAGTTGTTGTTAGTAACAGTATTATTACAAGTGATTTAACCTGCACCCACCGCATCTGAGGTGTGACCGCTGGCGACACACAGAGAGGGTGTCTCTCTAGTTGTCACGCCTTCCACCGATGTTTGGGCTGACATTCCAGCCGGGTTAATTTTTTAAAATGCTCCGTCCTGAGACATTTTAGCTAATGTTGTTCCCGGGCGACCCCCATAGAGTTGTCAGTCCGATCGCCAGACACCTCGTAACATGGATTCTGCTTCTTATCTTCAGACAGACACGTGACCGAAAGACAAGAAGCAGATCCCTCAGCTAGAATCGGCAGTACCTGAAAGGTCGGCGCATAATAGAGATCTGCTACACGATGACAATGAGGTTATGCAGATCCTACCCAGCCAGCATCCTCGGGGAGGATTCAATAGAGTATTTTGCCAGCCGGCACCCCTCATAATTTCCCACAGACATTTTAACATAAATTGAAATTGAGCGGATGCGATTTCTGTCCCACCCCTGTATATTAACAATTATATTGTAGTATGTGCATATATCGAGGGTACACTGTACCAATACATAAATAATATTAAACAGCAACACTTCGTTGTTGTTATGCAAAACAATTTAACAGCAACACTTTGTTGCTTTACGTAAACATTTCAACTCGATTGGGCGTGAAATATGATCACCCACGACTGAGCTACTCTAAGGCTGATGTCAGAGTGCGAGCGAGAAGCGATGCGATAATATTGGGCGAGAACGAGCGATAAACCACTGCAACCCTTTTCATATGCAATCGCTCGAAAGATGTCAGAGTGAGAGCGAAGCGAGTTGCGAGTTCAAGCGAGAAAGCGAGAGCAAAGCGAGAGAGCAGTTTGCAACCTGCTTTATCGCTTCAACTCTCTCAGAGCGTACGATTGTTTTCTTGCATTCTGTGATTTAATTACCGTTTATTTTCAAACCTTACAAAATAACAATGTAACTCGCTTCTCGCAAAGCTCTCACTCTGACATCTTCTCGCTTTGCTCATCGCTTCGCTTCGCTTCTCGCGCGCACTCTGACATCAGCCTTAGTCAGCATTCTCACGCTGACTACTGGTAGCATGCGCATATATGCACATAACTTTCTCTCTCTCTCTCTCTCTCTCGCTAATATGCCTTATCGCATTTTCTTATAGTATATAAGACAAATATAAGATACATATATGTATGCAGCCGCTCTGCTGCCGGCATCGACGGCTTCGCCTCGACATGCCTTACTATGTACATAGGATAATATCATTTTTACAAATTATGAATAAATCAAAATTGAAAAGTAAATTCAAAAGCACTGACGTACTGGTGTGTTTCATTCACTTGAAAAACCTTTAACTGGAACGTATTATAATATGTATATGTTGACTCTTACAATATTACAAAGTGAGATGATATTAGGACTAGATTTACATTACATTAAGAAAAATTATATACATACATATGTTTGCACATCACACACTCATCATAGAGACAGATTAGGATATAAGCCTAGCAGACAGGTAGAAGGAGGCATCTCCAACCCTATAAAGTTTATATATTCTTGATCAACGTCAACAGCCGAGACGATCTAGCCATATCCGTCTGTCCGTATGAAACACTGGATTTCAGACACTATAAGAGATAGAGCTATAATAATGTTTGCAGGTAAATCAAGTTTGTTTCAAATTTTTAGCACGCCCAATTCAGCCACCGTAAATTGACAAACATCGAATGTCAAGCGTAATTTTAGAGCTAGAGTCATAAATTTTGGTATATACAAAAATAACTATAGTAATTGTGATTCTTGATTTGGTTGCGATCAGATAAAAATTGTGGAAGTTATTAAGGAAATATTTTTGTATGGGCAAAAACGCATACTTACTAAGGGACGTAGTTGCTTTGGCTGACAATCTGGTATTCTTTTCAGTATAGTATATATCTTTTCTCTATAGTATATATTGAGTGTAGTACCACATCAATATACCAAATATACAATTTAGTATATTTAAGACATATTTGTTGTATATTAAATTAGTATAATTTGAATTAAAAATACCGCAATATGTTGCTTTTATTCAAAATGGGTAGCGGGTACCTCACAGTCCATCACACTCGACTGTAGCATTCTTACTTGTTTTTATTTAATTTTGCAGGGATCCAAATGAACTTTAAAATGCGAATTTGCTAAAACAACATTAATTAAATACATTTAGTGCGCATTTCTTAAGTATGTTACATTAAAATATTTTAAAACATAATTGTAAATAAATTTTGAAAATTTTAACCTTATTGTAAGATGGGCGAGAAATTCTATCTTTATTTTATAGGTATATGAACAAAGTTTCATGTTTCTATCTTCAAAAGTGGTAATGATGTCAAAAAAGCTGTCTCTTTGCCCATAGTGAAAGAGTGTGAAAGTTAAAGTTACTGTCAACTTGATCATCAATGTTTTTATATTATGAAATAAGTTAACAAACCAATCAAGTCAGTCAACTATTGTAAATGACAAAAAATAAGTTAACATCCGGAAAATAATGGTGCGTCATTTAGCATAAAAGAGCATTATAATTTTCAGAGAAAGCATTTTACATACATATAGCCTTCTAAAGCATCAACTAGGTCTTTCGACCATAAACAGACTAATTGCATCATCTCTACTTAGATAATAATGACATTTGAACCTAGGTCCAAGCTTTAAAATGAGAAATTAGAAAATTCACTCTGCTACTTCATATTTTAAATTTATTTAAAATGTTTATTTATTTATTTAGATTAAAATCTTACTTCAAGAATTGTTTAGCATAGAGAAGTTCTCAAACTCATTATGTTTCATTTAGGTTTACAAGATGAATTATCGATTCATGTATGATACCCGTTAAATTTAAAATAGTTATATTAATTTTATGGTGGCTTCCTTCTTGTTTTATTTTACCACAACTACATACCTTTAAATTAATTTTTAATGTGCTTACTTAAAGTTATATCCACAGACTTTTTCTCTGATGCCGAGATTGTCATTAAAAAACACACACATTGCAGAAAATACTGAACCAATCAGTAAATCTGGTAAGATTTTAAAAAATTTACGCGTGCTAACATAAAATCCTCTTCAATCTTTAGGATATGAAACCAGTTACGCCAACTTTGAAGTCCACGATCCACCTGCAGAACATATAAATGCAATATTGGAGCCGACAAAATTAATCAAAGAAATTAGCCTTAAGGATATCACTGACATCGCTCTAACAACGCTCGCGTTTTTATCGTTTGGAATGTTTGTCTTGCAGGTTCTAATGTGTATTACAATGGTAATTAAATATACTATAGCACTTAGCATTGGAATCGGTAGTCCTAAAAAATCGTAACACAAATAACACATAATTGAGCGCGATAATCAGCCTAAATAAATTTATAATTTTGGTAAGAGTTGTTTAATAAGACAATCAAAAAATTTGAGTGAACCGCTTTTATTAACATTGGCAAGCTTAAATTTGACACAACAAAACATACTTCAAAATACTTTTGTGGGACTTTTAAAATACTTATTTATTGTAAAGTCCTTTTGGTATTTATTTTTCTGCCATATAAATATAATTTGTTCATTGTGCGAACGTAGGCGAGTGCAGACGTGTTTTCTTTTTTGTCTTCTTGTCGTGCAACGAAAATTAAATGAAAACAAAGCATAGTGCAGTGCAAGCTCTCAACAAAAATACACAGACACGAAAAGACGTTTAGTGCGATGAACTTCATACGTTTTGTGTAAACAACAAGAAGAAAATCAAAAACATTAAGCTATGAGTGAATTCGACACTCATACTGTGCTCCAACCTCAGCAAGACGAGCGTCGACTCTCTATGCAACGTAACAACGCATATCATTCAATCGTGTCAATGCAAGACAACGCGACCGCAAACCCAACAAAAACTAACCAACCGCGATCAATAACCCCAAGCCCGAGTAATGAACTCAATTCAACATCGCAAAGCAGGGCGCGTTCTTGCTCTCCTCTTGTTGGATAAAACCCCATACCCTTCCCTCATGCCAACCTGCTTAGCCACGGTCACCAGTATAGTGACGTCATTACAACAACTATAGTACAATGGTATCGACTGCTCGCGCAATACCATCTACCGTAACAACGGAATCTGCTGTGCAAGCAAATAATGCAGCACCTTACACCAGCGCGGTCTCTTCAAAACAACGTTCGGCCGTACAGACTGGTATGGATCGCTACATACAAATAAAACGTAAGCTTAGCCCGCAGAACGCTAGACTTGGTAATTCTGCTAAAATAACTCGAGGCACCTCAAAACAATCTACAATAGAGAAGCCCATAGAAGCAAACAGATTTGCTATTTTGGCAGATAAATCCGATGATATACCTCCTGAAGACATCGTAGGGGACAACAAAAAGCCTAAGCCGCCGCCAATTTACAATCGAGAGAAATGTTTGAATGCTCTCGTAAACTCGATACTGAATCTAATAGGACCAGACAATTTACACATAATTCCATTAACAAAGGGAAATATTCACGAAACAAAAGTTCAGACTAATACGGAAGTAAACTACAGAATTTTGTCGAAGTATTTAAACGACAATAATAAAAACTTTTAGACGTACCAATTAAAAAGCAGTAAAGGCCAGCAAGTAGTACTAAAAGGTAATGAGCCGGAAGTAACACCAGCTGAAGTTACAAGCGCACTGAAGGAGAAAAGGTTTGAACGAAAAAAATGTTATTAACATTTTGAATAGAGAAAGAAAGCCTCAACCTCTTTTCAAGGTAGAACTTAAACCCGAAACCAAACCCAAGCCTCTGAAAAAATTAAGTGCATCCGATTTTTACTCTCCAGTTCCTACTACACCGCAGAATTACGGTAGGAGAGCCGCATAAAAGAAATGGACCGGTGCAGTGTAATAATTGTCAGGAATATGGCCACACAAGGTCTTATTGCACGCTTCGTCCAGTATGCGTTGCTTGTGGGGACCTTCATGAATCTCACAAATGCCCAAAAAATAAAGAGGATCCCAGCAGCAAAAAGTGTGGAAACTGTGTAGGCAACCATACAGCTAACCACAGGGGCTGTCCAGTCCACAAGGAACTGAAAAGTCGTACACACCCAAGAGTGACCACTGCTCACTCACATACACCACCTATGAAATCTACACGTAATGTCTTCCCCCCTATAGCTGTTAAATCTTTAGCCAATAATGAGTTCACCGACAAATCCGCAAGCTTTGCAACTGCTCTAAAATTGGGTCTTAAAAGTACCGCTCCCACCAAGCCACGATCATCAGTTTCCCCTCATCAACCAGAAGAACAGTCTACGAAAAAAATTTAAACAATGATATGTGATCTTCAACAAAGTATGATGGAGTTCATGTCATTCATGCAGAAAACTATGCAAGATCTTATGCGAAACCAGAACGTTTTGATTGAGCTGCTTGTTGCTCAAAAACAGACTAAGTAATCAATGGCTCCACTCCGTATATCACTGTGGAACGCCAACGGCGTCTCACAGCGCAAACTCGAGCTAACTCAATTCCTTAATAATAACCATATCGATGTAATGCTACTCGCAGAAACTCATGTTACAAATAAATATAATTTCCAAATTCGAGGCTACCTCTTCTACAACACGAATCACCCAGACGGGAAAGCACATGGAGGCACTGGGATTCTGATTAGAAATCGCATCAAGCACTGCTTCCACAATAGCTTCGCCACTAACTTCATGCAAGCTACATCTATAGATATACAAATAGATTCCCGATCCTTAAAGCTTGCCGCCGTATACTGTCCCCCTCGGTTTACAATATCCGAATCCCAATTCATGGACTATTTCAACTCTCTGAGCGAACAATTTATAGCAGCAGGAGACTTCAATGCCAAGCATACGCACTGGGGATCTCGACTTAAGACTCCAAAGGGAAGGCAGTTGTACAATGCAATAATAAAAGCAAGCAACAAGCTAGACTGTGACTCGAAAGGGAATGCAGCTGTACAATGCAATAATAAAAGCAAGCAACAAGCTAGACTGTGTGTCACCTGGGACACCTACATATTGGCCAACAGATCCTAGAAAACTGCCAGACTTGATAGATTTTGCAGTCACAAAAAAACGTTCCTCGCAACCTGATAAGTGCCAACTCCTTATCAGATCTATCGTCTGATCACTCGCCTGTACTTCTTCAACTTAATATACATCCAGTTGCGGTAGATAAACCATTCAGACTAATAACGAATAAAACCAATTGGCTTAAGAACAAAAAATATATGTATAAGTTCGCATATTGAGTTGAATCCACGTTTGAATGAGCACCAATCGAATCTGCAATGCCAATAAGGACATCCACTGGCAACTGGGCTCGCAGCGACGAAAAAAGAGCCGAAAGATTTGCAGAGCATCTTCAAAATGTATTTCAGCCCAATACATCATCAAACGGGATCTCACTGCCAGCAATATCAGATATCGACACATCGACGTATGAACCTATTGTATTTAGGCCACATGAGTTACTCAAAATCATAAACGAACAACTCAACCAAAAAAAAAAAATCTCCAGGATGCGACCTAATATCACCAAAAATGATTATTGAACTTCCTTTCTGTGCTGTTCGAGCTATTTGCCAACTCTTCAATGCAATAACGAGACATGGATACTTCCCAGAGGGATGGAAAAAGTCGATCATTATAATGATACCAAAACCTGGCAGACCGAACATTTGTTCATCATATAGACCAATTAGTTTACTAACGTGTCTATCAAAACTCTTTGAAAAATGCTTCTTGGCACACATTACCCCATATCTCAGAACACACATCAAAATCCCGACTCATCAATTCGGTTTTCGAGAAAAACACGGAATCATTGAGCAAATCAACCGCATAACATCAGAAATCCGAAATGCATTCGAACAAAGGGAGTACTGCACTGCGACATTTCTGGACGTATCACAAGCTTTCGACAGAGTACGGTTAGAAGGTTTAATACACAAAATTACAGAAATGCTCCCAACCAACACTCACAAACTTCTGAAGTCATACCTTTACAACTGGAAATTCTCAGTAAGATGTAATTCAGCCATGTCCGATGACTACATCATTAGAGCCGGAGTTCCTCAAGGCAGCGTGCTTGGGCCAAACACTTTACCTTATCTACACTGCGGACATCCCAACGAGCAGGAAACTAACCACATCCAAGCCCCAAGCAAGCAACGGCGCATCTTGCTATACACCTGGTGGCAGTGGAGAAATGGCTATGCGACTGGCGAATCAAAGTTAACGAACAAAAATGCAAACACGTAACGTTCACTCTTAACAGGCAAGACTGCCCTCCACTTATTCTAAACAACACAGTGGTTCCGATAGCAAATGTAGTAAAATATCTTGGCGTACACATCGATAGACGGCTTACTTGGCGCAGCCACATTGAAGCCAAAAGAACACATTTAAAGCTCAAAGCTCGCCCCTTAGCTTGGACTACAAGGTACTTCTATATAACACCGTTTTGAAACCAATCTGGATGTACGGCTCTCAGTTGTGGGGGAATGCCAGTAACAGCAGTGTGGATATAATGCAACGAACTCAATCAAAAATTCTCAGAACCATCACCGGGGCACCGTGGTACGTTCGGAATGAAAACATGCACAAGGACCTTCACATACCACTCGTCAGAGAAGAGATAGCACAAATCATAACAAAGTACTACGACAGGCTATCAGTACATCCAAATCATCTCGCGAGAGCAGTCACGCGAGTTTCCAGCAGTTCTCGTCTTCGCCGCAACGACCTTCCAATCCAGCGCTAATTATTAGAACCACGTAGTCTCTATTCAGTTCAAATCAAACTGTTAGATATTGTATTATTTTAAGATTTGCAACCTTATTGGTAGACTTATAAAGAGAAGATCAAATAAAAAACAAACCAAGCTTAAAAAAATAAAAAAAAAAAATTTTAAGACTAATTATTATTATACCCGCTACCCATAGGGTAGAAGGGTATTATAACTTTGTGCCGGTAGGAAATGTATGTAACAGGTAGAAGGAGGCATCTCCGACTCTATAAAGTATATATATTCTTGATTAGCAACGACAATCTAGCCATGTCCGTCCGTCCGTATGAAACACTGGATCTCCGAGACTATAAGAGATAGAGCTTTAATTTTTTTCGACAGCATTTGTTATGTTGCACGCATATTAAGTTTGTTTCAAATTTTTGCCACGCCCACTTCCGCCACGCCCACTTCCGCCCTCGCAAATCAAAAAAAATCGAATCACAAGCGTAATTGTAAATCTAGAGCTGCGAATTGGTGTATACAATAATAATAATAGAAGTTATGATTCCTGAAAATTTGGTTGCAATCAGATAAAAATTGTCGAAGTTATTAAAGAAATACTTTTGTATGGGCAAAAACGCCTACTTACTAAGGGTCTGAGTTGCTTTGGCTGATAATCTGGTATATTGTGCCGTCTATGGTTTATTTTGAATGTGGTACTATATCGATATACCAAATATACTATTCGGTATAACTATTCGGCGTGTTTTGAAAATAAAACCGCAATATTTTGCTTTTATTCAAAATGGGTAGCGGGTATCTCACAGTCGAGCACACTCGACTGTATCTTTCTGACCTGTTTTTCTATGAATTAGTATAGTATAAATGGGTTTTGTTATAGCGTAACAATATCTTGCCAATTGTAGTGTATCAGGTGACTCGATTGGATTGATCACATAAAAATTTCAAACTTCGATTATGCCTGGAGTGTTTCCCATTTCAAATTATATTTTGAACAAAACTCAAATAGTACGCTGAGTAGCCTCTATGGGAATAAAGACAGCTTCTTTTGCATTATTACCACTTTGAAAATAGAAACATTAATCTTTGTACACATACCCAAATTTATTTGTTTTTGCAGTAGGACCACGACTTCCTTCCAGCCCACCCTACCATAAGGTTACAATTTTCGAATTTTTTTTACAATTATATTTCAAAATATTTAGATTTGATTTGGAACCCCGCAAAATTCAATAAAAAACAAGTAAGAAAGCTACAATTGAGTGTGCTTGACTGTGAGATACCCGGGGGCGGAAGTGGGCGTGTGAAAAAAATCTCTGCACATTTCCATTGACCTGGAAAGTGGTCTAGTCTGAGATCGCACGAAATACAAGAATCAGAAACCGTAAGCATTTTGCTGATGAACTTTTAAGGGTGAAGCCGTCTATTTTATAATGGCCTGGTGCTTTTTTATTGTTCAAGTATTTTATTTGTCATAACTTTTTCTACTTGATGCTTTTAGTAGTGTTTCGTAGGGGTGGCGTTGATAAATAAAAACACACTTTGCGTCGAGTAGAAATTTGATATTTTTAAGTCACGTTTAATTTTTCACTTTGAAAAACACTTGTAGTGCGCACAGGGAATGAAAAACATATGATAATATAAAAAAGACACTAAAAGTGGGCAGAATGACCAACACAAGAGGAAAAGCTAGATCAGATGACAAGGTCACACGCACAATATACAAACTTTGTCACTATCGATAACAAACAATCGCGACCACACTGACAGCTGGTTTGAGTGGTCACACCTGCAATCATCTGGCATCAACATCCTCCCCCTTGCATGAGCTGCAAACGGATTTACTGTCCACATTGACCGGACCGAATCCAACCCAATGTGGAGTTCTGGACCATTGGCAAACCGTTGATGCTCGGCAGGATGCCAGGTTGGATGATGTGAGGATACACATCAGTGCCGTGCACCAAGGAGCGTCGGCGAGCGTGATCCTGCGGAACTGTTCCAAGTTCTCGCCATCGACAAGTCGGACGGGGTGCGGCGGCAAATATGGGGATCAACCTGCAGCAGCACGAAGTTGGGAACGTCCCTTTCAGCCAGAGGTGAGGCCTGCCGATGGTGGGAAGGCGAGCGGGAGCGGGGTCGTGTTGGAGTTGAAGACCGAGCGGGGTCCGGTTGCTCGCTACGGCGGGGGCGAGCGCTGTGTGCCTCTTTGAAGTGTAACACCCTACTTGTTAATAAGCACTGCTCTCAACCGCGACACCGGAAGGAGTTGATGCCAGTGGGGCGGCTCTGTTCGGCGGCTGCATGTGATGGCATACTACATGGAATGAAACAAAACAGTGATTATTATAGTAGTCTCTTTTAAATTTTCAATGACACATGGAACATGAGAGCATAGGACAGCACAAGACGACGAATAGGGAAACGAAATAGGAGGTTATTCGTCCGTCAGTCCTTCCGACTGAGAGGGGTCAGTTTTGCTGTCCTCCATCGGTAGTAGAATCAGTTTGGCGATGGATCTTCGGATAATACCCCGCGCCGTGAGCACATCTACCACTCGGACCTTTGTATCGGTACCTGGACACGTCGTCAGCATCCGTCCTAGGCGCCTAGGTTGTCTTCCTTTACGACGACCATGTCACCGATCTGAAGGTTCCGTGTAGGGGATTGCCATTTCGTCCGTTTATGTAGTTCCTTCAGGTACTCATCCTTCAAAAAGAAACAGAATTGTTGGTAAAGAGCCTTCAGTCACTGCCATCGATTTAGGATGAAGGTGGCCGGTTGGTTAATTTCTGGTTCCAACACCGAAATAAGCGGGCCACCTATGAGGAAATGGCTAGGAGTTAAGGCTAGTAGGTCCGTAGGGTCTTCGGACTTCGGAGAGATCGGCTTCGAATTCAGGCAGGCTTCGATCTTAGACAGAAGAGTGGATAACTCTAAAAACGTATACTTTGTGGTGGAGGTCGCCTTGTAAAAGAGTGCCTTAAAACTCTTTACACCGGCTTCCCGGATGTGGGGCGCCCGGCGCGTTGAAGTGCCAGGATAGGCTTTTGTGACCATGTTGTGCGATGATGCACTCCCTCGTCGCTTCTAAAAAGTCGGTGGAGATCACCTTGTCATCTCCAACGAAGGTTGTCTGAGTGCATTTACTGTGGGCACCCGCGCCGTGCTATGAAACGGGAAAATACGGCCAGGAATTTCTCCGTTCTGAGATCCGACGTCGCCTCCAAGAGGATCGTCTTCGTGCTGAAGCACCCGAAGACGCAGACATATCCTTTGGTGATGAGGCAGGCTCGTCCAGTGTAGTTTTTGACTTCAAATGGGCCAGCGAAGTTAAGTCCCGTGTGTGTAAACGGTCTCGCGTAGGATGCCCTTGGGCAGGCCCCCCATCATTTGGGTATGCAATCTCTTCTTGTAGATCATACAAATCTTCCAAGAACTGCTGGTGGATTTCATGACCTTTAGCTTTAAAATCCAAAATCTGGAGCGGATCAGACGCATGATGACTTGGTTACAACCATGTAAGGATATACCATGGGTGAACCGAACGAATAGTCGCGCAAAGGACGCGGAATATGAGAGTATAATTGGATGACTCATCATAACGCAGCAAGTGGGACGCCCACAGGCCCGTGGAATCCCCTTCCCACCGAGGAATGGATTCAAGTTTCGGATTGAACTTGAAGAAGGAACCTGCTGCTTGGACTGCGAACAGTGGTATTCCTTCGGAAACGTTTGTCGTTGAGTCATGATGACTAGTCGCTAGGACCCGTGACAGCTCATCAGCGTTGACCACGGTCGAGCCTGGAACTGCTGCTTTCCAACTTTTATCAATCAATATGAAAACGAAGGCGGAAGTGCTCTGCCAAAACCAAAGAACTTGCTCAAGAAATCAGGAGTAGGAGGTAACTTGGCGATGTTACACCTAATCCACTGCTCCAGCAGTCCCCAGAATGAGATTTGAAGATGTTGGCCATTGATCCGGTTGGAGATGGAGCCTTTCTGGTCCATGCCACCACAAAGGCTGTCTATTTGCAGGGTGGCTTGTTCAATCATGCTAAAACAATTGTTGAATCAGTATAAAAAAAAGTCTGGAAACTCTCTGCTGGAAGATTCAGGAGGAGGGCCGAAGATAACTCAGCCAACAGGAGGCCAAGAGTGACTTAACAGGAGCCACTCTTGTCTTCGCAGTGAGGAGATGCGTGGTCACTTTGTTCGAACTCTCAACGCGGCAATCTGCGATAGCACTTCCCTCTTCGTGTAGGAGTGCTGATGGGCAACTTCTGGTGGCATGAAGAAGAACTCGCCGTCGTGAGCTTGCCACCTGATGCCCAGAGTTTTCGTCATACTCGAGTTCTCGAATTCTAGGAAGTCTTCTCGGAGTAGGTGGTCCTTTGAGATGCTCTTCAGCACGCTCTTGTTGTTCGACGTCCACTTCCTTAGCCAGCGCTGTCCAGGGAAGCACACATTTCCGTAATGGTCCGGATGTCCTCTTCCTTAGTGTGTGTCCCTGCCAGGATGTCATCCATGTACATGCTGGTGGAGATGACTCGGCTTGCGAGAGGATACTGCAAGCGTATGTCTTCAGCGAGTTGCTGGAGGACTCGTAGGGCCAGGAAAGGAGCGCAGTTGACACTCAATATAACTGTGTTTAACCAGAAGTCACCCATCTCACCGTCTGACGTACGAAACAGAATTCGTTGGAACGGGTTGTGCTTTGAGTCCATAAGGACAGGAAACGCGGACAGACCCGGACAGGGTGATTTTCTTTTGAGCACAAGTCACATGATTTGCCTTTCTGAGTGACTCGGACCTCAAAAGAGTTAACTCTCTGAGAACTCTGCTGCGGACGGGATGATCCAGCGGTAGCGTTCTGTGAGTTGGAAGTTTGTTTCACGTCATCAATCGCCTCGAGTGTACGATAACGCTCGTTGAGGAACGTGCTCATGTCCTGCCATGCGGGAATCTTGGATTTGTCCACCAATTATTGCTCCCATAATGAAAGTGTAAGCTTGGATTGCTTCGATGAGCAATGAAAAACCCGGATGCAGTCTGCGAATGGACTAGAGACGGAAATGTTTGAGTGCACAAGAGCGGTCAAGCATCGCTGATTCGTGCTCTGCAGCTCCTTAATCGCTGCCCCCGACTCTTGCGAAACCGTGAAGAGTATTTTGAGCTGTCCTGTGATCAATAAGCGCTTGTTTTCAAAGCGCTCACAGAGAGCACTCCAAGCCAACGCGAAACTATCATTCGTGAGCGGAACTTGGCAATGATCTCGTTG
The DNA here is from genome assembly GCF_023558535.2 of Drosophila nasuta. NCBI lineage: Eukaryota > Metazoa > Arthropoda > Insecta > Diptera > Drosophilidae > Drosophila > Drosophila nasuta. Next base: position 292,685 of record NC_083456.1, on the reverse strand, counting down.
GCCTCATCTGCAGTTTTAGAATTCGGATGGAACAGTTTCTCGACAGGAGTCAACCTTGGCTTGTTGACGTAGATGGCCGTGAAAAGATCACGGAAGATCACCAACGCAAGTAATGCCCACGGAAAGCTTCGGTGTCAACTGGAGGGAGCCGGCAGCCACTGGAATATACAGGAGGAGCGGATGCTTCACTCCTGACTGACCCGGATACTTCGGTTATTTGCTCCTTCACGCCAGCGAGACACAGGTGGCGTTGATAAATAAAAAACACACTTTGCGTCGAGTAGAAATTTGAATTTTTTAAGTCACGTGTTATTTTTTACTTTGAAAAACACTTGGGCAGGGTAACCAACACAATATACTAACTTTGTCACTATCGATAACAAACGATCGCACACTGTTAGCTGGTTTGACTGGTCACACCTGTCATCATCAACAAATAGGCAAACTCATTTGGCAGGATGACTCAAGAAATTTTTATACTTCAGTCTCGTTCGTTAAAGAATTATTTATATTGTTGGGCTGAAAAACAGAATGCAGATGTTGTGCAAATGCTTCCACTTGTTCATAATTAGACCTACACCAAGTACCATTGTTACGAATATTTATGTTTCTCTTATGTTTTTTTGCAAGAATTAGGATCTAAGTTTCTCAGATACGCAGCGCAAGTTTGACAACAGTTTTCTAAGCTCAGATGCAGCCTCATGGTATAATCTTTTGTCAGCAGGGTAGTGAGTTTTTTGCCGTTTACGCAGAAAAGCTCGACTGCATAGTCTATTTCCTCTCCTGTTTTTTAACGAAATGTTCAGGCTTACATCTGAGCCTAAATAGCTTTTAAATGTGTTAATGATTGTAAAGGCTATAATGACTTTATAGAGTTTTTCCAACAAATGAGCCATTGTGCTGTAAATAGCTATTATTGGCGAAAAATTTGAGTTAAGGCCAAAGCTTTCCATTACTCGCATGTGCGATTGAGGGATTCCAGAGAATACTACAAAATTTATCAATTCTGGAATTTTTCGACTATCAGACGGCATGTTTGTAGGCTTTCTTTCCAGTTGACAAAGTTGTTATGTTATTGTTTCGTATGCATTCGTATAACTCTGCTCCCTTTGTATTCGTCAATCGGAATCCCCACAATGGATATTTGGCATTGAAGTCGCCTCCCACAGTAAATTTTGTTCCCAGTTCTTGGAAAAAGTTTTTAAAGTCGAGTTCTTTTATTAAGACTCTTGGTGGGATCGCTGTTATTGAAACATCTGCGTGCATACATTTTATCTGAATTGTGGCAGCCTGCAAAGCGTTTTGCCTAGTACTGTCCATGATTTAAAATTTAAAGTCCTGCTTGCCAATGATTGCAGCACTCCCATTTCTGACGTCGTATCCAATAATTCTAAAAAAAAAATTTGCAAGTGAAGTTTGTTTCTGAGAAACTAGAAGAATGATGTCAATGGCATTCGTTTTTAAAAATAAAGATATTTTATTTACTTGATTGGAAGCCCATTGGAATTCCATATTCCTAAATTCAGATTTATTTGCATACCTTATTTACAAGTAACATTATGGTGTTAAGTTAATTATTGGTAAGCTGAAATTGTTTTCCTAGAAGATGTTCTATCTTTCTACTGACGTGTTTGCGATACTTTTTCCTGCAGTAACTTGAGCGTATGTTTAGTATGTTTTTAGTTTCCTGCTAACAAATGTATCTGTATTGCTTTGGAGTCTAACTTGTGAGTCTAGGCCAGTCGAGGCAATTTTTAAGCTGAATGTTATTAACTAATCTGTTAACAATCATTATTATCCGTTTTTGCCCGATTTACGGCAAAGCTCAATGTTGCAGTTTTATTTACGACTTGTTATTCAATGTTGCTTGATTTTTGGTGCGACAACAACCGTCAACAAATTGCTGTGAAGCAGTTTATTATTTTTTTTTTAGTATTTTTGGTGTATATTCGGTATATTTTTAGAAAAATACCGCAAAATATATTTCTTTTATTCAAAATGGGTAGCGGGTATCTCACAGTCGCGCTCACTAGACTGTAGCTTTCTTACTTGTTAATACTATGTTTCTAAAAGTATTCATCAGAGGTATTTTTAGTTATCAAGTTATCAATTGATTATAACGGGTGCTGGGTTAAAAGTCCAACCCGATTTATTTATTGTTTTGTAGCGTCGGATAGGCTTGTCTTTTGATTGCTTTTGGTTTTACTCTCTGCCAGCTCCAAATCGTTGTGTCGTTCATCGGCGCTCACGGTAACAACTTAGATGATGATGATTTGTTTTATTTTGAGAATCGAAAACTGTTAAAAATAGCTTATACGTGGCCAAAATAAGCATCGTTTTAGTTACTCCACTGTTTTTGCAACACCACAATAAACTGAGCCTGGCGTGTCATAAACTTGATCAAAAACTTACAAAACAAGTCATTCAAGAGCCCATGATTTGTATACATTGTTCTTTTTATAATCACTGACTTTGTTAAAATGTTTTTCTTTTATACACATATCCGTCTATTTCAGGTCAGGTAGTTTGGCTTTATTTAGATGAATTTTCTCGATGCAGTTATTCCAGTAAATTTACTATAGGATTAATCATAACGACTACAGCTACAGCTGGGTAATTTTCACTTTACAGCGCATCGACAACGACGTTCTCAGAACCTCGTCTGTGTATAATAAAGATCTTTTTACCTTCATATCCTTCTGCATCATCAGCCACTGCAAAGACGCTTGGTAATTAATTACAACATAAGAACGAATGTTTTTATTTCTTTTAAAATGGCAAGACCCTCTAATTCGGTTGCTGAATAGTTGCGTTGAATAACTGACAGCTGCTTACGGAATCGGTTGTCCATAAAATCTGGCGTCGCACATAAAATAAACTGCTTGTCAAAATTATTAATATTGGCGTTCCAGTTAGACTGTTCTGAAGAGCAATGAAAGCTTTATTGGCACCTCGATTTTTTCCCTTTAGACCCAAAAAACTGTTTTATTCAATCCGTTTATGAAAGTAGCTTTATTCAATCCGTTTAAGTAATTCCACTGGTGTCATACTCATACATATTATTATTTGCAGGTGCATAGTTCAATAAAAATAAAGAATAAAATTGCTATTTAGAGATTTATCAATACGATTAGGTAGGTTAGGTAGGACCGGCTGCCCCTACTAGGGGCGAAGCTCAGACCAGTGGAGGTCCGTAGCGGTGGAAGGTATCTTCGTCTCAGAAGTCGCGCAGTATGGAAGCTTTTTTGGCAAAAGCCAGCAGCATCCTGGGTGGTAGCCGTGAAACGTCACGAAGTTTGTTATGCCACGGCGAATCGAGATATTTCAACCGGAGTCGGGATAACGCTGGGCATTTACAAAGAAGAAGCTCAAGTGTTTCCTTAACTCCGGACTCATTACATTTCCTCCACTGATTGCTGTTCGTGATACCCAGCTTTACAGCATGGGCAGCCGACAAACAATGACTAGTTAAAATGCCGAGCATTAGCCTGCAGTCTTTCTTTGAAAGCTGCATGGCGTATTTGGTTAAGTTAGTGTTTATTGAAGCACACATGAGCCTTGCAGTTTTGCACGAGTTGGTATTACGCCAGCTGGCGTTCCACTGAAGTCTAGAGCGTACTTCAATTTTCCTGCTTAGAGATCTCACAGATATCGGTACATTGCACATGTTGCCGACGTCAAGCGCTGCCCCCTCTTTGACAAGAGGGCTACCTGTCACAAAGAAGGCGATTAACCATAATATTAAGCTTATAGTCAGGGAAGGAGGGATTGTTCAGGACTCTCCACTTTCCTATATGGGTGCATTCCAGTCGTGATGGTTAGGTCTAGCACGTTACGAGAGGTGGGACCTATGTAAGTAGATTCGTCACATCACATAAAATCAAGTACTGACTCGCTTATGTCGGGACTTCCCCAAACGCTATGGTGAGCGTTGGCGTCCGTGCCAATTATAAGTTGCTTTCTGGAGGAGTAAACCATATCCACTAATCTCCGCAGCTCTTCCGGTGGTGCGGATCCGCGTGGGCCATGTAACAGGATGCTAGCAGCATACATACATACTTCACAGCTCTTCAGCATAATGTAGTACATATTCTTTATCCTTTTATGAGTAAAAAGTTTTAATTTACATTTAGTAGTTATTAAGAGATTCAATAATAATTTTGGGAAATATTGGTTATCTGCGTCTGATGATTCTGAGCGTAGTACATACTCACTGCCTAATTTTCTAGATCCATTGAAGTCCGTAGTCCTAACCAGACGATATGAATAACATAGAGAATATTAGTATTTTCAACGACGAGTGAATATTTTAACGTGCAAACATAAATCTATATATATGTTTAAAGAGATATTTGAAAAGAATTGAATCAGTAACATTCTCTTACCAAAATTCGAGCGAAATTTCATACAGTGGCGTGCACGTCTGAGTACATGTTTGAAACTATTTGGGCCCGCATAAACAAGTTATTAGAAAATTAAATGATCTCAAAATTTTTGTGTTTATTCTTTGAATATTTATTAATAAATCCATATACAACATATAACAAAATAAACTAATTGGTCTCATTAAGAAATAAACAACAAAATAAACTCAAATGTTATGTTCATTTTGAAGACATTTCAATAAACGCTTTTTTTAATACTTATTTATTAATTACGATATTTATTCGATTTAGCATCGTTTCTACCAAATTTTGAATTAATTATTGTGGAATAGCTCGCCATTCTTGCTGGCCTCGTTGCCACATCTCGTGCTGGTTACCGATTCGAAGAGTCCCAATCATCTTTTCACTATCCACAAGTTTTCGATAGGATTGAGATTAGAACTCTGTGCTGGCCACTTTTTTCACTTAAAATGTTGTTTTGCGATCCATCATTTGAAGATTTTCGACGAGTGTTTTGGATCTCCATCTTGTTGAAATGTGATGTCACTCTCCTTACACGCACATTTTTCAAACAAATCGCACAAAATAAATAAATACATAGTCTTCATTTTTCATAAATCCAACTATTTTCTTAATTGGTCAAAAGCTCCACTAAGTAAAACACGTCCACACCATTACATTTCCTCCTCCGTGTTTGGCAGTTTCTTGTTCGTGTCGTTTCACTAACAACTCTTGAGGCTTCTTCCAACAATATTGTTTACCATCCGACTGTAATCGATTGAATTTAGAGTCATCAGCCCATACAACTATTTTCCAGTCGTCCAGTTCTCAATTTTTATGGAAGAAGCCTGAAGAGTCGCTGCAGAAACCGAGGCAACCCGTTCGTTTATGTTTGAACTTCGTCTAACAATATGGTGGAAATTGGCGTCCGTGATGGTTAGTTGCTTGTTGGAGGATCAGAACATGTTCACCACTACCATTAAATCGACAGTTTCGAGACGTAGAGATTGTAGTTGGGCGAGTTTAACCCGGCTACAGTTTTGGCCGACGCTATCTATTGTTCCTAGACCAAAGCCACGTAGGCGGTCAACCGCCACCGCTCTGCATACATTTTCCCAATAGGGTCCACTCGGTCAATGAGAGCGACGGCGAGGTGCTGCCTGCAATCAGCAACTGTTGCTGTCTATCGCTGTCGGTTTTGAGATTGTTGGTGGAATCTGATGCTCGGGGCTTACCATGCTCGGCGCTTGCTTACCATACTTGCTTGCTATACCCTTGAATTGCTAGTGCTGCACAGTGGGCGATTTGGTCTTGCTAGCAGCATTTAATTAATAAGTTATAAACTAAAATAGATGTCTTCAGTCGGTTTTTTCACTGATCAGAGAAAAATCATAGAATTTTTTTAGTTAAACAACATTTTTTTTTTAATTTAACAAATTTTGTTATTTATTTTTAATTAAAAAAAAATTTTAAATATAAAATTTTGTTTTATTTTTTAAACTTCAATCAACATATTTCATAAACAAACTTTATCTAATAAAGGCAAGAGCGTTATTCGGAATCAGAGGCATATCCAGATGCTTTATTAGAAGCAAACTCTTATCATCGTCTATAATAATTGTTTTTGTAAAAGAAATTGCAGACCCATTTGACAATGAAGTTATCAAAGGGTCGGAAGAAACTAATAAGGCATTGAAACCAACTGTGAAGCATTGCGTTTAAAAGTGTTACACTGAATACACTTGAATCCAGTAAGTTCGACTCCACGAAAGACAGGTGTACGCAAATCCGGGCTCGTTGTTAATACACTGAATTACCACCACGTTTTATGAGATACACATCATCAAAATCATATGGTGTGTTTGTTCGTTCACAGCTGATGATCAGCTGATCGTAGAGGTTTTAAAAAGCTTCGATAAATCTAATCATAGCATCTGTTATCGACTTGTGAAAAAATATCAACTCTTTTTTAAATTTGAAAATTTGTATTAAATGCCGTTAGCGAGGCCAAATCGCCGTTGGCGAGGCCAAGTCTTGGTCCGAGTCGGCTAAGACCACGGCATCCATGCGCATGGACCTCGAATTGTTATTCGAGACAGTATTGTTGCAACTGATGTGGACTTGACCCGCCGCAGGATATTTCCCCCAGTGCTCGCCGGACAGATGGACACGGCTATATCGTCTCGACTTTTGACACTGATCAAGAATTTGTATAATTTATGGGGTCTTCTTCTACCTGTTACATATATTTCCTGAAGGCACAAAGTTATAATACCCTTATATCCAATGGGTAGCAGTTCAAGCATATATGTATGTACATATACTTAATGGGGTCAGAGATGCCCCCTTATGTCTGTTAATTACATCTACTAATTAATATCTCAAAAAATTATTTTTAGAATAAAGACGAAAGCAATAATTTGATGATGCTACCTATGGAAGCTACAGAAACGATTGAAACAAGTGATGGTAATGATGAAATTCGACGAAGAAAGCGTTCTCTCGACGAGGATATTGCCAAATTACGCGACGTAAGTATATTTCATAAATAAGTATAAGTACATAATTTGCGCGTCTGCCAATATAAATATGTTGAGTTTTCTATGCCCAACTTAAAAAAGAAACAAATAAGCTACATATTATTCCCTAATTAAATCAAAGTAATATAAGTTAAATTTTGCCCAGTTCCGTACCTTGCACTATGGGGCATTTGACCACTTTAGTATCTTGCATTTAGGCGTTTTTTAAAAGTGTACCAATTAGAAAAATTTTATGAATATTGTATTAACAAAACATCAAACTGTTATGGCTCATACTTAAAATATTAAAATTTAACAGTTCTTTTGTGTGTTGTTCATATTGGGGTGTTTATTTGCGCATTTTGTCATTTTATTAATGCTTCTTTAAGGTGCATTTTGAGGAACAATTTTCAACATTGGAAAGGATTTTGAATATATCAATAGTTGAGCTCAGAGAAGCAGGGTCCAGTGAATTGAGCTAATCAAAAACAAGTAAGAAACTGTGAGATACCCGCTACCCACTTTTAATAAAGGGAAAATATTGCGGTATCATTTTCAAAATATACCGAAAGTACTTAAAAATATACCAAATGGTATGTTTGGTATATCGATATAGTACACCATTCAAAATATACCATAGACAGCACAATATCAGATTATCGGCCAAAGCAACTCAGACCCCTAGTAAGTAGGCGTTTTTGCCCATACAAAAGTATTTCTTTAATAACTTCCACAATTTTTATCTGATCGCAACCAAATTTTCAGGAATCATAATTACTATAGTAATTATTGTATATACCAAAATTCGAAACTCTAGCTTTAAAATTAGTCTTGTTATTCGATTTTTTTGATTTGCGGGTGCGGAAGTGGACGTGGCAAAAATTTGAAACAAACTTGATCTGCGTGCAAACATAACAAATGCTGTCGAAAAAAATTATAGCTCTATCTCTTATAGTTTCTGAGATCCAGTGTTTCATACGGACAGACACACAGACGGACATGGCTATATCGTCTCGGCTGTTGACGCTGATCAAGAATATACATATATACTTTATAGGGTCGGAGATGCCTCCTTCTACCTGTTACATACATACATTTCCTGCCGGCACAAAGTTATAATACCCTTCTACTCTATGGGTAGCGGGTATAAAAATTGGTGCCTATTGCTTTAAATCGTTTGCCCAGGGAAAATTTTTTTTTGCCCACCCTTAGTTTCAAAATTATGAAAAAATTTTTATTTTTAAAAATTCAAAAATTTTTTTTTTCAAATTTTTTTTTACGGAAATCGCTTTAAAATCGTTTGCCCATGTTAGCCCATCTTTTAGTTTTTCGAAAAAATTTTCGTTTTCGAAATTTTGAGTTTTGAAAAATTTTGACATTTTTTTGGCATGAATGACTCAAACTCGATCGCCCACACCTCGAAATTATGGAAACTAAAACTCTACAACGGTAGCCTCAAGTGTTTTCAAGTCTGTCCATATCTCAGAATTTCAAAATTTTGAAAAATATGAAGGTTTTCAACTTTTTTGATTGCCCATACAAATTCATCGTTTGCCCAAGTTTCAAAGTCTCAAATTTTTGCCAAATTTCAATATTTTTCAAATTTTTTTTACTTTTTCAGACTGCCCATTCGCTATTTTTGTTTGCCCACCCTTTAGAATTTCAAAATTTTGCCGAATTCCAAAAATTTTCATACTTTTTTGATTTCAGCCTGTTGCCCATACAAATTCATCGTTTCCCCAAGTTTCAAAGTCACAAATTTTTGCCAAATTTCAAAATTTTTCAAATTTTTTTGACTTTTTCAGACTGCCCATTCGCTATTTTCGTTTGCCCACACTTTAGAATTTCAAAATTTTGCTTTATTTAAAAAAATTTCATACTTTTTTGATTTCAGCCTGTTGCCCATACAAATTCATCGTTTGCCCAAGTTTCAAAGTCTCAAATTTTTGCCAAATTTCAAAATTTTTCAAATTTTTTTGACTTTTTCAGACTGCCCATTCGCTATTTTCGTTTGCCCACCCTTTAGAATTTCAAAATTTTGCCGAATTCCAAAAATGTTCATACTTTTTTGATTTCAGCCTGTTGCCCAAACAAATTCATCGTTTGCCCAAGTTTCAAAGTCTCAAATTTTTGCCAAATTTCAAAATTTTTCAAATTTTTTTTACTTTTTCAGACTGCCCATTCGCTATTTTCGTTTGCCCACCCTTTAGAATTTCAAAATTTTGACGAATTCCAAAAATGTTCATACTTTTTTGATTTCAGCCTGTTGCCCATATAAATTCATCGTTTGCCCAAGTTTCAAAGTCTCAAAATTTTGCCAAATTTCAAAATTTTTCAAATATTTTTTGACTTTTTCAGACTGCCCATTCGCTATTTTCGTTTGCCCACCCCTTAGAATTTCAAAATTTTGCCGAATTCCAAAAATTTTCATACTTTTTTGATTTCAGCCTGTTGCCCAAACAAATTCATCGTTTGCCCAAGTTTCAAAGTCTCACATTTTTGCCAAATTTCAATATTTTGAAATCAAAACCGTATGAAAATTTTTGGAATTCGGCAAAATTTTGAAATTCTAAAGGGTGGGCAAACGAAAATAGCGAATGGGCAATCTGAAAAAGTCCAACAAATTTGAAAAATTTTGAAATTTGGCAAAATTTTGTGACTTTGAAATGAATTTGTATGGGTAATCAAAAAAGTTGAAAACTTTCATATTTTTCAATATTTTGAGATTCTGAGATATGGGCGGACTTGAAAAAACTTGAGGCTACCGTTGTAGAGTTTTAGTTTTCATAATTTCGTGGTGTGGGCGATCGATTTTGAGTCATTCGTGCCGAAAAAATGTCAAAATTTTTAAAATTTCAAAATTTCGAAAACGAAATTTTTTTTCGAAAAACTAAAAGATGGGCAAACATGGGCAAACGATTTTAAAGCGATTTCCTCTAAAAAATTTTGAAAAAAAAATTTTTGAATTTTCGAAAAAAAACATTTTTTCATAATTTTGAAATTAAGGGTGGGCAAAAAAAATTTTTCCTGGGCAAACGATTTAAAGAAATGGGCACCAATTTTTTTTTTGGATATCTCAAATCACTGGACCCAGCTTCTCTGAGCTCAATAGTTGTCTTATTCTGCGTTTTTCCGCACAATTGGCGCAATTTGCATTTTCTTCAGAGAACCTCCCGTTTTCGAACACTGATTTGTGCTCTGCAGAGCTCTATAGGAAATAGAAAAAAGGGCCGTATGGAGCAATGTTTTGTAAATAACTTCCAAGTTTTTGATTCGATCGACACAAAATTTGCAGGGGTAATTTGCATCCGGGTTAGGAATTAATATGTCTTGTATACATTGTCTACAGCGTTCGCTCCCATTTCGCAATATTTGTAGCGCCGATGACGTTTGCAATGTGACTGCTGATGCACTTGCCCGCTACCGCAATGCACTGTGGCAGCAATTTAATGCTTAGCCAACAGTCAGTGCGGAGAAGGAGGGCGGTAGCAAGATCTGAGTGAGCCTTGGCCGGCTCAATCGTCGTCACGTCTGTGGTGATGTCACGGGCCCTTGGAATTCCTTTGGTGGAAGTTAGCTTGTTACCATCCTAAAATTCTTCCTTGAGGTCGTGCATTATCCTGATGTCCTGATGCAGATGTCATATCTGCGTCCTTGGATACTTGATGAGGCATTGTATTTTGTTCAAGTCAACAACCCTGTCGAAAGGGAATTTCTTCAAGATAAGGGTTCCCGTGGTTTGAGCCAAAGCCGTGCTTGTTGTATTGGGGCGGCAATAAGAGCTATTATATCCGCTAACCATAGGGTAGAATGGTGTTATAACTTTGTGCCGGCAGGAAATGAATGTAAATGGCAGTGTTTAAAAAACTGCAGCAAGTTTCATTTCATGTGATTTTGCTTCTGCTTCTGCTTCTGCTTCTGCTTCTGAAAAAATCAGAAGTCGCAGTCGAAGCAAAAGCAGAAAACGATCGCCGACGAAAAGCGAATCAGCAGCAGCAGACGCCGTGTAAAAAATTTTGATTTTGCTTTCGCGAAGCAACGCAAGTCGAAGCAGCAGCGACTGCTCGACTTCTGCAAGTCGCCAGCAGCAGCAGTCGCCGTTTGAAAATTTTTGATTTTTCTTTGCTGCTGCTTTCGATTCTGCAAGACGCTACATGTCACAGTCGCGACTGCTGTCGAGATTTACTTTGCTGCTTATGCTGTTTTTCGCTCCACCTGTATTCTGATAAATTAAACAATTTGGCAATTTGATTCTTTTTTAATTCATTTTTTTCATAAAATATTATTATTCATTATATATGTACATCATTATTCAAAATAAAGTTTCCAAATCTTCGTCATCTTGAAAAAGAGATAAGCTGTCAATCGCTGAGTCCAGAAAGCTTGGATTCAATTTGACCAGCAGTATATTCTCAAGTACTTCCTGACTTAGTCGATTTCGGTAATCAGTAAGTACAAGTCTTAACGTCGAAAATGCTCGTTCAATCGTCACCTGTTAGAAAACATTTGTATTTATGAATCTGTGAACATTAATTTATTAAAATATTTGTATATATGTATGTATGTACCTGAGTTGGTGGAACAGCAAAGCAAACATTACTTAGTGCATATAGCTCTTGGTCAGTGCACTGCTTTCCTTTCCAAAATGTGAGAACGTCTGCATCGATTCTTTGGAAAGGAAGTTGAAGATTCTCAATCTTTGATTAGACGTCGAATGTACTACTGACTTCCGTTTGGATCCCTTGCTCTAAGTACGCGTTTAATAATTCATCTTCTTCATCAAAAAAATGGTTCACAGATTGTTGTGAGCCCGAATTTGGTGTTGAGCATAACTGTCCACTAGAATTTATGTCATTTATTCTGTCCCATATTGATTTTAAATGATTCACTGCATCATTTTTTTGTTGTGGTGTTAGTGTATGCTGGAAACGAGGATCCAAAAACAAACACGAAATAAGATAATTATTATTTAATAATATTTTAGATCGCCTTTCAATAGAGCTCAAAATCTTTTCGCCAATAGTTCTTGTCATATCGTGTGTCATTTACAATTTTTTCAGTGCAAATTTTTAATTTAAGCCATTGGGCGTAAAAATTTCTATAATGCAGTTGCTCTTCTTGAAATTTTTTTATTGTTTTCTGCAATGGACTGAAAACTAAGCAATAGTTTTCAATAAAATCCCACAACGATGCATCCACTTCAAAATTGTCTTCTTCGATTTTTTTTTCAGTTGACTCAATTTCCGTTAATTCATCTTTGGCCACTAACAAATCCTTTAGCATCGTGTAGGTGGATCCCCATCTGGTCGGACAATCTAGTTGCGGCATTTTTAGCTGTTTTAGCTCGAATATTTCGCGAAATCCATTTGAAGTTTTTCTTATAAATTTCATCATGTTGCGACAGTTAAATAGGTATTTTAACATATCCGGCGATTTGGTGACATCGAGAGCAACCAGTTGAGCTGTATGTGCAGCACAACGGCAAACTTGAATATTTCCTATTAACAAATTTGGCACTTTTTCGATATTTTCAATTATTTTTAAATATTCATCGTTTGAACAATACTGGTCGTCCTCGGCAAGATTTTCATCAAAAACAAATGATAATATATTTGTTGTCTTAAGCATGTTGGCACCATTGTCGGATGTAATTGACACTATTTGGCTTAAGTTTATATTATATTTGCTCAGGACTTTAAGCACTTCAGCGGCGAGATTTTTGGCTGTGCTCGATCCAACACCTTTAAGCTCTACCATGCCTAATATAAGGGATTTTATTTGAGCTGATCCAATATATTGAGCACTTATGCCAAAAATGTTTCTTGTCAGCCGCGTGGCACTGTCTATTTTTAGAGACAATAATTTATTTGCCACTTCAGTGGTTATATGCGCTTTTATGTTGTTTGCCACTGTTTGCAAAGTTTTTTTGCAGTTTGATGCATTTAACGTAATTTTTTTCCGTCAGCGGCTTTGAGTCCATCACAAATTGGGTCAAGAATATTTCGCATATTTTCGGAATTTAAGACATTGAAAGGAATGCTGTCTTCTGTCACCAATCCAATATATGACCTCAGCAGTTGTTTTTTATTCACTTCAATTTTTATTTTTTTTTTTCTAATAGTTTTTTTTAATTTCATGGAGGAATTTGACGACGACGAAGTTTCTAACTGCTCAACACTTGCAGCATTTAAATTTATTTTGTGTAAATTAAGTAAATGTGTTTTTAAATTTGAAAGTCTATTATTTTTGAGTTTATTTTTACATGTTTTACATATAGCTATGCCTTCATCAACGTTATTTTCAAAATACATCCAAATATTACTTTGCGCCATAGTTAAACAATTAAGCTCCTGTATCGATCTTGCTTCAATTGACACTGATGCACAAGAATCAAGAATCAAACAGTTTAAGCAGAAAAATTCAGACGCGACAGTAGTTTCGACAGTAGTCGCGACTGTGACATGTAGCGACTTGCAGAATCGAAAGCAGCAGCAAAGAAAAATAAAAAATTTTCAAACGGCGACTGCTGCTGCTGGCGACTTGCAGAAGTCGAGCAGTCGCTGCTGCTTCGACTTGCAGAAGTCGAGCAGTCGCTGCTGCTTCGACTTGCGTTGCTTCGCGAAAGCAGCAGCAAAGCAAAATCAAAATTTTTTACACGGCGTCTGCTGCTGCTGATTCGCTTTTCGTCGGCGATCGTTTTCTGCTTTTGCTTCGACTGCGACTTCTGATTTTTTCAGAAGCAGAAGCAGAAGAAACTGTTCATTCTCGGAAGTCGCTCGCAGTCGAAGCAGTGAAAAGCAAAAATATTTCGACTTCTGCTACTTCGACTGCAGTTTTTTAAACACTGGTAAATGGCATAAAGAGGCATCTTCGACCCTATAAAGTTAATATTATATATTCTTGATCAGCGTCAACAGCCGAGTCGAGCAGTGCCCGTATAAGCACCTAGACCCAGAGACTATAAGATATAGAGCTTTTCGACTGTTTGGCATATTTTTAAAAGTATTTTTGTGGTATATTTTCAAAATAATACCGCAAGATTTTACTTTTATTCAAAATGGCTAGCGTGTGTCTCACAGTCGAACACAGTCGACTGTAGCTTTCATATTTGTAATGATAGGTGCGGATAGTATTAGATAAATATAGTGTATTTCAATGTATTTATCTTATATTAAAAATGTGTACTTGTTTATAATCTATTTAATGTGTGCAATGTGTATAATTTTTTTTGTGTGAAAGTTTGAGGGCGAAATCGTTTTACTGCTTTCTATGTCAAGCCGATTTGTCTAATATCAGAATTATGGAAAATCTTGCACGATATTGTCTTTATAGTCATATTCCTATATTCTTGTACCTACGGTTCTTAGCCGCGGATTCATTGCTTGGACTTGTTTGTTGAAGATTTTCTTCCATTGCTGTTAGCTGCACTCTCTGCTGAACTCTCTCTTTACAACTGATGTATATCTTTTTCACCCAATTGAACATATCGATGTTTAATATTTCGCATGAATAGTTAGGTATCGGAATTGGTCCTAACACACTTGGTTTGAGTGTCGATAGTATTTGAATGTTTTGCAACATTTGGAAGATGACACCTGTGTCAGTGTAGATTTCGAATTGGGCCTCTATAAGCCCTAGGGCCTAGCTCTAGGCAAATAGTTTAAGTTAAGTTAAGTTTCTTCCGTTGTGCACTACGAGTAATTTCGTATAGTCATGATTAAAGCCCATCCCTCAAACAATTTAGTAGAGATGAAAAATCGTTATTCACCTTCAATAGAATTCGTCCTGAGTCAATCTACTGAGTTAATGCTCTAAGGTCCGAAGGTCTCTTTTGTCGGCGTCGTGCAGAGCTAAGCTTTTGACCTCTGGCCAATCGTCGACTTTCAGCTCGTATGTCGCTAAAACTAAATCATCGCTTTTTTAGTTCATTTTTACTGTTGGTACGATTTAAAGTGACGACTTGCTTCTTTGCGGGATCGCGGGCCGCCTACTCACCTTTTAATGTCGTTACACTAGCGCTAACGTTTTTAGTGAATTCCTTGATTTTCGTCATTGCGATTAACCCGAGCTCAATTATACTTTTCAGGTTTGACTTACAATAGACAACGATATAAAAAGTTTTGTTCACCTGTGGTATAGGGGTAGTGTGATTAGCTAGTGTTGAGATTAGAGTGGCTCTTTATTGGTTTTGTGTTGTTGTAGATCCTAACTGGAAGTAGGATCGCAACTCTAGCATTAAAATTACGCTTTTTATTCGAGTTTACTAAACATATATGGGCATTTCCACGGGTCGCGAACGTACATTCGCACGTTAAATTAAAAAAAAATTGAAAACGAAAGTTTCCTGAAACTTTTTATGCTTTTCGATAGCATTTGTTTAGCTCTTTGATTAGTGTAAATTTTGGATCTTATCGAGATTTAATTTTCATAATATTGGCAAAAAACATGCGGTCGCATGTAATAAGTAATAAGTAATAAGTAATAAGTACAATAATAAGTAATAAGTAATAAGTCATAAGTAATAAGTAATAAGTAATAAATAATAAGTAATAAGTACAATAATAAGTAATAAGTAATAAGTAATAAGTAATAAGTAATAAGTAATAAGTAATAAGTAATAAGTAATAAGTAATAAGTAATAAATAATAAGTAATAAGTACAATAATAAGTAATAAGTACAATAATAAGTAATAAGTAATAAGTAATAAGTAATAAGTAATAAGTAATAAGTAATAAGTAATAAGTAATAAGTAATAAATAATAAGTAATAAGTACAATAATAAGTAATAAGTACAATAATAAGTAATAAGTAATAAGTAATAAGTAATAAGTAATAAGTAATAAGTAATAAGTAATAAGTAATAAGTAATAAGTAATAAGTAATAAGTAATAAGTAATAAGTAATAAGTAATAAGTAATAAGTAATAAGTAATAAGTAATAAGTAATAAGTAATAAGTAATAAGTAATAAGTAATAAGTAATAAGTAGTAAGTAATAAGTAATAAGTAATAATAATAAGGAAGTTGCGAAGTAATTCCACTGAATTGATTTACACCCGAGGTTGGTCCTTAAATCGGCTAAGCTCCAAAAATTTGTTTTTAAATTGGCAGCTACTTCCGTCCGAAAATAGCATAATTTTTTTTAAATTGCCATGTTGGTCTTTAATTTATTCAACAATTGTATTAATCAAAATGTACATATCTATTTTGCTGTGACTTAAGCTATCGCTTATTACTGCAAACGAAATAAGTTTTCACACAATCAAGCGACGCAATTAAAAATAAATACTTGCTTGTAGATAAAGTGCGTACTTTGAACTTCGTTTTGACACAGTAGCCTATGATTTTCCGCGAAATCCATTTGTATGGTGAGTTCACCAGGCTTGATGTTTTTTCTAGTGGATTCAAAATAATTTTGCTGATTTCGTCATACGGAAAAGTGTGTTTTTAAAAGTGGCAGCTGAACTTCTTATTCATGGAATAAATCTGAAAGCGGAGCAACAGAATACGTCAGCGTTATTCTGTTCTTCAAATTTTCTCTAGTGCACTGCAGTGCCATTTCACGATTTTATCCAATTTTTTCATTTATTGTAATGGAACAAATAGATTTTACATCTGTTTCACAATTATCGCATGTGTTGGTCATACACATTTCGCTCTTAATATTGCAACAAGTTAATTCCAAAAAACTTTCGAACGTTTTGGGAAGAATCTTGATAACTGTTGCACAAGCATTCATTAGAAAATTAAAGTTGGCATGATAGACACATACACATACATTTTAGTCGAAAGTTGGACATGTTTAGGTCGATTTTCGAGAAATGTTGTCCGGCTTTCACGTTCTTCGATTAACTCCTTTTTGTACGTTTCGTAGGCTTCTGCTACGATTACCAACCTAAAACTCTTAGCAACTATTTCTCCATCAACAATGATAGTGCCCTTCTTGGCTGGCTTGGTAATAAAATGTCCTTTTTTCCCAATCCAAGTTAACCTTTTTAGCATTGTTGTTATTCACATTTTTTGGCTTTTCATACTTATTATATTAAACAATGGTTTAATAATCTCAATTTTTTTATTGAATCGGTTGGCAATGCTCGTTCAGCTTTTCTTATAGCCTTTCCCATAGTTTGTTAACAATGATACTCTTTCAGCTCTTCCTTGTTTTCAGCTTCTCTTTTCTTCTTTTCTCTATAATCTTTTAGCCCTTTACGTTCCTTTTCTTGCTGTTTTCTTCGGTCTAAGAACAATTTTTGTTGTTTGTCAATGTTAAGCGGCGTTTTCTCATTCTCTCAACTGCTTTTTCATGCTTTCATGCAACTTCTGTGGATAGTTTTTAACTTTATTAATATATCGGGTACGCTTTTCACTTGTTTTATCCAACTAAGAATTTGTAAATGCTTACGCTCGTTACTTTAAAAATAAATATAAAAAGATTGGTTAACGTAACCCCAACGATTTTTATACCCGCTACCCATAGGGTAGAAGGGTATTATAACTTTGTGCCGGCAGGAAATGTATGTAACAGGTAGAAGGAGGCATCTCCGACCCTATAAAGTATATGTCGGCGGCAAGGGTATGTCGGTCGGCGACAAGGGTATGTTATCCATCTTGATGCTTTTATTGATTTACGCAGCTGCACAGTGAGTTCCGTTTGGTTCGAATACCCAAGCTCAACTGACTATTGCATACGCACTCACGTCATAAACTCACTCAAGTCGAGCGTATACAGCCATCTCTGTCTTACTCAAGACTCTTGGTATCTTACCATCGAACCTCACTCAGCAGCAGAGCGTCTCTGCCTCTGCTGCCGTGCTTTCGCTCAATATCAACGAGTCAAGCAGAAGCAGGGAATTCCCCGAATTCCCAAATTACCAGAATGCTTCATTTACTGGGAATCACACTGCGACACGGCCTTCCTGACCTATCACACGTCCTCGTGTGTTTAGTTATTCAATACCACGAGACTCAATTTCACTTTAAACTTTTCTTTATTTTTAAACAGATATTTTTATTTCATGTATTGGACAAAAGCTTTCAAAATAAAAATCACTTATATAAATATCAAATCATCTGTATTCATTAAATTTCTTCAATTAAACATAATCTTATTAATTCATTTAGTTATTCTTTAATAACATTATTCTCTTTTGTAAAATAAAACATTTGTGCATTTCCTTTGTCACATTTTAAAAATTGTGTAATTCCTGTAACACATCTTACAATATAACATTAGTGTAGTTCCTTTAACACTTTTTAACATTTGTGTAGTTCCTTTAACACATTACAATAACATTAGTGTAGTTCTTTAACACTTTTTTTTTTTTATTTATGATTCTCTTTCTTAATTGTCAGACGCATCTTCCATCGTGCCGTCTCTATCTTCGCGTATTAGCTCATTATTCGGCAAAGCTCTTAAGAATTCATGGGAGTTTTTGTAAGTTCGCTTACTTGTTAAGGACTTTAACAGATATCTATCTCCATCTAGTATTTTGACAATCTCAAACGGCCCTTTAAATTTAGGGTCAAGCTTAGTTTGATGACGCTCCTCATTCTTAATCAATACGTGATCGCCTAAACTATGTTTAATAATTTTCCCCTTATTACTATCAAACCTGCGCTTATCATATCGTGCACCGTCTTCCATATTTTGTTTGGCTTGTTTTCTTAGATTTTCTCTGTCTATTTTGTCATCAACTTTTTCATCTATTGGTAGTAAGCCAAAAAGGTCTAGCTTCCTTACCAATTAACAATTCTAATGGGCTAAACTTAGTTACTCTATTCGCCGTACAATTCATTGCCAATTGCACCTCGGCCAACGCATCCTGCCACGATCTCTGACCGGTTTCCACAGCCGTCAACATACTTTTGTGTGTACTCATTACTCGCTCAACCTGACCATTGGCCCTACTCGCACCGGTGGCAATTAAATGCAAATTTATTTTTTGAGAGGAACAAAACTCACGAAAATCTGAACTTGCAAAACAACGACCTTGATCCGCTATAATTCGGGTAGGTAAGCCAAATAAGGAAACAACTGATCTTACGGCCTTAACACAACTTTCCGTATCTATTTTCAAAGTGTGGTAAAAATAAACAAATTTTGTAAATGCGTCTATTAAGACAATAACGTATTCTTTTAAGTCATTTTTTTACCACTCAATTTTCCTGTTATGTCAATATGTACCGTGTGCCACGGTATATCTATTTTGGGAATAGAATGTAACTCTGCCTGCACTTTACCTACGGGTGGCATCGATAGTTTACAATTGATACAGTTTTCTACGAACCGACGCACATATTTTGACATGTTTTCAAACCAATAATAGCTATAAACCTTATCTAATGTCTTTTCCCATCCCAAATGCATTATTGATTCGTGGACATGATTGATAATTGCCCATCTAAATGACCTTGAAATTACCGGTAGACATTTAGTTTTACCATTTCGCTGTATTTTCCTATGCAAAATACATTTTCGTAATTCATAGGTTTTATCTAAATTATCTGGTAATTCATTATTTCTTAATTTAGTTGATATATCTAAAATCTCACTATCACGCTGTTGCTCCGAAATTAACCAGTTGTCGGTTACCTACCTCAGTCAAATTTATTCGTTTCTCAGGTATTTTATTCTGAACACTATTTTCCTCAGGTATTTTATTTTGATCATTATTTTTCTCAGGCACTGGATTCCGAGATAGACAATCTACGTGCGCCATTCGTTCACCCTTTCTGTACTCTAAGTCAAAGTCAAACGATTGCAAAAATGCCCACCACCTACATATGTACCCTCGGCGTTAAGTCGAGTTTTGTGCGACTAGCCTTCAAAGAATTGCAGTCTGTATATACGACAAATTTACGTCCCTGCAAGTAATGGCGGAAATGTCGGATACCGTTAACTACCGCTAGCGTCTCTAATTCATAAGAATGATATTTAGGCTCGGCAGGAGACGTGCATTTACTAAAATACTCAACGACATGGGGGGGTTTGTTATCAATTTTGTGCAATAGTATAGCTCCATAGCCAATTGAACTGGCGTCAGTGTGCAACTCAATTGCGTATTGCGGGTCGAATATGATCAAAACGGGTGCCTGTGTCAACACAGATATGATTTTAACTCGTATTTGCTCGTGGTCTTGTTGCCAAGCGAAAGTTGCAATTTTCTTTGACGTTAGGTGATACAAAGGCTTAAGCGTCTCCGAACGAACTGTCTGAAATATGAGGCCAATCCAATAAATTGTCGTAACTGCGACACAGATTGTGGAGGCGGTAAATCAATCAATGCTTTTATCTGGCGTGCGTTTGGCCTAATTTCCCCGTTGCTTATTTCGAACCCCAGATACTCTATACGAGTTTTAAGAAAGGAGTACTTAGTAACATTAAACGAAAATCCGGCATTACTTAATGTTTCGAGTACAGTATGCAACCGTTCCAACGCCTCTTCTTTGGTTTCGACTATAACAAACACATCATCAATATGTGTTTGCTAGAGTTCCTAATGCTTATTATGGCCCTCTGGAACACAGAAGGTGCATTTTTCAAGCCAAAAGGCATGGTCAAAAACTCGTACTGCCCTTCTGGCGTTACAAACGCGGTTCGCTCTATTGAATTTTCATGTACTGGAATTTGATAGAAACCACTGCCCATATCTAAGCACGAGAAATATTTGGCACCGCGAAGAATGGCAATCTGGTCTGCGATAAGAGGCAACGGATACCTATCAGCAACGGTATTCTCATTTAATATCCTATAGTCCACACAAAGACGATTAGTGCCGTTTTTCTTCTTTAACAACATTTGCTTTCAATAATTCATCAATTTTACAGCGCACATGTTTTTTTTCTTCCTCGCTTAGCCTGTAAGGACGTCGTTGTACTGTCTTTAGTGGATCTATTAAATTAATTTCTAACTGCCCTGTCGAGACTCGAGTTTTTTGGAATACCGCTGATAAACCAATCAGAGTAACACTTTAGGATATTTGTTAAGAGCATTTTATCGGATTCGACTAAATCAATGTCAGCATTTATAATATCTCTGTAATCAGTTACAGTCAAAACATCTTCCCTTTTCGTTTTATAAATTTTGGAAATTGTCGGCGTCTATTGTTACTCCAAAGCCCTGGCTAAGGATTTCTCGACCAACCAACACATCGTATTTCAGATACTTATCCATAATTACGTGTAACAAAATTTAAAAGCAGTATTGTTCAATATTCATATTACATAATACTTGCTGAGTACTACAAATGGCATCATTACTTATACCGTTAAGTTTTACAATGTTATTTATTCTTTTTCCCTTAAATTTATCCACGGCGGATTTTGCCTTTGCTCTGGCCCTTCTCCAAGCGAGCACGACATTCGGTGTATTTATGGCCAGCCTTTCCACAATAATTGCATTTCATCGGTGTCGGAAACTTGAACTTCTTGCGCTCCGAGCCTGTTGAATCGTCGTCCATACTGCGCTTTTTGAAAGAGTGCGCGTGTAACTGCTGTTGTAGCGAGTTTCACGTTGTTTGTAAAAACCCAGCGCGTCAACTTGTTGTCTATTTGCGCCATGTGAGCCAGAGTCACGGAAACCGCTATTTCTTCCAAATCCTTGGCTTTCCATTTTGACATAAGTAGCGTCACAATACGGCTGCCGTATTCAGCGCAGCCCTCATCCGGCTTTGGTCGACCATTCAGAACATTTAATAGCATGGCGGCAGAAGTCTCAATTCCAATAAAGCGTTGTATAAACAGCTCCTTGAACTGCGCCCAAGTGATGCCGGCAAAGCAAATTTGGGAAAGCCACTGCGCAGCCTTCTAGTGCCTTTTTCTTAGGGCGATCACCAGGTTGCTACCCTCGAGCACGTTAACCGCAAAAATTAGATCAACTGTTGAACACCAAGAGGAAGCATCCGCTCCAGCGATGTCAGGATTGAATTTTGGAAAAGTCACATATGACGCTTTTCCATTCGGCTGGCGCTGCCCTTGGTGTCTGCATGTTTTTGATGATTTCCAGTAGGTTGCGGTTTTGTAGCTCCAATGCTGACAAATACGGATCGGTGGCATGAGCAGTAGGCAAAGCAGATCCCACTTATGATGTCGGCGGCAAGGGTATGTCGGTCGGCGACAAGGGTATGTTATCCATCTTGATGCTTTTATTGATTTACGCAGCTGCACAGCGAGTTCCGTTTGGTTCGAATACCCAAGCTCAACTGACTATTGCATACGCGCTCACGTCATAAACTCACTCAAGTCGAGCGTATACAGCCATCTCTGTCTTACTCAAGACTCTTGGTATCTTACCATCGAACCTCACTCAGCAGCAGAGCGTCTCTGCCTCTGCTGCCGTGCTTTCGCTCAATATCAACGAGTCAAGCAGAAGCAGGGAATTCCCCGAATTCCCAAATTACCAGAATGCTACATTTACTGGGAATCACACTGCGACATATATATATTCTTGATCAGCGTCAACAGCCGAGACGATATAGCCATGTCCGTCTGTGTGTCTGTGCGTATGAAACACTGGATCTCAGAGACTATAGGCTTGTTATTCGATTTTTTTGATTTGCGGGGGCGGAAGGGGGCGTGGTAAAAATTTGAAACAAACTTGATCTGCGTGCAAACATAACAAATGCTGCCGAAAAAAAATTATAGCTCTATCTCTTATAGTCTCTGAGATCTAGGTGTTCATACGGACAGACACACAGACGGACAGACAGACAGACGGACATGGCTAGATCGTCTCGGCTGTTGACGCTGATCAAGAATATATATACTTTATAGGGTCGGAGATGCCTCCTTCTACCTGTTACATACATTTCCTGCCGGCACAAAGTTATAATACCCTTCTTCCCTATGGGTAGCGGGTATACAAAGTATGAAAATTTTTGGAATTCGGCAAAATTTTGAAATTCTAAAGGGTGGGCAACGAAAATAGCGAATGGGCAGTCTGAAAAAGTAAAAAAAAATTGAAAAATTTTGAAATTTGGCAAAAATTTGTGACTTTGAAACTTGGGCAAACGATGAATTTGTATGGGCAATCAAAAAAGTTGAAAACTTTCATATTTTTCAAAATTTTGAGATTCTGGGATATGGGCGGACTTGAAAAAACTTAAGGCTACCGTTGTAGAGTTTTAATTTTCATAATTTCGTGGTGTGGGCGATCGATTTTGAGTCATTCGTGCCGAAAAAATGTCAAAATTTTTAAAATTTCGAAAACGAAATTTTTTTTCGAAAAACTAAAAGATGGGCAAACGATTTTAAAGCGATTTCCGCAAAAAAATTTTTGAATTTTCGAAAAAAAAATTTTCTCATATTTTTGAAATTAAGGGTGGTCAAAAAAAATTTTTTCCTGGGCAAACGATTTAAAGCAATGGGCACCAATTTTTTTTAATATCTCAAATCACTGGACCCAGCTTCTCTGAGCTCAATAATTGTCTTATTCTGCGTTTTTCCGCACAATTGGCGCAATTTTGCATTTTTTTCAGAGAACCTCCCGTTTTCGAACACTGATTTGTGCTCTGCAGAGCTCTATAGGAAATAGAGAAAAGGGCCGTATGGAGCAATGTTTTGTAAATAACTTCCAAGTTTTTGATTCGATCGACACAAAATTTGCAGGGGTAATTTGCATCCGGGTTAGGAATTAATATGTCTTGTATACATTGTCTACAGCGTTCGCTCCCATTTCGCAATATTTGTAGCGCCGATGACGTTTGCAATGTGACTGCTGATGCACTTGCCCGCTACCGCAATGCACTGTGGCAGCAATTTAATGCTTAGCCAACAGTCAGTGCGGAGAAGGAGGGCGGTAGCAAGATCTGAGTGAGCCTTGGCCGGCTCAATCGTCGTCACGTCTGTGGTGATGTCACGGGCCCTTGGAATTCCTTTGGTGGAAGTTAGCTTGTTACCATCTTAAAATTCTTCCTTGAGTCGTGCATTATCCTGATGTCCTGATGCAGATGTCATATCTGCGTCCTTGGATACTTCATTGATGAGGCATTGTATTTTGTTCAAGTCAACAACCCTGTCGAAAGGGAATTTCTTCAAGATAAGGGTTCCCGTGGTTTGAGCCAAAGCCGTGCTTGTTGTATTGGGGCGGCAATAAGAGCTATTATATCCGCTAACCATAGGGTAGAATGGTGTTATAACTTTTTTGCCGGCAGGAAATGAATGCAAATGGCATAAGGAGGCATCTTCGACCCTATAAAGTATATATTATATATTCTTGATCAGCATCAACAGCCGAGACGAGCAGTGCCCGTATAAGCACCTAGACCCAGAGACTATAAGATATAGAGCTTTTCGACTGTTTGGCATATTTTTAAAAGTATTTTTGTGGTATATTTTCAAAATAATACCGCAAGATTTTGCTTTTATTCAAAATGGCTAGCGTGTGTCTCACAGTCGAACACAGTCGACTGTAGCTTTCATATTTGTAATGATAGGTGCGGATAGTATTAGATAAATATAGTGTATTTCAATGTATTTATCTTATATTAAAAATGTGTACTTGTTTATAATCTATTTAATGTGTGCAATGTGTATAATTTTTTTTGTGTGAAAGTTTGAGGGCGAAATCGTTTTACTGCTTTCTATGTCAAGCCGATTTGTCTAATATCAGAATTATGGAAAATCTTGCACGATATTGTCTTTATAGTCATATTCCTATATTCTTGTACCTACGGTTCTTAGCCGCGGATTCATTGCTTGGACTTGTTTGTTGAAGATTTTCTCCCATTGCTGTTAGCTGCACTCTCTGCTGAACTCTCTCTTTACAACTGATGTATATCTTTTTCACCCAATTGAACATATCGATGTTTAATATTTCGCATGAATAGTTAGGTATCGGAATTGGTCCTAACACACTTGGTTTGAGTGTCGATAGTATTTGAATGTTTTGCAACATTTGGAAGATGACACCTGTGTCAGTGTAGATTTCGAATTGGGCCTCTATAAGCCCTAGGGCCTAGCTCTAGGCAAATAGTTTAAGTTAAGTTAAGTTTCTTCCGTTGTGCACTACGAGTAATTTCGTATAGTCATGATTAAAGCCCATCCCTCAAACAATTTAGTAGAGATGAAAAATCGTTATTCACCTTCAATAGAATTCGTCCTGAGTCAATCTACTGAGTTAATGCTCTAAGGTCCGAAGGTCTCTTTTGTCGGCATCGTGCAGAGCTAAGCTTTTGACCTCTGGCCAATCGTCGACTTTCAGCTCGTATGTCGCCAAAACTAAATCATCGCTTTTTTAAGTTCATTTTTACTGTTGGTACGATTAAAAGTGACGACTTGCTTCTTTGCGGGATCGCGGGCCGCCTACTCACCTTTTAATGTCGTAACACTAGCGCTAACGTTTTTAGTGAATTCCTTGATTTTCGTCATTGCGATTAATCCGAGCTCAATAAAAAGTTTTGTTCACCTGTGGTATAGGGGTAGTGTGATTAGCTAGTGTAGTGTTCCTAACTGGAAGTAGGATCGCAACTCTAGCATTAAAATTACGCTTTTTATTCGAGTTTACTAAACATATATGGGCATTTCCACGGGTCGCGAACGTACATTCGCACGTTAAATTAAAAAAAATTGAAAACGAAAGTTTCCTGAAACTTTTTATGCTTTTCGATAGCATTTGTTTAGCTCTTTGATTAGTGTAAATTTTGGATCTTATCGAGATTTAATTTTCATAATATTGGCAAAAAACATGCGGTCGCATGTAATAAGTAATAAGTAATAAGTAATAAGTAATAAATAATAAGTAATAAGTACAATAATAAGTAATAAGTAATAAGTAATAAGTAATAAGTAATAAGTCATAAGTAATAAGTAATAAGTAATAAGTAATAAGTAATAAGTAATAAGTAATAAGTAATAAGTAATAAGTAATAAGTAATAAGTAATAAGTAATAAGTAATAAGTAATAAGTAATAAGTAATAAGTAATAAGTAATAAGTAATAAGTAATAAGTAATAAGTAATAAGTAATAAGTAATAAGTAATAAGTAGTAAGTAGTAAGTAATAAGTAATAAGTAATAAGTAATAAGTAATAAGTAATAAGTAATAATAATAAGGAAGTTGCGAAGTAATTCCACTGAATTGATTTACACCCGAGGTTGGTCTTTAAATCGGCTAAGCTCCAAAAAATAAATTTGTTTTTAAATTGGCAGCTACTTCCGTCCGAAAATGGCATAATTTTTTTAAAATTGCCATGTTGGTCTTTAATTTATTCAACAATTGTATTAATCAAAATGTACATATCTATTTTGCTGTGACTTAAGCTATCGCTTATTACTGCAAACGACATAAGTTTTTCACACATTCAAGCGACGCAATTAAAAATAAATACTTGCTTGTAGATAAAGTGCGTACTTTGAACTTCGTATTGACGCAGTAGCCTATGATTTTCCGCGAAATCCATTTGTATGGTGAGTTCACCAGGCTTGATGTTTTTTCTAGTGGATTCAAAATAATTTTGCTGATTTCGTCATACGGAAAAGTGTGTTTTTAAAAGTGGCAGCTGAACTTCTTATTCATGGAATAAATCTGAAAGCGGAGCAACAGAATACGTCAGCGTTATTCTGTTCTTCAAATTTTCTCTAGTGCACTGCAGTGCCATTTCACGATTTTATCCAATTTTTTCATTTATTGTAATGGAACAAATAGATTTTACTTCTGTTTCACAATTATCGCATGTGTTGGTCATACACATTTCGCTCTTAATATTGCAACAAGTTAATTCCAAAAAACTTTCGAACGTTTTGGGAAGAATCTTGATAACTGTTGCACAAGCATTCATTAGAAAATTAAAGTTGGCATGATAGACACATACACATACATTTTAGTCGAAAGTTGGACATGTTTAGGTCGATTTTCGAGAAATGTTGTCCGGCTTTCACGTTCTTCGATTAACTCCTTTTTGTACGTTTCGTAGGCTTCTGCTACGATTACCAACCTAAAACTCTTAGCAACTATTTCTCCATCAACAATGATAGTGCCCTTCTTGGCTGGCTTGGTAATAAAATGTCCTTTTTTCCTAATCCAAGTTAACCTTTTTAGCATTGTTGTTATTCACATTTTTTGGCTTTTCATACTTATTATATTAAACAATGGTTTAATAATCTCAATTTTTATACCCGCTACCCATAGGGTAGAAGGGTATTATAACTTTGTGCCGGCAGGAAATGTATGTAACAGGTAGAAGGAGGCATCTCCGACCCTATAAAGTATATATATTCTTGATCAGCGTCAACAGCCGAGACGATATAGCCATGTCCGTCTGTCCGTCTGTGTGTCTGTCCGTCCGTCCGTATGAACACCTAGATCTCAGAGACTATAAGAGATAGAGCTATAATTTTTTTTCGACAACATTTGTTATGTTTGCACGCAGATCAAGTTTGTTTCAAATTTTTGCCACGCCCACGTCCGCCCCCGCAAAACAAAAAAATCGAATAACAAGCGTAATTTTAAAGCTAGAGTTCCGAATTTTGGTATATATAATAACTACTATAGTAGTTATGATTTCTGAAAATTTGGTTGCGATCAGAGAAATATTTTTTTATGGGCAAAAACGCCTACTTACTAGGGGTCTTAGTTGCTTTGGCTGACAATCTGGTATATTGTGCCGTCTATGGTATATTTTGAATGCGGTACTATGTCGATATACCAAATATACCATTTGGTATATTTTTAGTATTTTTGCAGTACATTCGGTATATTTTGAGAAAATACCGCAAATTATATTTATTTTATTCAAAATGGGTAGCGGGTATCTCACAGTCGAGTACACTCGACTGTAGCTTTCTTACTTGTTTTTATTGAATCGGTTGGCAATGCTCGTTCAGCTTTTCTTATAGCCTTTCCCATAGTTTGTTAACAATGATACTCTTTCAGCTCTTCCTTGTTTTCAGCTTCTCTTTTCTTCTTTTCTCTATAATCTTTTAGCCCTTTACGTTCCTTTTCTTGCTGTTTTCTTCGGTCTAAGAACAATTTTTGTTGTTTGTCAATGTTAAGCGGCGTTTTCTCATTCTCTCAACTGCTTTTTCATGCTTTCATGCAACTTCTGTGGATAGTTTTTAACTTTATTAATATATCGGGTACGCTTTTCACTTGTTTTATCCAACTAAGAATTTGTAAATGCTTACGCTCGTTACTTTAAAAATAAATATAAAAAGATTGGTTAACGTAACCCCAACGATTTTTAT
Organism: Drosophila nasuta; assembly: GCF_023558535.2. Classification (NCBI taxonomy): domain Eukaryota; kingdom Metazoa; phylum Arthropoda; class Insecta; order Diptera; family Drosophilidae; genus Drosophila; species Drosophila nasuta. Next base: position 264,603 of record NC_083456.1, on the reverse strand, counting down.
ACCCGCTACCCATAGGGTAGAAGGGTATTATAACTTTGTGCCGGCAGGAAATGTATGTAACAGGTAGAAGGAGGCATCTCCGACCCTATAAAGTATATGTCGGCGGCAAGGGTATGTCGGTCGGCGACAAGGGTATGTTATCCACCTTGATGCTTTTATTGATTTACGCAGCTGCACAGCGAGTTCCGTTTGGTTCGAATACCCAAGCTCAACTGACTATTGCATACGCACTCACGTCATAAACTCACTCAAGTCGAGCGTATACAGCCATCTCTGTCTTACTCAAGACTCTTGGTATCTTACCATCGAACCTCACTCAGCAGCAGAGCGTCTCTGCCTCTGCTGCCGTGCTTTCGCTCAATATCAACGAGTCAAGCAGAAGCAGGAAATTCCCCGAATTCCCAAATTACCAGAATGCTACATTTACTGGGAATCACACTGCGACATATATATATTCTTGATCAGCGTCAACAGCCGAGACGATATAGCCATGTCCGTCTGTGTGTCTGTGCGTATGAAACACTGGATCTCAGAGACTATAAGAGATTGAGCTATTATTTTTTTCGACAGCATTTGTTGTTTGCACGCAGATCAAGTTTGTTTCAAATTTTTGCCACGCCCACTTCCGCCCCCGCAAATCAAAAAAATAGAATAACAAGCGTAATTAAAAAGCTAGAGTTTAGTATATACAATAATAACTATAGTAGTTATAGTTCCTGAAAATTTGGTTGCGATCACATAAAAAATTTTCGATGTTAATAGAGAAATACTTTTGTATGGGCAATAACGCCTACTTACTAAGGGTCTCAGTTGCTTTGGCCGTCAATACCAAATATATTGGTACATTTTTAGTATTTTTGTAGTATGTTCGGTATATTTTGAGAATAATATTGCTTTTATTCAAAATGGGTAGAGGGAATCTCACAGTCGAGCACACTTGACTGTAGCTTTCTTGCTTGTTTTTTGATTGCCTAATACCGTATATGCGGAAAATGGATCCGATGAAAAAATTATTATGCAGAATGGAAATACAGAAAACCATTTTTAATTTTTCCTTCGACAATAGTTCTGACTCTGATATTACTAAATCGTAATATAATTTAATACTAATAGAATGTAACATAACTATAATACATACTATACATAATAAATATAACTGAAATATATGAGAAACTAACCTCAATGCAATTATTAATTTTTGGCAAGGCGGTATGGGTTGTACCCACGGTTGCCACTTCAAAAAAATTTTGTGTACCAAAATTTTGAAAAAATGAACCAATTTTAGCAAAAATTTACCACCAATTTTTTTTGGTATTTTTTATAACTATATTTTGTTAACGTTTTTTTTTAAATTATCTTTTATTATTTCATATTTCATTTTTTCAGTATAGTATTTACTACATATATAAAAGAAAACAAAAACAGAACTTTTATTTAATCAATTATACTTTTCAAACAGAAAGAAAGAAAAACCAGAACTTTCACTTGAATAATAATATACCAAATTTTAAACTATCTTAGTTAATTTTTAAAAATGAACAGTCTTTTGTAGACCAAACATAGTGAAGATCTTTACAATCAATCAATTCCTTGCAATACATTATGTTATTTAGTGTCTTAAATTCTAATTTATTTGGTAATACAGGATCACCATTGTATAAATTTTCAAAGGTTTTCATTAGTGGTACTATGGAAAGTTCTTTCCCTTAGTAATTTGGCTGAATCATAAATTGTGATTCACAATATATAACTGTTTACGTAGTGAAGGACCTTACATTGGCGCATACATATTTTCTCAATTGACACAAAACATCGCAAATCGACTGTATGCGATATTTTCCAGTGCTAGTCATGGTTCAATTTCGAACTGATACAAAATTTATGTCTGGTGGAAGAGAGCCATTTGTTAAAAAAAACTTAAAATTTTATGAAAAATTTAAATACTAGACTAGGCATATTGTAAATGTACCAATATGAAAAAAGTGATCCAAAGTGATCCAACTCAAAAAAATTTACCAGTTTGTTCAAAAGATTCTTGACCAACCGTAAGCTGGTCACACTAAAAGTGTTTCGCTCGCTGCTTTTTATGTTCTCTTTCCTTTTGATTTTTGACATAGAACGGACAAGTTGTATCTTAAAACAAGTGAAGAAATATAACCAAACATAAAACATATAACAAACACTCGTGTTATTATTTAATTGAATTGAATCTGGGAAGCCTTTTTACAACAAAGCCTTTTCAACAAACAAGACATCGTCATTCTGGTTAACTATTCTCTGGACATCAATTAATTACTGCTGCATACCGAGCTTCTATCAATTTAACACAAGACAACACATCTACATATGTTATTTCATTGATTCTAACAGGCGACTCAATTCTTGAGTTCCCTATGGGGATCTTGCTCTGCAAATTCTTGTGCTTTTCATCTTGTACTAATTTTGTTCTAGTCTAGTCACAATTTTTATTTTCTTCACAACAATAGGCACTGTTTTAAATTATTCATGAATTAATTTTCTTTCTTCAATTTTTGTATTATTTTGTAATTAATTGCTGTCTCCCAGATAACTACGTATGTATATATATTAGACTATGGTAAATGTGGAATATTAGATATACATATATGTGTATATTTTCAATATTAATTAAATAAGTGAAAGTATATTCTATATTTGATAAATAATGCATGCGCATGCCTGCCTAATTCAATGCAAGAATCGCAAAACCATTGGTTATAATTGTAATAGGTTGAAAAGATACCAGATATTGTCAGCCAAAGCTACTAAGACCCGTATAAACAAATGTCTTAAATAACTTCAACATTTTTTATCCGATCGACCTTACTTGTTTTTCGATTTTTATTGACTTGCGGAGGCGGAAGTGGGGGTGACAAAAATGAGAAACGAACCTGATCTGCGTACAAACATAACAAATGCTGTTGAAAAAATTATATCTATATCTTTTAAAGTTTCTGAGATGGGCGGACAGACGAACATGGATATATCTCGGCTGTGTTGACGCTGATCAAGAATATATATACTTTTTGGGTCGGAGATGCCTCCTTCTGTTTGTAACGTACATTTCCTGTCGGCACAAAGTTATACACCCTATCTGTAGCGGATGTAAATAAACTTTTAAATTTCAAAAGTTGTCTACCTAAAATTTTTTGTTTTTCCACCCTTTTGACTTTTGATAATCAACCCAAATAGTCCAGTAGACCTCTAAACGACAGGTCAGGCCATGCTGCACATACAATCTCAGCTCAGGGCTCAATTTAAAATGAGTTAACACGTGCAAGATTTAGGTAACCGAAAAGAAATCAAAGTCAAACTTCAGTCACCGATGCATTCTACATTAGCAATTCGGCATAGGTATCCATTGGGTACAAACTGCTCGGTGGCCTTGCACAATGATGGAGTCGGGACGAAAGCAGAACCATCCGACTTAGGGCTAATTTATTACAAATATAAAAACAATATAACATACAAAGAATTAAACATATATAATATAATATAATAAAAATACCAACAAAAGTAATTGAAAGTAATGATTTGTATGTGTAAACGTTTACTGCTGTAAAAAGACTATAAAAATGCAACAAAAAGAGCTGATTCCAGAGATAGAGTGATAAATAGAGGGAGAGACAAGAGGCGCGCAGATACTGTACTCACACATTATAAAAACCGCTTCTTAGTGTGCCCCTCCTAAATGAAATGTATGGGATAGATTTACGTTAGAGTTTAATTAACGAATGAATGGCTTTTGGCGCAAAATTTGATAGGTGTGTATGTATATATTTACATATATAGTTTATTAATAATATTGATATTTGCTTATGAGTTAATATTAATTACGCATATACTTAAAAGAATTTTGTTTTAATTTTTCAGATTAATCAGCTAAGTGATGTTCTCCTAACCAAACTGGAAAATCCGTCATTGTATACAAATAAAAAAAAATATACAAATTTAAATCAAGAACTTTGCAAGTTTGCTGCAATTATACGGATGCCTTTTAATACAAAAAGTCTTTGGATTGCACTACACAGGTTTGTTTTTATTTTTTTATTTTTTTGAAACAAGTGGTTTGTATTTTAATGCACAAATTTCGCTCTGCAGATTTTTTTTAAATTTAAATTTGTTTACATTTAAATATTAAAATGAAGCCGTAATTCTTGTTTGCAAACACTATTTAAAATTTTAATTAAAAAAAATTTAAATTTTAAAAAATAAATACAATTTTGTAAAATCAGATAATAATACAATTGGGCAATTATCTGATATCGATGAGACATTTGAACGCACTCAAACTGAAAGAAGTAAGAAAGCTACAGTCGAATGTTCTCGATTGTGAGATACCCGCTTCCCATTTTGAGTAAAATAAAAATATTGCGGTAATATTCTCAAAATTTACAAAAACAATATACCACAAAATATTAAAAATTGAAAAACATTCCCGACATCGAATTTTAAAATGAACAGGAGAAGTCCTGGGGTACTTAATGCACCGCTTGACTGCTCTATGGTCGCATTATGCTGTTGCGAATGATATGTGTGTTTTGCTTCAAGAGTTAAAGCATCTATCTATTATATGGTTAGTGCTAAAAATTCGTCCGCACACAACCTTTAACGTCGAAAAACGATCACGCACTGACGAAAACTTTTACCGACGAGACTACCTTGTATAATTGTGTCACGACTTTGTTTAATTGTATTATGGACGAGACTACCTTGTATAATTCTATCATGGGCCATGATTCATTGCCCTGCGTTCGCAGTTCGAATGAGCCGAAGAGGCTCTGGGGCTCTAATCGCAGTGCTCGGCTTTTCTGGAGTTGCAATCATAATGTTCAATATAATATTGAAGTTATCGATTTATGGTTACTGCAAAAATTTAACAAATTGCAACTACACGAGTACATATGATTTCGTTTACTCCTAGTACTCTTAGTATTGCGACATGAACTTCTGTAATAAATTGCAGACTTAGTAAAGTTTCGTCTTTTTAATAAAAATATTACGTTTTCCGAGAAATGTTCTACAATATCTCACAATCGGACAGACTCCAAACTCACTAATTTTTTATTGAATTATAGTTTAAATTATATATTTGTAATTATGTTAAATTAACACTAAATAAAAAATACATTGTTTATCTTGTAATACTTAGTAATAATTAGTAGGACTCAAAATACGTTGGTCCAGGTATAGTTCAATGACTTAGAACGGCGAAAATTGTTCGTGGGTTGAAGTTTGGTGATTTCCCAAATCAGGTATAAGGTATAGGGTATTTATATATATATATAAGGGAAACAGGACCTGTCTTCGAAAGTGTATTCTTACATTTTCGATTATATCCGACTCTCTACACGTCTGAAAACCTATTTTCAGAGAATATGAAAGTTTGATATGCAATGGGGTCGTAGTTTTTTCTTTTGCCTGATTCATACATTTTCAATTGGCAACAAGTTATACATTTTTTTAGCCTATGGGTAATTTATAAAATTGTATACTATAAATATTCTTATTCTGCATATCTGTATGTATGTAGAAGAATCATTTAAATCAATGTTTTCCATTTTGAATTTTAAGCTTTGGTAAAAGCGTAGCGAGTCGCCAATGTCTCCTTTTTCGTCTTCTTCTTTACTGACGCTTTGAGAACAATCGCGACACGCTCAGCCCGTATAGCCGTCCCGCTCGGACCTCGTCTTTACCAATCCACCATCCTTTTTCCTCACATTTTATTTAGCGTTTCTTAACACTAACAATGTTCTTAACATTTACTTTACTAATCTAATTATGCTAATTTAACAGTCATAGGAATTCAAACTTTACATTTTAACTGTCTGTTCCACGACACGGCCTTCCTGACTCTCACACGACCTCGTGTGCATTATCAAATTTAAGCATTAAGTTTGGCACCATGTCTTATATTTCTTATTAAACTTCAATTTTACTTACTGTACTTATTTTACACTTCAAGTGACAGCTTCAGTAGAAACTCGCCCATTTGGCTACCGAGTTTATCATTACATGGTTCTCGGGCTCTTGCCGCCACTCTGCGAAGCTGTGCACCTGCAGTGCCTTGACCTTTCACTTGATCAACTATCCGCCACAAACAATTTCATTAACTTGAACATTGCTGCTTGGACCAGCCCCCATGTAAGATGTTCCCTGCACCCTCGGTGGCAGAGATGGTCAGATGATCTACGTCTTTTTCACCTGTCTGATGGCTTACGTCTCTTTCAACGTTGTCATCATCTTCAATCATTTCAGACTTAATACACTCATCCGGCATTTTCTGCAAGCTTTCGTGCGCATACTTGTATGTTCTTTTATTTATCAATGACTTCAGCAGATATCTGTCACCTTCCAACAACTCAATCACCACAAATGGCCCTTTGAACTTTGGGTCGAGTTTAGTCTGATTCACATTTTAATAAGACATGATCGCCAACCTTGTGCTTCACAATTTTCGCCTTATTGAAATCAACTCTCCTTTTCTCGTACACTGCAGTTTTATCGATATTTTCTATGGCTCGTGCTCGCGCATCATTAAAATCAACTTCGCTCTCTTCATTTAAAGGTACCTAGTTGTATCGCCTCTTTGCCTATTAACAGTTCTAGTGGGCTGAATTTAGTTACACGATTACTTGTGCAGTTCATGGCAAGCTGCACATCTTTCAATGCATCCTGCCATGAACGCTCCCCTGTTTCTACAGCCGTCAGCATTCCTTTCAACGTGCTCATGACACGCTCCACCTGTCCATTAGCTCGACTAGCGCATGTGGCTATTAAATGCAACTCGATTTTATTTGACATACAGAATTCACGAAATTTACTACTTGCAAAACTTCTGCTTTGGTCTGCAAATATGCGATTGGGTACTTCAAAAAGTGATATGCTTGATTTCACTGCTTTGATACAATTTTCTGTATCCAAATTAAGGGTATGATACAAATAAACAAACTTAGTAAATCGATCAATCTGTACTATCACATAATCTTTCATATCGTTTTTTGCCGCTTAATTTACCGCTAATGTCTATATGTATAGCATGCCACGGAATTTTTACTTTGGGAATAGGATGCATTTCCAATTGCACCTTGTCTGACGTTGGCTTGGAAATCTTACATGTTATGCAATTTTCAACAAACTTTTGGGTGTATTTCGACATATTTTCAAACCAATATTGCTCATAAACTTTGTCAAGGGTCTTCTGCCAACCAAGATGCATTATGGTCTCGTGGACATTGTTAATGACGGACCATCGAAAGGCGCGAGGAATAACAGGCAAACAGCGAGTTTTGCCATTTCTTTGTATATTGCGGTATAATAGTCCGCTTCTCATCTCATAAGTTTTTTCTAAATCATCTGACATTTCACCTGAATTTAGCTGTGCCACAATACCAACTATATCTTGACCGCGTTGTTGTTCAGTAATTAGCTAATTGTCTGTAATTTCGGCTAAGTCTACTCGCACCTCTGTTTCTTTATTTACGTCCATAGATTTCCTTGGAATTGGATTACTGGACAGGAAATCTGCATGTGCCATCTGGCTTCCCTTGCGGTACTCAACATCGAAATCAAATGATTGTAAATAAGCCCACCAACGGTATACTCTGGACGTTAATTCGATTTTGGTGCGACTTGCCTTTAGTGAGTTACAATCTGTATGGACAACAAATTTCCTACAATGCACTATGGGCAAAAAGTCCCGAATTGCGGCATTTTTACCATTTTTGAAGATAGAAACATGAAACTTTGTACATATACCTTAAAAATAAAGATCGAATTTCGGATTTTTTATTTTTTCAATTGGACCACGCCTTCCTTCCCGCCCACCTTACCATGAGGTTATAATTTTCGATTTTTTCCAAAAAATTTATTTTAAAATATTTTAATGTAATATATTTAATAAAATTAAACTAAATTTATTAAATTAATATATTTTTAGCAAATTCGCATTTTAAATTTGATTTGGATCCATGCTAAATTAAATCAAAAATTAATTAGAGCCCAATATTATGTTTTGTGACTCCATACTTTGGTACCCAGTTAATAATTTATTCTTCACAAAGCTCTTCCTCTAACTCAAGGGAACTTTGCCTGAAAATTTCGAGTTCATTATCTCCGCCTTCTACTAGTACTTTATGCAAAATTTGAGACATTGGATACCACTTATAAGTATTAACGTATAAGTACATCAAGTACCTACTTTAACTTTTGATGGGCATACCTCAAACTCACATTATGTAGCAATTAAAATTATATAAACACTTTTCAAAACGTCATGCAACAATAGCATTGACTTTTCTGTTTCATAGACTAGTTTAAATGCTAATTTTCACTTTAAACTTGGTTCTGCCTCTGTATACGTCAATCGTTTACGACCAGGCTTTTCGCGTGGAACATCATCTTAAGAAACTCAATTATGAACGAGGATTCAAGCCATTGCGCAGGCTTTTCTGTTGCATTTTCGTAAATTAGTGTTATTCAATCCGAAAAACTGAATAAGCTTATTTTTTATTAAGATTTGCTGAACATCACTTAATTCATTTTCATCGATATTTTGCAAAACAAACTGCTTCACAGCAGTTGGCGGTTGTTGTTGCCCCAAAAATCAAACAACGTTGCAAAACAAGACGTAAATACAACTGCAACATTGAGTTTTGCAGTAAATTGGGCAAAAATGTTAATCACTATTTGATTGTTAACTATTTAGTTAACAAAATTCAGCTTTAATATTGCCTCGACCGGCCTAGACGCATTAGTCATACTCCACAGAAACACAAATACATTTGTTACCAGGGACCTAAAAACATACCAACAACACATAGCATGATTGGACAAAATATCACATGTACTAAAAATTTAGTGCCAATAATTAATATTACATACCTTAACGATTAAATTCCATATTGAAGCTTTTTTGTTTGATTTAATATTTGAATATAAAATTGACAGAAAAAATCACAAATTTTCCCCACCATTTTTTTTTTTAGAGTGTCCAGACCATAGTCTTTAAATATGGGCGAATAACAAATTACCAACGAAGTCTAAATTTTTTTAAAAATATGTTTCAGTATTCTTGAAGTATTCTAATTCAAAAAATAAAGTCAATTTAATAATACCGAACACAAAAAAAAATGTAAAAATGCCGCACTTTGCGACTTTTTGCCCATAGTGCAATGCAGATAGTGGCTGAAATGTTTAACAGCATTGTACACCGCCAGCGTTTCCAACTCATAAGAATGATATTTGGATTTGCTGCAGTAGTACACTTACTGTAATACTCTACCACCCTACACTTGCCATCAATTTTATGCACCATCATCGCACCATCTGCACTAGCATCAGTGTGAAGTTCTATTGGGTAGTTTGGATCAAATATAACCAGTATTGGTTCTCTGGTCAATGCTTCAATGATATTTTGGCGTATCTGTTTGGATCAAATATAACCAGTATTGGTTCTCTGGTCAATACTTGAATGATATTTTGGCGTATCTGTTCGTACTCCTTGTTCCAAATGAAATTACTATTTTTAGATGTTAACTTATATAACGGTTTCATTTTCTCAGAGAAACGTGATACGAACTGCCGAAAGTAAGATGCTAAATCTATAAATTGTCTGAGTTGGGTAACTGAATTTGGCTTAGATAATGCTAATAAGGCTTCTATTTTTCTAGCGTTGGGTTTAATTTCACCATTTTCGATAAAATACCCAAGATATTCAATTTCGGTTTGGAGAAATACACACTTTTTAATATTGAAAGAAAATCCTGCACTTGATAGAGCTTTTAACACGATGTTTAATCTTTCATAGACTTCTTCCTTTGAGCTTCCAACAATCAAAACGTCATCTATGTAAACTACCGCGTATGAATATGCAAGTTCACCTAATGCTTGTATAATTGATCGCTGAAAAATGGCAACGAACTCAAATTGTCCATCTGGTGTCACAAACGCAGTTCTTTCAATTGATTCAGCCTCTATAGGTATTTGATGAAAGCCACTAGCCATATCTAGGCTCGAAAAGAATTTGCCATCACGCAGTCTGTTAATTTGGTCTGAAATTAGTGGCAATGGATATTTGTCTGACACTGTGTTAGCATTTTGCTCCCTGTTGTCTATACAAAGTCTATCACTGCCATCTTTCTTTTTTACTAGAAGCATTGGACTAGCAAAAGGCGAGCTACTTGGGCGAATCACTTTAGCATCTAACATCTGCCTTATTTTTACTCTGACAAGCTTCTTTTCATCGTCACTGAGTCTGTACGGGAGTCTCTGAACTGTCTTATTGTTATCTAATAAACGAATTTTTAATGCGCCAGTTGTGACACATCTTTGCGATATTCTTCTTTTGATTTACCTGCTCATTTAAATCAACGTTCTTATTAATAGACTTAGCCATAGTGTTTGCTGCGGATTTGTGAACTACACTAACAGTTTTAGTTTTAAATAAACTTAGCTTGTATTGTAATGCCAAAATAATTTTGTAATATTTCCTGACCAATCATTATGTCATATTTAAGATAGTCATTGTTTACAACATGAAATAATATTTCTAGTTAAAATTCAGAAATTTTAACTGTGGCTAGAATTTGCACGTTACTTTTAACAATATTTTCTCCTATGCCTCTTAAGATTACCATATTAGTAATTCTTTTGCCAGCAATTCTGTTACTTAATTTATCCATAATCAATAAGCAGTTTGCTCCTGAATCGAAGAAAAATTGGAACGGCTCACCATTTTGAAACATCACTCCCTGCGGGTTTGACACAGCACATACATACGTCGACTCTCTTAACGTTACTGTCTTTTGCTGTAGCTGCATAATTGGTACATGTAGATGCAATGTGTCCTACATTGCCACATTTGTAGCAGGTAACGCCTGATCTGTCGCCTCCAGTCACCGGTTTGCCATATGGTTGTTTTGCTTTAGTTTCGGTTTTCTCTTCTGCGATCCTATTACGACATTCTCGCATCTTCTGCCCAGGCTTGCCACAATGATGACATTTAACTGGAGTTTCCCTTTTCTGCTTCTTTGACTCTGATCCAAGATCCACACCTGAATATTCGATTCGCTTTCCGAATGTATAAGCCTGTAATTGCTGCTGCAATTCGCTGCGCGTTTTAATGGTCTTTGTGTACAGGAGACTCTGTAGTCTTGTGTCAATTTGCGATGCGTGTGCCATCACGAGCTACACTGCGACTTCTTCAGCTGTCATCGAGCTCAATTTCGTCATCAAAGACGTCACAAGACGACTACAGTAGACAGATAAGCACTCGTTTGCATTCGGGCGTCAGTTTAACATGTTAAATAAAATGGCGGCTGGCGTCTCTACGCTTTCATATCTCTGCATGAATAGTTCTTCAAATTGTGACCAAGTCATTCCCGCAAAGCAAATTTGCGACAGCCATTGCGACGCACTTCCAATAAGATATTTACTTAGAGTCATCACCGATGCATTGCAATACACCGCCCTTTAATGGATGCTCAGTCAGGATCATATTCCCAGTTTTGCACCACGCTGCCGCGTCAGCACCAGAAGCTTCGGGGTTAAACGTAGGCAGCGTCACAGAAGTTTCGTGCACTGTTGTTGTTGTAGTGTTAACCAGTGTCTGCATGGCCTTCAGCAATTCCAAAAAATTGTTATTTTGTGCTTCCAACACCCGTAGCACGTTTTCAGGATGCTGTGGCTGTGGCGATCCCACTTCTGATGTAGAAGAATCAATTAAATCAATGTTTTCCATTTTGATTTTTAAGCTTTGGTAAAAGCGTAGCGAGTCGCCAATGTCTCCTTTTTCGTCTTCTTCTTTATTGACGCTTTAAGAACAATCGCGCCACGCTCAGCCCGTATAGCCGTCCCGCTCGGACCTTCACCAATCAACCATTATTTATTTATTTTATTAGGTGGCACTACAACCCATTTCGGGTTTTGGCCGACCTCAGCGTCTCCCTCCAGGCGCCTCTGCTCTTTGCGCGCCTCCTCCAATTGGAAATTCCCAGCAGATTAAGGTCCTGCTCTACTTGGTCCTTCCAACGAAGATTTGGTCGTCCCCTTCGTCGTCGCCCGTAGTCGACTCTCGCTTCGAATACCTTCTGAGCTGGAGATTCTTCATCCATACGCACAACGTGTCCGAGCCAGCGCAGACGTTGTATCGTGATGCGCCGGACCACGTCCACGTCGTCGTACAACTCGTACAGCTCGTGGTTCATCCGAATGCGAAAGTCGTCCCCAATCCGAACGGGACCGAAGATCTTGCGAAGAATTTTCCTCTCGAACACTCCAAGCGCTGCTGCATCTGTCATTGACACTACCCATGCTTCTGCGCCATATAAGAGCACGGGTAGGATGAGTGTCTTGTAGAGTGCTAATTTTGTTCGGCGAGAGGGTCTCTATTGCACATTTGCCTACTCAGACCAAAGTAGCACCTATTGGCAAGTGTGATTCTTCGCTTGATCTCCAGGCTGACGTCATTTTTGGTGTTGATGGCAGTGCCAAGGTATGTGAACTCCTTGACCACTTCGAACATATAGTTGTCTGCTACCACCTGGGAGTCTAGTCGCCGCGCCTCCCTGCTTGTCGACAGCATATACTTCGTCTTGCCCTCGTTTACCGCCAAACCCACTTTTGCTGACTCTTTTTCGATAGCGGAAAATGCAGCAGTGACATCACGCTTGCTGCGGCCAATGATGTCAATATCATCCGCGTAAGCAAGGAGCTGGACACTTTTATAAAATATAGTGCCAGCACGATGCACACCGGCTTTCCGCAAGACCCCTTCCATCACAAAGTTGAAGAGGTTGCACGACAGGGGGTCGCCTTGTCTGAAACCTCGAACGGTATTGAAAGGTTCGGAGAGGTTCGTTCCTACCTTGACAGAGCTGATGGTGCTGCTCAATGTCATCCTGCAAAGACGTATCAGCTTTGCAGGAATACCGAACTCAGACATGGTGGCATATAGGCGTTCTCGTGTCGGACTATCGAATGCAGCTTTGTAATCGACAAAGAGATGGTGTGTGTCAATTCCATTTTCGTGGGTTTTCTCAAGGATTTGGCGCAATGTGAAGATCTGGTCTATGGTGGATTTGCCAGGTCTGAAGCCGCACTGATAAGGTCCGATCAGTGTGCTGGTATACGGCTTCAGTCGTTCACATATTACGCTCGATAGGACCTTATATGAGATGGCAATCAGGCTAATTCCCCGGTAGTTGGTGCATATCGTCGGGTCGCCTTTCTTCAGCACAGGACAAAGGACGCTGAGATTCCAATCGTTGGGCATGCTTTCTTCTAGCCATATTCTGCAGAAGAGCTGATGCATGCACCTTATCAGCTCTTCGCCGCCGGCCTTAAACAACTCTGCAGGCAGTCCATCAGCACCGGCTGCTTTGTTGTTTTGAGTCGCATAATAGCAACTCGGACCTCGTCATGGCTAGGTAGTGGTATATCCACATTGTCGTCGATTGGTGGTATCGGGTTGCTTCCTCCAATGGCGGGATTGGTGCCGTCATCGCCTGCTAGCAGCTTGGAGAAATGCGCCCTCCATAACCTCAGCGTGCACTGCGTATCTGTAACCAGATTCCCGTTTTCATCCCGACAGTTAGATGCTCCGGTCTTGAAACCATGTGTCAGACGGTTGACTTGTTGGTAAAATTTTCGAGCATCATTTCTGTCCTGCAACACCTCGAGTTCCTCGCACTCTCGCTTTTCTTTCTCCCGTTTTTTCCGTCTAAAAAGCCGCCTCTCTTCCTTCCTTTTCTCCCTGTAACGTTCACACGTAGCTCGCGTTGCGCCAGACTGCAGCGTTCTTCTGTAGGCGGCGTTTTTTGCCGCAGCTGCGACGCGACACTCCTCGTCATACCATTGGTTCCGTGTGGGTGGGCGCTTGAACCCAATGGCTGTTTCAGCGGCAGCTCGCATGGAGTGGGATATGTGCGCCCAGAGTCCGCCGGCGTCAACAGGAAGAGGGGTTGGTTGGTGGAGCAGTTCCGAGAGGTGAGTGGAGTAGGCTGTTGCTGTCCGTTGTGATCGCAGCCTAGTGACGTCAAGCTTTCGTTGCGTGATGGGGCGTACGTTTTTCGCTCGGCATAGCCGCATGCGTATCTTGGCTGCGACAAGATAGTGGTCCGAGTCTATGTTGACTCCACGGAACGTACGCACGTCCATCACGCTTGAGGCATGCCTTCCGTCTATCACAACATGATCAATCTGGTTGCGCGTTTTCTGATCAGGGGACAGCCATGTGGCCTTGTGGATGTCGAGGTGCCGAAATCTGGTGCTACTCACTACCATGTTTCGCGCCGCGGCGAAGTCAATCAGCCTGAAACCGTTGTTCGAGGTGGTCTCGTGGAGGCTGAATTGACCGACGGTGCGGTCAAAGATGCGTTCGCGCCCAACCTTTGCGTTGAAGTCCCCGAGGATGATCTTCACGTCGTGGTTTGGGCAGCGGTCGTATGTGTCCTCGAGTCTCGCGTAGAATGCATCCTTAGCAGCATCGTCCTTCTCCTCCGTCGGGGCGTGCGCGCAAATTATGCTAAGATTAAAAAAATCTAGCTTTGACGCGGATTGTAGCCAGCCGTTCACTCACTGGGGTGAAATTGGAGACGTGGTGGCGAAGTCTCCAGCTTACTACAAATCCGCATCCAAATTCGCGCCTCTCCGCATGGCAGCTGTAGTAAATATCACAGTTTGCTCGCTTGGAACAACCTTGTCCTGTCCATCTCATTTCCTGGATGGCGGTAATGTCAGCCTTTAATTTCTCGAGGGCATCCGCCAGTTGGATAGAGGCACCTTCCCAATTAAGGGTTCGGACATTCCAGGTGCATATCCTTAAATCGTAGTCCTTTTTCATTTTGCGGTGGTCGTCAACATAAGGGGGGATCCTTTCCGAGGCTTTCGCTTTGGTTTTCCTTGGGCTTCTTCTTTTTTCCGAGGCGGGTTCCAAACCCTGCGCTCAACCATTTACCGTCCGGATGACTCGCTGCACACATTAGCTCGCTATCTAGCGGATGCTAAGATAGCTACCCAGGAGGTGCCACGAGGAGGCTGTGTGTCAACTTGCAATCATTCGTAGACAGAGATCGCACTGGCGGCCACCAAGTTGACCGCAATCAGAAACTTTACTCTGTACGAATGAAAGCCATCCCATCCAATCAACCATCCTTTTCCTTTTTCCTCATATTTTTATTTAGCGTTTCTTAACACTAACAATGTTCTTAACATTTACATTACTAATCTAATTATGCTAATTTAACAGTCATAGGAATTCAAACTTTACATTTTAACTGTCTGTTCCACGACATGTACATTGAGCAAAATCGCAGGTGCAAAATTATTACAAGCGATTACATAATCGATAAATTAATCTTAAATCTTTTCAGTGCAGAAAATATATAACATTGCTTAATCGTTGACTACAAAATATACCAGATTGTCAACCAATGGTCCCAATGCCCAATATTTTTGCATAAACTAGAAAAATGAACCTACAGACTTGAAACTTGGGACACTACATAGTTATATATATGCATATATGTATGTATATGCATTGCAATGCAATTAACCCACTACCACCACCGGATTTTGCAATATTGTGTTTCTATTTTAGACCTAACCCCGGGTACTCCACCAACTGAGCGTTTCCTGACGTTCACTGACAGATAATGCTCAAAGGAAAATTTCTGTGTAAATGGAAATAAATACATATAATCAACACAAGAATATATATATACTTTGCGACTCTGATTAGCCTAGATCATTGATTAATCTGTACCAATGTAAATACAATTCATACAGAAGAAAATATACAAGATTGTTAACCAAAGCAATTAAAGTCCGACAGCTGCATCCATTCCGTATAAAATTATTTTTTAAATATCTTTTCAATTTTGAGGAATCATAAAAAAAAGTCGAGATCGACATGAACAAAGTTTTGTCAAGTTTGCCCCCTTTTTGACAAGTTAAGTTAGTTGATTGCAAATGAAAAGCCTTGCTCAATGAAGTCTTACATGTTTAAACAGTGGACTGAAAAATTAAAAAAGAAAACAAATATTCGTATACAATATCTGATATTTTTTATGTGTCTTTTTTTCTTTAGTTTGGGAACCAGTTGGATTGCGTATCGAATATCTAATAACCACCTTTCATTGATAAAGCTCCTCGCTCATCTCTTTGATATCTGTGGCTGATTTAAGTGTAAAAATCATAATCATAATCATAATTGAATGAATCGAGCGCCTTTTTATGGTGGAGCAGATGTCCATAATTATTATTTATAAATAAATAAACATATGTAGATGTAGTTAAGTTTGTTAAGCGTAATTTAGCGGTTGTGGCTAACTCTAAGTATTTCATCTATCCATGTCGATCGTAATATAAATGAATTTTAATAACAATTTAAAAATAAATAAATAAACATGCATATGAAATGAATCCACGCCAGAAAAGTGTCGTTGTATTTATGAGTAAGTAAGAAAGTTATAGTCGAGTGTGTTCTTTAAAAACTTATACAACTTTTATCTGATCGCAACCAAATTTGAAAATAATAAATTCTAGTTTCTTTCGAGTGTGCTCGACTATAAGATAATTTTTAATTTTAAAAGTGGTCAATCTAAAATTTTTGTTTTGACACCTTTCCGACTTTTGATGACCAACCGAATGGCATTGAACATGCCGTAACCGTGACTGCCGTACAGTCCAGTAGACCACTTGATGGCATGACGAACATAATTCCCTAACGTGGTCAAGTACTATCATGTGTACTACGTAAACACAACTGGGAAATTCATATCAGTGGGACCCAAAATAAGCACGATAGGTGCATGCTGCTACTCATTTACGGCATCTTCAAAATACATCGAAGGAAGGAATATAAGCATTTCAATGTTTCAATTGCCATCAGCGGATAGATGAGGGCAAGGACGGTTCCCTCGAGTCGCCTCAGTAAGGAAGGAGTTAACACAAGCATAAGATTTAGGTAACCGAAAAGATGTCAAAATACATAGCAGTGGCGTAAACTATTACCATAAACTTCAATTCAGCAATTCTGTATAGGTATCAAATGCGCAATGATGGAGTTGGGACAAAAGCAGAACCGTCTGACTTAAACTTATATAATCAATAAAAAAACCAACAAAAGTAATTAAAGTATGATTCGTATGTATGTGTAAATGTTTGCTGTTGTAAGAAGGCAAGAAAAATCTTAAAATAAAAGCAATGTGTAGATTTCATTATCGATATTCATTTTTAAAGGAGGACAAATTTGTATTTGCAACAAAAAGAGCAAAATCTAGACAATGAGGAGAGAGAGGGACATACAAAAGGCGCGCAACCAAATTTCATAATAATAAATACTTTAGTTTTTACCAACAAGTAAGAAATCTACTGTCGGGTGTGCTTGACTGTGAAATACCCGCTACCCATTTTAAATAAAAGCAAAACATACAAAATTAATATACCGCAAAAATACTGAAAAATGAAACTATACATGTTATAATTATATACTTTGATTTAATTATTTTATATTCCCAATAATTACACAAGAGTAGTTATGTTTTAAGACTTCATTCAATTATACCGCAACACCAGCAACACAACTTAGATCAACGACAATGTAAAATAAAAGGGAAAAAGATCGATCAGACCAAAGACTACATTATCATTAAAGCCTTAAAAGTATATATATACTTAATGGTATTTCTGTATAGGAATAGGGGTATTCCAACACGCCCCCTCAGAAATAACATCTATAAAATTATAAACTTAACATAAAATTCATTAGTAATTGTTCTGGGAATAGTTATGTGATCCAGCATTTGCTGCAAGGATACGGGGAAAACCCAGAAAAACCCGATCAGATTACTCTTACAAATACATATGTTTACAAAGAATAACATTTCAAACTTCAGTAACTTAATGCTTATATAAAAAACGAACAAAAGTATTTCAATGAAATTAATTAAATTCAAATACTAACAAAAAACTTCAGCATCAGTAAACAGTGGATCAGTCATATTTAAGTAGTCCCAGTTTGTTCCGCATTTCCATGAATCTGGGCGCTGGCAGTGCATATTGCAATGGCTTGGTAAAGACATCTGCGATTTGATTTTCTATCGAAATATACTCAAGATTCAAACAATTGAAACAAATAGCCGTTGTGCTTTTCCGATCAATATCATTTTCACCCCAATGAGAATCACCATATCGTTTTTCTTAAAAATCAATTTAAAATCAATGGTACATTTCAAATATCTCAGGACCCTTTTTAAACATTGCCATATTTCTAAATTATTTTTACTACTATCTGTTCTTAAGATATTTACTGCAGTAGTCATGTCAGGTTGTGTACATAGCATTATGTAATACATTTCGAAACTCAAACGATAAATCCCACAAGTCCAATATGCCAAACCAAGTTGCCCAAAACATCTGCACATGCCGGTGCAAGCAATTCCAGGAACATCAAGCATTGCACCCAATTCACCAACCAGAAGCAGCGCTGTCAACGGCGCTGCTAAAACTCACAGCTTTATATAGGGCTAACTTTAGAATTAATTTCCAGTCTCTAATTTGATCCAATAAAGCACGGTTCTGCCTTAAATCAAATATTTATACCCGCTACCCATAGGGTAGAAGGGTATTATAACTTTGTGCTGGCAGGAAATGTATGTAACAGGTAGAAGGAGGCATCTCCGACCCTATAAAGTATATATATTCTTGATCAGCATCAACAGTCGAGACGATCTAGTCATGCCCGTCTGTCCGTCTGAACACCTATGTAGATCTCAGAGACTATAAGAGATAAAGCTATAATTTTTTTTCGACAGCAATAATATCACTACAGTTTTCATCTGACTTAAGCGCATCGTAATTAGTTTACTCGGTAGAGGAGTATTGACTGCATTGCAGTCACTCATATTAAATTTATTCAAAAATTGCTTTATGTAAGCAGATTGACTTAACAAATTTTTATCTTCATATATTTCTACTCTTATAATTATAAAATGTCGTATATCTTTCAAGTCAGTTATTTTAAACTTTTCCATTAAATATCTTCTAAAGTTATTCATTCTTTTTATATCATGGGTATATGACTACATCATCAACATATAATAGAACGTTACCTCTATTAAGAATATATATACAACGATCAACTTGGTTCACAAAACCGCATTCTTTCAAGGCTTTTTCGAAAACTTCAAACCAGCATCTAGCTGCTTGTTTGAGACCATAAATTGCCTTATTCAACTTACACACATTTTTACACACATATCACACGACACACCTTGAGGCAGTTTCATGTATATAAGTTAATTATTCGTTTTGAAATAATAACAAAAAAATATATTTGATTATGATTCCGATTGGAATCGTTCCTTATTGAAATCAAATTAGAGACTAAAAACTAATTCTGAAGCTAGCCGTATATAAAGCTGTAAGTTTCAGCAGCGGCGTTGACAGCGCTTCTTTGGTTGGCGATTGGGGTGCAATGCTCGATGTTCTTGGAATAGCTTGCACCGGCATAGGGCGGATGTGTTGGGCAACTTGGTTTTGGGGTTTTGACGTTTTTGAAGTATTTAGGATATAATAGTTGTATTTTCCCTATTAAATCCTCAGTTGTTTGGATGCAATTTATAACCGAAGGGTTGAGGTATTTTTTTAAGAGTTTCTACTAATTCTTTTTCGTTAAATTCTTGTTGGTATATTTTGTGTCGATGGAATGTGGGGAATAGTATAGAGAATATGTAGTCGGATTTATCTGATTTGTTAAGAAATATTTGGTTCTTGAAAACGTTAATGGGGACTTCCATACTGGGTATTAATTCGTGACTTGAGCTTTCCGCACTATGCTGAGTTGAGGCTATGGAATTGATTTGAACAGTTGGTATTCTCGAGAGTGCATCAGCTACGACGTTCTCCTTTCCTGGTTTGTAGAATATTTCATAGTCATATTCTTCTAAGTAAGATTTCCATCTTTTGATTCTTGCATTTCCGTTCCAACTGCTCAAGGAATGTGCTAGGGGTTGATGGTCGGTGAATATTTTGACTTTCGCTTTCCCATATATGTACATAAGTAATTTTTTGAGAGCTTTTAGTGACCAGATGATGGCTAACATTTCTTTTTTCATTAGCTGCATAGTTTTCTTCTGCTTTCAATAGTGTTCTCGAGAGGAACGAAATTGGTTGTTTGTTCTGCGATAGGACTGCTCCTATTGCGTAATTAGATGCGTCCGTTGTCAAGTGAAATTTTTTATTAAAATCTGGCTAGTGAAGGATTATTTCCTTTGAAATTAGACAACTTCGTAATTTTTGAAAGGCCTTCAATGCTTCAAAGTCAAGACTAATTGGTTTTTTTGATGACATGGCCATCTTCCCCTCTTTAAAGAAACGTAGGGGGTTTTGCTAACTTAGCATAACTTTGTATAAATCTTCGGTAGTAGCCGGAGAATCCAAGAAAAAACCTCAGATCTTTTAGTTTTTTAGGGCAGAGATAGTTTGCTATCGCTGCGACTTTATTTGGATTTGCTTCGATGCCTTTATCGGAAATTACAAAACCAAGTAATTCGACTTTATTCTTCAAAAACTTCATGAACATTTGTCCAATTGACATTTCATGTTGGCATCTTCTAAAGTTCGAAAAATTAACTTCAAGTTTCTGTAGTGGGATTCATCATCTTTACTAAATATGATGATATCGTCTATATAAATGAAACATATCTTACCGATAAAAAATCCTCTACTGAACCCTCCCCGAGGGTGCCGGCCGGGTAGGATCTGTGTTATCTCATTGTCATCGGGTAGCAGATCTCTACTATGCGCCGACGTTTCAGGTGCTGCCCATCCTAGCTGAGGGCTCTGCACCTTATCTTACGGGCATCTGTCTGTAGATAAGGAGCAGAATCCATTGCACGAGGTGTCTGGCGGCTAGACTGAAAACGCTATGGGGGCTCCCAAGAACAAAATTTGCCAAATGTCTCGGATGGAGCATTTGAAAAAATCTACTCGGGCTGGGATGTCAGCCCAAACGTCGGTGGATGGCGTGAGTGCTACCACCGGCGGGCACGGGGGGGAAAGATCCTCTCTGCGTGACGCCAGCGGTCACACCTCTGATGCGGTGGGTGCAGGCCAAGTCAGTTGTAACAATATTGTCACAACCAACAACAAGGATGCGCAGCGGGGCACGGGGGCTGAAAGAGAGGGCCAAAAATAAGGCGGCGATCCGCATTCACGCTAGGCTCAGTGGCGTAGCTAACCTGTCTGTCCAGGACAAGGAGAGGCTTGCCTGGGCTAATGCGTGGATGCTTGAAAACCAACTTAGGCCCCTCCCAAAAGACAATAAGGCGCAGACCGATTCTACCGGTTCTGCCAATTTGAAGGTGGCGTCCACGGCAAGCAAGCGCCAACTGTCCGCTGAGAGTCCCAAGCAAGGGGCTCCAGTGAGCAAGAGGCAGCGAGCACTTGGCTCCACCAACAACAACACAGACAATAACGGACACAGACAGAGAGCATCGGTTGCGGAAACCGCTAGGCGGCATCTCGCCGTTGCGCTCATCGACAGATGAACTGGACGGCTTGTGGAAGGGGGCCAAGCTGGACGTGGTTGATAGGAATAACATTCCATCCATACCGAAGGCTAAGGTCCTGTTCCCTATAGTTGTGCAGGGCGAGTGATCGCTTCAACTGCTTAGGAAGCAGGGACGGGGATCTGTTTTATAAGCGCAACGGCAAGATAGCGTGGGGCTTAGGGAGCGTGTACCTTCGCCTCAAAAAACGTCATCCCAACGACCAGGACACCCACACGCTGAGGTCAAGGGAGGTTAAGGTGGATCTCGGTCTTGAGAGCGTCACCGACGCTACCCTGCACCTCAGCCTGACTGACGAGACGGAGGAGGTCGGGGAGGAACTGTCCTTGCAGACGTGCCTCCCCGCGAGTTTGCAAACCTCTAATGAGTGTGCTGCAACTCAACCTCCATAAGTCCAAAACGGCTTCGGCGGAACTACTCCTCGCTCTGGAGGAAGAGTCCGCCTAAGCGGCTTTGATCCAAGAACCGTGGATAGCGTCGGGCAACACGGGTGCTGGGCTGAAGTCGCCCAATTACGATTTATACGTCCCGACATTGGTAAGTGGATCGAGAACTGCCATCCTTGTAAAAAAAGGCTAAAAGCTCATCTAATGCCTAATTACAGCTATGATGATCTAACCGTGGTGGTGCTGGAGAGCTGTGAAGGATGTTTGCCGCTGGCATCCTGCTACATGGCCCACGACGTACCGACTCCACCTGAAGAGCTGCGGAGACTGGTGGACATGGTCTGCTCCTCCAAAGCCCACCATAGCGTTCGGGGAAGTCCCGACATAAACGAAAGGGGTGAGTAAGTTCTTGATTTTATCCTAAATTATAAGCTGAGACTAGCCAACAGAGGTGAGGAATCTACCTATGTAGGTCCTACCTCTCGTAACGTGCTGGACTTAAACATTGCGACTGAGTGCACTAGAGGAGTGGAGTATCGTGGATAGACCCTCTGAAAAATCACAAGAGTTTTTGCAATTATAAATTCCGCTTTATTCGCGAACAAAGAATGGACCTAATTGTTGTTGGTACAAACGACGAAAACGAAAACGGAGAGAATGATGACATGCTGATAAGTTCTTGTTTTCAACTCTCTTTATAATTCTATGCTAAGTTACATTAAGCCTAAATTAACTAGAGCGGCGAAGCGAGGCGAATTCGCTCAGAGAGCAACAAACGAAAGCTTTATTGCGCTCTCGCTTCGCCCTAATTCTAACAACTGCATTTGGTATTTCATGCTCTTAACTAATATTACTCAAATGCGCCAACACCGGCCCCGATGAACGGCTGTGCCTTCATACGATTGGCAGAGGCGCCAACTTGTGTATTGGCCGTTTATACAGCCCTCCTGCGCTAGTTCGCACGTCTGCGACGCGCACCGCCCCATCCGCTCCTGGGTACGCCGCCTCGACTCGACCCACCATCCACTGTATCGGCGGCTCGTTGTCTTCTGCGACGACGACGAGCTCTCCGATTCGCAGATTTGGCTGCAACCGGTCCCACTTGGCCCGTGCCTGCAGGCCCAGTACATACTCCCGGGACCATCGCTGCCAGAACGCTCGCTTGAGCGACGAGACAGCTCGCCATCGCCTTAAGCAACTCAGACCCTCCTGGTCCGGGGTCCGCGATGCTGCCGGTGCCACCAGTGGACCGCCCACCAGTAGATGCCCTGGGGTTAGTGCCTCGCCGTCGTTGGGGTCGTTGCTTAGGGCTCCTAGCGGGCGGGAGTTGAGCACCGCCTCGACCGCCACGACCACTGTCTGCAGCTCCTCGGCCGTGAGCAGGGCGTCGCCCACCGTCCGTAGGAGTAGGTGCTTTACAGACTTCACACCTGCCTCCCATAGTCCTCCGAAGTGTGGAGCCCTCGGCGGTATGAACGCAAATTCGCATCCGCTTCTTGATGCGAAGTCGCGAACTGCGTTCTTCTCGGCCTCGACTCGCCTCCAGATCGCGACTTGCTCCGACGAAGTTCGTCGTGTTGTCGCAATGGACTCGGCTCGGGCATCCTCTTCGACCAACAAACCTTTAGAAAGCCATTAGAAATGCATTAGTTGACAGATCGCATACAATTTCTAAGTGAACCGCTTTTGACGCAAAACAGACGAACAAAGCTATGTACGACTTGTACGGCGGCTTTCCGCGAATCCTATAGGTAGTCTCAACTGGGCCACAAAAATCAACGCCACAAATTGAAAATGGGCGGAGCACTCGGAGTCGATCAGCAGGCAAATTTTCCATTATTTGCGTAAGCAGCCGAGGTTTGCATTTAAAGCAACGGATGCATGATCGTACTGACTGACGACAAAGCTCTTGAGCATTGACTAACCAAAGTCGTTCTCTGAGAATGCTCACGAGCGCTCTTGGGCCAGCGTAACAGTTGGTCAAGTGAAGGTACCTCACATAGCTGCGAGCAAATTGTGAGCGCTTCGACAAGAGGTGTTGAAACTTAGCATCATACGAAATAGGAGCATTTACCAGTCGCCCCCGACTCGCAACAACGAAAACGAACACCAAGATCCTTCATACTCATGTATGAAAGGATTGAGTCGTTGTAGACTCGAGCTCACACGTGTACTCTTACGAACCCTTTCTATATCGTCTCTGAATTCGAAATCCTGCATTACTTCTACTATTTTACTGAATTGTTCTTTCAGTTCTGATGCCGTTGGAGACCACTAGATCTGACTTTACCACTATAGCTGTCAGTCCAACAGCTGTTTTGCGCACTTCCAAATTGCGCGTCTCTTCAGAGACGAAATGGTGGTTAACTGGCCATGCGTCGTGTGGTTCCATCAAGAATGATGGACCACTAAACCACATTGACGCGCACAGTTCAGTCACATCGCAACCTCTCGATACAATGTCTGCGGAGTTCTGCTTAGTTGGAACATGACGCCATTCCACGCTCTCTGACTACTCTTGAATCTCGGCCACTCGATTCGACACGAATGTCGCGAGTGTGGAAGGATGTGACCGGATCCAATGAAGAGTGACTTCCGAATCTGACCAAAGAAGCGTCCGTTCGATTGGTGATCGGATCTGCCTTCGGATGCGGTGGCAGAGTTCTGCAAGAAGGTGAGCTGCACACAACTCAAGTCTAGGAAGAGTCTTAGTCTTGAGGGGAGCTACTTTTGATTTTGAGGTTAGTCTCAATCGGTGACGTAGGCTCTGTGAAGAAATATCGTAGCACTTTTATGTTTTGCAATTGTGTCAAATTTAACTTCAATTGCTGCCACGATGTATCCAAACTCAATGGTATGGATTCGTCCCACTCCAACTTTTGAAGCCAGAGCTCTTGAAGCAGTATCTTTGCTTTTATAATTAAGGGACTCAATAGGCCAAGCGGATCGAATAACCGCGATGTCACCGAGAGAATCTTCCGTTTTGTCGCTTTAAGACCCATGAATGAATCGTCGATCCGGAATTGGAACACGTCTTCATTTGGCAACTAAATCACACCTAGAGTCTTGGTTGCGTCAGTCTCGGAGATCGTTAACGGCTTTGGTGTACTGTCTGATGCGCAAGTTCAAAACCTGCTCCTAGCAGTATCTGCGACACTTCAGACTTAATTGTCTTCAGGTCCTCGACGCATGCGGCACCAGTCAACATATCGTCAACGTAGAAATCTTGCCTGATAACCTCAGCTGCCATGGGGTGTGAGGATTTCGCAATGTCGCTCAGCTGGATCAAACACCGTAAGGCCAAGAATGGCGCTGGCGCAGTGCCATATGTTACAGTATTTAATCTGAATAATCTCAACGAGTCTGATGGATCTTTTCTCCACACTATGAGCTGATAGTTTCGATCTGCCTCGTGCACCATAACTTGGCGGTACATCTTTTTGATGTCGGCCGTTAATGCATATTTATGCAATCGAAAACGAAGCAGAGTCGAAAACAGCTCTTCTTGAATGGTCGGTCCGACCATAAGAATGTCATTCAACGCCTTATGTGTCGAAGTGCGACACGAAGCATCAAATACGACCCTCAGCTTTGTCGAAGTGCTTTGGGGCCGTAATACACATTGGTGCGGAATAACATAGTGTGGTGTACTTGGAAGGATGTGACTCACTTCGGACATGTGGCCCATCTCTACATATTCTTCCATAAATTCCAAGTACATTCGCTTTAACTCGGTATCTCGAGTTAAGCGTTTTTCAAGCGACAAAAACCGCCGTTTAGCAACTTCAAATGAGCACCCAAGCTGGTGCGAATCTGATTTAAAGGGCAAACGACCAGACGGCAATCTTTTCACATTATTTGTGAAATGATCTTCACAACTTTGTTGTTCAGCGGAAAGGACTTTGGAGGGAGAGCGCACATCTTGGACAGTCCAAAACTTCAGCAAGGTCTTGTCAATCGAGCTCAAACTTTCTTCCTGATAGCTCAGATTGACAGTCATCTTCTGTTGAGATTTTTCACCAGGTGTACCGCCCCGAGACAATCTTTTGGAGGATTGGACACTCTGGACCAATCTGTTGCTTGATTTGGCCAACGGACAATAGGCCAAAGAATGTTTCAGCGCCGATAAGAAGATCAATTTTCTGCGGTTTGAAGAAATAGGGATCCGCTAGCTGAATATTGTCAGGTATCTTCCAGCCACTGACATTTACAGTGTGATCTGGCTGATAACCTGAGATCGATTTGAGGATCCATAAATCGATCGCGTATTCATTGCAGCCAACTCGCGACTTCACCACAGTGTGTATCTTTTTCTTAACTTGAGAATTGGATTCACCAATGCCAAGCAAGCTGATGCACGAGTCTTCTCTACGCAAATGCAGTCGCTGAGCTAGTTCCTCAGTCACAAAATTAACTTGTGACCCAGAGTCCAGCAAAGCTCGGGCTAAGACGAAATCGCCTGAATTCACTTTATCCGACACGGTCGCATGCATTGCATGCGAAGTAGATGGACGATCAGGCTCAACAGCGGAGAGACTCGGGGGTGGTAACGCTCTACTATTTGTAGTTGCAGAATATATGTGCAGCAACGTATGATGTGAACGGCTGCACACACGACACTTTTTTGCCTTATATTTGGCGACAGTGTGACCCTTCTGAAGACAATTTATGCATAATGCAGTTGTTTTCGCGTAGTCGAATCTCTGTTTAACTGCCAAGGCAGCAAACATCGAGCAACTTACGATGGAATGATCTTCGGAATTGCAATATTCGCATATTTGGGTCTTTTGATCAATCTTATCTTTAAGCGTCGTACACGAAAACGAGCTTTTCTTAAGCTGTTTAGCGGAAACTGCTTGACTATCAGACTTTGTCGAATTCTCAGCTGACAAGTGCTGATATCGACGATTAAGCATAGTTTCACACTCACTCCATAATGGAATCTTCGTATAATCTAGCTGCTCATCCCACTTCTTTTTTGTCATTGCATCAACTTTGTGCATGACCAAGTGAATAAGGATTGCATTTGCAATCCTCTTATCATCACCTATCGACAACAAAGATCCGTATATAGCAGAGACAGTGTCAATCAAGTTTCGCAACTTTGCGAAATCTTTGGCAAATTGAAAAGAGCAGTGATATCAATCATTGTCATATACTCTCTTCAAACTCGCCATTGCTTTCTCATAGTTCTCCTCGGTGACTTGAAACGCTCTCACCGTTCCAAGAGCCTCACCAGAGAGACAAGAAATGAGATGATTGAATTTCTCAATGCGCGGAATTGAATGGTCATTGTCAACAAGAGTCTCAAACAAACTTATGAAATTTTTAAATTCGGAATACTTTCCGCTGAATTTTGGCAACGACAGTTTAGGCAGACGGGTGCGAGGAGCGGCAATCGGCTGAATCGATATATTAGCGGATGAAGTATCGGTCAACGATTTCACCATCGCCTTCAGCCTTGCCTTTGCAGAAATGCAAATCTCTTCTAACTCGCACAGGTATTCGTCATATTCGTCAAATGTCTCAATTCTGCTTTGATATTTGAGAGCATTTTCAATATGCGACGACAACATCTCAAGCCTACACTCTAGCTCTGTCAAATATCGACCGATAGTGTCATTGAGAATTTGATCATTAATTCTGCTAATGCTCTTCACGCAAATAGCAAGTTTCTTTCTAGAGTCTTCAAGAGTTTCTTTCGAATTCATTTTTTATTTAGGTTATTAAAGGGAACGAAAAAAAATATAAAAATAAAAATACCAAATAAATCTTTTTGCTCCCAACAACAACAACAAAAAAGAAAATTAAAAAAAAAATTTTTATTTTTTTGGTTTTTTAAATTATTATTTTGAATTATTTTTTATTTTTACTTAATTTTGTATATGCTGGCTTGCTAACGTATGTATATATGTATGTGCGCTGTTTCTAAGCGCGCGAAACGAAAACGAAAAAGCAAGCAACAACAACACGGAGCCGAAATGCACCGGTGGAGTGTTGGCTTGCGGGTATATATGTATGTATATATGTATGTGCGCTTAGCAACAGCACACAACTAACAGCGGCTACGAATCTGGTGAAAAAGGGGGCGACGAAAGCGAAAATTGCAACGAACTAAGAGAAGAAGTTCGATGCAATGGAAATAAAAATTTCCCCTAGTCACTATCATTTAGACAACAAGAAACAAAAGTTCTGCCTAAGCGATTCACTATTTAATTTAAAATATAAAATCCTCCAGCGATGATGCAGAAAAATCCACCGATGACACAAAACACAGCACTGGCACAGTCAATTTGTTTTTTTGTTTTCTATTTTAGATCAATGGGGGGAAGCATACAGGTCAAAGTGTCTGATTGCATTCAACTTGGTGAATGCCAGCATGAATCCTGTCACTGCTCTCTTCAAGCCGACGCACTACCTCCACGTGGTTCTCCCTGGATTGTCACTAGACAGCCGTTGAGTGGCAAACTAAAGCGCGCGACGAGAGTCCTAACTCTACAAACTAGGTTTTGGCGTAGGACTTGGTATCCACCCATGTAAAACACAATTTCAATGAAGGAAGCAAGAGAAGCCTCGGAAAGGAACCGATCTAACGTTGACGACCATAGCAAGCGTAAAAAGGACAATGATTTGAGAGTATGCACCTGGAACGTACGAACATTGTACAGACCTGGTGCTGCTCAACAACTAGCAGATACCCTCAAAAAAATGCAGGGCTGACATCACTGCTATCCAGGAGATGCGATGGATAGGACAAGGCTGCATAAAGAAGAAGAACTGTGACATATACTACAGCTGCCACCCAGAACGGCATGAATTTGGTTGTGGCTTCGTCGTAGGTGCCAGGCTGCGGCGCCGAGTCTCTCACTTTCGGTCAACAAACGAGAGAATTGCAACGATTCGGATTACTGCCAAATTCCTTAACATCAGCCTGATATGCGCACATGCCCCAACAGAGGAAAAGGACGATGCCACCAAGGACGCTTTCTATGCGGAGCTGGACCGAGCTTATGGCCGCTGTCCTTCCCATGACATTAAAATTCTCCTCGGGGATTTTAATGCCAAGGTAGGACGAGAAGATATCTTTGGTGCAACCGTCGGGCGATTTAGTCTACATGAGACCACCTCGAGCAATGGTCTCAGGCCTTGCAGCTGCGCATAATATGAGAGTTCGTAGTACCGGATTCCGTCATTTGGACATCCATAAGGCATCTTGGCTCTCTCCCGATCGACTGACCAGAAATCAGATCGATCATGTTGTGATCGATGCAAGGCACGCTTCTAACCAGTGTTGCCATTTTAGCTAATTTATTGCTAGATTTAGCTATTTTGAAACTGCAAAAGCTATTAGATTTTGTGATATGCTATTAGCTAGAAATCTAGCAATTTTTTTCAATGCTTCGGCTACTTTTGGCACTTTTTAAAAAGTTCCGATAGCTCTTTTACCGATAGGATGTATTTTGAGGCTTACTCATAAAATTATAGTTCGATTCTGTTTATAGTTCATGTGCGAACTTAGTTCGTTCACTCATTAGCTAAATACAAATTGTGAAATTGTGAAACTGTGAAGCAGTGCACCAGTTTAGCAATTTAGTTGCTTTAGTTTATTTGTAACTTTTTTTTTTAAATGCTATTAGCTACAAATTTGGCAATTTTTTATTTCTCTGTTGGCAATTTTAGCTATTTTACTTAAGTCCTTTTTATTATGTATTCCTTTTGTCATTCACTGCAAAAATTGCGATTAACAGTTTGCAATGAAATCGGGGCTTGTATTTAACCAAGTGGTTCGATTATATGAGCTACTTGAGTTCACTGACTTGAAAAGTTACCTGCGTTTCAAGAGTAATATTTGCCCCCAAAGTGTTACCAAAATCATAAAAATACGAAATCTTGTTTTTTTATTTTTAATTTCAAGATTTTATTCTTAAATGAATTAAAAATGTACAAACTTGATGAATAATGTCATTTAAAATATTTAGCAATTTTGTTGGCTATTTTTTGTATAATTTTGGCAATTTATAGCAATTTTTTTTCTGAAATCCAGCAATTTTTGCTCTAGAGATTCTGGCAACACTGCTTCTAACATACTCGACGTGCGATCCTGTCGGGGTCCCAACATCGACTCCGACCATTATCTTGTTGCAGCTAAGATTCGCACACGATTATGTGTGGCGAAGATTGCACGTCGAAGTGCATTAAGAAGGCTGGACATCGGAAAGCTGCAATCACAACAGGCGAAGAATGCATTCTCCACTCACGTCTCGGGGTTATTAAGCCGAGCACCTTCAATACCTGAAGACATAAGCGATATGTGGGCGCTCATATCTCACTCTCTGCGAGCTTCGGCAGAAGAAGTGCTTGGACTCCAGCGTCCTCTAACAAGGAATCCATGGTACGATCAGGAGTGTCATGACGCAACAGCTGCAAAGGACGCCGCCTACAGAAGAACACTGCAGGCTGGGGCGACACGAGCTATGGATGTCTACAGGTTGAGAAGAAGATACGAAAAACGCCTTTTCAGACGCAAGAAGAAAGAGCAGGAAAGGCGAGAGTGTGAGAGCATAGAGAGCAGCAGATGCAGAAATGAAGCACGTAACTTCTACCAGAGGGTCAAGCGTCTGACCCAAGGATTTAAGACTGGTGCAGTGGCGTGCAGGGACGATGATGGAAATCTTGTCACAGAAGCAGAGGTCGTGCTGAAGTTATGGAGGGATCACTTCTCGAGTCTGTTATCTGGCTCAAGCACAGACTCTGAAGACTATGATCCACGAACCCCAATCTATGGCACTGATATTGAAGTGCCAAGTCATATTGAAGTCAAGGATGCAATCCAACGGCTTAAAAACAACAAGTCTGCAGGTGCTGACGGCCTGCCGGCAGAATTGTTTAAGGCAGCTGGTGATATGTTGGTAGGGAGCATGCACCAACTAATCAGTAAGATATGGCTCACGGAGAGCATGCCCGAAGATTGGAACCTCAGCATGATCTGTGCCATCCTGAAGAAGGGTGATGCCGCGTTGCGCACCAACTACCGCGGAATTAGTCTTCTTCCAGTTGCATACAAGGTCCTAAAGAGCGTATTGTGTGAAAGACTGAAACCCCATGCTGAAGCACTGATTGGACCTTATCAGTGCGGGTTCAGGCCTGGCAAGTCCACCGTTGACCAGATTTTCACCTTGCGCCAAATCCTGGAGAAGTCTTACGAAAACCAGATCGACACGTACCACCTCTTCGTCGACTACAAAGCCGCATTTGATAGCCCCCGGCGAGATCGCCTATATGCCGCCATGTCTGAACTTGGTATACCACCAAAGCTGACTAGACTTTGCAGAATGACATTGAGCAACACCATCAGCTCTGTCAAGGTAGGATGTGGCCAATCCGAAACCTTTACTACCAAGTGTGGCCTCAGACAAGGTGACTCGCTGTCTTGTATACTCTTCAATATTTTAATGGAGAGTATTATAAGAAAGGCTGGTGTACATCGGACGGGCACGATATTAACCAACAGATGTGTCCAGCTCCTTGGTTACGCTGATGATATTGATATCATTGGCCGCACCAAGCGTGATGTCACAGGAGCCTTCGGGGCTATTGAAAAGGAATCAGCGAAAGTAGGACTAGCGGTGAATATGGAGAAAACAAAGTTTATGGTGTGCTCTAGCAGAGAATCGCGGCGTCTTGATTCTCAGCTGACTGCAGAAAACTATAGCTTTGGGTCCGTCAAGGAGTTTATTTACCTAGGCACTGCTATAACAAGTACAAATGATGTCAGTCTGGAGATTAAGCGGAGAATAACACTTGCCAACAGGTGTTACTTTGGGCTCAGTAGGCAGTTCAATAGCAGAGCTCTCTCTCGACGCACAAAAACCACACTCTACAAGACGCTCATTCTTCCATATGGTGCGGAGTGCTGGACTGTGACGCAGTTAGATGCGGCTGCTCTTGGAGTGTTCGAGAGGAAAATTCTTCGTAAAATCTTTGGTCCAATCTGCGTGGACGATGTTTATCGCATCAGATATAACCACGAGCTGTATGAGCTGTACGGTGATGTTGACGTGGCCAGTCGAGTGAAATCTCAAAGACTTCGCTGGCTGGGCCACGTTGCCCGTATGGATGAAGACGCTCCGGCTCGTAAGGTGTTTGATGCGGTGATTGTTGGGACACGAAGGAGAGGACGACCCCGAACGCGTTGGCAAGACCAGGTGATGGAAACCCTGTCCACACTTGGTGTTACCAACTGGCGAAGGCGCGCTCAGGACAGGGACGCGTGGAGGCACATTGCGCTTCAGGCTGAGACCCGATAAAAGGATTGTAATGGCCATATAATAATAATAATTTTAGATCAATCACTTGCGTTTAACAACAATTAGAGTCCACCCGGAGGCGCCATGAAAAATAACAAGAGTTTTTATGATATTAAATATTTCCGCTTTATTCGCGAACACAAAGAGTAGACTTAATTGTTGTTGGTACGACGAAAACGAAACGAAAAAATAACTTATAGAGTGATGACGCGCTGATGAGTTCTTGATTTCAACTGTCTTTATAATTCTATGCTAAGTTACATTAAGCCTAACTTAACTAGAGCGGCGAAGCGAGGCGAATTCGCTCAGAGAGCAACAAACGAAAGCTTTATTGCGCTCTCGCTTCGCCCTAATTCTAACAACTTCATTTGGTACTTCATGCTCTTAACTACTTTGAAGGCACACTTAATAAAATAAAATACTAACCAAAATACGGTTACAACTACCACAAATGATGTTGCCAACTTGCTTAAAAATAATTGCATGGCCTATTTTTGGATGAAATAAGATATGAATTGAACGGATGCGAACTATTTACTGGAATCACATATACTCCGAAAAACTTTATTTCTATTAGCCAACAGGACTGTTGTGGTGGCGCGGATAATTCAAGATTTCCCTTTCCCGAAATTGAATAAAAACACTCGCGGTTTATAGTTACTAATATATATATATTTTAAACTTGTTGGGTTGTTAGTTATAAAACGCACAAATAATGGGTTATAGGGGGTGACCGCTAGTCAACAAAAGTAGATCGATACTGGAGAGGCAAAATGCCGGCGGCATTTTGCAGATCTAGCGCCGATCCCTTGCAAAGCTCGGCTCTGCGGTGGAGAGTTGTCGGAGAGAGAGAAGTTGAAAGCACTGGATCTTGAGCGAAAAGCATCGAGTGCTTTTTGGTCGGCGGAACGGAGAGTGTGCCACTCACCTACAATGCTCTCGCATCGAGGACGCAAGGACATTTCAGCTTTTCTATACCACTAAAAATGCTAATGAGATTCGCTGAAGTTCATAAAAAAGTTATATTAAATTCTAAACATGAACTCATTCTCTTGCTAGCTGCGAATACGAATGATATGCTTATAAAAACAGTCGGAGGTAAAAAATAAATTACAGAACATTAGTTGGTAAGTACCCCACATTGTTCCAAGCGACACTACTAAAATTAAAATGTTCAATGTAGTTAAAAGAGGTGCTACACTTCCACTTTCATTTCGCAGCTGGGATTGTTATATAAATCCCTCGTTGGTGCATGGGACTCATCATGTATGGAACGTAAAGCTAGCTGCAAATAGAGAACGTCCACTGTTTGCAGTCATTGCGTTTACATTAAATGGAAATCTAATTACAAACAATTTGAAAGTCTATCCAAATGAAGATTTAAATGAAAAATTCAATGAAAATCGGTTTGCTGTCTTTTATGATATGTACGTGAGATTACAAGAGAGTTACTACAACCGGGAGCCTGGTGCACTTTTATCACCACTGGACTTCAAGTCAAAGACTCCTATTGTTGTCGTTAATCTCTTATATCAAAACGAGTCAGTCAAATCAGTGCTAATTGATGTTAAAATTTCAACTGAATTAGGTGTACCAAGTGAGTTGAATACTGTTCGTGGGGGCGTTGAAAAGTTCCAAGAGTTTTTCCTTCCCGAAATAAAAACACTCGCGGTTTTCTTTCTAATAATATATTTGAACTTTCGGTTTATTGAACGCATAAGGTGGGGGGGTGTTTTATAACCGTAGAGATAGATTCGTGGTTTTGAACTAACAATAGAGAGAATGCCGACGGCATTTCGTCGATCTATTGCGCTGAGCGCGGCTCAGCGGTGGTGAGTTGTGGGAGAGAGAAGCTGAGAGCACTGGAGCTTGAGTGCATTCTTACGCACTGAGCGCATTGCTAGTGAGCGAAAAAGCTTTGAGTGCTTTTCGGTCGGCAGAGCGGAGGTGTGCCTCTCACTTAGCAATGCGCTCGCATCAACATTCTCCCCCCCCCTTGCAATATTGGGATTGCAAAAAAATAACAAATTTGGGAGGATACCCGGCAGGACAATATCAGGATAGATAGAGTGGGTGTGTCTTGGAGCGCAACGACGCCGTGCAGACTCCTTCAGCGCCCATGCGAGTGATGGAGAGGCCCAAGGCCCCTGGCAACGACTCGCTGATGCGGCTTACTGGACAACACGGATCCAACTCGCGCTTCGAAAGCCGCAGTCCCCATGTGTAGCCTGACCGCCGCAGTGGGGAATATGCTCACTCCTTTGCACTGGAAAGTGCCGTCTGCGGGAGCTAGGCACGGGCCGGGAGCGTGGGTGAGTGGGATTGTGGATGCCGGCATAGAAAACGTTGATACGGGACGTCCTTGGTGGTTCTTCTCTGGAGGGTGCCGAGTGGTCGCGTCGGCTCCTGGGCTGGTGCGAGGTTGTGCCGGGAGGCACGGAAACCCCACGCGAAGTGACCGGTGCCATCGGTGCAGAGGAAGACTGCGTCTCCGTCCGGGATCGTTCGACGGACAGTCGAGCCGAAGGTGTTGGAACCGATTTTGAATGGGGGCCTAACAAAGGCCTGCGTTTAGAGGATCGTTCGACGGACAGTCGAACCGAAGAAGGATCAGAGTGGGGTCCCGTCACAGGACCAATCTTAGGGGTTCGTTCGACGGACAGTCGAGCCGAAAAAACTAAAATAGATTTGGAGGGGGGTCCTGTCACAGGACCGATCGTAGGAGTTCGATCGACGGACAGTCGAGTCGAAAAGGACGAGATGGAGTTAGAAGTGTATCCCGACACTGGGCCGGTCAGAATCCAACCGAAAATGGTCTCTTGACCAATGAGGGTCCCACAAACGTTCGGACGAGAGCCGCCGAGAAGAACGGATGGGAGGATATCCGCGCCTAAAAGCACGTCTATCTGCGAACTCTCATAGAACTTGGGGTCGGCCAGCGGAATGCTTGGCAGATTGTCGAGGATGGTTTGTGGGACAGAGCTTGAGGGCAGTTTTCCTGCTAATTGAGGAAGGACGAAAGCCGATGCCTCAATCTGCAGATCTGGTCGCAACGGGGAGCCAATTAGGAATTGGCAATGCTTTCGGGGCTGGGCTGCTACAACTTGAGTCAGCCCAGAGACGTGGGCTTGAACGGATGTGTATGGCATCCTCAAGCGCTTGAACAATCGTTCAGAAATGAAGGTAGCCTCTGATCCGGAATCGATCAGAGCCCGTGCTGTGTGCCGAACGCCGTGATGGCAAATGTGTACAACAGCTGTACTCAGCAGAACACCTTGCTGAACACCTAGCTGACTGGGAAGGAGTGGACTGTATATTAGGAGTGGGATTAGTGACTGTCGGCGTCGGGTTGACTCGATGCAAGAGTGTATGATGACGACCCTTGCACGTTAAACAGTTGTGCGCACTTGTGCAGTCGGCCAGGACATGGCCTCGTGCGAAACAGTTCAAGCACAGCTTCTGTTGCTTGATATGGTTGACCCTTTCATTGACACCCATCTGAAGAAATCGAGGGCACAATCGAATCGGATGGTTCTCCCGGGAACAGAAATTGCAGGTTGGGTCTTAATGATCACCCTACTCTCAAAAGAGTTGACCTGCCTGGAGACGGGGGCCTTCTTGGGTGAGGCTCTTGGAACCGTCGGAGCGTTCGTGCTGGATGACACCTCCGCTATCGCTTCTAGGGTGCGATGCCGCTCTAGAAGAAAAGCGTTCATGTCAACCCACGTTGGAATATCGCTCTTGTTTTGGATTGACTGTTCCCAAAGAGAAAGGGTCAACTTGGGGAGCCTCGAAGAACACAAGAAAACCAGGATGCAATCCCAATTCTCTGTGTCGATTTTCGAGTGCTCTAAGGCTGTCAGACACCCTTGAATGGTGCTCTGCAACTCCTGAATAGAGGAACCCGACTCTTGCCCAATGGCGGGCAAATTGAACAAAATTCTCAGCTGACTGTTTACGAGCAACCGTTTGTTCTCGAAACGCTCAGTCAAGCTGGACCACGCCGACTGGAACCCTTCATTTGTCAAAGGAGATTTTGACACAATGGCATGGGCTTCACCGCTGGTCTTGGAGTTGAGATAGAAAAGTTTCTCAACTTCCGACAGTCTCGGGTTCTGTATATAGAGGGCTGTGAATAAATCCCGGAAGGTGGGCCAGCGAGTGTAATCGCCTCCGAAAACTTCGGTGTCGCACGGAGGTAATCGACACCCTGTGGGCATGGATTGCACAGCTTGTGGTTGTACGGGTGTACGGGGGGTGAGCGCCTGGGATGCGTTGGCTATTTGCTCACCTAACAGAGCTGCACACTGCTCGTAGGCAGCATAGCAGTACTCGTACTTGGCCTGAACAGTAGGGAGCTCTTCTGTGGTCATCTCCTCAGACATGACGCAAGAGCAAGCCTCATACTCATTCTCGACCTTTTCCCATAAGGAACGCATCTGGTCCCTTCGGACTTGGCACGTATATAGAGATGGGCTATCAGCCGAAAGATTGTTGACTCTCGCCGCAAAGTGACTGATACGATCAGTCGCGGCGATGAATTTCGTCAACGCTGTGTTTACTTTGTTTTGTGCCATCTTGTGGATCGGGACGGAAGGAAACGTAGCAACTAGTAGAAAATATACCAAAAAATACTAGAAAAAATACCACAGACTGCGCTGAGGTATTTTACACCCAAATGGGTACGGACTGCGGACACAGGCAACGAACGCAAAGGGGCCGGGGGAAGTTTCCCGCGACAATCAAGCAAATGATTGTCGAAAACAAGAACAAAAAAAAGCACGGAAAAATACCACAAAAACACAATATGCTGGAAAAACACAAATGTGGTTAAAGATGCGCTGGATGGAACAAATAATGAATAAATTGTCACAAAAAAAAAAAAAATTATTTATATATTTGTATATGGATATGTGTTGGAAGGAGAAGTGTATTTGTACGTAGGTGTGTATATGTGTGTGTGTGTGTATGTCTATGTGTGTGGGACACTGGCTGGAGTAAAGCCTATACACCGACACTTGAGCTGGGAGTTGCTCTTAAAATACACACACTAAATATATCACTTGGAAAAGACAAATCAAGGAAAGGGTAGGGTATGTCGAGTGCGACTACCGCTGCCCTGCCAATCTATTACTTCACTCGCAGAAGTACTTGCAGTATGTACGTATGTATGTATGTATGTCTGCACTGCGCTGTCAAACGTTTGAGCAGACGAAGTGCACGTATGTTTGTATTCGGAGAGAGAGAGCAAGTGCTGCTGCAAGCCGGTGCGCTTGCGAACAAGAGAGAGTGCACAAAGGTATGTGCGTGTGTGAAGAGAGAGCGAGAGCATGCGCGGCTGCAAGCCGGAGCGGTTTCGGACAAGAGAGAGTGCACAAAGTATGTGTGTATGTATGTATGTCGGCGATTATCGCGATTCGCGACATACAAAACATAAAACGGACAAGAATTAAAAGCAATACGAAATGCTTGTACACACAGCTTGGATTTAAATTATTATGTATGTTTATATATGTATGGAATATACAATATATAATATTTGCACTTTAGTAGCTCTCTTAATAATTTACACTTTTCACTAATATGCACTTGCACTTACAAAAAATAAACACACATGCATACATACGTACGCGATTGGCGGAAAAAACAGATATAATAACTTATTATATATGTATATAGGATAAAACCATAGAAAAGGTCGTCCGAAGAAAAAAAAGAAGGCAATTTGGCAAAAGATATTGGAAACTTTTGCGCGATATTGCGGAACTCAAGGGGCGGACGACCGGGGAAGAAGGAATAGGAAAGAAGAAAAAACTTGGTACTTATCTGCGGAGTATGCTGGAATACCGATGATAAGTTATGAAGCTCCGGCTCGAAGGACCAAATGTTCGTGGGGGCGCTGAAAGTTTTTCCTTCCCGAAATAAAAACACTCGCGGTTTTTTTTCTAATAATATATTTGAACTTTCGGTTTATTGAACGCATAAGGTGGGGGGTGTTTTATAACTGTAGAGATAGATTCGTGGTTTTGAACTAACAATAGAGAAAATGCCGACGGCATTTCGTCGATCTATTGCGCTGAGCGCGGCTCAGCGGTGGTGAGTTGTGGGAGAGAGAAGCTGAGAGCACTGGAGCTTGAGTGCATTCTTACGCACTGAGCGGAGGTGTGCCTCTCACCTAGCAATGCGCTCGCATCAACAAATACAAAGGTATATTGCCTTCTCATTCACGATCGTCTAGTCGAATATACCCCACTGACCGGATAAGTTCAACGTAACGTATAATGATTTCTCAAATTGTCTGAAAACAAAACCAACTCCACAACTCATATAGCAATACAACAACTTATAACTGGAATAAATAATTTTATGAAAATGTTTAAGGATAAAATTGTTACTGAACATATGGAATATCTATCAAAATCATTAAAATAATAGAATATATGATGGTTTCTAATTTCCATGGACTACATTTCACATCCTGCTGTTGGGCTCCTAACGATGTGGAAAATAGACTCGATATATGTGCCTGTCATTTCTGTACTGTTCGCTCGCAAAAATAAACAAAAATTTTAAATTTATGATAATTTAGAGAATCAATTTTAAACAATGTATTTGGAAAAACAATTTGTTACATACAGAAAAATAAAGAACAAAAGAATAATATATTTTTAAGGGAAATGATATATTTTACAGCAATATTTGGATTTTCTTTCAGATTTTCAATTTTATCTTCAAGTATAGGGACTACACATTTGGATGTAAAACTACTTGTTTGGTGATATGGTTGTTGATTTTTTGACATATTGAATGCTCCTTCTCTCGTTCGTTAACCAATTGTAGAAATATTAAAAAAACTATGTTGGATAATATTTTTTAGGGTAAATTATAGCTTTTAATTTCAAATTTGACCTCAAGAAGTATGTACTAATCTTAGTTTACCTGTAAATCGAACACAGGTAAATAAGTGCCTCAGGGCACTCTTGGGGCTTTAAGTCAATTTTTTCATATATGATTTTATTCTAATTTTTTGATTATGATACTCAAAGAAACAATTTTTATTTGCCGTACAGCATAAGTGCAAATTACATTTTGTGCACATACATTGTGTTTGGGATTTCTTGCAGTGCTTGCACCATCTTTTGCCACTGTCTCGATTGCAATGTCCAACCTGGTTGTGCAGTTCGCTTGGATGATGGTAACGGAAATTTCCGATCATAATCACGGAATGTGCGACCGCGCTTACGCTTGCTTTGATATGCCACTAAACCAGCAGCAATTGATTCCCGAAACTCCGGAAGCTCCAACAATTTGTCTGTGCTCTTGTTTTCCTTTTTAATGCGCCTGTTTAAAACATACGCATTTGTCGCTGTCATATGAACTAAATGGTAAAAAATTCGTGTCATTCCATCTTGTGTTTTTGCTCGAATATGATAACGACCCATAAGTCCATCCATGAGGTCAACACCGCCCATGTGGGCATTATATTCCCGAATAAATTGTGGACAATCAACCTCAATGCGTCTTTTAGATTTCTTGTCATAACGAGCTATCTTTGCTATTCCTTCATTTGCATTTAATTTCAAAAATGGCTTAATACCAACATAAGTAGATAGCAAGCAAACGGCTTTATTGTCTTTCCATAATACATTTGTTATATCGATGCCATATGACGACCGACATACTCAGTCGAAAAACCTCTCGGCTGTTTCCTGATCGTAATGTCATTCGGAAGCTTGCAATTTGGAATGCGATTAACACGCACTGTTCCTAGGCTATATATCCCTTTAGCACGCAGATAAACCATCAACGGTAAAGAAGCACAAAAGTTGTCAAAATAAATTATGTAGTTTTTGAAGCTTTCTACCATTTTTGTCAGACGTACAACAATGTTTGCCGAAGCTCCAAGATCTGGATGAACAGGCAAGATAACGTTGTCACCTGCACCACTATAAATTTCAAACCGGTAGGCATAACCAAATGAGTCGCACAACACAAAAACTTATGAGGCTCATTGGGCATATAACATACTGCCGAAGGTGGTGTCTCATTTTTGTGCTGCACATTTGTTCATCGACACAGAGGCGTGCTTTGGCACGGAGTCAAACCTCTGGTTAAGGTGATCTAAAAACGTACGCGATACAATGAATCGTATCCTGGCTCACCTTTCTGGATTCGCTAGCTCTCATCACGCAGTGAGAAGTATTTTTTGATTTCTTCAAACTTGTTTCGCGACATGGTGTGGTTTACAGGTCCAAATGCATTTATACCCCAGTACCTTTTTATATTCGGGTATCGATAAAATGACATGTCAATTGAAGTTCCAATGTAGTGATGGACATCGTAAATGCTGAATTTGAATTGATTGGTTATGTTTTGCGTTAGTGCTGACCGAATGGTTTCTTCAACACTCATATTCATAATCTGTGAATCGAAGAAGTAACAGAAAATCTGCAAAGGTGTTGCAAGTTCCTTTATACAATCTGGGAGTGAAGAATCTCCCCGAAAAGCTATGTCGTTGAAATGTAACTGCATCGACTGCTGCCTGCACTGAATATTCAATTGTCGGCAGTGGTGAACGAGGTCTCTTTACAGGATTTTGAGAAATTTCCAGCTGCTGTACGTTTTCTATTGTCTATAAATAAAATAGTTTCGGCGTCCTCTAATGCCGCGTTAACTGCTTCTACTAAATTCAAGCTGTCTTCATCGTCATCACTAGTGTTACCCAAGAGTTTCTCGTCCGTTTCAACATCATTGAATAAATCCAGCAACTGTTCATCGGTCAACTAGGATAATTTAAACCGTCTACGCATTCGACCTGCCATTTCGGTTTGTCTTCAATGAGAAACCATTTAATAAACAGAAACAAACAGAAAAATTGCATGCAGTTGTGAAATAAGCGGTGTTTGTAAAAGGTCGCGTGGTGTCCCAACAGTGCCTCAAGGCACTTATCACAGTTTCACCGCTGCATATATGTATACAACTCGGGCTTCCGAACACATTTCATCTCGTTTCCGTCCTTTGGTTTCGTAACGTCTTGGGTATAACGACCCCGACTCCGATGCCCTCTTCGTCGACACCCGACCCCCGATTCCTATTATCTCGACCCCGATCTCGATTCGCTCATCGTCCCGTCTCGGGACACGTACGATTCGTCACAGAAATCCATTATCGATCATAATTTAATTTATTTTTATTATCCCACACTTGACATTCGATTTTTGTGCATTTGCGGGAGCGGGAGTATGCGTGGCAAAAATTTTCAATAAACTTAATCTGCGTGCAAATATAACAAATGCTGTCGAACAAAAATATAGCTCTATATATTACCTCAATACCTCAATATTTTGCTTTCTTACTTGTTGTTTTTAGTTTTACCCACAGCGAGAGGCGCGAATTGGTTTTTTTATCTGAACTTGTGTAAAACACAACAATTAGAGTGCCATTGAAAAATCACAAGAGGCATTGAAAAATCACAAGATAAAATATTATTATCGCTTTATTAAGCGAACGAGTGTTTGGCCTAATTATTGTTTTTTCTAAAGAAAACAAACGAGATGACGACTGGTTGTAACTTCTGATTATACCCGCTACCCGCTAGAAGGAGGCATCTCCGACCCTATAAAGTATATATATTCTTGATCAGCGTCAACAGCCGAGACGATCTAGCCATGTCAGAGACTATAAGAAATAGAGCTATAATTTTTTTCAACAGTATTTGTTATGTTTGCACGCAGATCAAGTTTGTTTAAAATTTTTGCTACGCCCACTCCCGCTCCTGCAAATCAATAATAACAAGAGTAATATTATCTGTATGCATAGAGGCTCTTCGATAGCTCTATTGGTAGAGTGCAAGCATATTCGTGTTGTGGTACTCGGGGAACTCGGGTTCAAGACCGCTCGGGGTACAACCTTTTTTTTTTATCGTATTTACAACAATTATAAATACAAATTGTAGATTTTATTAAAGAAATACTTTTGTATGGGCAAAACCGCCTACTATGTATGTATTGTATGTATGCGTATACATATGTATATACATGCTCGTATATATTAGTATCTGTATGCATAGAGGGTTCAAAAGCAATGCGATAAGCTCAGGCGGTAGAGTGCAAGCCGAGCATGTTGTGTGCTCGGGTTCGAGCCCGCTCGAGGTACAAACTTTTTTTTTTTTTAACCACCCGGTCGGTGGTGCTCGAGCTCAAATCCCGATCGAGAATTCATGCATATTTATTTTTAATAATTTGAGATTATTACCGTAATATTTTGCTTTATT
This sequence comes from Drosophila nasuta, assembly GCF_023558535.2. NCBI lineage: Eukaryota > Metazoa > Arthropoda > Insecta > Diptera > Drosophilidae > Drosophila > Drosophila nasuta. Next base: position 222,047 of record NC_083456.1, on the reverse strand, counting down.
CAAAATGAGTAGCGGGTATCTCACACTCACGCACACTCGACTGTAGCTTTCTTACTTGTTTTCAACTGATTTAATTCATATGATAATTTACATTGTAAGCCTAACTTGACTTCAAACGTCCTCTACAGTTCTTGAGATGAAGTCTGACCAGCAAGAAGCAGCCACATGGCATACAGACATTGCGCCAACTATACAGTCGTTTCTACAAGAACTCTTAAAATTCGACTGATTGACAGGAGTAACTTCTATCGCGGAGCACACTATAACGCTGCAAGATGATCGACCAATCCAACAGCGCTATTTATCGTAGAACCCAGCATTTCGACGGATTATCGACGAACAGGTCGACCTGTTGCTAAAGAACGTACTGATCGAACCTGCAAATAGACCAGCGCCCTAATTGTACCAGTAAAGAAAAAAAAACGGGGACTTTCCAAAGTATGAGTCTGTTGCGATTGCTTACTTGGACGATATCTTAATGGTCGGTAACTCTTTACAGGAACACACCGACCATCTGAGAGAAATATTTAAAAGGCTCCGTCGGACAAACTTTCGTATCAACCACGAAAAGTGAGCATTGTTTCAGCAGAAAATCTACATCTTAGAGGACGAGATCAACGAAACAGAAATATCCTAGCAACACATTGTCGCCGACGCCCTTTCCCGACAACTCATTGGGCTAGTCATGTTGAAAGATGAGTCCAATTCTGTTCCTGATTGACAACAGGCAAGTGAGGAACCACAGCATTATCCGGACTACGCAGTCAGTAACTGCAAACTTTTCCGACACATCATAGATCGGTCAGATGATTTCGACGATGTGACTTGTAAGTTGTGGGCTTCCCAGGCCATGCGACTAATTGTCCTGCAGAAGTGTCATGATCAGCAGACTGCGGGAAACCTAGGAGTTCGCAAGACGATTTTCCGAATCAGTAACATGCATCAGGATGTTAAGAATCACGTCCGATAATGCTTTGCCATAAATTCAAAGCATCTCAAAAAAACGTTTTCGTGTTTTTCGACCTGTTTCCCAAATAGGTGGAGCTCGAACAGCTACGACTTGGAACGACTGCAAGTGCCCAACGTGCGTTCCTTGAGCGTATCCTCGCTCATTTCGGGGTTCCGAGACGTTTCGGAACCTTTGAGACGATTTGCTTCCTGAGATTACCTTGGCCTTAAATTCCAGCGTCTCTGAGTCCAGAGAATTGAGCCCAGACTTTCTGGACTATACGACGAGGTGACACCTGAGGGCCCCCGGGGATCCACCCGTTCCCTATAGCACATGCGACCCCGGAGAACTGTTCGGTCATCCAGAGTACGCTGACATGTGCCCTGCCCCTGCCTTTCGCGAAAATAACAAAAACAGCCAGGGTGATGAGATCCCGTCACGGCCTTCACGGGGTGCCTAGTCGCACCAACCTACCAGGAACAAGTACGACCGTGCTACGAGTCACGACCCGCGACAGGGTCAAGGCCTTTAATCCGCTCTTACCCCTCCCTTTGAACGCCCTACCGAAATCCACGGGCGCCCTACGCCATCAGGCCCGCTCCAGGAGGGCCGTCCTTTGAACGCGTCTCGAATCCGCCGGCAGTACGCCAGGGCTCCCACTCCGGAGGAGGAGACGAGCGATAGCCTTTCCGACCAGCCGGAGGTCCTTGGCGAGATAGGTCGTGCGAGCGCGTTGATAGAGGCCTCACCCCATTGGACCGTGGCGACACCCCAGAGGCAGCTAGTCCGATGTCTGGTAGAGGAACAAAGCCAAAAGAGCTAAAAGTCTCACACGGGACAAATTTCGCCATGGAATTACCCATATGAAAGAAGAGCATGGCTTCATATTTAATTCCATGATCTATCAAAAGAAGAGAGAAAGGGGAGGGCAAACACCAGTAATGGAGAGTCATCGTCGCGATTACAGAAGTCATATAGCACAACAAGTAAGAAAGCTATAAGCTAAAAAGCAAATTATTGAAGTATTAATTTTAAAAAATATACTAACGTAATTTACCACAAAAATACTAAAAATATACAAAAGGATAATTTAGGTATATTGATACTGTTGAAATATCGCCATTCCTAGGCAAAACTAACAATATACCATATTTAGTATTAAAGGTATTAATGAATTTAACTCCTATGATCACACTACCATTGGCTTTGCCCGGTAAGAAGAAGCGAGCTCTCTCTTCTTTCTTGTTTCTCAAATAATGCAGTAAGCTCGTGGTGTCGTGTTGCAAATAGATAAAATAAACAAACAAATTAAAGAAACAAATATTGTTTCCTACGTTATTATTTAAAACTTTTAAATGCACGTGTTTTCAAATAGATACAGTACAAACCTGATTTTAAATAAAACAAAACATGGAATTATTCTTAAAATATACCAAAATAATATACTGCAAAAATACTTAACATATATTATACTAAGTGGTAAATTTGGTATATTGATATGCCACTACAATCAATAAATGTTGAGTGCAAAATATTCTAGATTGTCACAAAGCATATAAAAATGGAAAAATACCAAAAATACTGAAAAAATACCGAAGACAGTACTGCGACAATGGTTTCAAGTGCTTATCTTGCTGTTGGATAAAAAATAATATTAAAATATAACAGTGGCAAACTTAGGTGGTCGCAGTTTTACACTGCTCACTGTAAAATATATGCGTGCTTATACCATACATATACATATATGTATGTACATACATACATATGTCCACAAATGAGCTTGCTGGCAGTGACTTTGAGAAAAAAACAAACTGATTATGCACGTACATATGTATGTACACGTATGTATGTTCGTGTATCACTGCCGAAACTTGCTTGGACTGGAAACAGATCACACCGACCACCATGAGTTATTTGCTCACACACAATTTGAATTTAAGTATGTAGGTATATGTGTGTGGATGTGTATGTTTGCACACTGGCTGGAGTAAAGCCCATACACAGACAAATGAGCTGAGATTCGATCTACTTGTAATGGTAAACACATAAAGAATGTAAAGTAGAATCCGGTTATAGCGACTTTCAAGGGACCAACGATTTTACGTAGTTATACCCGGAAGACGCACTAACCAGAAGGAGCAAAAAAAAAAAAAATTTTTGTTGTTTATTTTATGGTTGCCATGTTCGTAATAGACTTTTAAAATAAAATAAATTAATTTTTTAATCAAAACAAAAAAATTTAATTTAATAACATTGGTTTTTCAAAAATACGTCGCGTACATATAACGGATATTCAAAAACTTAATATAACAAGATTACATTTTTTCTTTTTATTCTTAATTTAAATAATCAGTAATTTTTTGATTGTTTTGCAGTCGTCTTTGACATGTAAAAAAAGTCGCGCACAACATTATTTAAATGAGAGATGCTGTGCGTTAAACTCTCGACATTAAAATTGGAATGGAAAAATCTATTTAGTAGTTCTGCATCCTTCAGTGCATCCAAAACGCTAGGCGCTGACACATCTTCATTTTGATCTTCCGCGTTGTCGACGATCCGTCATCTAATATATTTTCAACAATTCTGTCTTCAACAATTCAATCTGATTCGTCGTCGCATGCAGACGTGTATTTATTGTGCTCCGGGAAAAAAAATATTCAATAAAATCACCAAAGGGGCGTGACTGGTTCAATAAATCTACAATAACGCGAAAAGACGCTCTCTGCAATGAAATCGCTAATGTTTATAATGATTGATTAATTAATTAATATAAAACAATTACAACTCTAACTAAATCAATCTCGATTACAATGGATCAAAACGACGTTCGTGCACAACGTCAACGTGAGCAAGACGAGAGACGGCTCTTAGTATAAAGAAACAACACGAACTTCTCTTTTTTAAAGCAACCGAAAATAATGCAAGCTCTGATCAAGTGCTGTAAATTACCCCCAACTCGAACGAATTCTTAAACGTAGAGAGCAATAGAGCGCGCTCTTGCTCTCCCTCGCTACCATCGACGTCTCTGCAGCCTAAGAGCGCAGTAACCAGTACCGCAATTTCACTGACATCGTCAACCGTAACAACAACCGCAACTGTATCAGCTAGCAGCGTAAACATTAATACGTCTGTCGCTGCGCTGCCCGAAAAACAGAACAAAATCCATGACCATTTTAAGACGGCTGTGCAGACTGGTATCGCTACATTCAAATCAAAAGGAAGATGAGCCCCCCTAAATTCTTAATGCAAATTAACCTGTGGTAATGCTAGCCTAGCTGCTATAGAAACGGACATGAACTCAAACCGATTTACAATCTTGACAGACGCCTATGAGGTTGAGGCGGCCGAATTTACTGAGGTCGAGAAAAGGAAGCCAAAGCCTCCGCCTATTTATATACGTAAAAAAAAGTTCCAATGTTCTTGTCAACAAAATTATTGAGCTTATTGGCAATGATAACTTCCACATAATACCCCTTGTAAAGGGCAACTTTCAGAAAACAAAAGTTCAAATGAAGCCTGAAGACAATTACAAAGTATTATCGAAATACCTTATCGAGAATAAAAAAAAAACTTTTTCACGTATCAGCTAAAAAGCAGTAAGGGCTTGCAAGCCATACTTAAGGGCATAGAATCCGAAGTAACGCCGGCAGAGATAACAAAGGCGCTGCAAAAAAAGGGATTTATCGCAAAGACAGTCTTCAATATCCTTATCATGGATAGAAAACCGCAGCCACTCTTTACGATTAGGTTTAAGGTTGAGCTCGAACCAGAAAATAAGCCCCTGACGTACAGCTAGGATACTATCGATGGTCGCGCCATTCGATAGTTTCGATGTTTTCAAAGCAAAAATTCGATAGTATCGATAGTATAGTCATATTTATTTCATTTTTTCCCATACATAGGTTTTTTTTTAAGCTATATACATAATAAAAAAGAGAAAAAAGATCAAAATTATTCTGTCTTATCATTAACATAAATTATAAGGTAACTTCAACAGAGATCATAAAAAATTCAGGTAATTTTTCATATAAAATTAAAAACCAAAAAAATTATTGTATCCAGGAATTTTTCTGCAAAAATAACAAAATGTCCACATTATTCGCCTTAAGCGAAGCTATGCGGTTATTTATAACGAGTCCAGCCTTGCTGAACATGCGTTCCGACTCAGTCGAGGTTGCGGGAACACATAGAAATTTCGGCACTCATTTTTTTAAATTAGATTCGTTATGCTGAAATAAAAGAAATGTTATTTATGTTTTTCCTTATGTTTAGTGAAAACTGGAACACTTACCTTCCAGAATTCTAGGGGATCTACATTTTCTTCACAGTGCTTTGGGTTTGGGTTGCGGGAACACATAGAAATTTCGGCACTCATTTTTTTAAATTAGATTCGTTATGCTGAAATAAAAGAAATGTTATTTATGTTTTTCCTTATGTTTAGTGAAAACTGGAACACTTACCTTCCAGAATTCTAGGGGATCAACATTTTCTTCACAGTGCTTTGGGTTTGGCGGTTTTGAGAAGGTGGTGGTGGCTCTGCTGCATGGGGTACGGAATCACAAGAGTTGTTAATGACGGTGACCTCATTTTCCAAAAACGTTTCGGCCTGTACAACGTTAAAAGGAGAACGGAAGCCTTGTTTTTTTAATCTTGGGTCTAGCAATGTTCCGATTCGCGGCAAAGAACGTTCTTCATATTTTGTCAGCCTAGTGACAATGCTGTCCATCAAAAATGTACAGGCTGCTAATCCCTCACTAGACTTAAGGCTCGGCTTTAAAGTGTCCAAAGTATGTAACAGTCCACATGTTATGGGAATACATAACGAAACCGTCACTGTATAATTGGAAGATACTTGCTTTGTTGCAGTATCCAATGGAGCAAGTAACTGTACCAGGTCCGTTAGGATGTCCAATTCGTCTACAGTGAACGGTTGTGGAGCTTTTGATGTACTCAAAAAAACTTTGCCGATTGCCTCATGGGTTTTTAAAATTCTTTCTATTATAAGGTAAGCACTGTTCCATCGAGTAGGAACTTCCTTCTTCAGACTATATTTCATGTTCCCATCCTGGTAGTCTTTCAGCTTTTTATACGCTATGGAACTGGATTTAAAATATGTAACTGTAGTTTTGCATTTGTTTAGGATAGGGGCCAAACAGTCTAGCTTGAGACATCCTTGCACCACTAAATTTAATGTATGGGCAAAACATGGTAAATTTCTTTTTTGGAGCAATTCACACGCCTTGATCATGGTGCTCGCATTGTCTGTAACTATTGCCACAATTTTGGATGATATGTCCCACTTGTCAAAAACGGCCTGCAAACTGTCCTTAATATTATCTGCTGTGTAGTTTGTTTCCGAGAGCAATTTATTTGTAGACAAAACGGCAGTTTGCTGCTTAAACTCGTTTGAGACGAATGTGCATGTCACTGTCATATAGGCTTCATTAGCTTGTGATGTCCATAGATCCGTGGTAATGTGGTCGAAAAGATTCGATGTGTCCCCGCTTGTCTTGTACACCTTATAACAAAATACGCACTTTGCCGACTTACCATCATTTGATCTAGTAAAAAACTTCCACACTTTTGATTTCCCAACTCTGGATTTTTTCGGTCCGTTGTTCTCTTCGTCAGAGCTGTTTTCGTCTGATTTATTGATATCTACGCCTGTATACATAGATAAATAACAATTATGTCGTATATATGACCAAAAATTATTATAATTACCTTTTCTCTTGAGATTCACAAAACTTGTCCATGTTTAGAGCCACCACCTCCTTTCAATTTAAGTTAAGCTAAAATGCGCTTTTATTAGAAAAGATATAATATCCAATTTTTTAATTTCTCTTACCCAAATTCCGCAACCAAACCTCGAGTTTTATTGAAATGTCAGTGATAAGATAAAAGCACCATCGATAGTGTCAAAAAACTATCGATGGTGGCTCAGAAAGGCAAAAATTCGATATATCGATAGTGCCATCGATATTATCCCAGCTCTACCCTGACGAAATACGAAGTGCACCCTATATAAAATCTTCACTTCCTGCTGCACCGCCGAATTACAGTTGAGGAACCGCACAAACGCAATGGTTTGGTACAATGTGCGAACTGCCAAGAATATACAAGGTCATACTGTAAACTGCGCCCGGAGTGTCTAGTTTGTGGAGAGCTTCATGGCTCCGCACACTGCCTAGCGAGCAAATATGGCTGCAACTCGAAAAAGTGTGGCAACTGCGGTGGCAATCACACTGCAGAGGTTGACAATTTTGTTTATACAAAATAAATGAGTGTCTTATTGTTAAACATGAGTGTTGTGTTAAAGATATAAAGTATGTTCTTCTAGCGTTACATTTTGATTGTCGGTGTTAGTGTATGTTGTCTCTTTCCACTTTGTTGTTTTAATGGATATTATCGGTTTCAACTGTAATGCATTGATTTAATAAATATTCAATAAGGTGTATTTTAGAGGTTAGTGAACATGTGACGGCAATGTTATGTTAAGTTGCTTGTGGATTGTTCTAGAAGTTGCTTCAGCTTACAAATGTTAATTATTTTCAATGGGTTTTGTAAAGACCCGTGATATCAAGTAATAAACACGCACTTTGTGGTACTTAAATTTCGTTTATTTTATTTATTTACTTCACGCACGTCTGTCGTGCTCGCTCACTTATGTTGAACTAACTCTCGTCTCTCTTGACACTCATCGCTCGTGTCCAATGCTAGCATCGTCGCTCTCCTTGGCGATCTCGCTGCTCTGTGCAGATTCCCACATCCCTCCTTTATTAACAAGTTTCAGCTTCAACGGTTGATGTAAACTTTCCGCCAACCGCTCCGTTCGATGTTCCTTGTTTTCCCCATCTTCCTGGTAGTCCTGTACCGATGTCCTATTATCTCGAGCGTTACCTAAAGGAGAAATTACAGATGCCGTTGCCTCGCTTGTCGTTATTGGAATCTTCTTGACATGGGACACGTTCCTAATAAGTGTCTTACCCGTAATTTTAATAATATTATTGTTTCTTTCTACTACTTCATATTCGGTGTCGCCAAAAGTTGGAGTTAATTTGTTTGTGAAAATGACATTTTTCAAAAACACCTTATCCCCCACCTTTATTTCGATTTCTTTAGCCCCTCTCTTTTTGTCTGCCTGTTCTTTCCCTTTTTGTTTTAGTATACAATCTCTATCCCTTTCAGCCGAGTCTGTAAATTGTTCATCAATGTCATCTATACATGGAACTTTGTCGCGAACGACCCTATTGAACATAAGCTGAGTTGGAGCTACTCCTGTAGTCCCGTGTGGCGTCACGTTGTGCATGAGTACGAACTTCTGAATCTCCTCTTTGTAATTATTTGAATTTGAATACGCGATTTTTAATCGTTTCACTAAAGATCTATTCATGTTTTCTACCTCCCCATTAGCCTGAGGCCAATAGGGTGGTGTCTTCACCTGCTCTATTCCGCAAATTTTGCAATATTCCGCGAATTCTGAGCTGATATATTGTCGACCGTTGTCAGTTCTTAAGTATTTTGGATAACCTAATCTACAAAATATTTCCTTCATTACTTCAATGAGGCTAGCTGACGAAATAGAGCGTAAAAATTTAAATTCCATATATCGAGAGTAGTAGTCTATAAAAATCAGGATGAACTCGTTATTGGGTAAAGGACCCAGCAAGTCGGACGCTACCCAAATCCATGGGCCAGTTGGAAATGGATTTCTATCCATGGGCGCTGGTCTGGCTGGTTGAGAAACCAGGAGGCAATCTTTGCAGCGTTTTACGAATTTTTCAGCGTCGCGGTCGATCCGAGGCCACCAAATTTTCGATCTTAATAATCTAACCGCCTTTTCATGGCCGATTCTCCTGGGTGCCCTTCATGAGCCAGCTCAAGAATCCGATTTCGAAGTGATGTTGGAATAACGATACGATTACCACGCAGAAGGAGAGGTCCTATTGTTGACAACTCATACCGGAATGGATAAAATTGCTTTGGGGACTCCGATTTCCACTCGTCGTTCTCTACACAGGCCATCGCATCAATGATTTCTTCGTCTTTCACCGAGTCCTTAGCAATTTCCGAGATGGTCATCGATTTTGGAATACTGTTTTCGATGATATGCAGGATACTGTATTCGGTTTCTCTTTCACAAGTGTTGGGTAGTGTTAGCGGACAAAGTCGTGATAACGCATCAGAAATCTTCTCTTTTCCTGCTTTGTACACTACTTTAAAATCGTATGACTGCAGACGTAGGAGCCACCTCTCTATACGAGCTGGTGGTTTCGATGTTGGTTTGAAAATTGCTTCCAAAGGTTTGTGGTCGGTCACCAGTTCAAATCGAAGTCCAACCAGGTAGTAATAAAATCGCTCTACCGCCCAGACTAGGGCCAGACTTTCTTTCTCCGTTTGTGAATAACGTTTCTCAACATCCGATAATGCTCGGCTTGCAAATGAAATAATTAAGGGATCATTGTTAGCCGAGAACTGCAATAAAACTGCTCCGAGTGCTACAGGACTGGCATCTGCTATGAGACGGGTGCGATTTCCAGGGTTGAAATATTGAAGATTTGGCACATATGCCAGTCGATTCTTTAAGTTGAGAAAAGCGTTTTTCTCTGTTTCGCCCCAGCTGAATTTCGTGTCCTTCTTTAAAAGTTGACATAGAGGTTCCGTACAGTCTGCTAGATCAGGAATAAATTTCCCTACATACGTCACCAGACCGAGAAAACTTCGTATCTCCTCTTTATTGATTGGCTCTCGAAATGCTTTAATAGCATCAACTTTATCGGGATCGACTTCAATGCCTCTATCGGATAGAATGTGGCCAAGAAATTTAAGTTTTTTGCTTTTCCAAACGCATTTTTGGTCATTAAGCAGTACGTTGTTTTCCCTGAATACCTTGCAGACATCTCTTACGGTTTTGTCATGTTCCTCTTGACTTTCTCCGAAGATAATAACGTCGTCGATGTAGTTCATAACATTTCGAAAATCTACTAACAGCTGCTCGAGATGACGTTGAAAAATTTCTGGAGCAGAATTTACTCCGAACATCAGTCTTTTATATCGAAAAAGTCCCATTGGTGTTATAAAGGTTGTGATTTCCCTGCTGTCTTCATCCAGTTCCAGCTGATGATAAGCGTCTTTCAAGTCTAAGCGCGAAAAGAATCGTGCACCTTTAAGTTTGGTCATAAAAGATTCAAATGTTGGTAATGGATACATTTCTCGACGAATTGCCTTGTTCGCCAGACGCATATCCACGCAGAGTCGAATATCGCCATTCTCCTTAAACGCCAGGACAATTGGGGAGATCCATCGACTCGGACTCGTAACAGATTCAATAATGTCTCGCCTCAAAGCTTCATCCAGCTTCGCTGCAACTTTATCTTCAAGTGCCACTGGGATCCTCCGCACCGGCTGCTGAACAGGCTTGATTTGTGGATCAATGCACAGCTTTATTTCGACACCTTCCATTTGGGAAATGGTGCGGTCGTTTCAACCCGATTGACACTTAGGCCAAGACGAAGAACATTTAGCTTTATGGCTGTCTCACGCCCCAGTAATGACTGTCGTCCATTTTTAATAAAAAAAAATGTAGCAATCACCTCGACATCTGGTACCGCTGATATCGGTGCTTCAAAAACACAAATTACTTCTAGTAATTGATCAGAAGCATATCCTCGGAATTGTTTTTGTGAATGTGATCTCACATTAAACACCGCCGGGGTTTTCCTTTTCAGTGTTTCCCAGTCTATATGGCTGATGAGGTTGAATCGCGAACCAGAATCGATAATAAGAGAAACTTCTTGGCCTCCAATTTTGCAGCTGATAAGCTCTTCTTCCTCGTCGCTGCATATTCTAAAGCAATTCGAGCTTTCCTTCTTCCTTTTGAAATCAGGTCGACCCTCTCCAGCACAATCGTCATCTAGTCGACGCTTGAGGTTTCCATTTTTAGGCTGAGGATATTGTTTCGACTTGCATTTGCGTGCAAAATGCCCTATTTTCGAGCATTTATTGCATTTGGCGAGTCGCGCCGGGCAAACGGGATCACTATTGCCATGACCCATCCGACCACACCTAAAACATTCCACTCCCGGTTTTGTTTTACGAGCCACAATTTTGTTTATTGTCTCAACGGTTGGCTTCTGCATGGCTTCGGCTTGTTTGTTAATTTGCTCCTCGACTTGACACGCCTCAATAATCTCGTCTAGGGAGTGCTCTTTACTCAGAAGTTTCTTCTTTAATTCAGGAGATGCCCACGAGTCCAGTATTTTGTCCTTAAGACAGATTTCCTCGATTTCCTTTTTCGATTCGCCAAAGAAGCATTTATACATTTGTTGTCGTAGCCGAAGAATAAATTTCGAGAAATTTTGCCCTTCCTGTGGAGCCAAATTGCGAAAAAGGTGTCGTTCGAACGTGGAATTTTGCTTAGGTGAAAAATAGGCATTTAACTTCTCAATTAAAATACCGCAAACATCATTGTCCAGCTTTTCATCATATTCAATTATTGCGCCTGGTAGTGAGTATGCAACAGTCTGCAACTGTACTCCACCCAAATGAAGTAGTTTTGTTCTCTTGGTTTTTGGTGACTCAATTTGGTCAACCTCCATAGCTATGGTGAACGCTCTTAACCATTTTTCCCATTCATTTCTGAGCACCGATTTTTCAATCGTGTCACATAGAAATGGTTTAAGAATATTATCAGTACTCTTATCTGAAACACAAGATTTTATTATAAGTAAATATTGGCTAGTTATTACTCAGCCTTTTACATGTTTTCTTTTTGTCGACTTGTATTTTATACACGATCGATTTAATATTTGGCTTACGCAAGACGAAACTCTTTCGCACAGCCTTCTCTTTGTACGTACATATGTATATTCGTACTTATTTGCATCTGTATATGTAGCTTGCATAGGTTTATCTCCCACACTCAGCCTTTTCCATATACAATGTCTCTCTTAATATTTTGGCTTGTATGACACCCAGCCTCTCTTTGTTAGAATAATTTCACTCTCTTTGGCTCACATACAAACGTGTGTACGTTGCCGCGATGGACTTGTTAAATTTAACACTTCATCATTTTCTCCTTCTCTTTCCTCCCTGCAGTTCTGGAGGTGTCGATTGCCCTGGGTAAGTGCTTACCTCGCCGATCACTACATGGGTACTTACTAAAGTGACCCTATAGTAATCGAACGTCGAACCACCGAGTCGACTCGAGTTTGCGATTGGCGCTGGATAAGCGCTTACCTCGTCGATCACTACATGGGTACTTACTAGATTAACCCTATAGTAATCGAACGTCGAACCACCGAGTCGACTCGAGTTTGCGATTGGCGCTGGATAAGCGCTTACCTCGTCGATCACTACATGGGTACTTACTAGATTAACCCTATAGTAATCGAACGTCGAACCACCGAGTCGACTCGAGTTTGCGATTGGCGCTGGATAAGCGCTTACCTCGTCGATCACTACATGGGTACTTACTAGATTAACCCTATAGTAATCGAACGTCGAACCACCTAGTTAATAAATATATGCGCATTAAAGCATAAGTACAAAATAACGGCAAGCATTGCTTTTGTTTTTGTTATTTTGTGGAAAAAGTATACACAAGTTTAAAGACAAAACTTCGATTATGCTTTACATCGCTGTTTGTTTACGCGTCTTCGGTGCACTGCTTACAAAAACAATTGTACAGAAAGAACAGTTTGTTTTATTTTGTGCTACTCTTTCGCTTAAACGCAGCTGTGTTTGCTGGCTGACGAAATTTTTACAAGCATTTGAGTTGAGAAGTGCAAAGCGGATCAATCGATTATTAGGTGAGTGACTTAATAAATAATATATGTTTGTATTATATGTATATTAATGTGTAAATATTAAATAAACAATAAAAGTACGACAAGCAGTTACAATAATGTATAGTGAACGACATATAAGAAGGCTAAAGCAGCAGCAAAAAGAAAAATATAAAGAAAAGTTAAGTTCCACAGTGGAGAACAAAAATGTGCCAAAAGAGGAAGTGAAAATTATTAGAAAAAATTTACATTATGGAAGTAATGACAGTGAAGCGAATTTTTTGGAGGAAATAATTTATGAAGACAATATTGACAATGAACTAAAGACGAAAAGAAACGACGGTAACAATAACTTAAATGACGATCTTAAAAAATGGTTTCTAAAACACAGGCCAACACGTGACTGTGCAATTGATTTAGTTCGAATACTAAAAAAAAATAGTTTAGATGTCGGATCATTTTACAAATACAGTGCGCCTAAAAAAGCTGAAATAATGCAAATGAGTGGTGGCCGTTATTTGCACATTGGCATTAAAACTCAGATTGCTCAGCTTTTGAGGTTAATTAATTTTACCGACGACATAACTATTGACATAAACATTGATGGAATTCCGCTATTCAAAAGTTCAAATTCGCAACTGTGGCCAATTTTGATAAAAGTAACAAATATTAAAAATTCTCCTGTTGTCCCTGTTGGAATATTTTTGGGAAAATCTAAGCCCAATAGTCTGGACGAATTTCTAAGCCAATTTACTTGTGAGCTAAAAGATCTTCTTAAAAATGGAATTGACACAGACGAAAGAAATATACAATTAAGATTAAGGGCTATTGTTTGTGATGCCCCAGCTAGGGCTTACATCAGTGGGACTCCCGGACATACATCTTCGCATGGATGTTCAAAATGCTTACAAGTCGGAAAAAAAATAAATAATGTTTTAACATACACAACAAAGAGTGAAGACTTAATAACCGACGAGGACTTCAAAAGTAGGAAATATTCCGATCATCACTTAAAACAATATTTGACAAAAATGACACCCTTTGAAACAGTGAATGTAAAAATGGTTTCCCAAATTCCACTAGACTGCATGCATTTATTTGACTTAGGAGTCATGCGTAAATTTCTTGTTCGATTGATGACAAATAAGACTTATAATAAATTGACGAACGACAAGAAATCTAAAATATCTCAAAAATTAATTGACATACGCAAAAAGATGCCTAAAGAATTCGCAAGAAAGCCAAGACCCTTAAGTGAACTATACAACTGGAAAGCAACGGAATTTAGACAATTTTTACTCTATACGGGAATATTTGTACTCAAAAATGAATTATCTGACGACCAATATTATGTGTTTTTGTTGTTGCATTGTGCGTATAGAATGCTTTGCTGTCCATATCAGCGATCAATTAATTTGGAAACCTGTCAGCGAATGTTGAACCTATTTGTTTCAAATTTTCCAATTATATTTGGAGAAAATAGTGTTTCATATAACATACATAGCCTACTACATGTAAAAGAAACGGTGGAACAGGTTGGCGATCCAGTTAAAGGCTCTGCTTATGCATTTGAAAATTATTTGCAACATTTGAAAAATTTTGTCAGAAAGCCAACAAACATTTTAGAGCAAATTCATCGGAGAATTGACGAAGAACAAAATTTACCTATCCAAGAGAGATTAGAGACCGAAAATAGAAAAAATTTAATAATATTAAACCAGAAGGAACCAAACAATTATTGTTACATCGAAGGGGATATTCCGATTAGAATAGAATCAATTATGGAAGATACATTTAAAGGAAGACGATTCAAGAATGTGCGGAACTTTTATACGGAGCCTATAAGATCCTCTGACTTGGGTATTAAACCAGTTGATTTGTAAAGCAGTCGCAATACCATATTTAAAGGATATTATTATAATGCCGTTACTTCACCATATTGATGATTGAGGATATTGTCGTACTTTTATCTGTTTAACCCCAAAAATTTGTCATATATATTATATAAAAGCCCCCAAAATCAACAAACGAGACGATGTCGGACAGCCCAGCCAGAAAAATTCAGCGATTGGAGTTTCTTAACACTGGTAAGATTAAAAAAATATTTAAGACAGCTGTAGCAAATTATGTATTAAAACTGTTGTTTTTTAGATACGAAATCATGCAAATGTGGAGAGACTATTGAGCGCCTTGAGAAGATTATTTCGGATCTCACCGAACAAGTTAGTTCCTCTCGAGGTGAGTGTCTAAGTTATTTTTTAAATTCGTCCAATTTGAATTTGTTTTTTATTTGCAGTCGAAACAAAAGAGGCTCTCGAAAAAGTTGTGGATGAAGTAAGGACCTTAAAAGGTATGAGTATCTTGAATGATTACTGATTTTTATATTTTTATATTCATTATTATATTATATTATATTTATATATTTATATTCAGCTGAACAAAAAGTCATGGAAAAAAAATAGAGATCCTTGTAGAAGCTTCTTCGGAGCAAACAGCCTCCATTAAAGGGATGACCAAGGACCATGGACAGATGCAGAAGTTGGCATGTCAATTTCCTATTCAGACCGTAGATGATCTGATTGAGGTTAATTCGAATATAAACATCGCTAACCGAGAGCTCTATGTATGTATAATCATATAAAAAATTGTCTTTTAGTTAAAGATCTAATTCGTTCACAGATCCATGCAATAAAAAATTTAATATTAAATGGCGGGATACTAAAAAACTTAAAAAATATTTTAGCCAATGAAGTGGTCTTGGCGTATAATGTGGATGGCGTTCAGCGCAAAGCGTCCTTAAGAAAAGAAGACAATTTCTTTGGCGTTATGATCGGTGAGTATTTTAAAAGATAATTATTTAATAATCATTATCCATTTCAATTTATTAAAACTTTTTTAATCCTTTTTATTTCTAGATGCAATAACTGCAGTCGGCGGTATTGGCCCAGCTGAGGAACAATTGAGAAAGGCCCTGCAGCTCCAAAAAAAGAGATATTTTAAAAACTCGTGCTGCCTAAAAGCAATTAAAGAACAAACCCCAATAGAATAAAGAAAAATGTATATTAAATAAAAACTGCAATTGCAATTGTACATGTTTTTTAAATTATAATGGCAGGCCCCTCCATGGGGTCCAATGTGAGTACTTACTTCACCGACCCTTCAATGGGGTCCGATGTAAGCACTTATTTTACTGACCCTTCCATGGGGTCCGATGTAAGCACTTATCTTACTGACCCTTCAATGGGGTCCGATGTAAGCACTTATCTTACTGACCCTTCAATGGGGTCCCATGTAAGCACTTATTTTACCGGCCGTTCCATGGGGTCCCATGTAAGCACTTATTTTACCGGCCGTTCCATGGGGTCTAATGTAAGCACTTATTTTACTGACCCTAATATGTTGCACTATTTCACTAGTTCGTGGTAATCGAGGCGGTGGCGATTGACCCTATTTGCGGACATTTCATACAAAAACGGAAATTAAGAAACGCATGGCTAGACGCCACTTTGTAAGTAGTGAGTGGCTCCTGGTAAGCGCTTATTTCACCAGCAACGAACTAGCGCTCAGAACTGCAGGGCTTTTACTCTATGCTTAGAGATTTCGTCTTGCGTGGAGAACATCGTCTCTAAGAGCGAAGCCTCTCACGCCAACATAGACACAAAAGCCGTTATTTTTCGTTTTGTGTTCTACTTTCGCCCTCCTTTTTCGTTCGTTTTCATGTACCTACATTGGAATTATATTCCAATTCACTGGAATTGAGTTTCACTTAGAAATAGTAAATTTCAAAATGCACTTATAAATTCAATTCCTATTTATTTTGCACAAGATAGTAAATTTACCTCGTCGCCAATGTAAAGACCCGTGATATCAAGTAATAAACACGCACTTTGTGGTACTTAAATTTCGTTTATTTTATTTCTTTACTTCACGCACGTCTGTCGTGCTCGCTCACTTATGTTGAACTAACTCTCGTCTCTCTTGACACTCATCGCTCGTGTCCAATGCTAGCATCGTCGCTCTCCTTGGCGATCTCGCTGCTCTGTGCAGATTCCCACAGGTTTTAAAGTTAAAGTTATTTATTATATCTTCTCAAATTAAATCAAAGTATATTAGCTGTTGGCGGTATTGCACAGAATCACAGCAAGAAATTCACAAGCGAAGGTAACATACACATACATACATGTTTACTTGACATTTGCCGTAGGGAACAGTATCACCACTAACCATACATGAGCACGAGCGTATTTCGTTGCGCTCTGCTTTCGTTTCTATGTATGCGTGTATGTATCTACATGCTCGCCTATATTAGTATGTGTATGCATATGAAGTTTTGCAACGTGCAGTTGCCTCCCTGACAAGCAGTTAGCGCACGCCGATTTTGTTTTGCCGCGACGAATGTCTCGAAGAAGAGGACAGCAACAATTGCTTGCGTTCTATATGTTTGAAGTTAAATGGCGCCTGCACAAGGACCGCGTTGGCTCTGTTGGTGGTTTGCAAACCCGACATGTTGTGGGTCCGGGTACAACTCCTGATCGAGAATATATGCATATTTTGTTTTTTTTTAATGCGATTTACATTTTTTCATTCCCTTTCTAACTTAGAACATCGAATTTTCGAATGAGCCGAAGAGGCTCTGGTGTTTGAATCGCAGCGCTCGACCCGACTGGGGTCGCCATAATTCAGTTTTTAATGATACAAAAATTTGTATGGAATGAAGCATCTACATATGTATGTATTGTATGGTTAGTGGTATCACTGTGTGTGTGTTTTTTTTTTTTTGTTTTGTGTAATATTTGTGCAGCTTTAAGTTTATTCATTCGTTTTTTTTAATATCGGGCATGCTCCGGTTTTCACTTTCGGTTTTCGTTTTGAAAACGAAAAAATTGGTGCTCCCATTTTCACTTTCACAAGATTTTTTCGAATTGCAAAACGAGAAAATTTGTCTTGCCGAAATAAAAAGTAAAGGCCTTTTTCTATATTAAATCGGATCTTATTTGCAAAACAAAAAAAAGTAGTTGACTCATTGGTTTATTGTATTTTAAGACCGCTAGAAGATCAATTAGGCTTGTAAGTATTTTTAAAACGACTAATTTCTGACCCCATCCAAATTTGGAAATAAAATTTTGAAGTCGGCAACAACAATTTTCGTTTTGGTGAGCGACCGATAAATCCGACACCATGAATTATCGCCTAGGCTGCCATACTTTTGGTGGATACTTGTATAATCAAACGGATGGCATTAAATTTGTTGAAGTTGGGTAAAATATGTTTTTTTAAAATTAATTAATTTAATTTAATTACTTATGTGCTAAAACTGTATAAAAGAAATTGTTTAAAACATCGGAATGAAATCCATTAAAAAGGTGGGATCCCTTTTATTTGTGGGAAACAGCTGATTGCCGTTCAACTGATTTTGAAAAATGTGAGTAAAAAAAAGTTTATTTTTATAAAAAACAAAAATACTAATATATTGTTTGCAGGGGAAACACAAATCAACATTTCAGGATGAAATTATTCTCAATTTTATGCAGGCTAACGAAAATCTGGCGCGTGCATTTGCCAAAGACGATCGTGTGGCTGCAGAAGCTAAATGGAGCGAGCTTGCAGGTGTCTTGAACGCAATTGGGCCTCCAATTAAAGATGTTGCGGGATGGAAAAAGGTATGAGTATCCCCAAAATTATGACAAACTAATATATTATAATAATACATTCCAGGTTTGGTGCGATTGGAAGGCCAATATTCGCAAGAAAATTGCTCAAAATAAGGCAGAGGTCAGGGCTACGGGCGGGGGTCCTTACTGACAGCCATGGAGGAGGACGTGGCGAAGCTCTGCGGGCTTTTTGAGATCATCTAGGGAGTTGGCGCTCTGGCATATGGAACACCAACCACCATGGTAGAAGAAGAGGTGGCTAAGGAAAAAGTTGAGGAGATAGCCACAGAGGAGGTGGAGGAACCGAGGAGAAAGCGTCGCGAAGTCTGTACGTAGCTCAATTAGATGAAATGAAATAAATGAATTTAACAATGTCTGAGCATTTCCAAAAAAATGGAAAGTCTTCAACAAGAAGACTTAAATTTAAAAAAGGAGCTACTTTCAAAATTTGAACAAATTTAAAAAAAAAATGAATAAATACATTTTAATAACTGCAATGAATAATTTGTTTATTTATTTTGTTATATTGACAGAGATAGAGCAATTTCGTCGCGTACAGATGGTCCGTCATCATTTCCTTCAATGTCATTATCATTCATAGCATGTTCAATATCCTCCAATTGAAAGTCGTCACTTATTGACAAATTCCGTCTTCTACATACAATGTTGTGCAAAGCACAGCATACGTTAACAATTTGGCAACAAAAAATGGGCTGATAATTTAAGCATCGTTGTAAACAACGGAAACGGCTTTTAAGCACACCAATTGTTCGTTCTATTGTGTTTCTGGCTCCATCATATCTTAAGTTAAATCGATGCTGATGCGTCCCCATCTCTTCGCTCCTGTAGGGGAGTTAACACGAAACTCTCCTGTGCGTAGCCAGAATCTGCCAAAACAAAATATTAATTTATTGTTCTGGATAAATATTCCCTGGCGCTTGAATGATTCCAAATAAAAGAATCATGACAGGATCCGGGGTGTGTCGCATCAATAGCGATAATCTCTATATTGTAGTTGCAAACCTGTAGGTAAAAGTAAAATCTTAACGTAACTATATCCAATTTAGACATTCTACTTACAACCATGGCGTTCATGCTGTAATAGCCCTTTCTGTTAAAAAAAAACAGAGGCATTATTTACAGGTTTCACTTTTTTTTATATGAGTTCCATCCACGCAGGCGACTATTCTTGGCAGTTGATATTTGCTAAAGAAGTATTCGCTAGATTTCCGCATTTGCTGGCTAGACATCTGAAGGCAAAATTGTATCCTGACAAAGAAGCCTGTTCAGCAACGGAATAAATATGTGGAGAATTTTTCCAAATGTGCTTCGTCCTATGTTTATGTGATGGTCCTTGGCGATTGAAAACTGATAACACCCAGTAGCAAGATATCGCAATACAGAAACTAATTGCATTAAGTGAGACAGTGTGGTAACTTTTAAATGTGGCTTAACTGTCTCCAATATGTTTTTAATTTATCAATCCTAAATGATTGGACAAATCTGCAATAAACATTAATTAGAGGCAAAATTTTGAATGTTGCAAATGTGACTTACCGGTCGTCAGACATATTAAAAACACATGTATTACATCTTAATTGCTTAGATTTTCTTAAGTCAAATAACTTTTGCTTTCTTTTGGCTTCGAAACATGCAATTGAAAATAAAAAAGGCATTTTTACGCGTTGTTTGCTTCTGACCAAAACTCAAATCAGCTGTTTCGGCAGCAAGAAATGATGAGAAATGAAGCTTTCTGATAGCAAAACGATAACTAAAAGCTTGTGAAAACCGGAGCACCTAAAAACGAAAATCTCGGTCTTGGTCTCAAAACGAAAACCAAAAGTGAAAACTGTCATTCTCTTGTGTGTAACAAAACGGTTCTTGCCAAAACCACAAAAGAAGCAGTGTTATTTTTTCCTTCCATCTAGCTTTTGCTGTCGCCCAAAATCTGGCAACACTGACTCGACGCCAGAGGTCGTTTCATTACGATTGTTCACACAACTACAAAACCACAACGACCACTCGCAATCAGTGTTGCCAACTCTTAGTGGTCGTTTATAGCAGTGAAAGCATAAAAAAATAGCCAAAAATAGCAAGATTTCTTAAAAAATAGTAAATTAAAATAGCCGTTAGTTTTCAATAACAAAATCTTATATTTTTGTACATTCAGTGTAAAAAATCTAATGGTTCTTCCTCGATAAGCAAAATGTTTAAAACTTGCGCAATTTCCACCTCCTCGGAACCAATATATTAGAAAAATGCGGTAAACTCATCAAGTATTTTTGTAAAGCTTGTATCTGTCGATTCATCAATCAATAAGCTAAATTTTGAATTTGCATGTCGTTTTGCAGACATTCCTGGAAATGTGGCGACAGCACATTTTTTATAACTGCCATGCACATTGTTCGATGAATTTTTATCTGGCGTTCCTTAAAGATTTGCGCGCACAAATTATTAAGGTGGTCAACCGAACTGATTGAACAGTGTTGAGCCACAAACAAGCAGAGATTCCTTTGAGAATGTCTCTGTAGATGTTTTGGGAAACTCTATTGTTTGGTTACCTCGCCGTACTTCAAGGTTTGCCTTGTGTTTTTTAGTTTCAACGGGCGATTTCAAGTCCCACAACTTTGCATTTAATGTGCATTTGCAATATTTGCAAAATGCTTTTGATTTGTTAGTTAAATCTTTTGGAATACAGTCCTTAAGTTGGGGAACCTCCAACTAAGCATCGCGAACTTTTTTGTCTATACAATTTAAGAAACAACCGCACAAACACAATAATCAGTGAATTTGAATTAGAGATGGTAGCATTGCGAGCGCGAAACGATGTTGAGAAAATACCAAGTACCCAAAAGCTACAAAGGGGTAAATAATATTTAAGTATTTAAAATACACAATTCGGTCACGCTGGGCGGTAAACGTGGTGTGTATATATCGATAGCCACAAATAACGTCTCTATTGCCAATATACGATTTCCGAAAATTAAATTTGAAGGTCCACTTTTTTTTAGTCGACTTTAAATAAATAAATATAGTCAAATATTACAAATAATTTAAAATAGCTAAAAAATAGCAAATTTTTTTTGTGAAATAGCCAACATAACAGGCTCTAGCAAAATTGAGTGGTTGGTCATGCAAAATAGCCAAATCTGGCTAGAAAATAGCCAAGTTGGCAACACTGCTCGCAATACAACCACACTCATTCAAGGTAACCACGTACTTTTCGACACACACACGGTCACCACACACAGTAGTTTGAGATGGTGAATTTTGTTTTTTTTTTTGCCATTTTCGTTGGTTTCTTTTTATGATTTTCTGTGTATTGATGATCCCGGTGCCTTATCAGCGAATGATGTACACATATACAGTCATATCACACATAAACTTATTGGTATAATGGTTGTAAATTGTCTCGCACAAGCGATCCCGGAGTCTTGTCAGCTGTTGATGTAGAAGTTAAGACAAACAAAAGGTCTGAGTTCGCTGACCGAATACGACACTGGCCAAATACATAGCTGAATAAGCATTTGACCGGATGTCGTTGCATAGCCGGCAACCACAGCATATTTGCGTGGCCGCTATGAAACGATCTCGTAACCATAAGTTGCGGGATTGCTTTGTTGCAAATGTTACATATGTTAGTTCATTCGAACAGAGGCACATCGGCCCTGTAATAAACAGTAATAAGAAATACTCCGCCTTGTATTTTCAAGTTCTTGGATTTCAGGTGTTAATAAATTTAATCAAACTCTTGGTTAAAGTAAAACAATCTAATTGATTTAATTAATTGGCGCCCAACCAGTGGTAATTTTGATTACCCACGCGTGTGCAAATATCGCGTTATAAAAACAAGAAATCAACAACGTTGCTCAACCAGCAACGGCAATAACACAGTGACAAACACTAAAAATAAATAAAAAAAAATAAAAAAAACAACAACCACTGAAATCAAAAACCAAAGTGACAACAATAAAAACAAAAAAAACAACAACAACCGCTAAAAATAAAAAAAAAAAAACAACGACAACCACAAACCAGTGACTGCTGCGCGGGAACCATACCCCATAATAATAACCACAAACCGGAGACTGCTGCGCGGGAACTATACCCTATCCTACCCTATAAAATTCTCGTAACAAGTCAAGTAAGTAGAGTTCCTTGTAACAAAATGTTTTTTAGTCTGCAAAACTAACATTAAACCATAAGCCCTAAATTTTGTGACTCACAGTTTAATATTCATTGTTGAACAATAAACACCTTCTTTTGGTTGATTGTGTTTATTTTTATGTTTATTTTTAACGTCAGCAGATTATACTTTCAGTGCATCAACTCATGAGCTCAGCGTTCCGTAATTACAGAAATCGTGAACAGGAATCTAGCAGTTCAGGGTCAGACTCTGAAGACCACATTAGAATTCTTAGAGGTAGAGTTATTAGAAGTAAGCACAGTCACAGAAACCCTCAGGCAGCCATAGACCCAGAACAACTTAGAGTTGTAGTCGAGGCAGCTATCGCCAACGCTTTAGCTAAGCAAGCAATCACAAGCCAGCGGGAGAAACAAGAGCTGTTAAATAGAATCAACGAATGCTGCAATAGAGATAAGAAACGACATACGTTGCGACGAACCATTGGATGCCGTCAAATGCATATGTCTCTTGGAGACAAGCGGCGTTGGCCATAAACCATATAATGGTAGTTCGCGCCATTATCAGGCGGTAATCATAATTAGGAGTAAAATTCGAGGCCCTGCCGATGCAGTTCTTGCCTCTTTTGGTACAGTTTTGAACTTTGAGGCAATCATAAGTCGCCTTGATTTCACATACAGTGAGCCTGAGTCAGGCGTGTCTGAGCTGCTTGGCTTGTTTTGAGCCTGGTCACCTTGCTTGCTACTCTGCTGCTGCTTAAAATGTGGGGACTTGGACTGTTTTGAGTTCGATTTTTGGACTTTACTTTGAATCTTCTGTTCCGCTCTGTTGGCTTTTTCTTCTAAACTTTTAGCGAAGTTGGCGACAAAAGCGTACCTTTCGTGATTCGATTCAATTTCCTGTGCAAGGGCTAAAGCCGTAGGCAGGTCTTTAGGTTTTGCAGCAAAAAGAACATCTGTGAGATTACGTCTAAGCCCGGAAACAAAAACTCGCAACGCGTCGTCGCGGAATTTGTCACGTAAGCCCTCCGCCAGGGCTGGCTCGTAACTCACGTTGACTTTGTTTATCAACAAAGTGAGTTTTTTCTCGACCTCATCATAATATTGAAGTGTCATGTTACCCTGCCTCAGCGTACCAAGTTCTTGGCTATTTTCTAGCCAGATTTGGCTATTTTGCATGACCTAAAACTAGAAACCACTCAATTTTGCTAGAGCCTGTTATGTTGGCTATTTCACAAAAAAAATTTGCTATTTTTTAGCTATTTTAAATTATTTGTAATATTTGACTATATTTATTTATTTAAAGTCGACTAAAAAAAAGTGGACCTTCAAATTTAATTTTCGGAAATCGTATATTGGCAATAGAGACTTTGTTTGTGGCTATCGATATATACACACCACGCTTACCGCCCAGCGTGACCGAATTGTGTATTTTAAATACTAAAATATTATTTACCCCTTTGTAGCTTTTGGGTACTTGGTATTTTCTCAACATCGTTTCGCGCTCGGAATGCTACCATCTCTAATTCAAATTCACTGATTATTGTGTTTGTGCGGTTGTTTCTTAAATTGTATAGACAAAAAGTTCGCGATGCTTAGTTGGAGGATCCCCAACTTAAGGACTGTATTGCAAAAGATTTAACTAACAAATCAAAAGCATTTTGCAAATATTGCAAATGCACATTAAATGCAAAGTTGTGGGACTTGAAATCGCCCGTTGAAACTAAAAAACACAAGGCAAACCTTGAAGTACGGCGAGGTAACCAAACAATAGAGTTTCCCAAAACATCTACAGAGACATTCTCAAAGGAATCTCTGCTTGTTTGTGGCTCAACACTGTTCAATCAGTTCGGTTGACCACCTTAATAATTTGTGCGCGCAAATCTTTAAGGAACGCCAGACAAAAATTCATCGATCAATGTGCATGGCAGTTATAAAAAATGTGCTGTCGCCACATTTCCAGGAATGTCTGCAAAACGACATGCAAATTCAAAATTTAGTTTATTGATTGATGAATCGACAGATATAAGCTTTACTTGATGAGTTTACCGCATTTTTCTAATATATTGGTTCCGAGGAGGTGGAAATCGCGCAAGTTTTAAACAATTTGCTTATCGAGGAAGAATCATTAGATTTGTACACTGAATGTACAAAAATATAAGATTTTGTTATTGAAAACTAACGGCTATTTTAATTTACTATTTTTTAAGAAATCTTGCTATTTTTGGCTACTTTTTTATGCTTTCACTGCTATAAACAACCACTAAGAGTTGGCAACACTGCGCCTGAGCCAATGGACGTAGACCCATCCTCGTCCAAATTTCGACAACAAACGGCGTTTTCAAAGCCAAGTCACTCGGGTAATAACTACACCCAAAACCAGAAACGATCCGCTTCTCAGCGCACGTCTGGACAAGCTCAGCGACAGAGAGTCGATCACATTACACCAGACACATCACAGGCACAGACGTTCCCCTCCTACAATGAAACAGCCACTGCAGCCGTCAGCAATATAGACAGCGACGCAGACTCTGACCATGACACAGTCAATTTTTTAGGGGAGAGTCCCTGCTACCGTTCATTCAGCGAAGAGTAGCAGGGGTCAGCAGAAAATTTTTAATCGACACGGGCGCTGCAAAGAGCTACATAAAGCCATTTCAGCAACTAAAATCTATTACCCCTGTCGATAAGCCATTCTCGATTTATTCAATCCATGGCTCAAACAAAATTACCGAAAAATGCTTGTTACAAATCTTCGGCGTAACCTATCAGCATTTGATGGCATTATAGGCCATGACCTCCTAGCTCAGGCAGGAGTCGAGTTATGCTTAAAAAGCAAGCAATTAAGGGTAGGATCCAAAACCGAGGCTATCCGGTATCATAAATGTGTAAGCGTTAATCTCACAACAGCAGCAGATATAGAAGCTCCATCATGTGTTAAAGCGAAATTCGCACAGATGCTAAAGCTCAGGGTCAAGGCATTCGCTAACCCAGACGAGGCATTACCGTTCAACACTTCGGTTGTAGCGACCATACGAACGGAGGACGAGGAGCCTGTATACTCTAAGCTATACCCTTACCCTATGGGCGTGGCCGACTTCGTCGATTCGGAGGTAAAAAGACCTCCATATAACAACCCAATTTGGGTTGTTGACAAAAATGGTGTGGACGAAATGGGTAACAAGAAAAAACGTATGGTAATAGATTTCAGGAAGCTGAACTCAAAGACCATTGCCGACAAATACCCAATGCCAAACATATCAATGATATTGGCAAACCTCGGACAAGCAAAGTACTTCACGACACTGGACCTGAAGTCAGGCTACCACCAGATAACTCTGGCGGAACGTGATCGCGAAAAAACCTCATTTTCCGTAAATGGGGGGCAAGTACGAATTTTGTAGGCTTCCGTTCGGTCTGAAGAACGCGGGAAGCATCTTCCAGAGAGCCATCGACGATGTGCTCCGCACAGAAATCGGTAAGACATGCTACGTCTACGTAGATGATGTCATAATTTTTCCAAAAAATGAAAACGATCACGTCAAACACGTTGACGAGATTTTGAAAAAATTAAGTGAAGCAAACATGAGGGTCGCTAAAGAAAAATCTAAGTTTTTCAAAACAAGCGTAGAGTACCTTGGGTTTATAGTCACTGATCAGGGAGCTAGAACTGACCCCGAAAAAGTAAAGGCCATTCAGCATTACCCTGAACCAAAAAACCTATACGAGGTTAGATCCTTCCTAGGTCTACTATAGGTGCTTTGTGAAAGACTTTGCTGCCATCGCAAAACCAGTGTCCGACATCTTAAAAGGTGAAAACGGCACAATCAGCAAATATAAATCAAAGAATATTCCTGTGTCTTTCAACGAAAAGCAGCGCAACGTTTTCGAAAAACTGAGGAATATTCTGGCATCGGAAGAGGTCATGCTAATGTATCCGGATTACATGCAGCCATTCGATCTGACCACCGATGCCTCGGCGTACGGCATTGGGGCAGTCCTCTCACAGAATGGCCGGCCCATCACAATGATTTTTAGAACTCTCAAAGACAGAGAGGCGAACTACGCTACTAACGAGCGTGAAGTCCTAGCAATTGTATGGGCCTTAGCAAAGCTTCGTCAGTATGTCTATGGAGCGAGAGAAATCAACGTCTATACAGACCACCAACCTTTGACCTTTGCAGTTTCTGAGGGTAACCCCAATGCAAAGATAAAGCGTTGGAAAGCCCGGATCGACGAGACCGGCGCCCGGTTGTTCTACAAGCCCGGGAAAGAAAACCACGTAGCTGATGCACTGTCACGGCAAAACGTGAATTCCCTTGTAGACAAC
This sequence comes from Drosophila nasuta, assembly GCF_023558535.2. Classification (NCBI taxonomy): domain Eukaryota; kingdom Metazoa; phylum Arthropoda; class Insecta; order Diptera; family Drosophilidae; genus Drosophila; species Drosophila nasuta. Next base: position 195,188 of record NC_083456.1, on the reverse strand, counting down.
ACCCCCAGCTCTGACGTCGCTACGATACACAGCGAAGCCTCTGCCACTTACACCATTGAGACCTCCGATAAGCCAATAAATTGCTTTAGAAATCAGATCGTGATTGAGGAGGCAAGATACCCTTTAACAAGGAAAGCCATATAGTTCAAAGAGAAAACACGGCATACGCTTCATTTCGTAGACAGGGAATCCTTAATTAGGGAAATGAAAATTGCGGTCAACCCCAAGGTGGTTAACGCGATCCATTGCGACCTCCACACCCTCGCCCAGATTCAAGATGAACTGGTTAGAACATTCCCAGCGACGAAATTCCAGCATTGCAAGAAGATAGTCGCTGACATCTTCGACGTCAATGAGAGAAGGGAAATCTTGACGGATGAACATAATCGCGCCAACAGGGCAGCACAAGAGAATGTCAAGCTGTCTTAACAGACTACTACTTCCCAAAAATGACAAAGCTCGCGAACGAGATAACGTTGAATTGTAAGGTATGCCGCAGGGCCAAATACGACAGGCACCCTAGGAAGCAAGAACTAGGTGAGACGCCAGTCCCTTCACACACGGGAGAAATGTTACACATAGACATCTTTTCCACTGACAAAAAGTATTTCCTCACCTGCATTGACAAATTCTCAAAGTTCTCTGTAGTACAGCCCATTCCGTCAAGAACTATTGAAGATCTGAAGCCGGCGCTTCTTCAATTCTTTTGAAGTTGGCGAGAAAGTTTTGATTAAGTCCAACAGAAGGCTGGGAAACAAGCTGACGCCGTTGTGCGAAGAAAGAGCGGTGGAATTTTAGCCACTAGGCATTTATATTTTTTAGCCACTAGGCATTTATATTTTTTTAGCACTAGGCACGTTAGTATTAGTCAGTAATAGTTTCATCAGCCACTAGGCACATTTGTGTTTAGCCACCTTGGCATAAGTTCCTTCAATCTTCCATTTGGTGCTGGGTAACCTCTCTGCAGAAAAGAAATAGCCAAAGTAAAAATAAAAATAAACTCATTTCACCCTACAGGTTTGAAATCATACTTGTCTTTGTCGCTGGCTTCGGCGCACATCACCAACTACTCGCACGTCAAATACATCCCCATCATAGATGGACAAGTCCTGGTTTGGGAAGAGTATGCTTTTGTAAAACATTCCGCGAACCTGTCGGAGTACGAACGAGTTGTAGAAGAGACAGGCTCATTGACGTTTTTCCACAGTCTCACATGAAGAAGCTCCTGGTCGTAGATACAGTGCATCTGCAGGACTTGCTAGAGGCCTTGGGTACGCACCACAGGGTCGCGAGAAGCATAGACTTCCTAGGGTCCATACTAAAGGTTGTGGCAGGTATACCTGATGCAGGTGATTTAGAAAGGACTAGGTTCACAGAGATGCAACTGATAAATTCCAACAATAGACAAATAGAAATAAATACTAGAGTTCAGGACCAAATTAATAAACTAACCTCCACAGTCAACCAAATTTTAAAAGTATCTCAAAATTCACAAATCGACACAAGCCACCTGTATGAAACTTTGTTGGCTAGAAATAGAATGTTGTCGATGGAGTTGCAAAATTTAATGTTGGCTATTTCACTTGCGAAAGCTAACATAGTAAGTCCTAACATTTTAGATCACGCAGACTTGAAATCTATTTGGTTAGAGGAACCCACCAACACTCCGATAGGTGACCTTATGTCTGTCTCGTCCGTAAAAGTTCTTCAGTCCCCTAACTCATTGCACTTTATTATTAAATTTCCCAAAGTCAAATTTTCCTGTAAAAAAAATAACTATTTACCCTGTCGCCCATAAAAACTTCATTCTGAGAATGCCGGACAACGTCATAGCCGATTGTGATGGAGAAACTCATAATCTCCAGAGCTCCACCGTCTCGCCGGGGGCCACATTTTGTCGCTTGGCGACAGAGACCTCATGCGCAAGGGAAATACACGCAGGGGGCACGGCACATTGCGAGATTCAGCCTAGCAACCTGGAGGCGATCACCGAGGCAGACGAGGGGGATTATCATAGTCAACGATAATCCAGCAATGATTCAAGTCGACAACGGTACCGAGATCAGAGTGCTGGGCACGCACCTCATCACCTTCAACGACAGAGCCAGAATCAACGAGACTCTATTCGTCAACCACAACAACGCCCAGAGTAGAGTCCCTGGCATCGCCAACTTCCCTATCTTGAATATCACCGCCAGCCAAGATATTCTGAGACTCCCGTTCCTTCATCGATTAAATGAACGAAACCTGGAGGAGATCGAGAAATTCAAGGAAGCAGCCGGAACGCATCGCATCTACAATGTGGCGTTCTTCGTGTCGGCTGTATGTTGCTCGCTCATCTGTGTCGACCTCACCTGTCGGCGCATCATCACTGCGAGGAGGTCTGCAAAGCGGCTGAGGGACGTCGTTGCGGAGATAGGGTCGGCCGAGGGCGGCCTTAAACTCGAGGGGGGAGTAGTTATGACAAACAAACGGTCTGAGTTCGCTGACCGAATACGACACTGGCCAAATAGCTGAATAAGCATTTGACCGGATGTCATTGCATAGCAAGGACAACCACCGGCAACCGGCAACCACAGCAGATTTGCGTGGCCGCTATGACACGATCTCGTAACCATAAGTTGCGGGATTGCTTTGTTGCAAATGTTATGTTAGTTCATTTCTTCATTCAAGTAAAACAATCTAATTGATTTAATTAATTTAGACATACGTATACGGTCGCTTGTGTGGCAATTGGAATTTGATTTTGTTTGTTTTTTTTTTTGTGTTATATGCTTATTTTTGTGTGTCACCTCCTTTTACACTTGCACGTCATTATGTTTTTTATACAGTTGTTCTCTCTTTTGAGTATGTATTATTATTATTTCACCATTCACTAATAAAATTTCCACAAACACCGTCGTTACCTGTTCACTCACCTCAGCCTTCAAGGAAATTAGAATGGTAAGCGTAGTGGGCATGGTCAATCCCTTGTTCGAAGCTCGGCTGCGCCAGTTACAGTCCAGTGACCGAGGGAGTAGAGGAATTCTAGAAGATGTTAGAAGGAAGCTTACAAATAAAACTGTGTTGTGTGGAGAACAGAATAAGACTGACAATTTATTATGTATGTACGTGTGTGCATGTATCAGTGTATATCAGAATCTATGTATGAGTGTATTATCGTCAGAGTTGCATGTTGGTGATGTTGTTTTTGTTGCACTAGGCTTGGAGTTGCCGGATCTGCGTTATTCCATGTGGCCGGAGACAGGGGCATGTTAACTCCCGCACCCAAAATAAAACGTTGAAAGTCTCCAGATCAAACCCTGAAGTCTTCTTCTCGACTGCAGGCAGATCGTCACTAGGACCCATAAACTCTGACAAAAGTGTGACATACGCAAGCGCTTTAAAATCAGGATCGGCTACACCTGCCTCAAAAAGTTAATTTCTGCAATCAGCACACCAATTACCGAACACGGCTCAGCAGCATCAATCGCCGGAACAGCCAAAAAGCAACTTCGAAGCTATGATATGCAGCTTACAACAAAGCCTTACGGAATTTATAGTATGTCATTTATGCACACAACTATGCAAGATTTAATGCGAAACCAAAATCTATGGATTCAAATGCTGGTTTCACAACGATCCAAATAATGGCTTCCCTACGGATATCTACGTGGAACACTAATGGCGTTTCGCAACATAAACTTGAGTTAGCTCAATTCCTACTCGACAATCAAATCGACGTAATGCTGCTTTCAGAAACACACCTTACAAACAAATACAACTACGAGGATATTCGTTCTACGGAACAAATCATCCAGATGGTAAAGCACATGGTGGGACTGGAACCACCACTGTCAAAACAAATTTGGTAAAAACTACCTACAGGCCACATCTATAAATATACAATTAAGTACTGACAACCAACTTACACTAGCCGCCGTATACTGCCCCTCCCTTCCTTCACTATAGCTGAAGATGAGTTTATGCAGTTCTTTAACTCACTAGGAGACCACTTTATAGCAGCAGGTGACTACAATGCCAAGCACACACACTGGGGATCTCATCTCGTGACTCCAAAAGGAAAGCAGCTCTATAATGCAATTATCAACGCCAAGAACAAGCTTGACTATGTTTCTTCGGGCACACCAACATACTGGCCAGCAGACCCAAAGAAACTAACCGATTTAATAGAACATTGCAACAATCACTAAAATTGACCTCACAGAACACCAATTGGGTTAAGTAACATATAGAAAGTATATTAGCTGACACATTGAGCAAATCTCCACAACGAAGCCGACGTAGACAGCTTTGTTAATTCACTGGAGTCTCTACTTGTCTCTGCAGCTCGAGTTTCAACACCTCAAACCATAAATACACAACGCAATCGAAAGAAGACAAGTCTACAAATCGAGCAGCTCGTCCTCGAAAAGCGACGCTTACGTCGAGAGCGGCAATTCCACATATCGCCATCTGCTAAGCAAAGTTTATGTCAAAGTCACGCCTCACGTGAACTTACTAAGGCTCTACATCAAGAAGAAGCATATGACCACCGCCATTACATAAAGCAATTGTGTACTTCTAGTACAAAACGCTCACTATTGAGAGCTTACCCAACTCTGAGCTCACCGAAAGAAACCATGATGCCTATTAGAAATCGCACAGGTGGCTGGGCGCGCAGCGATGCAGACAGAGCCAGCACGTTTGCCAACCACTTTAAAAATGTCTTCCAACCAAATCACATAACTCCCAAAATGATCATCGAGCTCCCATATTGCGCCGTTTGCCCTATCACCCAGCTTTTCAATGCCATCGCAAAACTTGGCCACTATTAAGTGAGATGGAAAAAGTAAATTATAATAAACTCTATGTAAACTCTTTGAAAAATGCGTTTTGACTCGGATAAACACATACCTAAGACTCCAGGAAGGAATCCCGTCACACCAATTTGGGTTTCGTGAAAAGCACGGAACAATTGACCAGGTCAACCGGATAACATCAGAAATTCGGAACGCGTTCGAAGAACGACAGTACTATACTGCCATATGTTTAGATGTCTCTCAAGCATTTAATAGAGTCTGACTAGAAGGTCTAATGTACAAGATCAAGACAATGCTTCCCAACAACACCCACAAGCTTTTAGAGTCTTACCTTTACGACAGAAAATTTGTTGTGAGATGCAACACTGCTATATCTGAAGATTTCACTGTTGGAGCTAGAGTTCCCCAAGGTAGCGTGCTAGGGCCAACACTATAGGTCCTCTAGATTGCAGACATCCTGACAAGCACACAAGCAACAACATCTACGTTTGCTGATACAGTTATTCTCAGCCGCTCAAAATGCCCGAGGCAAGCAACTGCGCAGATAGCTCTTCATATGGTCGATGTTAAAAAATGGCTGTCAGATTGGAGAATTAAAGTGAACGAACAAAAATGCAAGCAGGTTACATTCACCGTGAACAGGCAAAACGGCCCCCGCTAACGTTAAACAACACTCTACTCCTGCAAGCAAATGAAGCGACATATCTAGAAGAACACCTCGACAGAAAATTCACATGGCGCCTTCACATTGAAGCCAAAGAACACACCTAAAGCTAAAAGCCAGCAACCTTCATTCTTTGAATGCCAGCAATAGCAATATTGACATAGTTCAGTCGAAGATCTTGAGAACTATCACCGTGGTACGTTCGCAACGAAAACATACATCGCGACTTAAACCTTCTACCAGTCAAAGAAGTTATCGCAGAACAGAAGGAAAAGTATTTTACCAAGCTATTGTTGCACCAATCACGTTTTCGACGCAATGACTTACCCATCCAGTGACCGCCTTTAGGGACGCGCAACCAGAATGCAGTCTTAGCACACTGTTAGTTAAAGTTAAATGTTAAGATTCGTAAACTTATTGTTAGTCTCAAAATTATTAGAGGATTCAATAAATAAAAAAGTTAAAAAATAACAAGTTAAAAAGTTACAGTCAAGTGTGCTCGACTGTAAAATACCCGCTACACATTTTTAAAAAAGGCAAAATATTGCGGTATTATTTTCAAAGTATACATACATTTCCTGCCGGCACATAGCTATAATACCCTTCTACCCTATGGGTAGCGGGTATAAAAATTCTCTGTTCCTCACAAATCGCCACACCATTGTCAATGAGAACCTCCAGTTCTTCCTTTGAAATCGCTAATTTAGCTGATTTTTTATCTTTGTTTTCATCCATATTGCTGATTATTTTAAGTACGATATTTTTTCCGAAAAGTAGATTCAATCACTCGAAATATGCCTTGATTGGTTGTAATACAGATGTCGTATTTGGTAGAATTAATACTATAGTGATATTCGTTAGGTCACTAATTTGGGGATGGGCTGGACAATTATGAACTAATAGCAATATCTTCTTTTCAGCATCCCAATCCCATACCCAATTAATAAAAATTGTAGATGTCATCCATGCCCAGAGATTACTATAGTCGTCAACAGACAAAGACTGAACATTTTTAAAGCATCTAGGTCGCTTTGATTTTCCAATAACCAATAAATGTTTTTTAAGATTACCACTCATATTGGCTAAAACAAGCACAGTTATCCCCTTCTTGGACACCTTCCCTCCAGTGCAGCTATAAATTAAAACATCCCAACGGTAGCCAGTCCGATGTCTGGTAGAGGAACAAAGCCAAAAGAGCTAACAGCACATGATCAGTGCTAGCAGAAAACAGGGAGCTAGCAGCTGAGTCAAATGAGTTAACGGCGCATATGCAGTGTTAGCAGAACCAAGTTAGTTAACAGTGCAAAATCATTTTATATAAGAAAGAAGAGTTAGCAGGGCTTCATATTTAATTCCATGATCTATCAAAAGAAGAGAGAAAGGGGAGGGTAAACACCAGAGTCATCGTCGCGATTATAGAAGTCATAATCAAGTAAGAAAGATTCAAACTAAATTTTGAAAACAAATCTAATTATTGAGGTATTAATTTTAAAAAATATACTAAAATAATTTACCACAAAAATACTAAAAATAGTATAGGCCAATTTTTGTAAGCTACTCGCTAACATCGCATTGCACTTCGACTGTTTTTCTCCAGCAGCAGCGACGGCTAAAACTGACAAAGAGTAGTGAGCATGATACAATTATACAAGGTAGTCCCGTCGGAAAAAGCTGTCCGACTTTAAACATAACAATGAGTGCGTGTGAAAGAGTCTCAGCACAGCAGTGTGAGCGAGACGAGAATGAAATGCGCATTAACCCTTAGACGATGATATTAATATTTACATAATTTGAAGCTAATATTAATGTCTTTTTGACATATTTCTAAAATGTAAGTTGTTTATGAATAATATTAACAATATATATGAGAATTCTCTAATTCTCGAAATGTTTGAATTCTATCCGTATCTACGGCATACATTGCAAAATGTCATTTAGCGCAAGGGTTAATTGCAGAAAAAATTCGTCCGCAGACAACCTCTTGCGTCGAAATACGAATGCGTACTGACGGAAGCTTTTTCCGACGGCACTACCTTGTATAGTTGTATCATGGTAGTGAGCATGATACAATTATACAAGGTAGTCCCGTCGTCAAAAAGCTGTCCGTAATCGACACCGTACATAAGTGCGAGTGAAACGACTGCGCCTAGTGAGTGCGAAAGAATCGACAGTAGAGCTTTGTGATTAACCCTTCAATGGCGCATAGGGTTTAATTGTTCCACTATATTAAAAACAGTTGAAATGTTTTTTATAATTTAATTTTTAATAGTTTGGAATGGGATAGTAATCGTTGTTTTGGTTTTTGATTACCAATTATTTAGTTCAGGTTCTTAATTCTATCATAAAGTTCATATTTATATATAATATAATTGCAATCTGACATTTTTGTCTTGCACAAGGGTTAATATTTAGTGAAAAAATCGTCCGCATACAACCTTTCGCTTCAACAAGCACGAGCGCACTGAGCGATAACACTCTGTAGCCGAACGAAAAAGCGTACGACGGCACTACCTTGTATAATTGTATCATGGTAGTGAGAGTGTAAGGGCCTTCGTGTCGCCGCTATGCACACAAGCAAGGGTGCCGATCACTGATAAATACATACTAGACATCTGCATGAGACCACTCACAACATACGTCTCATTGAATACATTCGAATGGAATGGAATTGAATGAGTGGAATGCAAGAAATGAAACGACATTGTATCAGTATGAGTTCGCATTTTGCTTCATAGCTTGGGACGTTGAACGAAATGAAAGAGAACGAATGAAGCGAAAAGGGAAATGACAAATTTGGCACTACTATTCGAGGAATTCGAGTTGTTGCATGCAAATTCGGTCCATTCATTTTCCGAGGCCTGCAGCGAGCAGCGCGGCTTCGGAACGAACATTCTCAAACGCAAGAAATTTAATTACCGAGAAGCGTACTCAAATAGCCACTAACTCAGAAAATATTAACAAAATAATGTTTTTGCATATATGGTTAATTTAGACATAAGTTCAAGAAAAAACTATGAATTTATATTTGAATTAATGTGTAATTGTTAATTTAGAAATTACTTTAAGAGAAAACCATGAATTTAAGTATAAATTAGTTAATAGCCTTGATGTTTTAGAAATAAGTTAAATAAGAAACCATGAATGTAAAAACGCATTTCAATTGCTTAGGTTTCCATTTATTACAGTTGCAACTTGAATCGTTCGAATTCAGTGTCTCAGTATTCTGAGTTCTCACTTCATTCAATTCGTTTCTCTTTCTCTATTCTTTGTGCGACTGAGTCGTACGTAAGCGAGTCAACTCACTCACTTCAGTTTGGCTTTGCTTTCAAATTCACTCAACTCATTTTGAGCATTGTGCATTTGAATGTGATTTTTTTTGCCACTCATGCAGATGTCTAATACATACATTTCTAATTGCGTCGTTTGATTGTTAAATTGGTTGGCATTATTTCGCTGTATTTTTTTTACGTCACAATATCCAGTTGAATTCTGAAAAATTTCGTTGGTATAAGCGGTTTGTCGCTGAAAAATCACAAGAGTTTTTGCAATTATAATTCCGCTTTATTCGCGAACACAAAGACTGGACCTAATTGTTGTTGTAGACGATGAAAACGAAAACGGAGTAAATGATGACGCGCTGATAAGTTCTCAATTTCAACTGTGTTTATAATTCTATGCTAAGTTACATTAAGCCTAACTTAACTAGAGTGGCGAAGCGAGGCGAATTCGCTCAGAGAGCAACAAACGAAAGCTTTATTGCGCTCTCACTTCGCCCTAATTCTAACAATTCCATTGGTACTTCATGCTCTTAATTAATAACTATCAAATGCGCCAACACCGGCCCCGATGAACGGCTGAGCCTTCATACGATTGGCAGAGGCGCCAATTTGTGTATTGGCCGTTTAAACAGCCCTCCTGTGCTGGTTCGCACGTCTGCGACGCGCACCGCCCCGTCCGCTCCTGGGTATACCGCCACGACTCGCCCCACCATCCACTGCATCGGCGGCTGATTGTCCTCTGCGACGACGACGAGCTCTCCGATTCGCAGATTTGGCTGCAACCGGTCCCACTTGGCCCGTGCCTGCAGGCCCAGCACATACTCCCGGGACCATCGCTGCCAAAACGCTCGCTTGAGCGACGAGACAGCTTGCCATCGCCTTAAGCAACTCAGACCCTCCTGGTCCGGGGTCCGCGATGCTGCCGGTGCCACCAGTAGATGCCCTGGGGTTAGTGCCTCGCCGTCGTTGGGGTCGTTGCTTACGGCTCCTAGCGGGCGGGAGTTGAGCACCGCCTCGACCGCCACGACCACTGTCTGCAGCTCCTCGGCCGTGAGCAGGGCGTTGCCCACCGTCCGTAGGAGTAGGTGCTTTGCAGACTTCACACCTGCCTCCCATAGCCCTCCGAAGTGAGGAGCCCTCGGCGGTATGAACGCAAATTCGCATCCGCTTCTTAATGCGAAGTCGCGAACTGCGTTCTCCTCGGCCTCGACTCGTCTCCTTAGCTCCTCCAGATGGCGACTTGCTCCGACGAAATTCGTCGCGTTGTCGCAATGGACTCGGCTCGGGCATCCTCTTCGACCAACAAACCTTTCGAAAGCCATTAGAAATGCATTAGATGACAAATCGGATACAATTTCTAAGTGAACCGCTTTTGACGCAAAACAGACGAACAAAGCTATGTACGACTTGTACGGCGGCTTTCCGCAAATCCTATAGGTTTTCTCAACCGGGCCACAAAAATCTACGCCACAAATTGAAAATGGGCGGAGCGCTCGGAGTCGATCAGCAGGCAAATTTCCCATTATTTGCGTAAGCAGCCGAGGTTTGCATTTAAAGCAACGGATGCATGATCGTACTGTCTGACGACAAAGCTCTTGAGCATTGACTAACCAAAGTCGTTCTCTGAGAATGCTCACGAGCGCTCTTGGACCAGCGTGACAGTTGGTCAAGTGAAGGTACCTCACATAGCTGCGAGCAAATTGTGAGCGCTTCGACAAGAGGAGTGGAAAATTAGCATCATACGAAATAGGAGCATTTACCAGTCGCCCCCCGACTCGCAACAACGAAAACGAACACCAAGATCCTTCAAACTCATGTATGAAAGGATTGAGTCGTTGTAGACTCGAGCTCACACGTGTACTCTTACGAACCCTTTCTATATCGTCTCTGAATTCGAAATCCTGCATTACTTGTATTATTTTACTGAATGCTTCTTTCAGATGCCGTTGGAACCAGTTCAAATTGAACTGTTTTGTCTTTGCATCTTCGAATGAAGCGGAACACATAAGCGAACACTCTCAACAGACTTGTGTGCGACGAAAAACTTTCGATCGAGTCCACTAGATCTGACTTTACCACTATAGCTGTCAGTCCAACAGCTGTTTTGCGCACTTCCAAATTGCGCGTCTCTTCAGAGACGAGGTGGTTAACTGGCCATGCGTCGTGTGGTTCCATCAAGAATGACGGACCACTAAACCACATTGACGCGCACAGTTCAGTCACATCGCAACCTCTCGATATAATGTCTGCGGGGTTCTGCTTAGTTGGAACATGACGCCATTCCACGCTCTCTGACCACTCTTGAATCTCGGCCACTCGATTCGACACGAATGTCGCGAGAGTGGAAGGATGTGACCGGATCCAATGAAGAGTGACTTCCGAATCTGACCAAAGAAGCGTCCGTTCAATTGGAGATCGGATCAGCCTTCGGATGCGGTGGCAGAGTTCTGCAAGAAGGTGAGCTGCACACAACTCAAGTCTAGGAAGAGTCTTAGTCTTGAGGGGAGCTACTTTTGATTTTGAGGTTAGTAATGATACTTTACAACCTTCCGCAGTTTGCGTACGAACGTAAATACACGCCCCATACGCTCTTATTGAGGCGTCGGCGAAGCCATGTATCTCTATCGGTGACGTAGGCTCTGTGAACAAATATCGTGGCACTTTTATGTTTTGCAATTGTGTCAAATTTAACTTCAATTACTGCCACGATGTATCCAAACTCAATGGTATGGATTCGTCCCACTCCAACTTTTGAAGCCAGAGCTCTTGAAGCAGTATCTTTGCTTTTATAATTAAGGGACTCAATAGCCCAAGCGGATCGAATAACCGCGATGTCACCGAGAGAATGTTCCGTTTTTTCGCTTTAAGACCCATGAATGAATCGTCGATTCGGAATTGGAACACGTCTTCATTTGGCAACCAAATCACACCTAGAGTCTTGGTTGCGTCAGTCTCGGAGATCGTTATCGGCTTTGGTGTACTGTCTGATGCGGAGAACCCAGGAGCATTCGAGAACCACTTCGCAAGTTGAAAACCTGCTCCTAGCAGTATCTGCGACACTTCAGACTTAATTGTCTTCAGGTCCTCGACGCATGCGGCACCAGTCAACATATCGTCAACGTAGAAGTCTTGCCTGATAACCTCAGCTGCCATGGGGTGCGAGGATTTCGCAATCTCGCTCAGCTGGATCAAACACCGTATGGCCAAAAATGGCGCTGGCGCAGTGCCATATGTTACAGTATTTAATCTGAATAATCTCAACGAGTCTGATGTATGACATTTACAGTGTGATCTGGCTGATAACCTGAGATCGATTTGAGGATCCATAAATCGATCGCGTATTCATTGCAGCCAACTCGCGACTTCACCACAGTGTGTATCTTTTTCTTAACTTGAGAATTGGATTCACCAATGCCAAGCAAGCTGATGCACGAGTCTTCTCTACGCAAATGCAGCCGCTGAGCTAGTTCCTCAGTCACAAAATTAATTTGTGACCCAGAGTCCAGCAAAGCTCGGGCTAAGACGAAATCGCCTGAATTCGTCTTTATTTTGATGACTGCTGTGGCCAGGATCACTTTATCCGACACGGTCGCATGGATCGCATGTGAAGTGAATGGACGATCAGGCTCAACAGCGGAGAGACTCGGGGGTGGTAACGCTCTACTATTTGTAGTCGCAGAATATATGTGCAGCAACGTATGATGTGAACGGCTGCACACACGACACTTTTTTCCCTTAAATTTGGCGACAGTGTGACCCTTCCGAAGACAATTTATGCATAATGCAGTTGTTTTCGCGTAGTCGAATCTCTGTTTAACTGCCAAGGCAGCAAACATCGAGCAACTCACGATGGAATGCTCTTCGGAATTGCAATATTCGCATATTTGGGTCTTTTGATCAATCTTATCTTTGAGCGTCGTATACGAAAACGAGCTTTTATTAAGCTGTTTAGTGGAAACGGCTTGACTATCGGACTTTGTCGAATTCTCAGCTGACAAGTGCTGATATCGACGATTAAGCACAGTTTCACACTCACTCCATAATGGAATTTTCGTGTAATCTAGCTGCTCATCCCACTTCTTCTTTGTCATTGCATCAACTTTGTGCATGACCAGGTGAATAAGGATTGCATTTGCAATCTTCTTATCATCACCTATCGACAACAAAGATCCGTATATCGCAGAGACAGTGTCAATCAAGTTTCGCAACGCTGAAGCGGAGGGCTGCGAAATCTTTGGCAAATTGAAAAGAGCAGTGATATTTTCATTAAATATCAGACAATCATTGTCATATACTCTTTTCAAACTCGCCATTGCTTTCTCATAGTTGTCCTCGGTGACTTGAAACGCTCTCACCGTTCCAAGAGCCTCACCAGAGAGACAAGAAATGAGATGATTGAATTTCTCAATGCGCGGAATTGAATGGTCATTGTCAACAAGAGTCTCAAACAAGCTTATGAAATTTTTAAATTCGGAATACTTTCCGCTGAACTTTGGCAATGAGAGTTTAGGCAGACGGGTACGAGGAGCGGCAATCGGCTGAATCGATATATTGGCGGATGAAGTATCGGTCAACGATTTCACCATCGCCTTCAGCCTTGCCTTTGCAGTAATGCAAATCTCTTCTAACTCGCACCGGTAATCGTCATATTCGTCAAATGTCTCAATTCTGCTTTGATATTTGAGAGCATTCTCAATATGCGACGACAACATCTCAAGCCTGCACTCTAGCTCTGTCAAATCTCGACCGATCGTGTCATCGAGAATTTGATTATTAACTCTGCAAATGCTCTTCACGCAAATAGCAAGTTTCTTTTTAGAGCCTTCAAGAGTTTCTTTCGAATTCATTTTTTATTTAGGTTATTAGAGGAGACGACAAAAAAATATAAAAATAAAATACAAAATAAATCTTGTTGCTTCCAACAACAACGAAAAAGAAAATTAAAAACAAAAAAAAAAATTTATTTTTTTTTAATTATTATTTTGAACTATTTTTTTTTTTTTTTATTTAATTTTTTTTTTTTATTATTATTATTTTTAAATTGTCCTCAGCTAACCACTAAGCTTTCTCGGACAATAATAGGGGAGTACACAATTCGAGGGAGCAAACGAGATATCGCACTGATATGCTCAACCAACGAATGTAGGGGAGCGAGTTCTAAGCGCTGCAAAGCGCGCGACAACGAAAAGTGCAAGCAACAACACAGACTACAGAGCGCAATGCACTGTGCAGATGCTGGCTTGCTAGCGTATGTATGTGTGTATGTGCCCTGTTTCTAAGCGCGCGAAATGAAAACGAAAATGCAAGCAACAACAACACGGAGCCGATATGCACCGGTGCAGTGTTGGCTTGCGGGTATATATGTATGTATATACGTATGTGCGCTTAGCAACAGCACACAGCTTACAGCGGCTACGAATCTGGTGACAAAGGGGGCGACGAAAGCGAAAATTGCAACGAACTAAGAGAAGAAGTTCGATGCAATGGAAATAAGAATTTCCCCTAGTCACTTTCACTTAGAAAACAAAAACAATATTCTGCCTAAGCGGTTCACTTTTTAAATTAAACATATAAAATTTAAAACCAAATGCTCTACTATTACGTATGTGCCAAGAATTGAAAGCGTCACTAGAATCTTGCAACTTGGCAACCAATTCAGTTATTTACTTTCAATTTTTCGCACAGTACCTGGAATTGGCGATCTTTAATGATCCCAGCCACTTTCCTCTGTGTGTTTTCTGCAGGTGCAGGGTATCCTCCAGCGATGATGCAGAAAATTCCACCGATGACACAAACACAAGTGGATCACAGCACTGGCACAAAGTCAATTGTTTGTTTATGTTTATTATATTTTAAAAACGACCGGCGCGAATTTGTTTTGTTTTTGTTTTCTCTTTTTTCAATCACTCGCGTTCAACAACAATTAGAGTCCACCCGGGGGCGCCATGAAAAATCACAAGAGTTTTTGCAATTATAATTCCGCTTTATTCGCGAACACAAAGACTGGACCTAATTGTTGTTGTAGACGACGAAAACGAAAACGGAGTAAATGATGACGCGCTGATAAGTTCTCAATTTCAACTGTGTTTATAATTCTATGCTAAGTTACATTAAGCCTAACTTAACTAGAGTGGCGAAGCGAGGCGAATTCGCTCAGAGAGCAACAAACGAAAGCTTTATAGCGCTCTCGCTTCGCCCTAATTCTAACAATTCCATTGGTACTTCATGCTCTTAATTAATAACTATCAAATGCGCCAACAGTCGCTAAAAGCGGACATACTAAGCGGAGGCTCTTTCATATAAATTTGTATGGGGACCAACCAAGACATCGAATTTTCTTCGCAATAACCGGACGGACACTTAGCGAAGTCGTTTAACCGGATTCTATTGTATATGACTTGAAAAAAGGATAGGGTGGTATGTCGAGTGAGACTACCGCTGCCAAACGTTTGAGCAGGCGAAGTGCACGTATATGTGTATTTTTGAGAGCATGAGCTGATGCAAAATCGGTGCGCATGCGAGCAAGAAAAAATTGAAAGTGTGTGTGTGTATGTTACAAGCACAGCGATTAATGTGACATACATGTGTTCATATACATACATACATATAAGTCAAGTCGTGTGGCACCCATACATCGAACTTTTTTGTGAATCCAAGTTTCTTCAAATGGTTTATAACGGTTTGATGACTCATGCCCAGATCTTGGCCGATGCTACTATGCCTATCTCTTTTGATCAATTCAGCTAATTTATCGCAATTTTTGACGACAGGCCTTCCGGACGGTGGCTCATCTTCGACCACCTCTGCACCAGAACGCAAACTTTGAAACCATCGTCGTGCGGTGGAAATGGAAACTGTATCGGGTCCATAAACTGCACAAATTTTATTGGCAGCATGAATTGCATTTTTGCCTTTATCGTAGTAGTACTGTAAAATATGTGGTATTTTCTCTTTATTTTTCTCCATGCTATAATCTATAGCTTCTCGAAGCTATAACTCACGAACGACTCAAAAAAAACAACAAAAACAAACACGTGATAGCGCGTGAAAAGACCTTTCCAAAAAGGTATAGCATGAACCGATGCGAAGAATAGAACTAGAACTACGCGCTTGCAAAGACACCTATCGGAAATACCGCAAGACTTTTTTGCCAACCTTATATGTATATGTACATACATATATATAAAAAAAAGAGAATTTCCAAATATTACACATTTTCACCATGCAAAAAAAAAAATGGCGGAACGTAAAGGGCGGAATACCGTGGGTAAGGCGCGAGGAAAGAAAAAAACGGTTTGGTCCTTATAGTAGACTGTGATGATGATGGTGATTATCCGGCTCGAAGGACCAAAATGTCGTGGTGGCGCAGAGTTTCTATTTGAATCAAAATCGCACAGAGGAGGCTTGTTGAAGATGACCGCTTTAGAAAAAGTGTAAGTCGGCACTGCACAGTGGGAGAAACAGCTGATTTGGTGGCGATTTATATCTTCTGCAATAATGATGAAATTTTTGTACGGATAATTTTTTTTGTAGAGATTCAAACTACAAATCAAAATTAATATACAAAAAACTTTGGCTAAATTTTTTTTTTTTTTTCGTTTTTAATATTTAACTGCTCTAATCTGTATCTGCTAATGAATCATTAGATAAGTCTTCCTCTACATCTTTATTTAAAATAAGGCAGATAAATCATTGTCTACTATTTCATTGCCTTTGGAAGGGGAAACTGAGCTTTTTTATGGCATGGTAATAAATGGATCCGATGAAATAAAAAGTGTATTGGCCAAGTCATCCATAGTGTTTTTTCAAGTGAGATGTAAACGATATTTTCGCAAATCTTTATTTCCGGCCTCAAGAGCTTCTTCTGACATCATACCTATCGGAAGGGCAAAATGTTTTATGGATAGGCACGTAAAACCATGGATACAAGTCCACAAATATTATTGTGGGTTGCAATGCATAATGCTTAAAGGCTTCTGCATCAATTTCATATCCACATGCAAAGGTGCGGAAGATTACGCTGAATCAATGAATTAATATAGTACATAGCTTACTCCGGTAATTTTGCCACCCTTTTTTGGATCTTGGAAAAATCTTTTGGCTGTGTTGTCGTTATTGGTATTACCAGAACCAGGCTTGGGGCAACGTGCCCACTTTCTTTCCCAAATTATCTTGTATTTCCCTTTTTTCAACATCTACAGCTGCTGTTCCCGCACTGCGAATATGCCATTTTTTAAGAATAATTCTATAGTTAATATGTAGAATGCAATCAAGAAAACGAATCCAAGCGTGTAGACTTGATAAGCCATACTAATCAGTGATTCCAATTTGTCCTTTTTCCGGACAGATCTGTCCTGTTTTTAACGTTTCATCCGAAAAAAATTGAAAATCATCCGCATACCTGAAATCTGTCTTTTTTTTTAGATTTTTCATCCGGAAATCTGTCCTTTTTTTTAAATCTAATATAAATTCTTTATTTTTCTAAAATAGTTGCTTTCGCGCTCCAATTTAAATTTATTAGTAGCTGTAAAATATGAAACAGGTGGCAACTTTTCGCGGCTACCATACCATCGACAGTTTGGTAAAAAATTAATCGAAAAACTCTATTCACGGTTTACTTGCACTCTCTGTTTCGGTACTGAACACACAATTTCAAAATTTGTATTATTAAGTTAAAAATGCAAAAAAAATGTATAAGCAAAAGTTTCGGGACTGTTTACTACTGCAGCCCGATTTTAAAGATTGGATTAGCCGACATAATTCAGACATTAACAAGGCTTATTTCAAATACTGCAAATGCAGTATTAACTGTAAAATTGACCAAATAAGAGTGCACATGACGACAAAAAACATACGCAAAATACATCAAGTTTAGTGAAACAAAGTAAAATTTGTTTCGAGCCGGTCAAATCTTCAGAAACTTGTCGCCACGAAGCTGAATTAGTATTAGAAGTGAATTAGTAAAAAACACATTTTGACGCCAAGAAGGTTAAATTGCACTGAACCAAGTGCACTAACCTTATTAGAAATGTAGTGTCTGACAGACACTGCCTGTGCCTGAAAAATATCTCCAAATAATTGGCTTCATGGCTACTTATGAGGACAGCAATAATGACGAAGGAGAAATAATCAAAGCTGCCATAACTATTATCTTAATAATAAAAAACAAAATTATTGTAAACAAACATTTTGTCCCTTTTTCTATCCTTTTAATAATATTTTCATCCTATTTTTCCTGTTTTTTTTTCTCAATCTGTCTTTTTTTTTCGAAAAAAATATTGGCATCACTGGAGATGATGATTCTGCCAGAACACAGAAAACTTTTACATCTATCATGGTCATATGAAACTTATGATGTACCTCATATTTTTAGTCTCGTTGGCTGTATTTCGGCTATTTGATTTTTATACGCGCTAGCCATAGGGTAGAAGGGTATTATAACTTTGTGCCGGCATGAAATGTATGTAACAGGTAGAACGAGGCATCTCCACCCTATAAAGTATATCTTGATCAGCGTCAACAGCTGTAATAGGCCGCTTGTCGTAGTTGAAATGAACTAAGCCTAAAAGTATGCAATATTTTTTTCTTCTTTTTCTGCACACATATTTATACATATTATTTATTATATTAGTGATTAAATATTTATTGTCCTATTTAATTTATATTATTTAATTTGTTTAGTGTAGAAAATTATTTGTAGTCTGGGAAAATGGTACTAAATGTCTTGTCATGTTTTGTTTTGAGAAATGGAGCTTTAGTTATCCATGAGTCTGAAAGCTCCAAAATAGCGCCATCTATTGGTGGACTACGATAATTGCAAGCATGAATTACTAGATCAGCTGATCGTGTTAAGTCTACACCAAAATACCCTAGCGTTACCTTTTAGAGTAGAATTATTTGTCAAAATTCCGTTAAGAGGTTTTTGTTGGTTTTGTTTGCAAGACCATTGTTAACCTGCTAACAAAAATGTGAAAAACCTGAGAAAAAAAAGTGTGAAAAAGTGCATATAAACAAAAAATATACCTCAGTGAAGTGGTTGGTGGCTGCTGCATATATCGTATTTGTAAGTATACAATGGTACTGCAATGTATAATTGTTATACTAATACGTTGTGTTTTTTTTTTCGCAAAAGTGCACCTTCGCCGTCCACTTAACACTTGCAATAGATGGTTGTCCACTTCAGGAGTTTATCCTCCAATATCAAGTGCCGTTTTCCTCTTTAGGGTAAATATCTTTTATAAGTATATTTAGTTTCTTTGTCGTTCTAAGTTTAGTTTTGTGTATTTTTTTAGATTCGGTATTTAGTGCAGTAATAATTTATATAAACCCAGTGACAAAACTCAGTAATAATCTATATCAACTCCGCAATAAAACTGTGTTTAAACAACAAATTTGTATGTGGTCGAATTTTAAATTCATTACAATCGAAAATTCACCACACACAAAAGAGGAAGGCGAACAGCTGAATAGCAGCTTATGTTTCTTTTTTTTTTTGTTTGTTGATTATTGTTAGTTTACGTTGTTTTGTTCAAATATGCATTTATAAATGAGAGTCAGTCAGTGTTGTAAGGGTAGTATGATGTGGCGAGAAAGTTGAAACAACAACTTTTCTTGGGCACTCATAATGCAAGTACTACGGTATTATTGTATAAAATAACAACGGCAATCATTTAAGAATGCATATAAGGCAACGCATATAGGCAAAATAGCTTTGTAAAATTGTATTTAGTTATAAAATTTCATGACTTTGTATTACCCGCAAAGCAGGTAAAACCATACCTGCATACATTTGTATGTATGCATGTTTGTTTTGATCGACGCTATCCGGTCATAGCAACCAGCTTTCATGCATGCGCAAAAGCTCGCCAGTTATTATTTTCCCCACAGACAGGCACCAACACAAGGAAAGATCTTTCTGCGTGGGAGTCACGAATGTATGTAAGTCTGTCTCACTCTTACTTATTAATAATATATGAGCTAGAGCTAAAGCTTTCCTTTTGCTTGTGGTCCATCTGACCATAGCGCTGCTACAGCTGTCTGCAGTCCCAGCGGTCAATGACCTTGCGAGACTGGCAATAGCAAAACATTTCATTGAGTGACAGCCATCAGCTGATCCTCATTTTTACTTGAATCTAGTATTTGACTATACTCTATGTGATTGCCTAACATTGCATTCTAAATGAACCAAACTAGTTCATTTTAACTAATTTTTTCTTTCTATTAATTTATTCCAATATTTAAATGCAAAAATTATTATTTATATTATATTTATGCTAGAATATATTTTATATTTATAGGTTAATTATTTTTCGTCTTTAATTTTTTTATTCTTTCTTTTTTTGCCTTATTTAAATAATTTCCGCCTCATAAACACATGTTATGGTCCGTTAAATTATTTATTTATTTATTTTTGTTTGTCATTTCGTTTGTAATGTTGTTAAACTTCAAATCCCTTTTGTTGTATGTTAATAAATTAAGTATGTTCGCTTAATTGCATAATTTTATTTGGAACCATGCATCACCAAGCAGGAGTAGGTTAGCAGAACCACTTCCTTTTAGGGATCCTGCCAACAGTTATTTTTGGCATTAGAATGCAGGATCACGGTAGGGTGGGCGTCTGCACACAATAATAGCAGTGTTGCATTAAAGAGTGGCTCCGTTTTCTTT
The DNA here is from genome assembly GCF_023558535.2 of Drosophila nasuta. Lineage (NCBI taxonomy): Eukaryota > Metazoa > Arthropoda > Insecta > Diptera > Drosophilidae > Drosophila > Drosophila nasuta. The sequence goes on along the minus strand of NC_083456.1, from coordinate 174,777 downwards.
GTTAACTTACCTTCCTCTCCTTCCCCTTCTCTTTCACTATTGTTTAATACAACCTTCCCATTACACTCCTTCTTCTCTGTCTTCCCATATGTAGGCGAATTCTTAATGTATTATTATTATAAGTGATGCGTCTTATTAGTTGGCCGTTTTCTTGAACCCCATTCTAACAGAGCAAAGCCCGGAGAAGCCAGCGCGCACCAGCACCGTCCGTATGAAACACTGGATCTCAGAGACTGTAAGAGATAGAGCTATAATTTTTTTTCGACAGCATTTGTTATGATTGCACGCAGATCAAGTTTGTTTCAAATTTTTGCCACGCCCACTTCCGCCCCCGTAAATTAAAAAAATCTAATAACAAGCGTAATTTTAAAGCTAGAGTTGCGATAAAAATTGTCGAAGTTATTAAAGAAATACTTTTGTATGGGCAAAAACGGCTACTTACTAGGGGTCTTAGTTGCTTTGGCTGACAATCTGGTATATTGTGCCGTCTATGGTATATTTTGAATGCAGTACTATAACGATATACCAAATATATAATTTGGTATATTTTCAGTATTTTTATTTTTGGTATATTTTGAAAAAATACCACAATATTTTGCTTTTATTCAAAATGGGTTGCGGGTATCTCACAGTCGAGCACACTCGGCTGTAACTTTCTTACCTGTTTTTTAAATATTTTTCAGCCTCAGGTACAAAATCATTCAAGAACCAGTCCTTAAATAATTCTGCAGTTACCCAAGCTTTGTAACTTGCTTTCCAGTAAACGAGTAATTTTCTCTTGTCTATCCCTTTAAACGCACGGGGATTGAACGATTTATAAACAAGCATTGGCCTTACTTGAAAGTCGCCTGATGCATTACTACACAGCAAAAGTGTAAACCGATCTTTTTGTGCCTTAAAGCCGGGGGCTACTTTCACATTCCTTGATATAAAAGTTCGATTTGACATTTTTTTCCAGCAAAGTCCAGTTTCATCAGCATTGAAAACTTAATCGGGCAGGAATTCCTCTTCATTAATGAACCCCTGAATTTCTTCTGGGTATGTGGTAGCAGCTTCATCATCAGCCGACGCCGCTTCACCCTTAAATTTGAGGCTATGAATGGAGAACCTTTTTTTAAATTTCGCGAATTATCCATTACTAGCAACGAATCTATGCTGGAAGAGGGCTCTTCATTTTGCTCGCGCAGTCCAATCCTGAGTGCCGTTTCCTTAAAGATCCGTTCGATTAAAGGGATCTTTTTTCGATCCAAATGCTAAGTGCTCTTTCTATTTTCTCCAAAATTGGTGCACGTGCTCTACTGGTAAATTTTGTAGATATAGATGACCCAATGCTTCCTGCATGTCGTATTTTAGTTTCATTCTTTTTGATAGTGCGAACTGTAGCCTCATTTAAATCAAGGCTTCTTGCTATTTCCGTAGCAGTTTGCCCATTATCTAAGCGGTTTAGAATTTGTATTTTTGTTTCTATTGAAATGACTTTTCGTTTTAAAGGAGCTCTGTTCTTTCTTTCTTCCATTGTAAAAGTTGAAATTTATTTATTTTAATTATGTATTCACTTTTTGATTTAACCAACAAGCAAGACTCAAGCACAATATAAAATATTCTCGTACAACATAGTTCTCTTGAAGTGAAAAGCTACGGAGCGCATACTTGATCTATAGTAAATCTACTGCAATGATGTCAGTGTCGGTCCCAGAAGGATAATCTGGTATATTTTGTACTTCCCCACGCCCCCATATGACCGTCCGTATGAAACACTGGATCTCAGAGACTATAAGAGATAGAGCTATAATTTTTCGACAGCAATTGTTATGTTTGCACGCAGATCAAGTTTGTTTCAAATTTTTGGCACGCCCATTTCCGCCCCCGCAAATCAATAAAATCGAATAACAAGCGTAATTTTCAAGCTACAGCTGGTGTATACAATAATAACTATAGTATTTATGATTTTTGAAAATTTGATTGCGATCAGATAAAAATTGTGGAAGTTATTAAAGAAATACTTTTGTATGGGCAATAACGCCTACTTACCAGGGCTCTTAGTTGCTTTGGCCGACAATCTGGTCCATTGTGCCGTCTATGGTATATTTTGAATAGTGTACTATCGATCGATATCGATATACCAAACATACTGTGTGGTATATTTTTAGTATTTTCGGTATATTTTTGAGAAAAATACCGCAATATTTTGCCTTTACTAAAAATGGGTAGCGGGTATCTCAAAGTCGAGCACACTCGACTGTAACTTTCTTACTTGTTTAATACAAAAAAAGGAGTGGATAGGCACACTCGGCAATTTGCAATTTGTTTTTTACACATTCAGTTAGCCACTTATATAATTAATATAAATTATATTTTAAAGTAATTTGTAATTCGAATTGCAAAACGAAATGAAATGCCGAAATGAAAAGTAAATGCCTTTTTTGACATTAAATCGGATCTTATTAGCAAAAGGAAAAAAATAGTTGACTCATTGGTTTATTGTCGTTCTTTTAAGACCGTCAGCAGATAAATTAGGCTTGTAATTATTTTTAAAACGACTAATTTCTGACCCCACCTCAAATTTTTTTTTACTTTTAACCAAAACACAAGTCAGCTGTTTTAGCAGTAAAAAATGAAACGTTGCGATAGCAAAACGATAACTAAAAACTTGTGAAAACCGGAGCACCTAAAAACGAAAATCTCGGTTTTGGTCCCAAAACGAAAACGAAAAGTGAAAACCGGAGCATGGCTGAAAAATACTTGTTAATGAAACGGATGGCAATAAATTTGTTGGGTAAAATATGTTTTTTAAAAATTAATTTCTTTAATTTAATTACTTAAGTGGTAAAATTTAAAACCAAAAAATTGTTGAAATCACCGGAATGAAATTCATTAAAAAGGTGGCAGCTCTTTTTTTGTGGGAAACAGCTGATTTCCGTTCACCTGATTTAAAAAAAAAAAAGTTTCAAATCTTTATTTCCAAAAAAGACAAAAGGCAAATATATTTTTTTCAGGGAAAGCATAAATCAACTATGCAAGATAAAATTATCCTTATGTGAGTTCTATCCACGCAGGAAATTGGACATACGAATGGCATTTTGTTCGCGTTGTTTACTTCTGACCAAAACACAAGTCATCTGTTTCAGCAGTAAAATATGAAACGTTCCGATAGCGAAACGATGACTTGTGAAAACCGAAGCACCTAAAAACGAAAATCTCGGTTTTGGTCCCAAAACGAAAGCGAAAAGTGAATAGAGGAGCATGCCTGATAGTCATAAAATCAAACCGCGAGTGTCAACGACTGGATTGTCTGCGAAAATACTCGGGTCTCTGATCAAATACTCGGGTGTTTTTAATTTTTTCAATTCCCTATTGCGCTTAAACACATTTTTTGTGTGCCATCTCACAAAATCCTACGATTGAATATCTCCAACGTCCGATGCGCGTTCTTATAATTCCAAAAGGCCAATTTGAGATAATGGACACTTTTAGGTTCTACCTTTCGATGGCGATGTTAACCAAATAATGGAGGGTTACAACTCTGTCAGCGGTTAGAGCGGGCGAATTCGTCGTGGTCATATAGACAAAATATTTCTGTCAACATTTTAAAATGTCCAGCTTATTTTTAGATTACCACTATTTGCAATTTTGGCACTAAGTAACAGGCACAGATGATCTCATCAGGCTCTTGAGATCGGATATACTCATTCCAAGCAAAGAAAATTCGAATTTTTTATTTCAGAAGTCTTTAGCAATAAATTTATTTAGTTGAAAAATTACAAATTATTACCTATATAAGTTCATCGACAAATGCTGCTTCAAGTTCAGCAATATACTGATCATCATCACATTTACTTTCGCATATCTTAAAGCTCTCTCCGTCGTATGAGTCCTTACTTTTCTGATTCGAAGGTGTTTTGATTTGTTGATTACTATTAAAAAAGTTCTATTAAATGTAGCTTGTTATGGCAATCAATATTATGTTGATTTTCAAAAATTATTTCCCTTGATTTATGCATTTTCTGTGTCGGTATAAAATCAGTACAGATTTCGTTATTGGAAATAATGATTTTTGATTCAGAACTTTCGATTGTTTCTTTATCGCTAATATTTTTTTCTATATCTTCATTGCTTTGTCGTTCAAACAATTGAAATTTTAAGTTCGGCATGTTTTCAACATGGAGCTGAAAAATTAAGCTTTCTTTTTTGCGAATGTAAAATTGTTTCAATTGACTTTATCATATGTTTGGAAATGGTGCGTAATTTTAAGCATGGATCTTTTGTGTACGATTCATTTAATATGTGCAAAAATATTTCCATGGGTGGAGGATAGGGAAGATTTCGCAATTTAGTAAATGTGAATAAAGATTTATATATTTCCAAACGACAGAGCCAGTCATTATAAGGATGTTGTAGAATGGTAGAATTCTCAAAAATACCAACAGCTATTTCCAATAGTGTGTTGAATAAATCCTATTATAAGTGAAAACATTAACATAGTGCTTTGGCAGTATAATTTTTAACTCACCTTTAATAAAGAAGGTTTTAATAAATATCCAAATGAAACAAGAACCGTTTGTAAGCAACGTAACGCTTGTCGACAAACTAATGCTTTGTTTGTGTTAACGTACATCCCTTTTTGAAAAGTTTTTGCAGAATTTGTTGAATAGATCTCTGTGCCGTTGTTTTTAATTATAAGTTTGGACTGTAATATTAGAAATTGTAATACATATAGGAAAGATATGGCAAAACTTACTTTTGTTTGACTAATCGTTATATCTTCAAGTATATTTTCAATAAGGTTATCTATCATTAAATCATATCCGCTTCCCTCAACAAATATGGAAAGCCATAAGATAATGGCACCATAAACTTTTATTCTCAGAGAACTAGAAGTAACAAAAAAAAAAATAAGATGAGGTTTATAAGAAATCAGTTCACATTTGTTGTACATGCACACATCCGAATAAAATTATAGACTGTGTACTCGTTCATAGCACTTTTAATGGAAGTATATGCATAATTAATAGCTAATCGAATTCAAGTATTCGATTAATAATCTAGCAACTAGCGGCAACTAACTTTTAGAGACATCCATCGTGGAATCAGTTGTTTTGAATTAGGAAGGCAAAACTCAAATAAGAATACAATATTTTATGAAATTGATTGATCATAAATTTCTTGCTTATATATTTGACCTTTAATTTTTAAATTGCAAAACAATTTTTAAAATGAGTTATATTCTATATTATTAGCATCAAGCTTTCCCACAGCTTCTGTTGTGCTGTGTTTTGATATAACTATTTTTGCTGAAGTTGATATATATATACACATGTATATATATACATATCGTTTTTACAAATTTGTTTTAATACTTCACATTATACGTTAAAATAAATACATAAATATTAATAATAATAATCAATATTATAAAGTTTTGACTATTATAAACTTATATTGTTGTAGAAAAATTATTATATTTTTGTAGAAAATTTGACTAGATTTTGATAAATATATATCGTTTTGATTACAATTAAATAATAAGGAAAAAACCAAATTTAATATCTTGCTTTTTTAAATAAATAAATAAATAGCTTTTTAAATTAAATAATCGTAATTAGTTCTCATCTATTTACAAAATATATTGAATCCTGCTGTAACCTTTCTGGACTTGACTTGAATGATCAAGTGGTCATATTCGCATTCCTTCCGCTAAAATTCGCATTTTAAATAGCCAAAAGCGATAAATAAACGATAAACGAAAGCGATAAATCTCAACCATTGATTTAAATATTTTTTTTTTAGAATGCGATCTGTAACTGAATTGAGCCTGTACCGGATATTGCGTGCTGCTTTACAATTTAGAAATGAGCCGAACGGATCTAATCTAACGTTCGACTATTTTGGAGTTGCAATAATGCTATTGATATTGAACTCTTCCGGAGCAGATTTGGCTTGCTATTTTATTATTCGAAAGTTGCAGTATGCAAAATAGTCCGATTAGAGTGGAAATTTTGGAAACCCCAATTTAATTAAACGATTAATGTTTTTGACGTATGCTAGCTACGTCTTTATGGTTTGATTTGACTGTAACTTTAGAATACAATATACAAAAATAATAATGTGCAAAAGGTTGATATACCCAAATAACAAATGTGAGCTGGGCCCTTAAACGCCTGACTTTTTAAAAAATAAACTTACTAAAATTTTTGTTGATAACCATCATGTGTTGACCCTCTTGTGCTCTTCAAGGCCACCTGTAGAACTTCTGTTATCAATCGGAAATGCATCCTTAGTTGAGTGTGGCAGCTTAAAAACAAAATGGAATTACTTTATTGAGATACCAAAGTAAAGTTTAAAAAATAACTATCCGAAAATAATATTTAAACAAGTAAGAAAGTTACAGTCGAGTGTGCTCGTCTGTGAGATACCAGCTGCCCATTTTGAATAAAAGCAAAATATTGCGGTATTATTTTTAAAATATACCGAAAATACTACAAAAATACTAAAAATATACCGAGTGGTATATGTGGTATATTAATATGGTACCATATTCAAGATATACCATAGACGGCACAATATACCAGATTGTCGGATAAAGCAACTCAGACCCCCAGTAAGAAGGCGTTTTTGCCCATACAAAAGTATTTATTTAATACCTTCCACAATTTGTATATGATCGCAATCAATTTTCAGGAATCACAAATACTATAGTTGTTATTATATACACCAAAATTCGTAGCTCTAGCTTTAAAATAACGCTTGCTATTCGATTTTTTTGATTTTCGGTGGCGGAAGGGGGCGTGGCAAAAATTTTAAACAAACTTGATTTGCGTGCAAACATAACAAATGCTGTCGAAAAAAATTATAGCTCTATCTCTTATAATCTCTGAGATCTAGGTGTTCATACGGACAGACACACAGACGGACAGACGGACATGGCTAGATCGCCTCTGCTGTTGACGCTGATGAAGAATATATATACTTTATAGGGTCGGAGATGCCTCCTTCTACCTGTTACATACATTTCCTGCCGGCACAAAGTTCTAAAACCCTTCTTCTACCCTATGGGTAGCGGGTATAAAAAGTCAGAAAAAGGGAAATCTAAACATAAACATTGTGAAAAATTACAAGAGTTTTTGCAATTATTAATTTTCCGCTTTATTCGCGAACAAAGTATGGACCTAATTGTTGTTGTTACAAACGACGAAAACGAAAACGGAGTAAATGATGACGCGCTGTAGAGTTCTCAATTTCAAATGTGTTTATAAATCTATGCTAAGTGACATTAAGCCTAACTTAACTAGAGCGGCGAAGCGAGGCGAATTCGCTCAGAGAGCAACAAACGAAAGCTTTATTGCGCTCTCGCTTCGCCCTAATTCTAATAACTTCATTTGGTATTTCATGCTCTTAACTAATAACTATCAAATGCGCCAACACCGGCCCCGATGAACGGCTGTGCCTTCATCCGATTGGCAGAGGCGCCAATTTGTGTATTGGCCGTTTAAACAGCCCTCCTGTGCTGGTTCGCACGTCTGCGACGCGCACCGCCCCGTCCGCTCCTGGATACACCGCCACGACTCGACCCACCATCCACTGCATCGGCGGCTGGTTGTCTTCTGCGACGACGACGAGCTCTCCGACTTGCAGATTCGGCTGCAACTGGTCCCACTTGGCCCGTGCCTGCAGGCCGAGCACATACTCCCGGACCATCGCTGCCAGAACGCTCGCTTGAGCGACGAGACAGCTCGCCATCGCCTTAAGCAACTCAGACCCTCCTGGTCCGGGGTCCGCGATGCTGCCGGTGCCACCAGTGGTCCGCCCACCAGTAGATGCCCGGGGTTAGCGCCTCGCCGTCGTTGGGGTCTTGGCTTACGGCTCCTAGCGGGCGGGAGTTGAGCACCGCCTCGACCGCCACGACCACTGTCTGCAGCTCCTCGAGCGTGAGCAGGGCGTTGCCCACCGTCCGTAGGAGTAGGTGCTTTGCAGACTTCACACCTGCCTCCCATAGTCCTCCGAAGTGAGGAGCCCTCGGCGGTATGAACGCAAATTCGCACCCGCTTCTTGATGCGAAGTCGCGAACTGCGTTCTCCTCGGCCTCGACTCGCCTCCTTAGCTCCTCCAGATGGCGACTTGCTCCGACGAAGTTCGTCGCGTTGTCGCAATGGACTCGGCTCGGACATCCTCTTCGACCAACAAACCTTTGGAAAGCCATTAGAAATGCATTAGTTGACAGATCGGATACAATTTCTAAGTGAACCGCTTTTGACGCAAAACAGACGAACAAAGCTATGTACGACTTGTACGGCGGCTTTCCGCGAATCCTATAGGTTGTCTCAACCGGGCCACAAAAATCTACGCCACAAATTGAAAATGGGCGGAGCGCTCGGAGTCGATCAGCAGGCAAATTTCCCATTATTTGCTTAAGCAACCGAGGTTTGCATTTAAAGCAACGGATGCATGATCGTACTGTCTGACGACAAAGCTCTTGAGCATTAACTAACCAAAGTCGTTCTCTGAGAATGCTCACGAGCGCTCTTGGGCCAGCGTGACAGTTGGTCAAGTGAAGGTATCTCACATAGCTGCGAGCAAATTGTGAGCGCTTCGACAAGAGGAGTGGAAACTTAGCATCATACGAAGTAGGAGCATTTACCAGTCGCCCCCCGACTCGCAACAACGAAAACGAACACCAAGATCCTTCATACTCATGTATGAAAGGATTGAGTCGTTGTAGACTCGAGCTCACACGTGTACTCTTACGAACCCTTTCTATATCGTCTCTGAATTCGAAATCCTGCATTACTTCTACTATTTTACTGAATGCTTCTTTCAGTTCTGATGCCGTTGGAACCAGTTCAAATTGAACTGTTTTGTCTTTGCATCTTCGAATGAAGCGGAACACATAAGCGAACACTCTCAACAGACTTGTGTGCGACGAAAAACTTTCGATCGAGTCCACTAGATCTGACTTTACCACTATAGCTGTCAGTCCAACAGCTGTTTTGCGCACTTCAAATTGCGCGTCTCTTCAGAGACGAAATGGTGGTTAACTGGCCATGCGTCGTGTGGTTCCATCAAGAATGACGGACCACTAAACCACATTGACGCGCACAGTTCAGTCACATCGCAACCTCTCGATACAATGTCTGCGGGGTTCTGCTTAGTTGGAACATGACGCCATTCCACGCTCTCTGACCACTCTTGAATCTCGGCCACTCGATTCGACACGAATGTCGCGAGAGTGGAAGGATGTGACCGGATCCAATGAAGAGTGACTTCCGAATCTGACCAAAGAACCGTCCGTTCAATTGGTGATCGGATCAATCTTCGTATGCGGTGGCAGAGTTCTGCAAGAAGGTGAGCTGCACACAACTCAAGTCTAGGAAGAGTCTTAGTCTTGAGGGGCGCTACTTTTGATTTTGAGGTTAGTAATGATACTTTACAACCTTCTGCAGTTTGCGTACGAACGTAAATACACGCCCCATACGCTCTTATTGAGGCGTCGGCGAAGCCATGTATCTCTATCGGTGACGTAGGCTCTGTGAACAAATATCGTGGCACTTTTATATTTTGCAATTGTGTCAAATTTGACTTCAATTGCTGCCACGATGTATCCAAACTCAATGGTATGGATTCGTCCCACTCCAACTTTTGAAGCCAGAGCTCTTGAAGCAGTATCTTTGCTTTTATAATTAAGGGACTCAATAGGCCAAGCGGATCGAATAACCGCGATGTCACCGAGAGAATGTTCCGTTTTGTCGCTTTAAGACCCATGAATGAATCGTCGATCCGGAATTGGAACACGTCTTCATTTGGCAACCAAATCACACCTAGAGTCTTGGTTGCGTCAGTCTCGGAGATCGTTATCGGCTTTGGTGTACTGTTTGATGCGGAGAACCCAGGAGCATTCGAGAACCACTTCGCAAGTTCAAAACCTGCTCCTAGCAGTATCTGCGACACTTCAGACTTAATTGTCTTCAGGTCCTCGACGCATGCGGCACCAGTCAACATATCGTCAACGTAGAAATCTTGCCTGATAACCTCAGCTGCCATGGGGTGCGAGGATTTCGCAATCTCGCTCAGCTGGATCAAACACCGTATGGCCAAGAATGGCGCTGGCGCAGTGCCATATGTTACAGTATTTAATCTGAATAATCTCAACGAGTCTGATGGATCTTTTCTCCACACTATGAGCTGATAGTTTCGATCTGCCTCGTGCACCATAACTTGGCGGTACATCTTTTTGATGTCGGCCGTTAATGCGTATTTATGCAATCGAAAACGAAGCAGAGTCGAAAACAGCTCTTCTTGAATGGTCGGCCCGACCATAAGAATGTCATTCAACGCCTTATGTGTCGAAGTGCGACACGAAGCATCAAATACGACCCTCAGCTTTGTCGAAGTGCTTTGGGGCCGTAGTACACATTGGTGCGGAATAACATAGTGTGGTGTACTTGGAAGGATGTGACTCACTTCGGACATGTGGCCCATCTCTACATATTCTTCCATAAATTCCAAGTACATTCGCTTTAACTCGGGATCTCGAGTTAAGCGTTTTTCAAGCGACAAAAACCGCCGTTTAGCAACTTCAAATGAGCACCCAAGCTGGTGCGAATCTGATTTGAACGGCAGTCTTACTTCGAAACGACCAGACGGCAATCTTCTCACATTATTTGTGAAATGATCTTCACAACTTTGTTGTTCAGCGGAAAGGACTTTGGAGGGAGAGCGCACATCTTCGACAGTCCAAAACTTCAGCAAGGTTTTGTCAATCGAGCTCAAACTTTCTTCCTGATAGCTCAGATTGACAGTCATCTTCTGGTGAGATTTTTCACCAGGAGTGTACCGCCCCGAGACAATCCACCCAAGGCTTGTCTTTTGGAGGATTGGACACTCTGGACCTTGCTTGATTTGGCCAACGGACAATAGGTCAAAAGAATGTTTCAGCGCCGATAAGAAGATCAATTTTCTGCGGTTTGAAGAAATAGGGATCCGCTAGCTGAATATTGTCAGGTATCTTCCAGCCACTGACATTTACAGTGTGATCTGGCTGATAACCTGAGATCGATTTGAGGATCCATAAATCGATCGCGTATTCATTGCAGCCAACTCGCGACTTCACCACAGTGTGTATCTTTTTCTTAACTTGAGAATTGGATTCACCAATGCCAAGCAAGCTGATGCACGAGTCTTCTCTACGCAAATGCAGCCGCTGAGCTAGTTCCTCAGTCACAAAATTAATTTGTGACCCAGAGTCCAGCAAAGCTCGGGCTAAGACGAAATCGCCTGAATTCGTCTTTATTTTGATGACTGCTGTGGCCAGGATCACTTTATCCGACACGGTCGCATGCATCGCATGTGAAGTGGATGGACGATCAGGCTCAACAGCGGAGAGACTCGGGGTGGTAACGCTCTACTATTTGTAGTCGCAGAATATATGTGCAGCAACGTATGATGTGAACGGCTGCACACACGACACTTTTGCCTTACATTTGGCGACAGTGTGACCCTTCCGAAGACAATTTATGCATAATGCAGTTGTTTTCGCGTAGTCGAATCTCTGTTTAACTGCCAAGGCAGCAAACATCGAGCAACTCACGATGGAATGATCTTCGGAATTGCAATATTCGCATATTTGGGTCTTTTGATCAATCTTATCTTTGAGCGTCGTACACGAAAACGAGCTTTTATTAAGCTGTTTAGTGGAAACGGCTTGACTATCGGACTTTGTCGAATTCTCAGCTGACAAGTGCTGATATCGACGATTAAGCACAGTTTCACACTCACTCCATAATGGAATTTTCGTGTAATCTAGCTGCTCATCCCACTTCTTCTTTGTTATTGCATCAACTTTGTGCATGACCAGGTGAATAAGGATTGCATTTGCAATCTTCTTATCATCACCTATCGACAACAAAGATCCGTATATCGCAGAGACAGTGTCAATCAAGTTTCGCAACGCTGAAGCGGAGGGCTGCGAAATCTTTGGCAAATTGAAAAGAGCAGTGATATTTTCATTAAATATCAGACAATCATTGTCATATACTCTTTTCAAACTTGCCATTGCTTTCTCATAGTTGTCCTCGGTGACTTGAAACGCTCTCACCGTTCCAAGAGCCTCACCAGAGAGACAAGAAATGAGATGATTGAATTTCTCAATGCGCGGAATTGAATGGTCATTGTCAACAAGAGTCTCAAACAAGCTTATGAAATTTTTAAATTCGGAATACTTTCCGCTGAACTTTGGCAATGAGAGTTTAGGTAGACGGGTACGAGGAGCGGCAATCGGCTGAATCGATATATTGGCGGATGAAGTATCGGTCAACGATTTCACCATCGCCTTCAGCCTTGCCTTTGCAGTAATGCAAATCTCTTCTAACTCGCACCGGTAATCGTCATATTCGTCAAATGTCTCAATTCTGCTTTGATATTTGAGAGCATTCTCAATATGCGACGACAACATCTCAAGCCTGCACTCTAGCTCTGTCAAATCTCGACCGATCGTGTCATCGAGAATTTGATTATTAACTCTGCAAATGCTCTTCACGCAAATAGCAAGTTTCTTTTTAGAGCCTTCAAGAGTTTCTTTCGAATTCATTTTTGTTTAACTTATTAGAGGAGACGACAAAAAAAAAAAAAATATATATAAAAATAAAATACAAAATAAAACTTGTTGCTTCCAACAACAACAACGAAAAAGAAACTTAAAAAAAAATGTATTATTTTTTTTTTTTTTTGAATTATTATTTTGAACTATTCTTTTATTTTTACTTAAATTTTTTTTTTATTTTTTTTTTTTATTATTATTATTTTTAAATTGTCCTAAGCTAACCACTAAGCTTTCTCGGACAATAATAGGGGAGTACACAATTCGAGGGAGCAAACAAGATATCGCACTGATATGCTCAACCAACGAATGTAGGGGAGCGAGTTCTAAGCGCTGCAAAGCGCGCGACAACGAAAAGTGCAAGCAACAACACAGACTACAGAGCGCAATGCACTGTGCAGATGCTGGCTTGCTAACGTACGTATGTGTGTATGTGCGCTGTTTCTAAGCGCGCGAAACGAAAACGAAAATGCAAGCAACAACAACACGGAGCCGAAATGCACCGGTGCAGTGTTGGCTTGCGGGTATATATGTATGTATATACGTATGTGCGCTTAGCAACAGCACACAACTTACAGCGGCTACGAATCTGGTGACAAAGGGGCGACGAAAGCGAAAATTGCAACGAACTGAGAGAAGAAGTTCGATGCAATGGAAATAAGAATTTCCCTAGTCACTTTCACTTAGAAAACAAAACAATATTCTTCCTAAGCGGTTCACTTTTTAAATTAAAATATAAAATTTAAAACAAATGCTCTACTATTACGTATGTGCCAAGAATTGAAAGCGTCACTAGAATTTTGCAACTTGGCAACCAATTCAGTTTTTCGCTTCCAATTTTTCGCACAGTACCTGGAATTGGCGATCTTTAATGATCCCAGCCACTTTCCTCTGTGTGTTCTGCTTGGTGCAGGGTATCCTCCAGCGATGATGCAGAAAAGTCCACCGATGACACAAACACAAGTGGATCACAGCACTGGCACAAAGTCAATTGTTTGTTTATGTTTTATTTTATTTAGCGACCGGCGCGAATTTGTTTTGTTTTTGTTTTCTGTTTTTTTCAATCACTCGCGTTCAACAACAATTAGTGTCCACCCGGGGGGCGCCATGAAAAATTACAAGAGTTTTTGCAATTATTAATTTTCCGCTTTATTCGCGAACAAAGTATGGACCTAATTGTTGTTGTTACAAACGACGAAAACGAAAACGGAGTAAATGATGACGCGCTGTAGAGTTCTCAATTTCAACTGTGTTTATAAATCTATGCTAAGTGACATTAAGCCTAACTTAACTAGAGCGGCGAAGCGAGGCGAATTCGCTCAGAGAGCAACAAACGAAAGCTTTATTGCGCTCTCGCTTCGCCCTAATTCTAATAACTTCATTTGGTATTTCATGCTCTTAACTAATAACTATCAAATGCGCCAACACATTGCCTTGAGTTAAGTCAGCACAAATAATTATTTTTAAATATTTTTCTGTTTGTTTTGTTCGTATATATAATATTAAACTATGGGCGCAACTGACTTTTTATAAATATACATAAATATATTTATTACTTACATAGCAACTAGTACTTCCAAAAGTTCTATCAACTTAGTATGAATATGAGGTAGAAGGTATCCAAAGAATGAATTGTCAAAACAATTTATGTAACTCAATCCTAATCCTCTTTGAACCAGATGCAATATTTTCGTTGAATTTATTAGTTTATTTGAAGGATAGGGATAACTGGAAAAAAATATGAGTCAATCATTATTTATATCATAAATTTAGTTTCGGTTTACACACCTTAACGCTATTTTAAGAAAATCAATCAAATTACTAAAGCGCCTGCACACTTGTGATGCTCTTTCAATGGGGTCTGCGTGTAATTTAACCATAAAGTACTCGAATTTGTGCGTTTCAGAAGTCGAAAAAGTTGAATAAGCATTTGTATACGTGGGGAATACTTGATTTAAAAGAATGTTTAAATTGTTCAGTATTCCCATTTGGTAGTTTTGCCATTGCATTCTTTCATGCAAATTTCCAGCGGTGTTGGCATTTGTCCGTTCTTGTTGTAACATTAACCAACAACAACCGCTAAGATAAACCACATCTTGGTTGCTGATGTCTAATATGCCAATTAAATATTGCATTACTAAGTTTCTCGCAGCTTTACTATGTACAGGATAATGTTTTACACATTCTTTTATTGCTTTTAATGCGGAGATAGTACAGCATATTCTTGAGTTTTCAGTAATAAGACTCAAAGTCCCATACAATTTTAATAGATGCGTAGATCCAAACCATTTCGACGTGTCGGCCTCATTTTGGAAATTCCTGACGAGCAATGCTGTAGAAAAAAAAAAAAATTTATGAATTACACATTGGCTAGATTTGCAAAAGTTAAGATGAAATAAAAAATATTAAATACCAAAAAAAAAAATCTTAAGTGGTAATGGTATTCGCTCGGAATGGAAATTATTCTTTACCATAAGATGTTTAGGCGAAAACACCTCTGAAGGTTGAAAAATATTGTAAACTTAACAATATTTCTTGCGCATGTAGAAATCCACATTAATATTATAGTAGTTCCCAAACTATAGTCTCGATTTTTAGTTCGTGCGATCAAATAAAAAATCTTAGCACAAAATTAGGTAAGAACATTATTCAACAAAATCTTGGCGATTGGTCGCCAACATTTCAAGATAATGTTCCTTCTTCGTAATTCCATAGCTTTTCACCAATGAGCCGCAAGTTCCACCACGAAAAGCAGCCCACACCATCAACTTAATGGTTTCCGTATGACCGGTGTCAGTAGTATTCCTTACCATCGGACTGAAAGCTATTTACTTTTGTCTGTGACTCATCCATCCCTACCTGTTAGGCGGCGTGATCAAAATTTAATCGTTTCAGCTGAGGTCACTTTACGGCTTTTTTTCTGACATAGAAAACTGTTCGGTTACAAATACTCAAAGATTTAGTGATCTTCCTGCTGACTTGCAGCTCACATTGCTCGTTTTCACTTTCAGTAGGTAGGTTTAACACAATGCAACACAACACTAAACAATATTTAAAAGTTTAAAAAGAAAAGATTAAAAAACATGAAAAAGCCCACAACGATTATTTTTTCGAATTGTATAACAAATTGAAGTCAGAAGTGATAAACATGTACATACATACATACATATCAACATGTGCTTGTCATTTATATTAGGAATCATAAAAACAGTAGTTATTGGGCTTGCTAATTGATTTTCTGGGGCAGAAGTGGGCGAAGCAAACATATAGAAGCATATGTACATATGCATACAACAATAATCGCTCTATTTCTTATAGTCTTTGAGATCACAGTGGTCATAAGGATGGAAGAATACGCAGACATGGCAATATCGTCTCGGCTTTATGGGCTTGGAGATGCCACCAGTTACACACATTTCCAGGCGGCACAATATTATAATACCGTTCAACCCTACGAGTATTCTAATTTTGGGATCTTTTTCTTGCATTGATTGTTTTTTTCCAGTCCTGGTTTGATCTTAAAATGGGTTACATTTGGTGGAATATTAGTAATAGGCATGTTTTCAACTAATTATATATATAATGTAAATTATAACAAATTTTCCATCTTTGTTTTCTGCTGTCGGATTCTTAGATGAGCGAAAAAAAATTTTCTCAAAGAAAAAAATAAATTAAATAAATTTTTATTTTGTAAAAAGTTATCAATTAGATGATGGAACTCCTGTCTTGCCGTTACATTTGAATATTGTTACTTACCCAAAGCTTCATAAATAAGCTCTCCATATAAATTAATTTCTTTTTTATTGCATGCTCTTAAAATAATATTTATCCAAAAATTCGCTTTATTTTGCGGAACATTTTGTGGATATTTATTCAAGCATTCAATAAGGAAACGCAATCCAATTGCCCTTGTTTTCGCTTCGGAAAGTAGCGCATTTAAATACTGGGTATGAGACACCATGTCGATCTGTAAATACATACAACACACATACATATATATGTATGTGCAAATATATACAAATACTTGTCAACAATTTTATTTATTAACATCAGTCATGACTTACAGTGTGATGGACATCGTCAGTATTGAGATACACATTAATATTTACTCTATTTGACTTCGATAGTGCTTGAATCATATTTGTATTATTAAACATCCTGCACCAAAATTGTTGTTTTCAAAACATGTGCTAAAACGATTTTTATTATCGATAGTTAAAAGCAATGTCTATTTTCCTCAATTTTATATCAATAATATGTATGTACGGCAAGATAGCTCCACAACTTTAGCGTCATATATCGATAAATAAAATATCAGATAAAAACCTTTATATTTTTGCTCTTTTACATGATAAAATTAAAAAAGTTTAAATGCAACAACAATAGAAAACTAAATTACCTTTCTTTAAAATCTGTATTTGCCAAATTGCATGCAGTATATGTATATGCACTAAAATGAACGTGAACCAAAAATTTGGATAGCATTATTTTTTACCAATATCTCGGTTTTGACGAGTTGTCGCCAAATAGTCTTATGACAAGTTATAGAGCATAGTTTTATGAACATGCATTTAAAAATCATAAATTTTCTAGAACCGTTGACCTTTTGTTAAACCGCCAAAACAAGTTCATTTCGCAGGTGCATTAAGTAACTGGAACCAGCGCGGAGCCTGTCAGGTCAGAGCCAACTCAAAGTGGAAGACTTTAGTGTTAAATAACACCCTTTGGACTTTGGCGGGACTTTAAATAGTTGCTGAAAATAACTAAATTAAACAACTAAGCTATAAACATAATTTAATAGTACATTTTAATATTCTATTTACATATATATTGACTTAGCGGACAAACAATATGTTCTATTCCATATACATATGTAGGTCGATCATAAAAAATACTCTGTGGTGGCGGAAGGTGGTTTCTGGTTAGCACAGCAGTGTAAACAAAAATCATCTAGAGAATTTATACCGCAGAAGTTTATCAAACAATTCACTCCTAAATTCCTAAATTTTAATACATCTAGTATCTCATGATATTCCGATTAAAAATTTTAATGCACTGTGCCCCTCTACATCCCATGTTTTTATTGATAGTCTTTTTGGAGCATCATTGTCTCAGATTAATGATATTCCACATTGTTTAAACAGGTCTCTAGACCTCATTTTTGTTTTAGACGCAGATTTTTGTACTCTATCGAGAACCTTTCCAATATCCTCCCCTGAATATCCTTACCATCCCACTTTAGGGATTTTGCTGCAGCTTCCATATATTGGTCAGAGTCTACAACAACATGTTGGGCTTGCAAAATACCAGCAGAGCCAACGCGGTCCTTGTGCAGGCGCCAGTTAACTGCAAACATATAGAACGCGAGCAATTGTTGTTGTCTTCATCTTCAAGACTTTCGTCGCGGCAAAACAAAATTGGCGTGCGCTAGCTGCTTGTTTGCGTGGCAACTGCGCGTTGCAAAACTTCACATGTATACACATACTGATATAGGCGAGCATGTAGATACATACACGCATACATAGAAACGGAAGCCGAGCGTAACGAAATACGGTCATCGCTCCGCATTTGATCTGCGACTCAACTGAACGCTGCGCGCTGCATTAGAACTTCGAATTTTCGAATGAGCCGAAGAGGCTCTGGCATGATACAATTATACAAGGTAGTCTCGGCGGAAAAAGCACTCCCTCTATAATCATAACAATGAGTGCGAGTGAAAGAATCTCAGCACAGCAGTGTGAGCGAGACGACAATGAAATGCGCATTAACCCTTAGACGATGATATTAATGTTTAGATATTTTGAAGCTGATATTAATGTCTCCTTGACATATCTTTAAAATGGAAATTGTTTATGAACAATATTAATAATATATATGAGAATTCTCTAATTCTCTAAATGTTTTAATTCTATCCGTGTCTACGGCATACATTGCAAAATGTCATTTTGCACAAGGGTTAATTGCAGAAAAAAATTCGTCCGCAGACAACCTCTTGCGTCGAAAAACGAAAACGCACTGACGAAAGTTTTTGCCGACGAGACTACCTTCTATAATTTTATCATGATACAAGGTAGTCTCGTCGGCAAAACAACTCCCTCTATAATCATAACAATGAGTGCGAGTGAAAGAATCTCAGCACAGTAGTGTTACCGAGACGACAATGAAATGTGCATTAACCCTTAGACGATGCAATTAATATTTACATATTTAGAAGCTAATATTAATGTCTAATTGACATATTTTTTAAATGTGAGTTGTTTATGAACAATATTAATAATATATATGAGATTTCTCTAATTCTCTAAATGTTTTAATTCTATCCGTGTCTACGGCATACATTGCAAAAAGTCGTTTTGTATAAGTCGTTTTGTATAAACGCGAAAAAAAATCGTCCGCAGACAACCTCTTGCATCGAAAAACAAAAACGCACTGACGAAAACTTTTTTCCGAGTGCACGAGCGCACTGAACGTTACCGGACTGAAACCGAACGAAAAGGCACACGACGAGACTGCCTTGTGTTATTGTATCATGGGCCCGACTGGGGTCACCATAATTCAGTTTTTAATGATACAATATTTTGTATGGGATGACGCATCCATTGTATTGTGATACAACATTTTTCCATTATGTTACAGAGTTGCCACCAATCTTCATAAAGCGTGGCCATTACGTGTTGGAAAATGATACATAGCAATTATGTACATAGTCAAAATGTTGAAAAATCTGCAAAACAAAAATTCGACGCTAACTTTGTACTAGCTTCGCGGATGTTAAGCGTTGCCATGCCAAATTCAATTGATTTATAATTGTAAATAAAATTGAATTTTCTCGAAAACGGCATTACCGATTTGAATCAAACAAAAAGCAAAATATTTGTCTATTTGATTCGAATAGAATGAAATAGCGCGACATGGCCGATAAGTTGGGGATATATGGGAAATAAATATGATAAATACTATAGGCTTGTGCGTGATCGCCATTTTGGAAAATTGGCAACGTTTTAACTACTTTAGTTAACGCGCAAAAATTCAAAAAATTGTACTATTCTACTAAAATGCGATTCTCTCAAAAACGGCTTAAACAATTTGAATAACACAAATTGCAACGCATTCGAATTTTTTATGTTTATATTATAGCATTGCGCGCCTTCTCTGACAAAGTCTAAGCGAGCGTATAATCGAAAAATGTAGGGGTATTTTGATTTTTCTCGGAAACTATGATAATTTGCTATGTAGTTTATATTGGGAAATTATACATATGTTTTTTATCTATTTGTTAAGGTATTGAGCAATTATGTACATAATCAAAATGATGAAAAATCGGCAAAGCAAAAATTCTACGCTAACTAATAGTTTTCAAGTAATCTACAAAATTACGACTTAAATAAGAATATAAAATTGCGTATATTTATTAATTATAATAAATAAATATATAAATTATAGTTATAGTTGTTTCATTTAGTTATTTTCAGCAAGTATTTAAAGTCCCGCGAAATTCCAAAGGGTGTTATTTAACACTAAAGTCTTCCGATTTGAGTCGGCTCCGGCCTGACTGGTTCCACGCTGGTTCCAGTTACTTGATGCACATGCGAAATGAACTTGTTTTTGCGGGTTAACAAAAGGTCAATTTTTTTCAAAAACGGTCAAAAGGATTTCAACCAAAATTGCTACATATCTTCCTTACCTTGTATCTACGAAAGTATAATGTGTGCTATGACCGACAAGAAAGACAAAAAAAGTTATGGTTATTAATCGGCAACATTGATTTTTTGTGCTCATTTTGTATGGGGCTGGAGCTGAGAGTTTTGTACTTTTCCCGATATATTTCGAAAACGGCCTAAGATATAATACTCTATAACTTGTTGAAAGCCGTTTTGTCCGACAACTCGTCAAAACCGAGATATTGGCAAAAATGTTGCCACCCCAAATTTTTCATTCACGATAATAGTGCATAAATACTGAATGCAATTCGACAAACATGGATTTAATAGAAAGATAATTTAGTTTTCTATTGCTTTGCAATTAAACTTTTTTAATTTAAGATTAAATATCACGTAAAAAGACGAAAATAAAACGATTTTTATACGATATTTTTTTTTCTCAATATCTGACGCTAAAGTTGCGGAGCTATCTTGACGCACATAACAATTTTTTATGCATATTAATACTCCGATACTATGTGTGAAAAGAAACAGATGAACTCATATTCTTTGCCTATTTTTAGAGCGACAATGTCCCACACAAATTTTATTGTAACTTCGCAATTTTTTGTATTTCAAATGTCATATACAGTCCAGCGAATCCACAGCTTTACTTAATGCTTTTTCTTTTCACGAGTTTTCTTTTTATTGTTTTTAAATTTATCATAGTTTTCCATAGTGACTCTTTTCCATCTGTGTAGCACCCGATTTGACATCCACCTGCGTTCCAATATCCGCGTATTATTTACATGGAATTGCGCGGAAAAAAACGGTTTTTCGCTAATCTGGGAACAGCTCTTACAAGTAAAGTGGTTGCTGTTTAATACTTTATATAGATCAAGTGCATCTGTTCAGAATAAGTTGTATATATATCAAGCGAATCGGAAATACATAAAGTCAAATAATAAATAATATGAAATGTAGACTTATTTATAATTTTTGAATGCAATCAGTGTCTCATAATTTCATAAATTGTTCATGTCAGGTTGATTATTTTTTGCCTTTAATAAACTTCTTTCTGCTTGAGTTTCTTAACGTTTGCACGCCTAAACAACTGCTTGAATGATGCGATTTTCGTGTTACGACTTGCATCATAGAATCACATCAGCTTATTCTAAATAGGATATTAGTTTCATAAAATATATACAATACATAACATACATTAGCATAATTATTATTCTACATTTTGAAGCCGACAACTTGTTAGTTTATTTTAATTTTGGTGGAAGCACGCTGCCATTATAGAATCTCGGCATTCAATTTTATGCCCTTGGTAAGAATACGTTGTAGATATAGTGCTACTGCAGAAATAGGAATATACGGACAGTTTATCGATAAATTTAATAAAAAATTAATAGTTTTGGGTGACCATAAATACTCAATTGTTGGAGGTTTTTTATGTGTATTTATTAAACTGACTCGTGACTCTGGTCAGCTGACATCTTTCGCTTGTTAATAATACTTATTCGTAATTTTAAAGCTAAGCATCATAAAATGGCTTTACATTCGGCGATTAAAGGAAAATTAATATCTGTTATAGGCGATGAGGTAAGTAGAATACGATGATTTATATAAGTGAATAAATGTTCGTAAATAGATTCAATTATATCGAAATTGTAAACTAAAATTACCTTTAGATGTTGCATTTCTATTTACTTGACCATTGAAAATTGACAAAGACGGTAATATAGGTTTTAGTATGTAGTTTTTTTTGTATGCAACAGTTGTAAAGAGGTATGTACATATGTATATCTGACCTGATAAATTATATGTATGTACGTACACCAACCAGAAAAAGTCTGCGTACACACTTAATGCGCAACTTTGATGGTAAAAAAAATATTTGTATTTTAAGATATTGCCTTCATTTGTTTTCTAAATTTACGACACATCTATTATCAAAAATTATAACCAGTCTTCATTTATTTCCATCAACAACTTATTTAATTAACATTAAAAAAACAAAAGGTTCACCAATTATTTGGCAAGAAAATCTGTGTACAAACTTAAATTAGTTAAAAAATTGATTTATTGATAAAAAACATTACTGAAATTAGTATGAAGTAAAATGGTTACTTTGTAATACCAAACATCAGCTGCATTCACCACCTCAGTCGCCGAATTAAAAGCCCATAGAACATCTATGGGAGCGCAGGAATAGTCTTCGAACGATAACGTCGAAGGATACGTTAAAGGAGTTGGATTTTGGATGAGTGGAGCCAAATACCACCTGAATTCACCAAAAAAATTGGTTTGTTCAATGCCAAAATACTTGATTGAGATATATATATCCTACTTCATACTAATTTCTGAAATGTTTTTATACCCGCTACCCATAGGGTAGAAGGGTATTATAACTTTGTGCTGGCAAGAAATGAATGTAACAGGTAGAAGGAGGCATCTCCGACCCTATAAAGTATATATATTCTTCATCAGCATCAACAGCCTAGATGATCTAGCTGGATCTCAGAGACTAAGAGATAGAGCAATAATTTTTGTTCAACATCATTGGTTATGCTTGCACACAGATCACAAATCAAAAAAATCTAATAACAGGAGAGAATAAGCTAGAGCTGCGAATGGTGTATACAATAATAACAATAGTATTTATGATTCCTGAAAATTTGGTTGCGATCAGATAGAAATTGTGGAAGTTATAAAGAAATACTTTTGTATGGGCAAAAACGCCTACTTTCTAGGGGTCTTGGTTGCTTTGGCCGACAATCTGGTATATTTTGCCGTCTATGGTATATTTTGAATATGGTACTATATCGATATACCAAATATGCTATTTAATATATTTTTAGTATTTTGTAGTATTTTCGGTATATTTTGAAAATAACACCGCAATATTTTGATTTTATTCAAAATGGGTAGCGGGTATCTCACAGTCGATCAAATTCGACTATAGCTTTCTTACTTGTTTATCAATAAATGTTTTTTTTTAACTAATTTAAGTACGCCGACTTTTTCTGGCCCAAAAACTGATGTACTTTTTTATTTTAATTAAATAAGTTGATGGAAATAAGTGAAGACTGGTTATATTTTTTCATAATAGATATGTCGTTAATTTAACAACTATTTTTATTTAACATTAAAGTTTTCTGGTTAGTGTATGTACACCTTCAACATTTAAGTTGAATAAGATCTGTAAGTGAACGAATTGTGATATCACGAAAAAATTTCACAAATGTCCAGAATTACTCACATTTTTTTAACTACAATAAGTATATGTTGCAGTCAAGATAAATATGGGGAAACATGTGTATATTCTCTGCGCTTTCATTCATGCGCTTAGATTAAAACGGACATCCTAAAACGGCAATGATAGAAAACTGATTTTGCACAGCATGGCTCAAAGTTAAAGTTGCAAGCTGTCCGTTTCGTTGTAGTTTAATTTTTTGAAAATGTTTCATTTGTTTCATATGTACATATGTAAAACAACAATTTTTATGTTGTAATCAAAATTATGGGGCTCTTCCGTTTCCTTATGCTATATTTGCATTTAGGTATGGTAATATATGTATTTACAAAAAAATTGTTAAATTTATTAATAAAATCTTTTGAAAGAGCAATAAAATTACAACCCTTTAATTTTTCAATAGCACACTATCGAACGATTTTAATGTATTTAAAATTACCTCCATTTCATCTTCTCTCGAGGTAAATTTTCAACGGCCTTTTTGAGATAATTACATACTTTAGATTCGAAAACAAATGTAATTTTAAAATCATCGACAAATTATTTTTTCAAATATGGTCAAACACGCCAGGCATTTTGATCAGAACTTCTTCATGCCAAATATAAGGTTAGCAAAAAAGTCTTGCGGTATTTTTATTGAATTTTCAATTGTTCATAAAATTGGTTATAATAATGCGAATTAAGTCAAATATGCGCCGTTTTATTCGATGACGAGTTCCCAACGAGATGCCAACTTCACAATGCCCCTATTATAGAAGCTCGCTTCCCTATTGGCAAAAAACTCGGAGAGCCAATTTTCACAGGACGCTCGTGTGTCCAACTTCCGACTACCAAGCTCGTTCGCCATGGACAGAAATAGGTGGTAATCACTTGGTGCGAGATCCAGACTATACGGTGGATGGAAAAGAACCTCCCATCCGAGCTTCCGCAGCTTCTGGCGCGTCACCAAAGATGTGTGTGGCCTGACGATGTCCTGATGGAAGACAATTCGGCCTCTGTTGATCAAATATGGACTCTTCTGCATGTGTGCTGCATTCAAGCGGTCCAGTACAGGTCCGAATTGAGCGTTTGGCCATAGGGGAGCAGCTCATAGTTGATGATTCCCTGCTAATCCCACCAAACACACAGAAGAACCTTCCTGGCCGTCAATCCAGGCTTGGCCACCGTCTGGGAAGCTTCACCGCTTTTCGACCACAAGCGTTTGCGCTTCACGTTGTCGTAAGTGATCCACTTTTCATCGCCAGACACCATCCGCTTCAAAAACGGGTCGATTTTGTTGCGATTCAGAAGCGATTCGCATGCATCCATACGGTCAAAAATGTTTTTTTTTTGCGTCAAGTCGTGTGGCACCCATACATCGAGCTTTTTTTTTAATCCAAACTTCTTCAAATGGTTTAAAACGGTTTGATGACTCATGTCCAGCTCTTGGCCGATGCTACGGCGCTACAATGCCTATCTTTTTCGATCAATTCAGCGATTTTATCGCAATTTTCGACGACAGGCCTTCCGGACCGTGGCGCATCTTCGACCACCTCCACACCAGAACGAAAACGTTGAAACCATCGTTGTGCGGTGGAAATGGAAACTGTATCGAATCCATAAACTGCACAAATTTTATTGGCAGCATGAGTTGCATTTTTTGCCTTTATCGTAGTAGTACTGTAAAATATGCCGTATTTTCTCTTTATTTTGCTCCATGTTTGTGACGCTATAACTCACGAACGACTCAAAACAAACAACAATAAACAAACACGTGTTAACGCACGAAAAGAGCTTTCCAAAAAGGTATAGCATGAACCGATGCGACGAATAGAACTAGAACTACGCGCTTGCAAAGACACCTATCGGAAATACCGCAAGACTTTTTTGCCAACCTTATATGTATATACAATAGCTGTCTTCCGATATATTTACTGTTTCAGGTATTCTGGTTTACTGGGAGAGCTCCAACAAAAGAGCCCAGTAAGTCGTCGACCAACTCCAAATAATATCATACAAATACACTTTTGTATACATAATTAAAATGACGAAAAATGTGCTTGTTTAATTTTGTATGACTTTTTTTTTGGCATTAATTAATAACAGGCTATGTATGATAAACAGTGCACTACATTTATTCAATATTTTTAAGAATTTTCGGAGTTTATGTATAAATACAGATCATTAAGTTTACAGTTCAATATTTCATAAAAGGAAATGAAGATAAAAAACGAATCTCCATCCTCATACGGAAATATTCCACGTAAAAGGATTAAATAATATAGAAACGAATGCAATATAGCAATCGAGAAACTAATTCTATTTGGACATGCGATTGCACTTTTTTGCATATGGGTAATTCCAAAACGGAATTTGTCCCGTGCGAGACTCTTTACATTGAAAATAACATAAACTGAAACAATTTTCAAAATAAGAAGAGTTTATTTTTATAGCTCTAGATAAGTACTTTAATTAGAGCTAAGAATGGTTTTGGTTGGTTTTTTTCTGTTTTGTTTTCTGTTGTGATAATTGCAAAAATTAACCAATTCGTGCGCAAAACCAAAAAATGAACTTAATTATATATTTTATCGGAAAAGATCAAGTTCCAAAAATCAATCTTAGCTCTAAATATAGTGCTTATCTAGAGCTTTAAGAATAACATTCACTTATTTTTAAAATTGTTTCAGTTTATGTTATTTTCACTGCAGTGCACTGTAAAAAGTCTCGCACGGGACAAATTTCGCCATGGAATTACCCATATACATATGTAGTTTAGGGGTGTTCACATGAATATTGTTTCAAAATACTCGTCTAATTTATGAATACACTGTTAGCAATTACCTTAAAGCCTTAATGTGCGGATATACAAATTCTAAAAATTCTTTACACCATCGAAATATTGTTAAAGCTCGTTTGTATTAGATAAGCTTTACTGTTGTTGCAGCCTACCAATTCAAACAGTAGCGCAAATTTTACTTAGAATAATTGAATCCAATGGGGTTTAGTATATCTTACAAAAGCCTATTTCGATATTTGACGCCTATAGAGTGGATCTGCAGTTCGTGTCTATCACAAGCAGACTGTCTTTGTGCTTCTGCTCTATAATTTGCATGAGCATATTTTACGATTTTTTAAACTTTTGCTGCTGCAAAATTCAGAAGTTCATGAGCGCAGAAGGAAAAACCAATTCCATGAACTCCAATATTTTACCACGCAATTCGATAAAATCGAATAACAAGAGTATTTTTGAAGCTATAAGCTATTTTGGTCCATATAATAATAACAATAGTCTTTATAATTTTTTTGTTGCGTTTTTTAGTTGCTTAGGGTCGCTATCTGGTATATCTTGCACTCGCAGCTTCTATTAATATTGATCTTAACATTGATTTTTCCGGTATATGTATTAATTTGGTAGATTTTAAAATTAATACCGCATGGAGAATTTTCTTAAAAGCGAATCTATCCATTTACATTATTACAAATAATTGATTGATTATATTGTTTTTTCTATATTTGCACTACTATGTATATAACAAATTGAATATATAAATATGAATATAAATATATTTAGTAAATATTATATTGATTTTAGGATACCTGTGTTGGATTTCTTCTTGGAGGTGTTGGTGAAATAAATAAAAATCGCCATCCAAATTTTATGGTGGTG
Source organism: Drosophila nasuta (assembly GCF_023558535.2). Taxonomy (NCBI): domain Eukaryota; kingdom Metazoa; phylum Arthropoda; class Insecta; order Diptera; family Drosophilidae; genus Drosophila; species Drosophila nasuta. The sequence goes on along the minus strand of NC_083456.1, from coordinate 147,640 downwards.
GATAAAAGTAAGTTTTCAAAAAGCAAATACAAATAATATGCATTCTTTACATAATTTAAATAAGTTTCTGCAACCTATTTTGGATATTAAAGCGAAATTCGCAATAAATGTATACTAAAGTAAAAAAAAAAATATACATTCATACAAATAAATGATGTAGCCACTGCCCCGCCAACTCTAATTTTTTACAGTTTAAGATTAGATGATAAATTCTAAAACAAACTCGATCGTAGTTGGAAATACATAATATAAGGCTCACACTACAGACTTAAGTTTTCTTCTATTTGGGGTATAAATGAGTCTTTAATATTTATTTATATAATTCAGATACTGCTGTCAGTGAAATTGAGGACTGCTTTAAGCGCTTCCTAAAGCGTGACGATATCGACATTATCTTGATAAACCAAACATATGCCGAATTAATTCGACATGTTATCGATGCGCACACTTCCCCAGTGCCAGCGGTTCTTGAAATACCCTCAAAAGACCATCCGTATGATGCTAGCAAGGATTCTATTTTGCGACGTGCACGGGTAACTTGTTTTTTTTTTTGTTATAATCTCTTAAAAGTAATGTAAATATATTTTTAGGGCATGTTTAATCCTGAGGATTTGGTACGCTGATGTGAAGCAATTATTATTCAGTGACGACTCCTGAAACTAAAACTTACATCGTAATCCATTATTTAGCATTTTAATTGTTAATTTGTTGATGTTTTCATTCCAAAAATACATATTGTGTGCGTAATTTGGAGATCTTTCTTTTGAGTTAAATTTTCTATTGTTCGCGTTGTAAGTTTTCCCCTATCTCTTAGCCATCTTTGGTTTAGTCTTGTGTTTCCTGGAAATGTTGCCGCTATCCTTGCAGTTGCGCATTATTTGTGGATTGATTAAAATTCCGAATGAGAATTAAAAAAATAGGTTTGACAACAAGTTTGAATGAAGCAAAGGAAAAATTCAGATTCAGCATGCAGTATAACGAACTGACGAAGAACACAGAATTCACTAAGACTGGAAGTCAGCACAACAAGAGCAACTACGAAAATAAATTTGGAAGCTGAGGCGAACGTGTACACACAAAAGGCAAGCAGCTGGCGGCGAGATTTTCATAAGGCAAATTTTACGCAATAACGAGGAGCAATTTGTAAACTTATTCTTTAGGTCAAGGCTAATACAACTGTATTGGTGGTGGTAGTCAGTGACATAAAGTTGTTAAGGTTAACATTTTGAATCGCATAAACGTAATTTTAGAAGTTGTACATAAGTTACGGAAAGTTTTAAAGTAACTGGTAAGACTTTCCACAATACTTAAATATTCTAATAGAATTGAAGAGGAAGGAAATTTCTAGCGGACCTGACCGGAAACTCAAAATTTATTTGGCTTAATAGCTCTGAGGAATCAATTTCACCATTAATTAGTATCTGTATAATAACAATATGGTTCTTGGTTCTACGGTCAGTAAGAGAAGGAAGGTTTAGTAATAAAGTGGTAATCGAATATTAGAGTTCAAATTTAAAATGCGAAGAACAAAAGTAAAAAATTGTTTCGTCACTCAATACTGCCTTGATAAATCTTATACTAGGGATTTCAGAAAGAATAACACGAACCAGAGAGCTACATACATATGGGCAATTCTTGAAAATGGTAAACCACGACCAAAAAAAAAATCTTCACATTCATCGTATTTTTTTGTATAATGTCATAAAGAAATATCCAAATTTTCATAATACAATGGCTTCTTAGCATATCTCCGTTGTTTTTATAAAAAAAAATTGTCTGCAAACTGAAAAAATGTAATTTTTTCACTTTTAGCTACTTTTATATGCATTTTTTTGTTTAATTATTTCACAAGGAAAACATAAGATATGTTTGCATTTTTTCTACCAAATCTCTTAATAGCAATCCAATAATAAGATAAAAAATGCAAAGTGAGCGAAAAAATGTTCAATTACCTGTTTATTTTTATTTTGCTTCTTATCTATGTTCAAATCGTACGTTCGCGACCAAAAACATTATTTTATTGTAATTGCTCCGCAATAAGTGCAAGCAGGTGAATGAAACTTCGCGTGTTAAGTGATTTTGGTATATATATTTTAAATATAAAAAATCGTTGGGGTTACTCTAACCAATCTTTTTTTTATTAATTGCCAAAGTAGCGTACGTTCGCGACCTTACCTATAAGCATATGTCGTTTTTTACCAGCGTCGCATGGATTTAAAAAAAAAAATTTTTTTTTTGTTTTTGTTTTTGAAAAAACTATGTCGTTTGCAGTTACTTATTACTTGTTAGTTATTACTTATTACATATTTTTCTTGCTATTAATAAATTTCAGTACACATTTCATATTTAATAAACATTTATTTTTTTTGCTTTAAATGTTATTAGACACATTAAATTGAGTTAAATCCGTTTGTTTTTTATGAAATTTGAAGTTATTGATCAAAAAAGTTGTGGTAAAAATAAAAATTTAATAAATAATACAACATGGAAAAATCTTTTAAAGCAACCGAAAATAATGCAAGCTCTGATCAAGTGCGGTCAATTACCCCCAACTCAACCGACCTCTTAAACGTAGAGAGCAATAGAGCGCGCTCATGCTCTCCCTCGCTAACATCGTCTCTGCAGCCTAAGAGCGCAGTAACCAGAACCGCAATTTCGCTGACAACGTCAACCGTAATAACAACAACAACCGCAACTGTATTGAGAGCGCGTTTAACGACATCATCAGCTATTAGCGCAAACATTACTACGTCTGTCGCTGCGCTGCCCGAAAAACAGAACAAAAACAATGAACTTACCAAGCCGGCTGTGCAGACTGGTATGGATCGCTACATTCAAATTAAAAGGAAGATGAGCCCTCTAAATTCTCAACGCAAAATAACCCGTGGCAATGCTAGCCTAGCTGCAATAGAAACGGACATGAAATCGATCCGATTCAAAATCTTGGCAGACGCCTATGAGGTTGAGGCGGCCGAATCTACTCAAGTCGAGAAGAGGAAGCCAAAGCCTCCGCCTATTTATATACGAGAAAAAAGTTCCAATGTTCTCGTCAACAAAATTATTGAGCTTACTGGCAAGGATAACTTCCACATTATACCCCTTGTAAAGGGCAACATTCACGAAACAAAAGTTCAAATGAAATCTGAAGACAATTACAGAGTATTATCGAAATATCTTACCGATAATAAAAATAACTTTTACACGTATCAGCTTAAAAGCAGCAAGGGCTTGCAAGTCGTACTTAAGGGTATAGAATCCGAAGTAACGCCTGCAGAGATAACAAAGGCACTACAAGAGAAGGGATTTAGCGCAAAGACAGTCTTCAATATCCTTAACAGGGATAGAAAGCCGCAGCCACTATTTAAGGTTGAGCTCGAGCCAGAAAATAGGCCCCTGAAGAAATACGAAGTGCACCCTATATATAATCTTCAGTTCCTGCTGCACTGCCGAATTACAGTTGAGGAACCGCACAAACGCAATGGTCCGGTACAATGTGCGAACTGCCAAGAATATGGTCATACTGTAAACTGCGCCCGGTGTGTGTAGTTTGTGGAGAGCTTCATGACTCCGCACACTGCCCAGCGAGCAAAGATGACTGCAACTCGAAAAAGTGCGGCAACTGCGGTGGCAATCACACTGCTAACTATAGAGGTTACCCAGTTTATAAGGATCTGAAAAGCCGCATCCATCATAAAGGAATTACCGCACACACCCAAAATAAAACATTGAAAGTCTCCAGATCAAACCCTGAAGTCTTCTTCTCGAATGCAGCCAGATCCTCACTAGGACCTATTAACTCTGACAAAAGTGTGACATATGCAAGCGCTTTAAAATCAGGACCGGCTATCCCTGCCCCAAAAAGTTCATTTCTGCAATCAGCATACCAAGAACCGAACATGGCTCAGCAGCATCAATCGCTGGAGCAGCCAAAAAGCAACTTCGAAGCTATGATATGCAGCTTACAACAAAGCCTAACAGAATTTATGTCATTTATGCGCACAACTATGCAAGATTTAATGCGAAACCAAAATCTATTGATTCAAATGCTGGTTACACAACAATCCAAATAATGACTCCCCTACGGACCTCTACGTGGAACGCTAACGGCGTTTCGCAGCATAAACTTGAGTTAGCTCAATTCCTACTCGACAATCAAATCGACGTAATGCTGCTTTCAGAAACACACCTTACAAACAAATACAATTTTCAACTACGAGGATATACTTTCTACGGAACAAATCATCCAGACGGTAAAGCACATGGTGGGACTGGAATTCTAATCAGAAGCCGTATTAAGCACCACCATAATAACAAATTTGCTAAAAACTACCTACATCTATAAATATAAAATTAAATACTGGCAACCAACTTACACTAGCCGCCGTATACTGCCCCCTCGCTTCACTATAGCTGAAGATGAGTTTATGCAGTTTTTCAATTCACTAGGAGACCACTTCATAGCAGCAGGAGACTACAATGCCAAGCACACACACTGGGGATCTCGTCTCGTGACTCCAAAAGAAAAGCAGCTCTACAATGCCATTATCAACGCCAAGAACAAGCTCGACTATGTTTCTCTTGGCACACCTACATACTGGCCGGCAGACCCAAAGAAACTGCCCGATTTAATAGACTTTGCGATTACCAAAAACATTCAAAAAAATCTGATAAGCGCCGAATGCCTTTCGGATCTTTCATCTGATCACTCGCCTATACTGTTTATTCTACTCCGACATCCAGGAACATTGGAACAATCATTAAAATTGACCTCACAGAAAACCAATTGGATTAAGTACAGAAGTACAGTATTAGCTCACACCAGAGAACGGCACGGGTATACACACTCAACGGGTGCACCCGTTACTCATGTGCCTTTTCGGTAGCCTTACACTCGCGAGTGCGAGTGGCCAAAAATACACACACTCGCGAGCCTTATACTCATGAGCAATAAGTGTATCGCGAGCCTTACACTCGCGAGTGCGAGTGCCGAGGCATACTCGCCACTCGCGAGCCTTACACTCGCGAGCCTTACACTCGCGAGTGCGAGTGCCGAGGCATACTCGGCAATTTGCGATCGGTGATTCTATGCACTCGGGTAAGGCCGGTGCCGGTGGTTATGGGTGGACCGGCACGATTGTATGTATGTACATACATATGTACGTTTGTGTGTATGTATATTGAGATGCAAGAAATGCCGTCGGCTTTTTGTATTGTTCTTGTTATTGCTGGTGCGCTGTTCTTGCACTCATTTTATTTCTTGAAAATTTAAATTCGAAAACTATTTTTTGGCTTTGTGTAGTGTATTTATTTGATGTCTTATATAATAAATAAAAATTAAATTTTAATTTTAAAGAATTTTTATATATTGATAAGGAACAAAACAAGTAAAAATACAACTAATCTGTTTTATTTTTATGCTTATAATAAGAATGTAAAAAATAAATTTCAGGAAAAACCACCTGATATTTTATTTGACCATTTGTCAAAGTAAAAAAACACCCAAAAATCATTCAAAGAAGTCAAAAGTCATAAAATCTACCCGCGAGCCGCGACACACAAGCATCAATAGGGGTGGGGGAAAAACACCCGAGTATTTGCTCAGACACTCGCGAGTGTCTGATCAAACACTCGCGAGTGTCTGAGCAAAACACTCGCGAGTGTCAGAGCATTTCGTCAAGAGTGTCTAAAATGATCGGTTGCACGAAGAACAACACCCCGCGAGACACAAGTGTGTACAAGCCGAGTGCCTAAAATGATCGGGTGCCGAATAGGCGAGTGCAAGAAAGGCTCGAGTATGACAATGACTCATACTCGCAGCACTCGCATGATTTTGAATGAGTGTGTATCTCTCACTCGGTTTGCGAGTGCACGAGTAGCACTCGCACTCTTAAAAGTACGGGTGTGAGTCGAGTGTCGAAATTTGCCACCCGTGACGATGTCTGGCTCACACATTGAGCTAAGTCCCCATCTCAACAATGAAGCCGACGTAGACAGCTTTGTTAATTCACTGGAGTCTGTACTTGTCTCTGCAGCCCAAGCTTCAACACCTCAAACCATAAATACACAAAGCAATCGAAAGAAGACAAATCTACAAATCGAGCAGCTCGACCTCGAAAAGCGACGCTTACGTCGAGAGTGGCAATTCCACAGATCGCCATCTGCTAAGCAAAGTTTAAGACATGCCTCACGTGAACTTACTAAAGCTCTACAACAAGAAGAAGCATATGTCCAAAGCCACTACATAGAGCCACTGTGTACTTCTAGTACAAAAAACTCACTATGGAGAGCTCACCCAACTCTGAGTTCACCGAAAGAAACCGTGATGCCTATTAGAAATCCCACAGGAGGCTGGGCGCGCAGTGATGCAGACAGAGCCAGCACGTTTGCCAACCACCTCAAAAATGTATTCCAACCAAATCCTGCCACAAGTGAGTTTACTTTGCCGACTATCCCATATGAGCCTCAGCTTCAACATGAGCCAATCGAATTTCGCCCAAATGAAATCGTTAGCATCATCAAAAATCAGCTGAATCCGAAAAAATCTCCGGGCTGCGATCACATAACTCCCAAAACGATTATCGAACTCCCATATTGCGCCGTTTGCACTATCAAACTTGGCTACTATCCAGTGAGATGGAAAAAGTCAATTATAATAATGATAGCAAAGCCGGGAAAAGACCACACAATCCCCACGTCGTATAGACCTATTAGCCTACTTTCATGCTTATCTAAACTCTTTGAAAAATGCGTTTTGACTCGGATAAACACATATCTAAGACTCCAGGAAGGAATCCCGTCACACCAATTTGGGTTTCGCGAAAAGCACGGAACAATTGAGCAGGTCAACCGGATAACATCAGAAATTCGGAACGCGTTCGAAAAACGAGAGTACTGTACTGCCGTATTTTTAGATGTCTCTCATGCATTTGATAGAGTCTGGCTAGAAGGTCTAATGTACAAGATGTACAAGACAATGCTCCCCAGCAACACCCATAAGCTTTTAGAGTCTTACCTTTACGACAGAAAATTTGTTGTGAGATGCAACAGTGCTATATCTGAAGATTTCACTGTTGGAGCTGGAGTTCCTCAAGGTAGTGTGCTAGGGCTAACACTATACGTCCTCTACACAGCAGACCTCCCGACAAGCACACGAATAACAACATCTACGTTTGCTGATGATACAGCTATTCTTAGCCGCTCAAAATGCCCGAGGCAAGCAACTGCGCAGCTAGCTCTTCACATGGTCGATGTTGAAAAATGGCTATCAGATTGGCGAATTAGAGTGAACGAACAAAAATGCAAGCACGTTACATTCACCCTAAATAGGCAGAACTGCCCGCCGCTAACGTTAAACAACACTCTACTCCCGCAAGCAAACGAAGTGACATCTAGGAGTACACCTCGACAGAAGACTCACTTGGCGCCGGCACATTGAAGCCAAAAGAACACACCTAAAGCTAAAAGCCAGCAGCCTCCATTGGCTTATCAACGCTCGGTCTCTCCTTAGCCTTGAATATAAAGTCCTGCTGTATAACTCGGTACTAAAACCTATATGGATGTACGACTCCCAGTTATGGGGGAATGCCAGCAACAGTAATATTGACATAGTCCAGCGAGCTCAGTCGAAGAACCATCACCGGGGCACCGTGGTACGTTCGAAACGAAAACATACAACGCGACTTAAACATTCTACCAGTCAAAGAAATGATCGCAGAACAGAAGAAAAAGTACTTTACCAAGCTACTGTTGCACCCTAACCACTTGGCGAGAGGTCTAACAAGGTTGAGCAACCAATCACGTCTTCGTCGCAATGCCTTACATACCCAGCGACCGACTTGAGGAACGCGCAACCAGAATGCAGTCTTAGCACACTGTTAGTTAAATTTTAATGTTAAGATTCGTAAACTTATTGTTAGTCTCAAAATTAAGAAGAAGATTCAATAAATAAAAGCAAAGTTCTCAAAAAAAAAAACTGTATTAAGCCAAAGTCGACTTCCGTTTTGCGTACGTTCGCGACCGCATGTTTTTTGACAATATTATGAAAATTAAAAATCGATAAGCCCCATAATTTACACTAACCAAAGAGCTAAACAAATGCTATCGAAGAGTAAAAAAAAAGTTTCAGGAAACGTTTGTTTTCGATTTTATTTTTTAATTTAACTCGTACGAACGTACGTTCGCGACCCGGAGAAATGCCCATATATGATGTCGCTATATGTTGAAATAAATATTTTAAGATTATAATGTAACTAAAATTATGTTAGTCAATAATAGACCAAAAGTGAATAAAGAATATTCTGTTAAACTGACGGAGCATCATTTGAGGTGGACTCAGTGCATTCAGTGCTGAGCAGAGATTATGCAATAAACAAGAAGCTGCAACAGAGAACATCGCTGTGCTTTGAATATGGAAGAGGAAGATGCACTGATATGACATAACAAATGCTGTCGAAAAAAAATTATAGCTCTATCTCTTATAGTCTCTGAGATCCAGTGTTTCATACGGACAGACGGACATGGCTAGATCGTCTCGGCTGTTGACGCTGATGAAAAATATATATACTTTATAGGGTCGGAGATGCCTCGTTCTACCTGTTACATACATTTCCTGCCGGCACAAAGTTATAATACCCTTTGGAATGTGATACTATATCGATGTAACAAATACACCGTTCGGTATATTTTTAGTATATTTGTAATTTGGTATATTTAAAAATACCGCAATATTTAGCTTTTATTCAAAATATGTAGCGGGTATCTCACAGTCGAGCACACTCGACTGTAACTTTCTTACTTGTTGGTACTGACACTGTGCCTAAAAAGTACCATAGTTTGAAGGCTAGCAGGTAATAGCAGTTCATATTACACACTTTGGGCGCCACTGATTCACACTTTCGGCTAATAAAAAAGTTAGAATGAATCCACTTGAATCCGGTAAGTTCGACTCCACGAAATACAGGTGTGCGCTAATCCGGGCTCGTTGTTAATACACTGAATTACTATTACGTTTTATGAGCTACACATTTATAGACCGTTGATTTTTTTGTAATATATACCTTGAAGATAATAAAAAGCCAAACTTTTAACAAATTCAATAAAAATTGTAAATTTCAGAGGAACTCGAAAAGAAAGAGTTTTGTACAACGCTATTTAAATATCAAAATTTGAATTAAATGCCGCTAGCGAGACCAAATTGCCCACTGTGCGTTGGTTTCATTATCTGCGGACCCCATATTAAAAATATAGAGACGTGGAAACACACACTTTTGCCAAGTACCTACCAAAATCAAATATGATTCGAAAGGGAAAAATAAACAAAATTTAAATAGGAATTTACAAATTAATAGTTTTGCAAAAACATAAACCACAACAGTCGAAGACAAGCCAACAGCACAATAGGCAAAGACTCTCTTTTAACTGCTTTGATCTTTTTACTAGTAAACACTAGTAAACATTTCACATATTAAAAGTAAGACAAACACAATGACAACAAACCAAGTTCTGGATTTTCTTGGAACACAACTAAAAGTTTAACTAAACATAAAATATACTTTCACAAAATACCCCTTTTTTGTGTATTTTGTGAAAGTATATTTTATGTTTAGTTAAACTTTTAGTTGTGTTCCAAGAAAATCCAGAACTTGGTTTGTTGTCATTGTGTTTGTTTTATTTGTTTTTATTTGATCAAATTATTTTTACGAAAAAACTTTGACAGGAAAGTTATCTATTAATAAGGTAAATAGCTTCAATTTCAAAATTCATGTTAAATAATTCAATTTGGAGCACTCCAGCTAACGTGTGATCTCTTTAAAAGGCGATTTGAACTAGAAAAATAACTTCCTGAGCGCAGCTGCGCACTATTTTTAGAAAGTACCGTTAGATTTCCAGTAAAATCCAGTATGCCAAAGTTTAGACATCAATGTGAATAGCAATGTGAGGTAACGTCGCTTGGCCAACTGTTATGCTGGCCCAAGAGCGCACGTGAGCATTCTTAGAAAACGACTTTGGTTGGTCAATGCTCAAGAGCTCTGTCGTCACACAGTCCGATCATGCTAAGGGTAATTCGCTGAGGGATGTCGCGTGCGACCATCTTTGCAGTGACAAAAAAACATAACCTGAAACAATTTTGATGATGCCAGATGATGGCAGGTGTGACCACTCAAAACAGCTGACAGTGTGGTCGCGATCGATTGATACCGATAGTGACAAAGTTAGTATACTACTAGTATACTGTCATGCAGTCACACTGATCTAGTTTCTCCTTATGTTGGTCACCCTGCCCACTTTTAGTGTTTTTTCCTATATCCTTTATCATATGTTCTACATTCTCTGAGCGACAAAACAAGTGTATTTTCAAGTGCAATAAAAGTAATTGTAAAAAGTGAAAGTGTTTATCTTATCTATTCGACGCCCCCCTGAACATTTTGGTCCTTCGAGCCGGATCGCTCGACCCCAGTAACAGCATTGGTTTCAAGTTAAGTAATACACTTTTTTTCCATACATTTTTTCCAAGTGTCGTGTTCGCGCCACTTTTTCCTCATACCTTATATATATGTGACACAGCATATATATAAGTACATAAGCGTTCCACCGGCAATTTCCGCTATCTTTTCTACTTTGTGTATACGTTGCACAGTATATATGTATATGTATATCCATATATTTATATGTATGTAAGTTAACACCAGAGTTGTTTGCACCGAACTGCAAGCTACGAAACACACCGCAGCGCATAACCAACGACACGTGCGCAGCGTCAGCTATATTTCGATCACTAACGTCCGGGAACCAGACGGTAACCCGATCCTCGAAAAGTTAACGGAAACGTAAACAACTACCACACCAGCGAAGACGCAATACCGTCAACTACAGATTCAGCAGTTGCAGCGGTACGACAACAACAACAGCCACGAGCCAGCAATGGTAATTGCAATGACTGCAATTACAACGGAAACGAGAACAACAACAAAGTAGCATTGGGGACGACAGAGCAGCGCCGCCGGCAGAACAACGAGCAGAGGTGGGTTCATTCTTTATCAAATAATAATTAATGTTTAGTTTATAATTTGGAATCAGTAAAATAAGTCGAGCTCGTCTCGCATTTGTATTTTTTTATAAATTCAAAGAACCATCGTTCGTATTTTGTATGTGTAAGTATCTATACAGTTTATATTTTCCGTTTTGGCCGTTGTTGTATGTACTTTGTTACATTTCTGTCGTTCCGCGTTTGTCTGCTACTAATACACTCCAGTGTATGTAAATTCTTCGTGTTTTTTTCTAAATAACAAGGAAGTTTGCACGTTCATAAGAACAAACGTGCGTAGATCCACTATACATATACATACGACACACATACACACACTTATCCATATATACACGACACTTACATACATACATTCACACAATTACATCCATCCATAGCACACATATATATTTGCTTATATATTAAGCAGCAGCAACTCGTAATCAATTGTAATAAAGATTTACGCTGCTGTTTGTGTTTTATTTAACATTTTTCCAACATCGATATTTTCGTCTGTTTTCTGTCGGCCGAATTTCTTCTACAATTTGTGCTTGCTGTCGGCTGTCTGCGTTACTTTCAGTCTTTGTCGAGGAAAAGACTCTAAAGTGACTGCCGAAGCATAGTATGTCCGAAAGCCAAAAGGGTGAGAAAGATTCCAAGCACTCACTCAAGCTTCCGACCACAGCTCGTCGCTTCGGGGTCCAAATCCGTTAAGGAAAAGGTCACTCCTGCCGCTCAACTCCGAGTTAAAGTTGATCGTCCGTCGCCATCTGCTTCTTCGTCGGCAAAGACTCCGTCGTTGCCTAAACCTCCAACTGCTGCACGTAGTCAGGCAACTACACGATCCGTCCAGGCTAAACTTAGCCAAACCCGTACGATGGCTCTCAGCAACTTCGTCGCCGTCTCTGACAGACTGGTGCACTTCGAGAGTCGGGTCAGAGGGCCTGCAGCCGAAGACGACAATGTACACATGTACGAGAACCGTCGTGACTGGCTGCAAATCCTCTGGGACAGTGTCGAGACGGTTATGCCACGTGCGCTCATGCACTGCATCGAGACGGCGACAACGAAGGCATAGAGGTCATAGAGGCGAAATATGACAACTGCTATGCAGCGTATGAGCGGTGTCTCGCCCGTGTGAAACGGCAAATTACCCAAGTTTCCGGGTCAACCAGGAGTGAAGCATCCGCTCCTCCTGTGTACTCAAAGTACTCTTCAACCTGTCCACGGTTTTGCAAGAGTGCAGCGATTGCGATGGGGCAGCGATTAAGGAGCTGCATGGCACAATTCAGCGGTGCTTGACCGCTCTTGACCACTCAGACATTTGAGTGTCTACTCCTTTCGCCGATTTCATCCTGGTCTTTCTTTGCTTATCCAAGCTCCCCAAACTTACAATCTCATTATGGGAGCAATTATTGGTGGACAAGTCCAAGATTCCCGCATGGCAGGACATGAGCACGTTCCTCAACGAGCGTTATCGTACACTCGAGGCTGTTGAGGACGTGAAGCAAACTTTCAACTCGCAGAACTCTACCGCTGGACCATCCCGTTCACAGCAGAGTTCAAAGCGAGTTAACTCTTTCAAGGCCCGAGTCACTCAGAGAGGCAAATCGTGTGACTTGTGCTCAAAAGAGAATCACCCTGTCCGGGTCTGTCAAGGCTTCCTTGAAATGTCGGTCAATGATCGGATGACCTACATCAAACAGAAGAGCCTCTGTTTGAATTGTTTTGCAAGAGGTCACCAACTCCGAGAGTGTACGAGTGCGCACAATTGCTTCACATGCAAGGGGCGGCACCACACTCTTCTTCAACGGGGCGATAGTGCCCATAATGGTGCCTCTTCCTCTTCTCCGATACAGTTCACTCCGAATCAATCGGCAACAAATGTGCAAAATTACTTTGCCATTAACGCTCAGAACATCCTTCTCGGCACGGCGGTTGTCAATGTATGCCATCTAGGTACTACATACACCGCACGAGCACTAATCGACTCGGGGTCCGAAGCGACTTTCATTTCTGAGCGTTTATTCCAGCGCATAAAGTTGCCATTCCAATCCGTGCAAGCCCAAGTATCTGGGCTGAATCATGCAATTGCGGCCCAACCGCAGAAGTTATGCAACTTCAGCATTGGTTCTCCAACGAAGCCGAGGCTCCATATCAAGACCTCAGCGTTCGTCATTCCACAGTTGGCAGATAAGCTGCCTTCATTCCATGTGCGATTGAACTGGCAGATCCATACTTCTACAAAAGTGCTCAGATTGACATTTTAATTGGCGCGGATATCCGTGTTTGGTTGGATTCTCACCGGCCCCGTCTCCCAGAATGTGTCGATAACTGTCTCTGCGTTTTCGACGAGAGCCGCCATCCAAGCAGACGATCAACTCGACAGATTAAGTTCCAAATTTTGTGAGGCGGAGGATACTCCGTCGAAGCTGGTTAGCTGCGAAAACACAACTTTACGTAGCAGATGTGGCAGATATCGGGTGACTCTTCCATTCCGGAAGCCTGTTTGCATTGGATTGGGTCACATGACACCCATCTCGTCGCAGGCGGTGGTCACCACTCCTAATTTTTATCTGCCTCATCATTCATTCAAATCAGATAGGCACCGACACATAGGTCTGAAGACCCGTCGCCAAACTGAAGGATGGAAGGACTGACGGACGTATAACCTCCTACTTCGTTTTTCTATTCGTCGTCCTGTGCTGTCCTATACTGTCCTGTTCCATGTGTCATTGACAATGTAAAGAATCGACTGAATAATCATTTGTTCTTGTTTCATTTCATGTTGCATGCCCTTCTCCATGTGGATGGGCCTCAAGTTTGCACCAGGCGGCCACAGCACCTTCTTTGCCCACATTCTTTGTACACATTGTGATGTACTTCTATTACATGATTGCTGCCATGGAACCCAAGTACCAGAAGTTCCGTGACCATCTTTCTACGATTTCTACAAGCCAAATACGTGAATGCCCAGTCGTCAGTGACGACGCGACGACCAACCGGAACCGACTTGATCTTGAACTCTAGCACGGCCACGTTCCCGCTCGACGTCCCCCCATAGACCGACCTCACCTCCGCCCGAGGACGTTTCCAACTTCGCTCACATCCTTGCTACAGGATAAGGCTGTGAGCATCCTCCCGGCGGCCAACATCCTGATCGACACCGGGTGTTATACCTTCGAGATGCGAGCTCTGATCGACCAGCCGTATCAGCGCATCCTTGGCAACAGCCTATCGGCTTTCCGCCACCCGCGTTGGTATGGAAGGCGTATGCACGGCGATCATCCGCTCACGCTCCGACCTGTCGATGGTGAGAACTTGGAGCAGTTCCGCAGCATTACGCTCGCCGCACATCATTCATCCTGGCATCCTGCCGAGCACCAACGGTTTGCCAATGGTCCAGAATGGTCACATTGGGTTGGATTCTGTCCGGTCCATGTGGACAATAAAACATTTTGCAACTCATTGCAGGGGGGGGGGGATGTTGATGCCAGATGATGGCAGGTGTGACCACTCAAAACAGCTGACAGTGTGGTCGCGATCGATTGATATCGATAGTGACAATGTTAGTATACTGTACACTTTTAGTGCGTTTTTCCTACATATCATATGTTCTACATTTTCTGAGCGGCACAACAAGTGTATTTTCAAGTGCAATAAAAATAATTGTAAAAAGTGAAAGTGTTTATTTTATCTATTCGACGCCCCCCTACATAGATTAGTACTTTTATTAGATCACTGGCCAAGTATATCCAGTATAGCCAGATCAACAAATCTTCGTTGTCGCATATGATAACCAGCCACCAATGCAGTAGATGGTGGATCGAGTCGTGGCAATGTACCCAGGGTAAAACGGAGCGATGTGCGTCGCAGACGTGCTATCTAGCGCTGGAAGGCTCTACAAGAGGCCAATCCACAAACTGGCGCCAACCCTTCATTGTGGCCGACGTTGGCGAAGTTAAACGTTAAGAAACGTTAAACGTTAAGAAAGTTTCGAATAAAGTTACTATACTAATTAGGCCGAAGCGAGAGCGCAATAAAGCTTTCGTGTCGCTCTCCACTTCCTCGCCTCGCTTTTCCACTTTAGTTAATCAACTTGCAACTCAACTAAGAGAACAACAAGTTCGATGCACTGGAAATGAAAATTTCTCTTCGTCACTTATACCCAAAATAAATTTTTTAACTAAGCTGTTCACTGTTAGTCTGATTGTTTGCTTTAAACTACAGCGCCGGCGTAAATTGGTTTTAGTTTTTTTTTTTAGAGATTCACTCGCGAAGCAACAACAATTGGTGTCCACCCGGTGACGCCATGAAAAATCACAAGAGCTTTTATAATATTATATTCCGCTTTATTTCGCGAATGAATTGAACTGGACCTAACTGTTATTGTTGCCAAAAACGAAAATGACGACGCGCTGTAACTTTTATTTACGGTTGCCACTTCAAAAATTTTTAATGAGCCAAAAAAAGATTAAAAATGAATCAATTTTAATAAAAAAGAGCCAAATTTTTATTTATTATTTATTTTGAATTTTTTTACTTTTATCATACGAAAGTAATATAAAAACAGAAAAAAAACAATTTTTCTGCAATGAAACAGATTAACAGCTAGGGCTTAAGTAATTCTGAGACCACACAGACATATCATGAGTATCTTATCATAATTTAAATCTTTGTGCGATCGAATATAGTGCGTTTCTTTATTTCAAATTAATTTCTTGCATAGCATTATGCTGTTAATTGAAAACATTTTTGGCTCTGCTGCAGCAGAGCTGTGTGGGAGTGATAACAAGTTGTGTACAAAAGTAATGAGATCTTTAAACACACTTTAATCTTTTTAATGCATCGTTTCATAATTTCAGCATTTTCCACTGATTTATTATTTTGTCGAACTCTGATTCGCAAAGGTATTCAAAATTTTTTACCAGTGAAACAATGTTCCACTTCTCAGCGGAAAGAACTTTGCCAGGAGTTATTAAAACCAAATTTATTATTACTTTAATGCTGTTAGATTGTTCTTCTAGTAAACCACACATACACAAATGTACATGATTTCTTTACTTACTTGTCCATTTTGCACAATTTATTTTCGCACATTTGAGACACCACAATCTCCGCCAAATTTAGAAACACATGTGAAAGTTAGCATACCAATACCATACCTTGTTTAAAGCTTCAATACCAGCGGAACAATGTAGTTTCGATCTGGCACTTTTAGGTTTCAGACATTAATCACTTTAAGAATTGCAAAAAAAAAGCATTAATAAACAAGCAAGAAAGTTACAGTCGAGTGTGCTCGACTGTGAGATACCCGCTACATATTTTGAATAAAAGCAAAATATTGCGGTATTTTATTTTCAAAATATAATATAATATAAACGGTATATTTGTTATATCGTTATAGTACCACATTCAAAATATACCATGGACGGCACAATATACCACATTGTCGGCCAAAGCAACTAAGACCCCTAGTAAGTAGGCGGTTTTGCCCATACAAAAGTATTTCTTTAATAACTTCCACAATTTTTATCTGATCGCAATAAAATTTTCAGAAATCATAAATACAATAGGTATTATTGTATACACCAGCTGTAGCTTGAAATTTACAGGCATGCTCCGGTTTTCACTTTTCGTTTTCGTTTTCGATTTGGGACCAAAACCGAGATTTTCGTTTTTAGGTGCTCCGGTTTTCACTCGTTTTTGGTCATCGTTTTGCTATCGGAATGTTTCATTTTTTATTGCTAAAACAGCTGACTTGTGTTTTGGTTAAAAGTAAACAACGCGAAAAAATGTCTTTTGTATGTCCAATTTCGTGCGTGGATTGAGCTCACATAAGGATATTTTTATTCTGCCTTGTTTATTTATGGTTCCCCTAAATAAAATATATTTGCCTTTTGTCTTTTTTGCAAAGAAAGATTTGATACTTTCTTTAAAAAAATCAGTTGAACGGCAATCAGCTGTTTCCCACAAAAAATGGGGATGCCACCTTTTTAATGCATTTCATTCCGGTTATTCCAACAACTTTTTTTATACACTTTTAGCACATAACTAATTAAATTAAATTAATTAATTTTTAAAAAACATATTTTACCCAACTTCAACAAATTTATCGCCATCCGTTTGATTATACAAGTATTTTTAACTTGCTTTTTCATTCTATCGAAAGTATGGCAGCTTAGGCGATAACTCATGGTGTCGGACCTATCGGTCGCTCACCAAAACGAAAATTGTTGTTGCCGACGGCAAAATTTGATATTCAAATTTGAGGTGGGGTCAGAAATTAGTCGTTTTAAAAATAATTACAAGCCTAATTGATCTGCTGGCGGTCTTAAAAGAACGACAATAAACCAATGAGTCAACTACTTTTTTTCCTTTTGCAAATAAGATCCAATTTAATATAGAAAAAGGCATTTACTTTTCATTTCGGCAAGTCAAATTTTCTCGAATTGCAATTCGAAAAAATCTTGTGAAAGTGAAAACGGGAGCACCAATTTTGTCGTTTTCGATTTCAAAACGAAAACGAAAACCGAAAGTGAAAACCGGAGCATGCCTGTTAAGCTTGTTATTCGATTTAATTGATTTTCGGGGGCGGAAGTGGGCGTGGCAAAAACAAACATGATCTGCGTGCAAACATAACAAATGCTGTTGGAAAAAAAATGATAACTCTATCTCTTATAGTCTCTGAGATCTAGGTGTTCATACGGACAGACGGACATGGCTAGATCGCCTCGGCTGTTGATGCTGATCCAGAATATATATACTTTATAGGGTCGGAGATGCCTCCTTCTACCTATTAGATACATTTCCTGCCGGCACAAAGTTATAATACCCTTCTACCCTAACTGTAGCGGGTATAAAAATGAATTCGTTTTTTCAAATGTAAAATAATTTATATAGCTATTAGCAAAAAATATCCAAATTCAATAAAAATGGGCCAAAGCGCCAACGAGAAAAAAAAGAGCCAAATCTGCTTTTATTCCTCAACTGATTTACTTCACAATGTTAAGTTACATTCTAAGTCTAACTTAGCTAAAGTGGCGAAAGGAGGAAATTCGCTCAGAGAGCGACACGAAAGCTTTATTGCACTCTCGCTTTTAATATTAACTATTATAATTATAATTTATTAATTTACAGGAATCCCTTAATTTACAGGAATAACTTACTGAATTCATTTAATTATTCCTCTTCGTTAGGCTCTAAAATTTTAAATAGTTTGTCATGGTAAAAGTAATTAGATAAGGGATTACCGGTCTGTTGGCTCAGCAACAAAGATAGGGTGGAATTTAGGGGCTTGTGCCATACATACATATGTATGCTATAACAACTGATTGTAATTCCTACAATATTCAGCTTGAGTGACATTAAATAGTGCTTGCAGCAACAGCCGAGGCGACATAGCCATGTCTGTCTATCGTCAGTATAAACACCTACATCTAGTATCTAAGAGTTCGAAATATAAGTTTTTTTAACAGCACTTTGTTAAGTACAAACATTTGGGTAAGATCAGATACAAATTTAGAAATTATTTAAGAAATCATAATATGGTAATGAACGGCATCTACTGTCGGGTCTTATACCCTGTTTAGATTAGGCTGCATCATTGAATAGACGGCTGTTTGTAAGAGAGAGATAACTAATATAGCCGCATCATCAAAGATGCGACAATAATTCTGAAAATTGGTCGAATTTTGGCTAAAATTTTTGCGTATTTATCGAAAATGTGTGGTCTTGATGGAATCAGATAATTATTCCACTTACAAATTTCGACGCTTGAAATTTTTTTGATACTCTTTGGAATTCTTAAAAAAAAAAACAAATCAAAAAAAAAAACAAGAAAATAAATAGAGGAATAAGAAAATGTATAAGGAAATACATCAAGACGATCAAATTGACTACTTATACAGGAATATGATCGTTACTGTACAAATTGCTTAATATGACGCAAAACGTAAATACGTAGTGTCAATTCATAAATAATAAATAAAATTTAAAGCCTTATATTTTTTAAATGCCCTCAATGTCGCATAATTTATTAAATTGCTCATTTTTGGTTGATTCGCATCTAATGCTTTTGATATTCTTCTTTTTTCTGTCTGAGGTTGTTTCCGTTTGCCCAAACCGCTGTTTAATTGATGTAATTAATTGATTGATTGCATCTTACAATCGCGTCACTCAAACATGACCACTTGGTTGGTTTTTTTTTATATAAAAAAATGCACAATGATATTACATTTGTTTTGCAAGCGCAATTTAACGATGAACAAAATTACTGCAATTTATTATGTATTAATCTTCAAACATAAAGATGAAAATGCCATCATTCACCGAGGCTAAGACAAAATAAATACAAAAATCACCAAGGTTGTGGTTATTTATAAACCATAAAAATTACTTGATATCCAAGATAGGTTCTGAATTGCATCCTTTTCATTTAGCTTTTCGAGATTTTTATTTTTGAATTATTAAGAAGCATATTTATATAGAAATTTGAATTTGGATTGATGCGTTATATAATCATAAGTTTGTTTTGGTGTCAACACATCAGAGAACTGCATCATTGAAGAAAATGCACTTTGTCTAAATAGAGTATAAAATAGAAAATGATCCTGTAATACCCTATTTAGACGATTTGCATCTACTTTAATGATGCAAGTGTTTATACCAAACCCTCATCACGCGAACAGCTGCTAAGGGGTGTAAAAATAAGCACACTCAGAAAGGAAGAACATTATCAAGAGCAAAGCAATTTGAAATAATTTGAAAGCGTCAAAATTTGCAAGTGCAAGTTGTTTTCACCGATATCACACTTTACACAAGCTGGTGAACGTGTGAGAATAATACATATGTACATAGCCTTCGCAATCATTCGCCTCTGCTCACGCACCAGCAACATAAATGTTGTTGAGATTTTGGTGTGTCAGCGTTATAGAACTTGTTTTCGTATATGTATAAACTTTGCTTTTGCAACGAACAACGAAATATGCGTGTGTTTGAATAGTCTTGTAGAAATAAAATGCAAACAATTTGTATTGATTAAAACGAACACTTTTTTTTTTAGATACGCATCCTAAAACCGCTGTTTGATTAATGCGACTTGATGTGAACTTATGATTCATATAAAATATGTTGAATTCTAGAGTTTCTACAAATAATTTCATAAAGCGCTGTAAAAATTTTTTTTTTGTGTGCATATATTACGGCAATGCGCGCATTTCCCAACAAAGTGTAAATGGACTATAAACGAAATATGTTAATGTATTTTTGAATTTTCTGGAAACTAATAATTTCGTATACATATGTATGTCCGTCAATATAAAAGAGGGTATTGTCCCCGACAATTCGTTTCCGTATCCGTTTTACCAAGATTGACAGGATTTTATTCTGTACGAGAATTCATTGTAATTGTCTAATTTCTTACCGCAGTGACTTTTTCTAATTCTGAACAGCTGTTTAAATACTATACGATGTGATCGTCACAATGGTCATTAAAATACTCATATCATTCTTTCAACTATCGATTACAAAATACCAAAAACAACAACTAATAATCGAAATTTTAACAAATTTACTTCTTTTCGCGACAGGTATCGATATTCTATTACTGGAATGCATGGTTTTCTCAAATCAGCTGTTTTAAAAACGAAAAACCCCCAACCTATTTTTGGCACTGATATCGGGAAATATTGGTTGACCCAACATTATTTTTGTAGTTATTATTATTATTTATGCATGAAACCTAGCAATTCTTGGTGTGGTGCCATGATAATAACGTTTATTACCATTTCGGTATTAAATTTAGGAACACAACGGCTACTAAAAACGATCAAATCAAATTTTGTTGAGCTTGCGATATTTAGGCACTATGAAACATTATGTATATAGTGTATGTATGTGGGTACAGCGCTTAATTATGCATATATACAGTGACTAACAATGCAAATAATGCATTCCCGCTCCCCAAAAAAATTTTCTTCTAAGAATAAATTCAGCGCTGCGAAGTCAACTTGTCGGCTAGACACGAAAACAATGTGAATTCTTTCTGTAAGAAGTTTTCGAGAATCCAACAACGTAATGCTTTCGGAATATTTCAGCATACGTCAAATCCAATGCAAGTGTTGTTGCTTAGCTTGCCGAGAGAGGCTAAGTGCCTTCTATCTGGTGCGGCTAAAGGTGAATCCTATATCAATGAGCAAGCGCAACGACAAAGAAGAAGCGAGAGCAAAGGGCTTGGGATATGCCTGATTTGGATGTTAAAACTTGCATCCCAAAAGAATTCCACAAAGACACGATATTATCTGTTCATATGAGCTAGTTCAGTGAGCTACCATATTCATGATATCGGTTTAGCAAAGAAAATAAAGAAATTTTCACGTCATCCACGCTGTCTGACATAAGGATGTAAGTATTTTGCTAAAGTTTTAAATAATTTTATTGATTGTATATAACTTAGTATTGTGAAATCTATACATGATTTCAATAAAAAAAACAGTGCGGTGGAAGTCCAAATTCATTTATATGAGTAAAATTACATTTACCGAGTTTAGTTTTATTTTTTTCTTGAATTTGTGTGTGCGTCAAGTGCACTTTAACTTCAATTTGGCATTAATTTATCATAGTTTTATTTGAATTGAAGTGAGTGTTTTAATATGCATAATACATATGTATGTACATTGCGTATATGTATGTACATTGTACATATGCATGGCATACATATGCAAACACACACATTTGTATATATATAGATTTGTAAATTTTTGGGTATGTACATATATATTTAAAAGAAATGTGTTAAATACAGTAAATCGTGCAAGTATATTTTAATAATCGTAGATATTCTCGTTTTTAAACAAAAACACTTTGATTAATATTGCTTTATATTACATAAAATAGACCAACATTGGAAGTAACGTGTCCTTCGCCGTCGCCGCCCACCGTCGATTTGCTGCTCAGTTCTGCAAATTCCGTTTGCTATCTAGCGTAATCTACTGCAGTTACAACAACAAACGCACGGGAGAACGGCTTTCATTTGCAACAACAATACTTAGGTCCTCCCACAGGGGGGCCACATTTCATTCGTAGTCACCCTGTTCGACTCGGGTATGTTCAGCTTGACAGTACATGAAATTTGAATATATATATTTTTTTTAATTTCTAGTTGTTAATTTAAGATACATTTTCATCTTCTACAGTCAATTCTATAACACCAATCTTGCTGCGTGGACTCATCCAACAACAGAATCATCATCTCCTGAAGAATCGGAAGTATATTCACAAAAAACATAAAGTAGACAATAATTCACTAGCAGCAGATATGACATTGCCAAGCGCTGCTCGCGTTTATACAGACGTGAACGCTCACAAGCCAGATGAATATTGGGACTATGAAAACTATGTGGTCGATTGGGGCAATCAGGACGATTACCAATTGGTACGCAAATTGGGACGCGGCAAGTACTCTGAGGTATTTGAGGCTATCAACATAACGACAACCGAGAAGTGTGTGGTCAAAATACTGAAACCCGTAAAAAAAAAGAAGATCAAGCGCGAAATCAAGATTTTGGAGAATTTAAGGGGTGGCACCAATATTATAACGCTTTTAGCTGTCGTCAAGGATCCCGTGTCCCGCACCCCTGCCTTGATCTTTGAACACGTGAACAATACAGACTTTAAGCAACTCTATCAAACACTAACAGACTACGAGATACGCTACTATTTGTTTGAGCTATTAAAGGCCCTTGATTACTGCCACAGCATGGGCATTATGCATCGCGATGTCAAGCCACATAATGTGATGATCGACCATGAGAATCGAAAATTGCGTCTCATTGATTGGGGTCTCGCTGAATTCTATCATCCCGGTCAAGAGTATAATGTGCGTGTGGCATCGCGATACTTTAAGGGTCCCGAACTTCTGGTCGATTATCAGATGTACGATTATTCACTGGATATGTGGTCATTGGGTTGCATGCTAGCGTCGATGATATTTCGCAAAGAGCCATTCTTCCATGGTCATGACAATTACGATCAACTAGTGCGAATTGCCAAGGTGCTGGGCACCGAAGAACTGTATGCCTATCTTGATAAGTACAATATTGATCTTGATCCGCGATTTCATGATATCCTACAACGTCATTCACGCAAACGCTGGGAGCGCTTCGTTCATTCTGATAACCAACACTTGGTATCGCCGGAAGCATTAGATTTTCTGGATAAACTTTTACGTTATGATCATGTTGACCGTCTCACTGCTCGCGAAGCTATGGCGCATCCATACTTTTTGCCAATTGTCAATGGACAGGTTAATCCAAACAACCAGCAATAAATAAAAAAAAGGATGATTCCCCTATTGTAAAGTAAACAGAAAAAACAAGCCGCATGATTAAGTTAAATGAAGAATTTCTGTGCTAAAGTTTATAATAAGAAGATAACATGCAACATAATTACTGAGTCCAAAATTTAATCAACTTATACTGATTGATTTCCCATAAACCTACCACAACACATATGATACAATGAATGAAAGTCATTTCTGTTACAAAGTTTAACAAGTTTCAAACTGCAAAAGTAATTATATTTTAAAATTATGATTACAAATTCATACACACAACATGCTTAAAACAGAATTTCAAGCTACATTATAATTAAAGTATATTTATATCAATAATTATAAATATATAATCCAATAAATCTCCAATTTCTAACAAATCCTTAGAACCTATTAATAATAAATTTTCAGATATTAATCATATAGTAACGTACATTCAGCCCATCAAAATAGATAAAAGAGGATAGAAATAAAGGAATGCATTCAATTTTTTTTACGACTTCCAGATGTCTAAAATTGTATTATATACGGAACGGAATCCTTTACAATTAATGGAAAAATTTAAAAAAAATAACTAAATAACGTTAAATGCTTATCATGTTTCCGTGTTCGTTCCTATATATTTTTTGTGTATTTAGGGCATAAATACTTATATGGTCGTAGTTTTCTAATTTTATTTTTTAACATTTTTAATTTAGAATTTTTGGCGTAATTTAACAATGAAATCAACATTTAGTTTATATAAACAGTGTCAAGTCAACATCGTTATATCACTAACCAACGAATACATACATATGTAGATATGTCAAACAACGAAAAAAAGTGGTTTCACTGAAACCTGCATTATTAGCACCTCATCCCAAAGCATGACACCCGCTAAGCGGGTTTGAATTTGTACGTTTAATATGTACATATGTACACCGAATAAAGTCAACTGTATTTGCTCGTGTCGTAGATGTTTTGCAAATTACAAGCGCAATTCCAAGGACTGTCTTAGGTAGTTGATAGTTTGTTAGCAAGACACGTTTGCCAAAACTCAAGATGTTTCGTCTGCATTCCCATTATATCTAAAATAAACAGGTAAGAAGTGCACTGACGACTGTAAAATAACCGCTACTCATTTTTAATATATGAAGAACAGTGTATTCTGAAAATACATATATGAAAATCTACTAACGGCAATATTTTGTATACCGATGTATTACTACTACTATTTTCAAAATATATTATATCATAAATTAAAAAATTACCATCTGGTATCAACCAAAGTTATATAAAGCTATTTCGTAAATAACTTCTAACATTTTCGTTTAATGGCACTAACTTTATTCTCGAATTAAAAAGACGCTCACTTTTCGCTCTTTATCGATTTGTGATTGAACATAGATAATCTTTTCAAAATCTTTCTGAAAAATGGACGGTTTGACAAAACAATACCAATTTGATGATGGCAAATTGTACATGCAACCATAACGTCGTCTGTTCAGCTAAGTTCACAGCAAAATTATTAATTTTATAAAATGAGCATTTCCAAACTGGCGGTACGCTACGACAAATGCTAAAAAAAAATAAATCAACTGTTGCCTGAATATAGTTTCATTTATATATATTATATGTAGCATTGCAGCATCACTATTAAATTAATTTTGTGGAAATCACCACAACTGATCCAAAGTTATAGATTTGAAATGAAGTTTTGAGGTTGTCTCAATTCTTTAATTGAATTATTAATTATTTTTTAGCATTTTGGTTAGGTAAACGAAACATCTGAGTCAAATAAAAAAGTTTTGTCAAATATATAAAATACTAGATTTTTTTGTATATATTCTTGTTATTATTGAATTTTGATGATGAACCTTTGGGTGAGATTAACAATGAATGATGAAATCTTACAATTACCAGTTTTCTTGTACTTTTTATCATTGGGCGACCGTAATGACCATTGTTGGGTTAGAATGGCTTGTGTTTTTCGAACTAGATGCGCAGAAGCTAAGGTGTATCTTTTTGTGCTTGGCTATTAAACAGGTTGATCATTTCGACTAAAAATGGTTCTTTGAATGGGCTTTTTGGATGAGAGGTTTTTTGCTGTTGTTAGTTTAGAATTGAAGAGCCTAATTGAGATTGAGGCGGTTTGCTCTTTGTTTTAGTGGCGTTCTTTTGGTTTCAATGAGCCATCTGAATTTTCAGCCTAGCTGCCTTGTGGAACTCATGTACTAATCGTTTGGTCGTCGGAAATAGCACAGAAAATTCTACAATCTGCATCTGCTTCTGAAAATTATATAATACCTTAAAAATTCGGATAGTGTTTTTATACCCGCTACCCATAGGGTAGAAAAGTTATATTTTGTGCCGGCAGGAAATGGAAGAAGGTGGCATCTCCGACCGTATAAAGTATGTACATATGTATATTCTTGATCAAACCAAAACCAAATTTTAAGGAATCACAATTACCATAGTTATTACTGTACATACCAAAATTCTCAGCTCTAGCTCTAAAGTTAAGCTTGTTATTCGATTTTTTTGATTTGCGGGGGCTGAAGTGGGCGTGGCAAAAATTTGAAACAAACTTGATCTGCGTGCAAACATAACAAATGCTGTCGGAAAAAAAGATAACTCTATCTCTTATAGTCTCTGAGATCTAGGTGTTCATACGGACAGATGGACATGGCTATATCGTCTCGGCTGTTGACACTGATCAAGAATATATATACTTTATGGAGTCGGAGATGCCTCCTTCTACCTGTTACATACATTTCCTGCCGGCACAAAGTTATACTACCCTTCTACCCTGTGGGTAGCGGGTATAATTAGGCTTTTGACTTGGATGTATTTTCTTTTAATTCCTCCAAAACGCAATTTGCAATTGTGACCGCATCTTTGTTCACTGGACGTAATTATTGACCGTTAATGGATATAATAATTTATGGCGACACTTACACAAAATGTTAAGGTTATAATTAAAATAGTTGTATTACATTTTGATTCTTTCATTTCAATTAACAATTCAGCCAAGCTGAAATAAGATTAATGCACCCTAATGTGTTTAAATCCTAGGTTGTCCTGGAGAGCAGAAATGTAATAGAGTGGCTGACCGCATCTATAGTCGTGCGTATCTATTGAATCCCAAGCCACCAGGGCATCGAAGTCAATGAGATCGCAGATACCATTCCAAAAGAAGGAGTAAGGTTTGATATTAGTAACTCTAGTAATGTTCTGATATACATGAGATCTCTTGGCAGTAAAATTGAAGTACACTCTAAGCTTTGGTGGGACTTGAGCTGGCGCTCAAAATGCGACGAAACCGAAGTCAAGTCGAAGAGTTGTCGTTTTCGGGTTAAGGGCTGTCCCAGATGAGCAAAATTTTAAGTGTGCGGAAAAGCAATATATTAGGACCCTAAATTTGGCACGGAAATGGTAAAAAAAAACAAAAATTAGTGGCACACGTTTGCCTATTAAATAAATGCAATTACTATTAAAAAAAAAAAAAAGCATGCACCAACTAATCAGTAAGATATGGCTCACGGAGAGCATGCCCGAAGATTGGAACCTCAGCATGATCTGTCCCATCCTGAAGAAGGGTGATGCCACGGTGCTCACCAACTACCGCGGAATTAGTCTTCTTCCAATTGCATACAAGGTCCTAACGAGCGTATTGTGTGAAAGACTAAAACCCATGCTGAAGCACTGATTGGACCTTTTCAGTGCGGGTTCAGGCCTGGCAAGTCCACTGTTGACCAGATTTTCACCTTGCGCCAAATCCTGGAGAAGTCTTACGAAAACCAGATCGACACGTACCATCTCTTCGTCGACTACAAAGCCGCATTTGATAGCCCGCGGCGAGATCGCCTATATGCCGCCATGTCTGAGCTTGGTATACCAGCAAAGCTGACTAGACTTTGCAGAATGACATTGAGCAACACCATCAGCTCTGTCAAGGTAGGATGTGGCGAATCCGAAACGTTTACTACCAAGTGTGCCCTCAGACAAGGTGACTCGCTGTCTTGTATACTCTTCAATATTTTATTTTTTTAAATTTTGTGCCGGCACGAAATGTATCTAACAGGCAGAAGAAGGCCATATAAAGTATATATTTTCTTGATCCGCGTCAACAGCCGAGATGATCCGTCCGCTCATCATTTGGGTTCATACAATAATATCTACAGTCATTTCTGAAATAAAATGAAATGTATACAAATTTTGATTAAGTTTGAATAATAATAATAATATGTCTGACTGTATAACTGCGTATGCTTAGATACAATTAGAGATATTACTACATACCACTTTGGATATAATTTACGCGGCGGGAATTAGTTTCGATCCCGCATTAATATTTGTTATGTCAAATGCATTTTTTTTTCTTTTCTGAGTATGCTTTCTGTCTCTCAAGGATCTCGTTCTTGTTTTTCTAAATAGAAGAAATGTGAAAAATAATATAATAATATATAATATATATTTTGATTTGTGAAGAAAGTTAATAAATCTCATAGTCGCGCGCAGGACATAAAAAATACGGAGAAAATAAACTGGTAAGTTAACGATTGACGTTAGGTAGCGGGCTGTTGAATATTTAAGTACATTCGACTGTAGTTTTTTTTTTTTTTTTTTAATTATTTTTAGTATATCATAATACCATAAATAAATATTTTCAAACCACTATAATAAATTCGGTATACCACATTATTACCTTTTCTTAACCTTTGGTATTTTAACTCTATTTTGTAATATATTTTGTGATACAAATTTTCTTTTGTTTCTCATTGATTTGAAGTTAATAATGATAGAAATATATGATGTACATTTTTGTCAAATTTAAATGAATAATAAATTCTGATAACCGGTGTTATCCATTTTGTTTTGATCAATCTTAATGTAAATACATTTAGAACAGCAAATGGTAATCATTTTATGATATCCTGAAGAACTAAGAAATGAACAAGTAAGCAACCTGCAGAAGAGAATACAGCTTAAGAATAATACTATTAAATAAGCTACGGGTATTTAACGGTCGACGGTAGCTTTCCTCGACTGTAGCTTTGTTACTTGTTCTAATTGTGAAACTTTTCAGTGGAATCCATATGCCATCGGTATTATTAAATAAATGGTCACATTTATTATTTGAATGATGGTTGTGTATTTTTCGTTGACTGTAATTCATAAGCATTTAATTGAAACTATTGTTTGCGTTTATTGTAAATTGTTGTCTAAATATCGTTCATTAAACTTTTTATACACGCTACCTATAGGGTAGAAGGGCATTATAGCTTTGTGCCGGCAGGAAATGTATGTAACAGGTAGAAGGAGGCATCGCCGACCCTATAAAGTATATATATTCTTGATCAGCATCAACAGCCGAGACGATCTAGCCATGTCCGTCTGTCCGTATGAACACCTAGATCGCAGAGACTATAGGAGATAGAGCTATATTTTTTTTTCGACAGAATTTGTTGTTTGCACGCAGATCAAGTTTGTTTCAACACATACTACATACTTTCATACTGCAAAAATACTAAAATATATCAAATGGTATATCGATATAGTACCGCATTTAAAATATACCTTAGACGGCACAATATACCAGATTGTCAGCCAAAGCAACTAAGACCCTTAGTAAGTAGGCGTTTTTGCCCATACAAATATATTTCTTTAATAACTTCCAAAATTTTTATCTGATCGCAACCAAATTTTCAGGAATCATAACTAACGCATAACGCAACTCTAGCTTTAAAATTACGCTTGTTATTCGATTTTTTTTGATTTGCGGGGGCGGAAGTGGGCATGGCAAAAATTTGAAACAAACTTGATCTGCGTGCAAACATAACAAATGCTGTCGAAATTATAGCTCTATATCTTATAGTCTCTGAGATCTAGGTGTTCATATGGACAGACGGACAGACACACAGACGGACATGGCTAGATCGTCTCGGCTGTTGACGCTGATCAAGAATATATATACTTTATAGGGTCGGAGGTGCCTCCTTCTACCTGTTACATACATTTCCTGTTGGCACAAAGTTATATCATTTGCAGTTCTGCGACTCCACAATTTTAATTAATGATATTTTCCCTTCACAAAAAAATGCCTCCCCCACTTTCTTTTTAATGTTTTTTAAATTATTCATATTTTTGCATGTGATAGCTTTGTCGATATTAGTGCTACAAGTTGTAAATTTTTTCTCCTGTGAAACATCTAATTTTATATCCTCATACATTGCAGTATCAGAGTATCGATACCCTTTATTTATATTGAGCTGCGAAAGGAAATACCGCCGCGAAAATTTTGGACGGACGATTTTTTTTAATATGGAGTTGCGCTGGTTACGAGTTGAAGTGATTAGCTTTTACATATTTTTAAATATATATATACAGTTACAGAATTAAGTATACCATATTTTTTTATTTTTGTTTATTAAAAAATAAAAATAATAATAAAGACCTGCGAAAGAGCTATATTTTTCGCAAGTTCCATAAATTTTAGAGAGCTTTTTTCGCAACTATTGTCTGCTTACCCTTGGCATTGAAATATGTAAATAAATAAATAAAAATTCATTACCACGCCACTCAAACATTCGCCTATTAAAGCTCTGATTTTCACTCATCTGGGAGCGAAATCGCGTTTTTACCACGCAATATGACAAAAAACACCTGCCATAAATTTATGGGGTGGCATTTTGTTCCGATACTGGAATATATGTGGATGTTAAATCAGCTGTTCATAAATATAAATAAAAAAATTGCATCCTAGTTGCAATAAAATTTGATTGTGATATTTTCGCATAGAAATCGGCAAAGCTTGCAAATGATATAATTAATATCAATTTTTAACTCCCATTAAAATAATAGGTTGAAAGTTAATTTAATCTCCTATATATTTATATATATATATATATATATTTGAGATAGCTTCCATCTCTAATCGTTATTTTGCTCCAGAATCTTTCTCTTTAACATACATACTTATATATTTTTATGTATGTATGTATGAACTTTCACTATCAGTTAGTTCCACTGAAATCTGCCAAAATTCATTATTTTAGTTTATTTACGTATTCGTTCCTTCCATGGAGATTTTTATTTTGTGAGGATATCTTAATAATTGTCATTCCTTTGAGAAGACACTATTGTCATCCCTAAGTATTAAACAGCTGATGTTTTAGGGTTGAATTCCAAGACACCTTATTCCATTTTTTGGAAGAATGACAGAACACTTTCAGATTACTTATGAACCACAGTTCTCTGAGATAATTCGTTCAGCAAAGTTTGTTTATTTCGGCGTTGATGGTATTTTGGGTGTTATAATCAGTTGTGGAGTTAAAAGTGATTTACAATCAATTCAATGGGGAAAAAATTGGTAAACAAAATGCTGTTGTGAATATCTCGCGTGCTATTTTCTTAATAAGTATGTACATATGTATGTATAATAATTTGACACTTGAAAAATCAAATTTTATTATCTAAAGTGCCGTTTTCTCAATGGGTTGGAAAACAAATAAAAAGTGTGATTGAAATCACCTAGTATTTGTGGATCACAAAATCCGTCAAAACATATTCTTTATTCAGTCATTATGTATCCACAAACTTGGTTCCTTTGAAGATTTATTCAAAAATAACAGCTTATACATATATAATAACCGTTTATACATGTGTATGTACATAAAAATTTACATATGATTAAATTAAAATGTCAACATATACATATGTATGTATGTTGACATTATGGTATGTTGTATATCTAAAATCGGATGTTCATGTATCAAGTTTATTTTTTTTTATAATCAATAATTTATGTTACAATGTTAGTGAGTATGGTCGAACTTATTACTAAAATTTACATTTGAATATATTATTTAATTGTTTTTAACCCTTTCGCCTCATCATTTAAGGCCCCAAAAGCATGCCGACGCCCTATTTCATTTTCTGTCTCCGGGTGTTGTTGTATGTGTGCCTTTTATTCGCATTTCTTATAAGGATATTTGTATATTAGCTTATTGAATACATACAAGAAAAGTAACTATTCAAATTACATAATATTATTATTAGAAAAATTTCACCTAATAGCTCAGTATTTTTATTTGTACAGGTCTTGCCTTCTTTAATATTGAATATTATATTATTTCTTTTATATGACTTAATAATTTATTTTTGCCTATTAGTTACCTTTGCATATTAAATGGTGAAAATTGGGAACATGCTGATTTATTTTGTTTCATATTTATATTCGTGCAAAGAATGCGTCTGAAAAGCTTAAATCAAGAGTTTAAGAAAATTGCAATATTTAAGCTTGCGGTTGATTTTAAATAAACAATAGCCTGGTGAAAGTTTCTTAGAATTTGTAGTAGAGCAATGTAGAACAAAATGTTAACCAAAACTATCGCACTAAGTAAAGTTCAATAAGCGCAATAAGTGCAATAAGCGCTGTAACTTTATAAATTTAGTTGACAAATCTGTTAACTATTAAAAAACTTTGCAATTTTAATAATGGACATAAGAAGTTGTTTCGATTATACATAAAAAAAAAAAATGTGATTTTCCAATAAAGTAATTATTCCCTCGGAGATTTGGGTGCAGTGCACAGTGGTTCCGCTAGAGGCCAAAAATCAAAAAACCGATCAGGAAATATTTAAACTCAATTTACACAGTTTGTCTCTAAAATGTTAAAAACTTTCAATTTGCAAACCGGTTTTCGCTGGAAACCTAACGGTACTTTCTAAAAAAAAGAACCAAAAGCATGAACACGTGTTCATTTCAACAGCGCATCGCAGCTGTGGTGCAATATTTCGCAAGCAAAAGCGCACTTCAAATCGGGCTGGTAACTATTAAAGTTTATAAATTTATATTATTTAAAATGGATTTTAAAGCCCATGGTATTTATTTCAATTTATGAAATTAATTGATACTAACTTGATATAAAATTAATTAAAACTAACTTGATATGTGAAACCCTTTTGTTTGTACCTTTTTTGTGAGTCTTAAATGTGTTTACCTAAAGTTTTAGTTGTGTTGCCACACGATGCCACATTAGAATAATTATTTTTTATCTTTGTTATAGTTTTAAGATTTTAAAATCGTTAAAGTTAGGTGGGGAAAGTTGCGGATATATTTGTAATCGTTAATATGGTTGCACGACTTCTAATTTTTTGATCAAGACGTTACTGCAGGCCAGTTTCCTTTGTCAGTTCAAAAAAGAGACAACTCAGTTGAGTCAATCGAAGAGGAAAAATACTTTAGGAAAAAAATACATCAACTCAAGCCTACAGAATGTTTTATTTTTATAATAAAAAGATAATTGTTGAGCATAGTTTACTACTGACTATCTTAGATGTAAAAGTATGCAACGCTTTTTGTAACAGTATAACTAGCAGTATATATTTATGTTATAATTATATTGATTCGTTGATGGCTGTGTAAATATCAATTTAGCGAATTTGTTTAGGATGGTTTAATTTAGTATTTATTGATATGATAATATTTTAGTAGGTGTTTAACT
This sequence comes from Drosophila nasuta, assembly GCF_023558535.2. NCBI lineage: Eukaryota > Metazoa > Arthropoda > Insecta > Diptera > Drosophilidae > Drosophila > Drosophila nasuta. Next base: position 114,799 of record NC_083456.1, on the reverse strand, counting down.
TGATAAGATTTAACTGAAGTATAATAAAACACAAAATAGTTAATCTTTCCTATGACAGCCATATGATTTAGTTATCCGATTTTAATAAAATTTGCTAAGCATATGTAAAACTATACCAAACTAATAGTCTGAGAGTTTAGATAACACATCTTTAAAAATAAAAAAATGTGCATACTAAATTTGTATTTTTAACCGATCATTCCTATAGCAGCTATATCATATAGACGCACGATATGGCCAATATTTATAAAATATATTTGTAATATTTATATGACAAACGGACATGGCTAGATCGTCTAAGCTGTTGATGCTGATAAAGAATATATATACTTTAAAGAGTCGGAGATCATTGAAAATCATCGTTGTCACTCTCGTCGTTTTTGACGAGACAATTAGATCCATTTCACTTCGTTTGTGAGTAAAGCCGAAAAATATATATTACAAAAACTCTTGTGACTTCTGTAACTTCTGATGTATCATTTTACTGGAATGCATGTGGATGTCAAATCAGCATTTCCACATGCGGAAAAATAGACAACCCATTATTTCGCACTCATATCGGCAAAGTGAAGAGAAGCATTAAGATAGATACATAAATAAAAAAAATTTAAACAAGTAAGAAAGCTACAGTCGAGTGTACTCGGCTGTGAAATACCCGCTACCCATTTTGAAGAAAAGCAATATATTTTGCGGTATTATTCTCTACTGTAAAAATACTAAAAATATATCAAATGGTATATTTGGTATATCGATATAGTGCCGCATTCAAAATATACCATAGACGGCACAATATACCAGATTGTTAGCCAAAGCAACTAAGACCCCTAGTAAGTAGGCGTTTTTGCCCATACAAAAGTATTTCTTTAATAACTTCCACAATTTGTATCTAATCGCAACCAAATTTTCAGGAATCATAACTACTATAGTAATTATTGTATATACTATAATTCGCAGCTTTAGCTTTAAAATTACGCTTGTTATTCGATTTTTTTGATTTGCGGGGGCGGAAGTGGGCGTGGCAAACATTTGAAACAAACTTGATCTGCGTGCAAACATAACAAATGCTGTCGAAAAAAATTATAGCTCTATCTCTTATAGTCTCTGAGATCTAGGTGTTCATACGGACGGACGGACAGACACACAGACACACAGACGGACAGACGGACATGGCTATATCGTCTCGGCTGTTGACGCTGATCAAGAATATATATACTTTATAGGGTCGGAGATGCCTCCTTCTACCTGTTACATACATTTCCTGTCGGCACAAAGTTATAATACCCTTCTACCCTATGGGTAGCGGGTATAAAAAAAGCGTTTGAAGTATTTTCTCGTAAAGAGAAAAAGCTTTAATTTATATTATAGAGTCAAGAGTAAGACTATACATATATGAAATTTAAAATCAAAAAAATATTGCAACCAAGTTGCTCAGGAGATTATCGCTTAGAAATAGGCAATTAATGAGATTTTTATACCCGCTACCCATAGGGTAGAAGGGTATTATAACTTTGTGCCGGCAGGAAATGTATGTAACAGGTAGAAGGAGGCATCTTCGACCCTATAAAGTATATATATTCTTGATCAGCGTCAACAGCCGAGACAGTCCGTCCGTCCGTCTGTCCGTATGAACACCTAGATCTCAGAGACTATAAGAGATAGAGCTATAATTTTTTTTCGACAGCATTTGTTATGTTTGCACGCATATCAAGTTTGTTTCAAATTTTTGCCACGCCCACTTCCGCCCCTGTAAATCAAAAAAATCGAATAACAAGCGTAATTTTAAAGCTAGAGTTACGAATTTTGGTATATACAGTAATAACTATAGTAGTTATGATCCCTGAAAATTTGGTTGCGATCAAAAATTGTGGAAGCTATTAAAGAAATACTTTTGTATGGGCAAAAACGCCTACTTACTAGGGGTCTTAGTTGCTTTGGCTGACAATCTGGTATATTGTGCCATCTATGGTATATTTTGAATGCGGTACTATATCGATATACCACATATACCATTTAGTATATTTTTAGTATTTTTGCACTATATTTGGTATATTTTTGAGAATAATACCGCAAAATATACTGCTTTTATTCAAAATGGGTAGCGTGTATCTCACAGTCGAGTACACTCGACTGTAGTTTTCTGTGCTGTGCGAAGTGCCATTAAAAAGAGATTATGCAAGGAGATGAAGAGTCAATCACTCATGTGCCTAATCCTTATTCTCCGACATATACTTCATAGGGTCGGAGATTCCTCCTTCTACCTGTTACATACATTTCCTGCCGGCACAAAGTTATAATACCCTTCTACCCTATGGGTAGCGGGTATAAAAATTAGTGGTGGCATTTCGTTTTTTCAGGCATAACATAAATAAAGGGTACGAGGGTTGCTATTTATATTTATTGCCTAATAATGAAAATGCGAATATTTATCATAAAAAATGAAGTATTCTCTAGCAAGATTTTTATACTGTCGAAGCACATTTCCACTCTGATTGAGACACCTGCAAAACATGGTTTTTGAACGCTTTAACAGTATCTTCTGGCATCGAAAATCGTTGACCACGCATTTTTTCCTTGATATGCGGGAATAAAAAGAAGGCATTGGGTGCCAAGTCAGGGCTGTACGGCGGATGACCCATAAACTCCACGTTTGAAAAAAAGCCGCAGGTTTGAGCTGGTGTGTGAGGGTTCGCGTTGTCATGGTGTAGAATGATCCATCTTTTCTTGTTCGTTTTTCGAATTTCTACAAGGACTTTAGGCTAACAAATTGTGGTGTACCAGTTTTACTGAAGAAACAGGCGGCCATTTGCTTCGAAGTGCGTCTTCAAACACCCACACGGTCTATTGCTGTTTTTTTTTTTTCGGGCTTATAAGCATAGATCCATAATTCGTCACCTGTGACGAACTTATAAATGTTTTTTAAAGCACTGCGAATGTATTTTTTCAAAATTTCTTTGAACCAATCCACACAAGTCTTCTTTTGAGCAATTGTCAAATTGTGCGGGATCCAACGAGAACAAACTTTTTACGACCAGGTGTTCATGCAATATCGAATGTATTCTGGTGGAAGAAATGTCAAAGGATGCCTCTATCTCACGATATGTCACATGATGATCTTGCATTATCAGTTCACCCACGGCATCAATGTTTTCTGGCACAACGTCTGTTTTTGGACGGCCTTCATTAATCCATTAAACCAGTTTTTCACAGGGCTATAGGATGGCACTTCATCGCCTTACAATGATTTAAGTTCATCGATGCGCTCTTGTAGTAATAATCTAAGTCGAAAGTTGTGAAAAATTATTGCTTGAAAGTGGTCACGAGTTGATTCGATTTTTCTGCCGAGCTAAGTTTTTGATTAATCGGTTATCGATATCAAACATGGTAACACATGAAAACGTTGTATGGAGCTTTTATTGATAAAAGTCGAATCTTTTTTTTTGAGAGTTAGTCAATTGGTCCTAATATGGCTACAAGTGACCTAGGCCCGAAACTTAAATAGCACCCCTCGTATCGGTGCTCCGATACTTAAATGTATGTGGATCTCAAATCAGCTGTTCCGCAGACAAAAAAATATACAATTTATTTTGTAGCACTGGCAAAGCGATTACATGCAAAAATATGAATTTTGAAACATTGAAAAGAAATTGGAAGGAGGCATTTTTTAGAGAAAAGAATAAAAGCTGTAAAGCAATAAAATATATTGCTGTAAGCAATAAAATGTACTTGGGATATTTTGAGCTGACGGAACCCATTCTCAATTGCTCACGTCTGATCCTTCTAAGATTTCACCAATTCGGAGTGCACCTAATTGTTGAAATTAACTAGCATCTGAACGTATACAGCATACAACGTCCCTTGAATCTGTCCAGAATACTTTTTTGTCAACGTATATTGATATTTCAGACTCGTTCACCTGGCCAACATCAGCCATAACAGCAGCCACGCGTTCCAAGCGAGGTCTCGAAATAGGTTTCAATCGAGCAACTCATGCTTTGATCGTCTACTTCAGCTCTGATAAATACGTCCGCAGCGTATACATTAAAACTTGCGCCCACAAACGTATGGATTTCTAGATATCTAGCTGCACTAAATCCTATCAAACATCTGACTATACGCAGATTGTTTAACATTGGCACCAAATACAACCAATGACGACAGTCTGTCACGTCTTCTTATTAAATCGGCTCATTCCATTCGACTTCACTCCTCCATATATTTTGCAGAAGAATTTTGGCGCGTATGTTAAAAAATCTCACAATCGGGTTGAAAATAGTCAATCGTGCTCAAGACGCGGCGTTTAGATGGCCGACCATCCAAAGCCTTTGAGATCGTATCTGGCTTCACCATATCCGTTAGACAATTTTCTCTAGGTTGCCACCACTTGCCCAGAACCTTTTCCGGACCAACGACTGTGTAACAAATTGACTTGTCCAATATGTCATATCTATTTTCAAGAGAACAGACCACTTTTTGAGATTTTGAGGCCCAGTGTTGCATGTCAAATCCACCATCAGCATGAATTAGTTATACAGCCTGGGCCAGATTTGTCATCTTTGAGTCCACAGACTGAAGTCAGTTATTGACGAAACAGTTGCCGCAAATCACTTTTAAGGCCTCGGGTCTTTGGATCGTATTGGATTGATCGTAGCGACAATTCCCAGTGATTCCAAAGAAAAGTACTTTTTTAATTCAAAATCCAAACTGCTAATCTCACAGCATTGGCAAATATGTAACAGGCGTGAAATAGATGGAATTCCTTTGCTGAGCGACCGCCCAGCCAAATCTGCAAGGCATTGCAATGACGTTGTCGTCTTCACTTTCATGGAACTCCAGAAGAATAGTTCTCTTAATGTTATCGAGTCCAATGAAGATTCGTACGTTGGAATAGAGTTCTCAATTCGTTCAATGTTCAAATGAAACAAGTAAGAAAGTTACAGTCGAGTATGCTCGACTGTGAGATACCCGCTAACCATTTTGAATAAAAACAAAATATTGCGGTATTATTTTCAAAATTTACCGAAAATACTACAAAACACTGAAAATATACCGAATGGTATATTTGGTATATCGATATAGTACCACATTCAAAATATACCATAGACGGCACAATATACCAGATTGTCGGCCAAAGCAACTAAGACCCCTAGTAAGTAGGCGTTTTTGCCCATAAAAAAGGGTTTTCTTTAATAACTTCTACCTTTTTTATCTGATCGCAACCAAATTTTCAGGAATCATAAATACTATTGTTGTTATCGTAGACACCAACAAATTTGGGCGTGGCAAATTTGGAAACAAACTTGATCTGCGTGCAGCGTAACAAATGCTATCGAAAAAAAAATGATAGTTCTATCTTTTATAGTCTCTGAGATCCAGTGTTTCATACGGACAGACACACAGACAGACAGACGGACATGGCTATATCGTCTCGCCTGTTGACGCTGATCAAGAATATATATACTTTATAGGGTCGGAGATGCCTCCTTCTACCTGTTACATACATTTTCTGCCGGCACAAAGTTATAATACCCTTCTACCCTATGGGTAGCGGGTATAAAAATATGTACGAATATTATGGGTATGTTAGAGAAAACTAATAAATTGCTAAATTTGATACAAATAAAAATTGATAGATTTGTTTTCATAATTTTTTTTTTTATTTTTTTAGTTGCAAATTTATATTATGTGGCAATTTCATGTGGCGAATGGAAGACTTTATGATTAAAGATTTGAAAGATAATAAAATGAGAATAATAGTTTATAATTAAGAGCCGGTTTTTAATAACACTAATTACTCGTTTCTTAATTTTTTTGAATAAAAATAATCGAAAAATAAAACAAAATGAATTGATTATATCGATCATAATTATTATTATTATTATAATTAAAGTCATTAATTGTCATTCAAAAATAATAACATCCGAAACTTTTAATAATTTTATAATTTGCAGATAACTTGAAAACCAAATAAATATATAACGTCACTTATGCAATTAGTAACAATTTATATACGAGCGTTTGTTATGAAGTTAACATCTCAAGAAAGCATAAGAGCTTGGATATTATCAGCTCTTATGGTCCATGGAGCAGTTGCTGGAAATCCTGATGCCAAACGACTTTACGACGATCTTCTCAGTAATTATAACAAATTGGTCCGGCCGGTTGTTAATACCACAGATGTACTCAAAGTCTGCATAAAGTTGAAGCTCTCGCAACTAATCGATGTTGTAAGTTTTTTTAATTAATTAAAATTTGTTTATTTTTATTAATTTAAAAACGAGAAAGATTTTTTTTATTTTTCTTGAATTTTCGTATCGATTGATTTGGGCCAAATTATACTGGTGGTGTGGCAAGCAACCTACTTAATTGCAGTAAAGGCCGGCTATCGCAAAATAAATGGTTCATTGCGGTGACTTCCATATATGAGATGAATTATATTCATTGCTTTTCGCTAAGTAGGTGGCCGATGAGATTCAAAGGACATGTGCGGAGGCAATATTAACCAACCGGAAAGGAAAATAATCACAACCCCACATCTGTATATTTTTCCGATAAAGATCCTATTGAACTTCACGAATTATTAAACTCAAACTAATAAATCAGCGAGAAAAACATCTACGCCACAAAAAGCCAGTTTTTTTTTTTACTTTCTGGATGAGATCCATGTGTTGAAATGCTAGGTTACAAATGTTTTTATTATCTTAAAGGAAGCTTTTACTTCATTTTTGTTTCTTTTTTATTTTCTTTTTAAATAACTATAAAGTATTTGTCTAACTCAACACATTTTTTTTTTCAGAATCTCAAAAATCAGATCATGACGACGAATCTATGGGTGGAACAAGTAAGAAAATTTTGAATACATTAAAATAAATTAAATAATAAAGATTCTGAGCGAAGAAAGAGCAGTGAACTTATAAAAAAACGTAGACGTTGCTTTCATGAAATGGTTTATTGGTAATTAGCAATTAAATTTATATTATATCGTATATAAAATCTTTTTTTGGTGCCCAAAGATTGATTGTCTCGTTATTTTTGTTTAGAGTAGACATTAAGTCAATTGCTCTATGAATTGTTGACTAATCACATTTATGATTGTCATGTTATGATTTATGGCTTACTAACAAACCACCATTATATTTTTGAGTGTTTGCAAGAAAGTGGCATACAATTGCTCAGGTGGCGGAATCAACAATGGCAATTTCACTTTACCACTAAGGCAGCATAATCCTGGCGTTTCTCTGGAAAACTTTTGTGCACCCCAATACATGCAAACATCAAATTTGTTCAATTCAAACGCTAGAATGCGAGCTGTAATCAGTGGTCTCATCATATGGAAACGCTGCTCGATTTAAATCAGCACTAGATAAATATCTTGTTTTGCGTCGAAAATTATCTATTTGTGTTTTCCCTGTTGTTTGCTCGACGATTTTGCATTGTCGATCGAGCTGTTCCACGGGCTTCCTCACGTTGCACAGTGGGCGATTTGGTCTCGCTAGCGGCATTTAATTCAAATTTTCAAATTTAAAAAACCGTTAATATTTTTTCACATATCGATAGCAGATGCTTTGATTAGATTTTCAAAAGCGTTTTAAAAGCTCTACGATCAACTGATCATCAGCTGAGAACGATCAAACACACGATATGATTTTGCAAAGAGCTCTAGAAAATTCTTTCTTTTTTCGCGCATTGATTTCAAATTCCTCGGAAATTTACAATTTTTAGTGAATTTGTTAGAAGTTTGGTTTTTTATTATATTTAAAAAAAAAATCAATGTTTGTGACTGGTGTGTAACTGTGTAGCTCATAAAACGTAGTGGTAATTCAGTGTATTAACAACGAGTCCGGATTAGCGTACACCTGTCTTTCGTGGAGTCGAACTTACTTTATTCAAGTGGATTCCAAAATGTGTAATATTAACTGCTAGTACCTGCTAGCCTTCAAACTGTGGTACTTTTTAGACACAGTGTTAGTACCAAAAAGGGATCTTTTTTTAGTATTGCACTCAGAAGTCATCCCATTTTTTTCCATCATCCCATCATTTTTTAGATAAAGTTTATATATGAAATATGTTAATTGAAATTCAAATAAAATAAAAGTACAACAAAAGTATAAATTTAAAAAAAAAATCTTTTAAATTAAAAAAAAAAAATTAAAATAAAAATTTTGTAACTTAAAAAATTCTATGATTTTTCTCTGATCAGTGAAAAAAAAACCGACTGAAGACATCTATTTTAGTTTAGAAGTTATTAATTAAATGCCGCTAGCGAGACCAAATCGCCCACTGTGCGTTGCTCTTGTGACTGAGAAGCACGAAGTCGAGCCATACTAACGCGGCGCTGTTCACTTGTAATTTCTGGGTCTTCTTCGTATCCCTCTTGCATTACGGCTTTGTCGGGAAAGACTCGATCGTATTGGTAGCGACAATAGTAATTAAACTTCTTAACTTAACTTCCGTTTATATTTTGGCATACAAGTCGACGGACAAACTACTTCAAGGGATGTCTTCGCGTTGATAGAGCAACAAAATCTAAATTGTAAGTTGTAACACAATAGCAAGATCTGTTTCCCGAAATATAATCCAGACATTGCTGGGGTGGATGCCACGCAGTGGTCCGCTACGGTGGTTATCCTAAATATGTTACCCTGAAATAACCTGGCAACAGTTCCGGCAATTGTTTGCCTGTTCTTGCGAGTCGCTCAGTGACATCACTGTGCAAAAAATGGCAAAATCAGAATTCTGAACAAAAATGTTAAACAAAAAATCAGTGTGGAAAACTTGGTCATAAAAAGCAAGACTCTAAAACTGACATGAGTGTCCAAGTTCCGGCAACTGGAAAAGAGTGGCGATCAGAGCAGGCTCGACATGGAAGGGCAAATGTTACTAGCTACAGATGTCAGGAGCCAGGACACATTGCCACTAATTGTCAAAAAAAGTGCAGAATACCGGAAATGGAGTATGAGTGAAAAAAAGAGTGGAGCTGTGAGCTATGGTAGAGGGTCAATCCTGTAATCGGGTGAGAGATTTCCAATTACATTTGATTTGGAGCTGAGTGCTCATTATTTAAAGAAAGCGTTTCTAATAAGTTAGTTGGTAAGAGACGTAATCCATTTAAAGGGAATAGGTAATGCCATTACTTACAGTACCGCACAAGCTGAATCACTATCATTAGTGATGGTAATTCTTTGGTTGTTTTGTTTCTTATAGTACCACACGAAAATATGAAAAATAATATTGTATTTGGCAGAACAATTTTGGAAGTTTCTTACGAAACCGTCCCACCTACTAATTCTGATAAGATTGAAACTAAAATGCTCGGAAATTAAAAAAATAAAAAGAAGTTTGAATATTTGAACATTACTAAAGCAATACTCAAAATCTTTTTATCGAAGGTAGAAGCTTATGAGCCGTTGCAACTTGTATTAGACGTTGTCGTGAAGGCAGGATTCTCATAAAACATATCAAAGTGCTTTTCTTGAGATTAACTTGGTTATGAAAAAAAAACAGTGGAGATACATCAAAATTTAAAGAAAATAGAATTTCTAATGTGTTACTAAGAACATGGAAGAGGTCGCTAGACATGAGAAGACAAAATCTGATAAAAACAAGTAAAAAAGTTACAGTCGAGTGTGCTCGACTGTGAGATACCCGCTACCCACTTTTAATAAAGGCAAAATATTGCGGTATCATTTTCAAAATATACCGAAAATATTTAAAAAATACTAAAAATATACCAAATGGTATGTTTGGTATATCGATATAGTACACCATTCAAAATATGCCATAAACGGCACAATGTACCAGATTGTCGGCCAAAGCAACTAAGACCCCTAGTAAGTAGGCGTTTTTGCCCATACAAAAGTATTTCTCTAATAACTTCCACAATTTTTATCTGATCGCAACCAAATTTTCAGGAATCATAACTACTATATAGTAATTATTGTATATACCAAAATTCGCAACTCTAGCTTTAAAATTAGGCTTGTTATTCGATTTTTTTATTTGCGGGGCGGAAGTGGGCGTGGCAAAAATTTGAAACAAACTTGATCTGCATGCAAACATAACAAATGCTGTCGAAAAAATTATAGCTCTATCTCTTATAGTCTCTGAGATCCAGTGTTTCGTACGGACAGACACACAGACGGACAGACGGACATGGCTATATCGTCTCGGCTGTTGATGCTGATCAAGAATATATATACTTTATAGGGTCGGAGATGCCTCCTTCTACCTGTTACATACATTTCCTGCCGGCACAAAGTTATAATATCCTTCTACCCTATGGGTAGCGGGTATAAAAATATGGCTACGAGAGTTAGGTTCTGTGTGGAAGATTTTGTATTGCTTAAAAACAGCGAGAGATAGCAATCGAAGGTTCAAAGGACCTATTTTGGGTGTCGAGATAATGGACGGAGCCAGATACGTTTTAAAGTCTACACAGAACAATAGATGTTACAATTATCCACATGAAAGTTTGCGAATGTTATAATATGTGCAAATTTCAGATGATCTTGATGTAAATTATAAAGAACAAAGTCTGTTGAAACACAAGAGTGTTGGTGAAGGCATGTGAATGGCGATGGACGAGGGTTGCTTTAGAAATATAGTTGATGAATTCGTGAAGCCAAGAGTTGGGTGATGTACGAGAAATGTGGTTGATGAATTCGTTAAGCCAAGAGTTGGGCGATGTACGAGAAATGTGGTTGATGAATTCGTGAAGCCAAGAGTTGGGCGATGTACGAGAAATGTGGTTAATGAATTCGAGAAGCCAAGAGTTGGGCGATGTACGAGCAATGTGGTTGATGAATTCGTGAAGCCAAGTTAAGGGGGATGTACGAGCAATGTAGTTGATGAATTCGTGAAGCCAAGTGTTGGGCGATGGACGAACAGGGAAAAATTTAATTTGTTTGAAGATGTGTTTGGCATTAGATTGAAATGTTGGCTAATACAAGTTTAGTTATGTATCTAATGTATAATATTACTACAATATTTTAAAATAACTTACGACATGTTAAAAATAGAAGTAAAGTTATGTTATGAAAGATTATATGAATTTGAGATTATTTGGCTATGTTTTTCTTAAGTATTAAATAAAAATAGAAAGTTCGAATAAACTAAGAAAGTCATTATAGACACTAGAACGTGTATATGTCAGAGTGGCCGTGTCGGAGTGGGAGTAATGCAGCTTCTCGTGTCGTCATATTAACACTGCGTAGTTGCAAGTGCGTATCGGCACATTGATACTGCATAATTGAGAGTGTGCATGTTAGATTGCATTATCCTTTATTATCCTTTATTATTATTTGGTTGTCTGCTTTGACAAGTACAGTTATTACGGGGCGATAGCGTCTCGTCGCTGTCGCCGAATGTGGTTCGATGGCTACAGCGTAGGCAGTAAAAGCATCGGAACGCGCTTCGCGATAATGAACAAAGAGACATATGTAAACATAAACAGAACCGTTGCAAACAAAATCGAAAATGCACTTATTGAAAAAGTACTAATGAATGTGTTTTTGTGCTTGCTTGCTCGCTTTATTTCGCCAACGAGAGTTGAACCTAATTGTTGGTGTTACGTCCAAAAAACAAGACGAGATGACGACGCGAAGTAACATCCGATTTCGAACTGATTTTACTTTAAATGTTAATTTACTTTGTAAGCCTAACTTAACTAATGTGGTGAAGCAAGGCGAATCCACTCAGAGACACGAATGCATTATTGCGCTCTCTTAACATATACAAACTGCGTCAACATTAATAATACAAATGCACTATAAAAGTTTAGGATTAGGATTAAGAAAGTTTAAGAACAATACCAGTTGGTCAAAAATAAAACAAAATTGTTGATTTGATGTACAATCAGAGCACGACTGTTTGCTACTAAGAGTGACATAATAGATTTAATTAACGTTTTGATATATCATCAATTGATATTACGCATTAAGAGCAAAACTATCCCCCCTCCCCGAACTTAAATTCGATGAAGACGCTGAGTGTGCAGAAATGCGTGAGATCAATACTCTAACAATCTGCCGTAGTTATTAGTCAATAAAAATTGTATTTTTGTTTTAAAGTTTTAAAATTAAAAAAAAAAGATACTGTTACCGTTAGGGTATAAGGGTATTCAGGAAATATATGGACCAGGCAGAAGCAGGCAAGTCCGATCTCATAAAGTATAAATATGCGTGATCAGTTTCAACAGCCTAAACATTTTTCGTTGTATTGTTGGAAGTAATTTGCGTTTAGAAGAACCTTCTACCGCATCATTCCATAAGCGGCTGTGTGTAAGAGAGAGTCGTCTAATGGAGGTGCATCATTGGTAATGCGGCAATGATTCTGAAAAGGTGGACATAATACTAGCTAATATTTTGATATATTCATTGAAAAAAGTGCGATATCGATGGAAATCGGCTGGTTATTTTTCTTGCAAATTTTGGCGCCATAAAATAAATTCTAATTTTTCTGCTATTCTTGCAAAAAAAAAACAATGCCGAAAGAAATAGACAGAGGCATAAAAAATGTTTAAGCAAAATGCCACCTTGTATAGAAATGAAAATGTATGATAGTTGCAGACTCTGCAATGCAGATCGAGTTGCTTATTATGACGTAAAACGGATATAAGTACAGGCATTTGATGAATAATAAATGAAATTTATATATATTAAATGCCCTCAGGTGCATAATTTATTAAATTGCCAATTTTTGGATGATTTGTTTCCTATTGCTTTTGATATTCTTTTTTCTGCTTCAGTTTTTTTATTTATTTTTTACCCCGAAACAGCCGCTCGCCGCGGTCCAATTCTTCTTGAATCTTCTCCAGCTCGAAGACTTAGTCGAATATCTTAGCCTCTCGGTTGGCTACAATGAAATTCTTTCCATTGTCGCTCCTCAGTCCTCAGTCTCCTCAGTCAGTATAACGCATGAAATTGCACATTGCAATTATGCAGGCATCCATCGACAGGTCGTTTGCCATCTCCAGACGAATCGCTCTTGTTGTCAGGCATGTAAACAAGGCAATCCACTTCTCTTTCTTACGACCGAATAGAGGTCCAAAGTAGACCAATTCAGTATACTTAAAAGATTATCGGGCAGAGGTGCCATCATCGGCTGTACTGGCTGCGCCATCTAAAGTGTACGGGTGTACGGAGGGTGAGCGCTTGGGATGCCTTCGCTATTTGCTCATCTAACTGAGCTGCACACTGCTCATAGACAGCATAGCAGTGCTTTCAGTTCATATTTGGTCTGAATCGTTGGGAGCTCGTCTGTCGTCATCTCTTCAGACATGAGGCAAAAGCAAGCTTCATACTCTTTCTCGACCTTTTCCCACAAGGCACGCATCTGGTCCCGTCGGGCTTGGCACAGCAATCAGCCGAAGGATTGTTGACTCTCGCCGCAAAATGACTGATACGATTAGTCGCGGCGATGAATTTCGTCAACGCTGTCTCTACTAAATTTTGTGTCATCCTTCCCTGAGAGCGAGTGATAATTTGGAGTCGAGGGATCAGGACGGAAGGAACCTTGGTCTTAGGATCGGACGGATGCTGTGTGACCAAGATCAGCGGCTTGGATTGGACTGCAAGCCTGGTGCCAGAAGCGGGCAAAGCGCTAGCTGACCGTGTGGAGACCTCCCTTTTAGATTGCGAAAGAATTGGCGATGTGCTAGATGCACGAAGAGCCGACTGCTTCTTGGACTTGTGTAAAGGGGGGATGACAGAAGTTCTAGCGGCGCTAGTAGAGGGCACGGATTTTATCGGGGTTGCCCGATGACATGCTACGGGCTCACGCAAGGAGGATGAAAACTGAATGGGCGCTCTTACAGTCCGACAAAAACAATAAAATATACCAAAAAATACCAAATGGAAAATTGGTTTTTTTTGCCTGAAATCGATCCAGATAGTGATAATGATAGAGTAAGAGCGTGTCAAACATAAAATTAAAAATACCAAAAAATACTAGAAAAATACTGTAGCGGACACAGACGAAGAACGCAAAAATAAGAGGACGGGAATTTTTCTCGTAACGAAAATTAAGAAATGTTCGCCGAAAAAAACGAACAAAAAACAAGAAGCGTTCAAAAATACAAAAAAAAACAAGAAGCTGGAAAAAACAACAATGTATACTAATTATGCACTGTAAGTATGTATGTACGTGTGTCTCTGCCGAAATTTACTTGCACTGGAAACAGAGTACAAGGAAATCATAACGACCACCACGCTTTACTTGCACACACACAACTTGGATTAAAATATGTAGAGATGTGTGTGTGTGTGTCTGTGTATGTTTAAGCACTGACTGGAGTAAAGCCCATACAGACATTTGAGCTGAGATTTGCTCTTAAGGTAAACTACAGCTGGGATACTATCGATGGTCGCGCCATTCGATAGTTTCGATGTTTTCAAAACAAAAAATCGATACTATCGATAGTATAGTCATATTTATTTCATTTTTCATTTCATAGGTTTTTTTTTTTAAGCTATATACATAATAAAAAGGGAAAAAAAAGATCAAAATTATTCTGTCTTATCATTAACATAAATTATAAGGTAACTTCAACAGTGATCATAAAAAATTCAGGTCATTTTTGATATAAAATTAAAAACCAAAAAAATTATTGAATCCAGAAATTTTTCTGCAAAAATAACTACATTACATTATTACATTACATTACATTATTCGCCTTAAGCGAAGCTCTGCGGTTATTTATAACGAGTCCAGCCTTGCTGAACATACGTTCCGACTCAGTCGAGGTTGCGGGAACACATAGAAATTTCGGCACTCATTTTTTTAAATTAGATTCGTTATGCTGAAATAAAAGAAATGTTATTTATGTTTTCCTTATGTTTAATGAAAACTGGAACACTTACCTTCCAGAATTCTAGGGGATCTACATTTTCTTCACAGTGCTTTGGGTTTGGCGGTTTTGAGAAGGTGGTGGTGGCTCTGCTGCATGGGGTACGGAATCACAGGAGTTGTTAATGACGGTGACCTCATTTTCCAAAAACTTTTCGGCCTCTACAACGTTAAAAGGAGAACGGAAGCCTTGTTTTTTGAATCTTGGGTCTAGCAATGTTCCCATTCGCGGCAAAGAACGTTCTTCATACTTTGTCAGCCTGGTGACAATGCTGTCCATCAAAAATGTACAGGCTGCTAATCCCTCACTAGACTTAAGGCTCGGCTTTAAAGTGTCCAAAGTATGTAACAGACCACATGTTATGGGAATACATAACGAAACCGTCACTGTATAATTGGAAGATACTTGCTTTGTTGCAGTATCCAATGGAGCAAGTAACTGTACCAGGTCCGTTAGGATGTCGAATTCGTCTACAGTGAACGGTTGTGGAGCTTGTGATGTACTCAAAAAAACTTTGCCGATTGCCTCATGGGTTTTTAAAATCCTTTCTATTATAAGGTAAGCACTGTTCCATTGAGTAGGAACTTCCTGCTTCAGACTATATTTCATGTTCCCATCCTGGTAGTCTTTCAGCTTTTTATACGCTATGGAACTGGATTTAAAATATGTAACTGTAGTTTTGCATTTGTTTAGGATAGGGGCCAAACAGTCTAGCTTGAGACATCCTTGCACCACTAAATTTAATGTATGGGCAAAACATGGTAAATTTCTTTTTTGGAGCAATTCACACGCCTTGATCATGGTGCTCGCATTGTCTGTAACTATTGCCACAATTTTGAATGATATGTCCCACTTGTCAAAAACGGCTTGCAAACTGTCCTTATCTGTTGTGTGGTTTGTTTCCGAGAGCAATTTATTTGTAGACAAAACGGCAGTTTGCTGCTTAAACTCGTTTGAGACGAATGTGCATGTCACTGTCATATAGGCTTCATTAGCTTGTGATGTCCATAGATCCGTGGTAATGTGGTCGAAAAGATTCGATGTGTTCCCGCTTGTCTTGTACACCTTATGACAAAATACGCACTTTGCCGACTTACCATCATTTGATCTAGTAAAAAACTTCCACACTTTTGATTTCCCAACTCTGGATTTTTTCGGCCCGTTCGTCAGAGCTGTTTTCGGCTGATTTATTGATATCTACGCCTGTATACATAGATAAATAACAATTATGTCGTATATATGACCAAAAATTATTATAATTACCTTTTCTCTTGAGATTCACAAAACTTGTCCATGTTTAGAGCCACCACCTCCTTTCAATTTAAGTTAAGCTAAAATGCGCTTTTATTAGAAAAGATATAATATCCAATTTTTTAATTTCTCTTACCCAAATTCCGCAACCAAACCTCGAGTTTTATTGAAATGTCAGTGATAAGAAAAATGCCCAGCACCATCGATAGTGTCAAAAAACTATCGATGGTGGCTCAGAAAGGCAAAAATTCGATATATCGATAGTGCCATCGATATTATCCCAGCTCTAAGGTAAACACACAGAATATATATGTATATATATATATACATATATATATTTGTTTTTAAACTTTGTTTTTATTTATTCAATCTTCTTCTTAATTTTGAGACTAACAATAAGTTTACAAATCTTAACATTAAAATTTAACTAACAGTGTGCTAAGACTGCATTCTGGTTGCGCGTCCCTCAAGTCGGTCGCTGGGTGGATAAGTCATTGCGTCGAAGACGTGATTGGTTGCTCAACCTTGTTAGACCTCTCGCCAGGTGGTTAGGGTGCAACAATAGTTTGGTAAGGTACTTTTCCTTCTGTTCTGCGTTTAAGTCGCGATGTATGTTTTCGTTGCGAACGTACACCGGTGCCCCGGTGATGGTTCTCAAGATCTTCAACTGAGCTCGCTGGACTAAGTCAATATTGCTATTGCTGGCATTCCCCCATAACTGGGAGCCGTACATCCATATAGGTTTTAGGCAAGACTTTGTATTCAAGGCTAAGGGGAGACCGAGCGTTGATCAATGAAGGCTGCTGGCTTTTAACTTTAGGTGTATTCTTTTGGCTTCAATGTTCCGGCGCCATGTGAGTCTTCTGTCGAGGTGTACTCCTAGATGTCACTTCGTTTGCTTGTGGGAGTAGAGTGTTGTTTAACGTTAGCGGCGGGCAGTTCTGCCTGTTTAGGGTGAATGTAACGTGCTTGCATTTTTATTCGTTCACTCTAATTCGCCAATCTGGTAGCCGTTTTTCAACATCGACCTTATGATGAGCTATCTGCGCAGTTGCTTGCCTCGGGGATTTTGATCAGCTGAGAATAGCTGTATCATCAGTAAACGTAGATTTTGTTATTTGTGTGCTTGTCGGGATGTGTGCTGTGTAGAGGACGTATAGTGTTGGCCCTAGCACGCTACCTTGGGGAACTCCAGCTCCAACAGTGAAATCTTCAGATATAGCAGTGTTGCATCTCACAACAAATTTTCTGTCGTAACGGTAAGACTCTAAAAGCTTGTGGGTGTTGATCTTGTACATTAGACCGTCTAGCCAGACTCTATCAAATGCTTGAGAGACATCTAAGAATATGGCAGTACAGTACTCTCGTTCTTCGAACGCGTTCAGAACTTCTGATGTTATCCGGTTGACCTGCTCAATTGTTCCGTGCTTTTCACGAAACTCAAATTGGTGTGACGGGATTCCTTTCTGGAATCATATCCGAGTCAAAACGCATTTTTCAAAGAGTTTAGATAAGCATGAAAGTAGGCTTATAGGTCTATACGATGTGGGGATTGTGTGGTCTTTTCCCGGCTTTGCATTCATTATTATAATTGACTTTTTCCATCTCATTGGATAGTGGCCAAGTTTTGCGATGGCATTGAAAAGCTGGGTGATAGTGCAAACGGCGCAATACGGGAGCTCGATGATCATTTTGGGAGTTATGTGGTCACAGCCCGGGGATTTTTTCGGATTAAGTTGATTTTTGATGATGCTAACGATTTTATTTGGGCGAAATTCAATTGGCTCATGTTGAAGCTGAGGCTCATATGGGAAAGTCGGCAATGTAAAGGCACTCGTGGCAGGATTTGGTTGGAAGACATCTTTAAGGTGGTTGGCAAACGTGCTGGCTCTGTCTGCATCGCTGCGCGCCCAGCAACCTGTGCGATTTCTAATAGGCATCACGGTTTCTTTCGGTGAGCTCGGGTGAGCTCTCCATAGTGAGTGTTTTGTACTAGAAGTACACAATTGCTCTATGTAGCGGCGGTGGACATATGCTTCTTCTTGATGTAGAGCTTTAGTAAGTTCACGTGAGGCATGTTTTAAACTTTGCTTTGTCTACGTCGGCTTCATTGTTGTACTTTCTGTACTTAACCCAATTGGTTTTCTGTGAGGTCAATTTTAGTGATTGTTCCAATATTCCTGGATAACGGAGTGGAATGAACAGGATAGGCGAGTGATCAGATGAAAGATCCGAAAGGCATTCGGCGCTTATCAGATTTTTTGGAATGCTTTTGGTAATCGCAAAGTCTATTAAATCGGTTAGTTTCTTTGGGTCTGCCGGCTAGTATGTTGGTGTGCCAGAAGAAACAGAGTCGAGATTGTTCTTGGCGTTGATAATTGCATTATAGAGCTGCTTTCCTTTTGGAGTCACAAGACGAGATCCCCAGTGAGTGTGCTTGGCATTGTAGTCTTCTGCTGCTGTGAAGTGTTCTCCTAGTGAGTTGAAAAACTGCATAAACTCATCTTCAGCTACAGTGAAGCGAGGGGGGCAGTATACGGCGGCTAGTGTAAGTTGGTTGTCAGTACTTAATTGTATATTTATAGATGTGGCCTGTAGGCAGTTTTTACCAAATTTGTTTTGATAGTGGTGCTTTGTACGGCTTCTAGTCCCACCATGTGCTTTACCATCTGAATGATTTGTTCCGTAGAACGAATATCCTCGTAGTTGTATTTGTTTGTAAGGTGTGTTTCTGAAAGTAGCATTACGTCGATTTGATTGTCGAGTAGGAATTGAGCTAACTCAAGTTTATCCTGTGAAATGTCGTTAGCGTTCCACGTAGATATCCGTAGGGAAGTCATTATTTGGATTGTTGTCAAACCAGCATTTGAATCAATATATTTTGGATTCGCATTAAATCTTGCACAGTTGTGTGCATAAATGACATAAATTCCGTAAGGCTTTGTTATAGGCTCCATATCATAGCTTCGAAGTTGCTTTTTGGCTGCTCCGGCGATTGATGATGCTGAGCCATGTTCAGATCTTGGTATGCTGATTGCAGAAATGAACTTTTTGAGGTAGGGGTAGCCGGTCATGATTTCAAAGATTTCAGAATATATATGTAACTTGAAAAAGGTAGGGTACCGCTGCCCTGCCAATCTATTCCTTTCCTTGCAGAAGTGCTTATGCAGTGCACAATGTGCACGCCGTTACAGCATGTTTTTTTTTTGGTATGCACCACGGTAGGAAAATCTTCTGAAAGATCCCTTCTACTCCAGTGAAAGGGTATGTGCGATTCTCATGCACTAAAAACCTCAGTCTGCTCCTCTGTCCTTTGTGTTGGCTCACCGGGACGTGTCAATAACGGTAGTACTTCGGTGAGCAAGATAAGTGCTCCTATGCACCTTTTACGCCTTTTACGACTTTTACGACAAGCTGATTTAGCTGGGGTGGTATTCTTTCCCGCCAACCTCACGGACATCACGCGTTATTTTTTTTTTATTGTCTGCCTCTGTTTGTCATCTCGTCCGCACGGACTTGTCTCATTATCTTAATAATAGTGGCATGGCCCGCCTTCCAGGAGTCTCCATCCGCCATCATAGTCTTAATCAGTTCCCTCGGTCTCATTTGGGAGCCTGTCATTCTAGTCAGTTCCTATCGCTCGTCTGAGAATCTGTGGCACTTGCAGAGTATGTGTTCTGCAGTCTTCACCTCGTCCTCGCAGTACACGCATTGGGGGGTATCGACGTGTTGGGACCTCGCTAGATATCCACGGAAGCAGCCGTGGTTCGTAAGAAACTGGATTAGGTGGTAGACCAGTTCCTTATGCTTACATCTAATCCAGGCTACGACGTCGGGGTTTTGGTGTTGTGTTCCATTCCACCAACAGTCGTTCATTGGCGCTAGTTCTACTGAATGCTAGCGAGAACAAGTGCCGCATCTTCCGATATGGTCTAGAACCCTCTGATGAGTCTTAGGACCATTGTCCGGTATACTGCTCGTGCCTCTTTGAGGTAGGATGTTCTCTCCGTTACGCTGTTCCAGATTAGAGCTGCGTATAACAGTGTCGCCTTCGCTACTGATACCA
This sequence comes from Drosophila nasuta, assembly GCF_023558535.2. Lineage (NCBI taxonomy): Eukaryota > Metazoa > Arthropoda > Insecta > Diptera > Drosophilidae > Drosophila > Drosophila nasuta. The sequence goes on along the minus strand of NC_083456.1, from coordinate 94,640 downwards.
GTAGTCTCCTCGCCGGCATCTTGGGACCACCCGTATTTGGCATTAGCCTAGCCAGAACCGTGGTTGCCGTAGCCGCTTTCCTGCTGGCATATTTCATATGCTCGCTAAAGCTAAGCCTATGGTCGATTAGGACTCCCAGGTATTTTAGTGAGTTTGCCGACTCCAAGTGGACCCCGTCTACTGTTATCTGCAGCTTCTCAACCGCTTTCCTACTGCTTAGCAGTACCACCTCCGTCTTTTGTGCTGCAATTTTGAGGCCTACGCTCTCAAGCCATCCTGTAGCTGCCCTTATGGTGTCATTACAGCTTGTTTGCAATTTAGGGAGAGTTTTTGCAACTGCAGTGATTGCCACGTCGTCTGCGAAGCAGTGTAGCTCTGTGTCTCTTAGTTTTGTTATTTTATTTATCCCATTGTACATTATGTTCCACAGGATCGGGCCAAGGACCGACCCTTGAGGAACGCCTGCTGTAACTTCGTAGCTTTTGGGACCGTCTTCCGTATCGTACCAGAGTACTCGGTCTTTAAAATAACTACCGATCACCGCCTTTAAATACTCAGGGATACCGATCTTAGTCATGCCACTGAGTATGCTGGCCCATGTTGCTGTATTGAAGGCATTTTTAACGTCAAGAGTTATTATAGCGCTGTACTTTTTGACCCCTCCCAGCCATCTTTCCCCCGCTAACGCCTTTGAGACTATCTCACGCACCTCTTCCAGTGCATCAAGGGTACTCCTCCCTTTCCGGAAGCCGTATTGCTGATGCGCCAGCCCCCGTGGTCCCTCTGTGTACGTTTCCAAGCGGCAGTACAGGATGCGTTCAAAAAGCTTCCCCACTATGTCCAGTAAGCACAGTGGGCGATATTCCCTCAGCAATGCATTGTTGGAATGTATTGCAAAAGATCTCGGGCTTGGCCTCAGCTATGGCTTTAATCACCCCTCCTGGAATTCCGTCCAGCCAAGGGGCCTTGGAGGGCTTGATCCTCTTAGCGGCCGAGACTACTTCCTCCGGTGTTATCCTCGGGAACTGCTCACCAGTCGTTATCTGTGCTGGTTGCTCTTGTCTTAGCTTTTGCTATTTCTTTTTGTAGTGCAGCTCGGACTAGTTTGTACTGCTCGATCAGCTGTGGATGGTTGTCGCGCCCTCTTGCCCGCTGCACCCTTCTTCTCGCTGAGTGGCACTCTGCCATTCATGCTCATATTCCTCAGTGTGTCACACCACCAGTACACCGGGGGCTTATTCTTGCGGCTGTTTTTTCTTCGCGGCATTGTTGCATCGCATGTTTTTTCCAGTAGTAAGTTCAGATTCACCACCATTGTCTCCGCTTGTCCTACTGGATTCTTCAGATCGTCAATAATGTATTTTAGCATTGCATTGCCAATTCTTTTCGTGTCCCAAGCACGTCCCATTTGCCTCCTCAGCAGTCTATTCGTCCCCCTCGTTAATTGTACCTTAAAGATAATTAACGCATGGTCACTCATCGTGACGTCCAGGACCTTCCATTTGGCATTCGCTGCTATAGATCTGCTAACAAAGGAAACGTCGATATATGATAAGCCTCTGTCATTGTCAAAAGTCAGCCTGAGTCCGTCGTTCAACAAAACCAGGTCCAGCATGTTCATCGCGTCCACTAGTGCTCTACGATTTGATGCTCTGCTACCCCACTCTAACGCCCAGGCATTGAAGTCACCCGCTAGCATCTAGCATAAAGGTTGCTGTCTGTGTTCCATATCTCATCCTTCGAAGGCTTTGCACTTCCGGTCTCCCGATTCCCCCTAAATTGGGTCATCATGCTTTGAGCAAAATCTTCAGCATTCGTTGTCTCGTCCATTCCAGTGCACTTCAGGGCCGTTCTTTGTGATCCTGAGCGCACGGTGGCAATATTGCTGAGGAAGTTCTCGATCGCTTCTTTGATGTTCCGGTCTCCAGTGTTCTTTCCCTCCATTTCTAATATTAATTCTACTTTTTGAGCCCTCCTGATTTTGCGGACAAGCTTACCCACCTCTTTCAGGTTTGAATCCTCCTTCATTTTTCGAAGGATGTCTTCGTACGACATCTCTCCTGTCTTTTTTAGTATAAGTGCCTCCGGTTTCTTGCGCAATCGTTTAGGCCTTACTTTTTTTCCACTCCTTGACGTTATGGGTTGAGTTTTCCGGGGTTGGCTTCTTCAGAACCTCTGCATATTTTGCTGCCCTAGGAGCCTTTTTCCCCATCTTCCCATCGACCTCCTGCCCACTGCTTTCGATAAGGATTCCCTTGGTCCTTGGAATTACCTTGGTCCTTGGGGCTTCCTTGATATTGGTAGTTGAGTTTAGCTTTTGATGCCCCTCCGTTTGGGTACCGGTACTCTTGGGAGCGGCGTCTTTCGCCTTGCACTCCTGCAGCGCTAGTGCTCTTTTATTAAGTGCAGCAAGCTCTGCTATTGCGTCCTTCGATCCTTTCGTGACGTGTCTTTGTGTCTCGAAAGCCGTCACCAGTGGGATGATCCTACTCTGCGTTTTGGCTAGTACACTGCCTAAGTCCTCATCCTCGCATGCCGTAGAAAGATCCAGGGGGCGCAAAGGCGATCCGGGGACGACTTCGATCCTATCTTTAGAGACGGCACGCTGATATGATCGATGGCCACGTTGCTTGTATCGTTAGATGCTGGGGAGGCCAAGTTTGCCACCTCTTTAGCACTGCGGTCGCTGGATATTGACGGCCGGGGGCCGCTTGCTCATCCCTCACAACCGCCGGCACTGGGTTTCCTACTCCCTGCACCGTAATTTCATGTAGTTAAATTTCTCCCATCCTTGCATTTTAGCCCTTATGCTAGGGGCACACCCACATTAGTGGGATACTGTTGCTACGCTAGTATATCCGCGCAATATGGGACAGACGTTAACCAGTATGCCGCCCAACTCTGGGTAGCAGACGCTTACTGGATTTTTAAAAGCCAGTCAGTGGGTTTTAACCCCGCTGGCCCGCCTTCTTATCTTAGCCAGCCTCCCTGTCGGATACCAAGGGAGCTGTTACCAGGGACGCCGCGTGGAGGCGATGAGATGCTTGAGAGTTGCTATGTATGGATCGCGCTGGGCTTTGCCATGTTAAAGCCAGTCAGAAACTTTGCCATACACGCATACTGCAAAGCAGTATGTACATATGTATGTATGTATGTCTGCACTGCGCTGCCAAACGTTTGAGCAGGCGAAGTGCACGTATGTACATATGTATCTATTTTGGGAGAGAGCAAGTGCTGATGTAAGTCGGTGCGCTTGCGAAGAAGAGAGAATGCAAAAAGTGTGTGTGTGTGTATGTGTATGTTTCAAGCCAGGCGATTATTGTGACACACAATTATGTATGCGAATCGAACAAACGAAAAGAAATAAGAACTGCTTGCACACTACACAGCTTGGATCGGAGTTATTTGTTCATATATATATATATATATATATGTAGTATACAATACACTTGGACCTTGCTTTACACGGAGATTACGTTCCTAGAAATCCTCGTGTTAAGCGAAACATGGATTTAGTACAAAATAAGGGGTTACGTTCGCAAAATTCAATATTGGCAGAAAAAAAATTTTTATACCCACTACCCATTGGGTAGAAGGGTATTATAACTTTGTGCCGGCAGGAAATGTATGTAACAGGTAGAAGGAGGCATCTCCGACCCTATAAAGTATATGAGGTAGAGCTATAATTTTGTTTCGACAGCATTTGTTATGTTTGCACGCAGATCAAGTTTGTTTCAAATTTTTGCCACGCCCACTTCCGCCCCGCAAATCAAGAAAATCGAATAGCAAGCGTCATTTTAAAGCTAGAGTTACGAATTTTGGTATATACAATAATACCAATAGTAGTTATGATTCCTGAAATTTGGTTGCGATCAGATAAAAATTGTCGAAGTTATTAAAGAAATACTTTTGTATGGGCAAAATCGCCTACTTACTACTTAGTTGCTTTGGCTGACAATCTGGTATATTGTGCCGTCTATGGTATATTTTGAATGCGGTACTATATCGATATACCAAATATACCATTTCGTTTATTTTTTAGTATTTTTGCAGTATATTCAGTATATTTTGAGAAAAATACCGCAAAATATATTTCTTTTATTTAAAATGGGTAGCGGGTATCTCTCAGTCGAGTACACTCGACTGTAGCTTTCTTACTTGTTTTAGTGTTGCTCTGGTTTTTCAGCCTTGCCAGAATACTTTTATTACATCGTATCAGCGGTACTAGGAAATGGTAATGAAGTGTTGAGAAGGAATATCCTCTCCAAATTTGTTAACAGGGGAACTCACTTCCAATTCTTGAGCTTTGCCATTCAATCGAGCCATGATCTGAGCAATCAAAGATCGTGTGGCAACAATGAAATGAGTGCGGAATCCTGTGATACCCATTTGCGATATCCATGACCGTTTTAGGAAATTTTTTTTTTTTGTAAATTCTTACAATACTATGTATTATATATTAATATACTATATATATATATATATATATATATATATATATTATGTTATACAAGGAACCTTGTAGGAAGGTCCTGTGGATATCACCTCTTCAGTCTTCTCTTTTTTGGAGCATATCTTAGACTTCTCGCTAATGGGTTGGGATGAAAATTCATTCTCAAAAGAAAGTTATTCGAATGCTTTCGAATAGCATCGCCAACCTTGGGGACCTTGAGATCCTTCTCTATATCTCTCGTACGCATGTACCAGGGAGCATTACATAGTTTTCGTAATATTTTTGCTTGCGCTACTCTTATTTTGTTTAGGTTTGTTTTGGCTGCAATACCATAAATTTTGTACAGCATATCTCCATATCGGGCTAAGAATGGCTTTGTATATATGAACTTTGCTGCCTAGGGAGAGCTTACTGGATGGTGCAAGTAACCACGCCATTTTCTCTGCTTTTGTCATGACCGCTTTCTTGATCATTGTGGTATGCATTTTAAAGTTTAGTCTTCTGTCTAATATGACACCAAGGTACTTTTGACTTCGCTTGTGCGTCAATGTGGAGCCTTGCAAAGTTATATTTCCGCATGAAAATGGTCTTGTGGCAAATGTAACATTCGCACACTTACTGCTATTGATGCCTATGCACTATGGGTAAAAGTCGATTTTTTTGGCATAAACTCTAGTTTTAAAGATAAAAACTTGAAATTTGTTATATATACTATTAAGATTAATGTGTAATTTCGGATTTTGTTGCTTTTTGAATCGGACCATTGCCTTCACAAGAGCTCATAAGTTGCTGGACATAAGTCATTTTTTTGAAGAAACGTGCAAAAAGTTGCAAAAATGATTAGTTTTATGATATTAAGGATACATTTGGTAATAACTTTGCGTTTTTACCTTTTTGCAACGTTGTGCCATTTATAAGTTATACACCACGGAACACAAACAAACTTGTTAGTTTTAAGCTAAAAAGATATACATATAAAACAGTTCACAGTTGGACAACAAGTCATAATAATCAAAACATGTAATCTAAGATACATTTATAAATACCTTTGCTACGATTTGCCATAATCAGAAATAATAAATCAATTTGTTGCACCACAAAATAAACAGTGAAAGTTTGCAAAGATTTTTCACTAATTTAAGCACACTACAAAGTCAATCGAACAGCTGACTTTGTTCGTTTATCAACACTATGGTGTTGTTAGTAAAAAATCTTAGATAACGGTTCTTGGCTAATTAGGGTATGTAAATTCAAAAAATATATTTTATTTTTAAAAATAATTTGTAAAATAATTTGATTTTATGCCAAAAAAATTGACTTTTTTCCTATAGTGCTATGTTCCATTTCTGGGCCCAGACTTCAAAGGAGCTTACGTACTGCTGCAGTGCTTCAGTAGCAGTGTCAATGCTTACGCTTCTTGTTAGCACTGCAGTATCATCGGCATACGTTGCTATTAGTACGTTGTCCTCGTCTAAGCCGGTGATGATACTGTGGTTAGGCATGTCCGCTGTGTAGAGCGTATACAGTGTAGGACCTAGTACGCTGCCCTGGGGTACGCCTGCGTTGATAGGACGTCTTGTTGATTTTATTCCATCAATGACGACACTGAAACTTCTGTCCAGGATAAAACTTCTGACGAGCTTCATGCCACACTCTATCAAACGCCTGTTTGATGTCCATAAATACCAAAACTGCGTACATCTTGCGCTCCATGGCATCCAGGGCGAAGTTGACAACACGGTTAAGTTGTTCCGGAGTGCCGTGCTTTCTTCGGAAACCAAACTGCCACTTTGGAATTCGCCGTGCCACCGATTCAAGTTTCAAGATGCGGTTCAAAATAACCCTTTCTGTCATCTTTCCCAGTGTTGGAAGAAGACTGATTGGCCGGTATCCATCGACTTCAGTAATCTGTTTCTCTGGTTTCGGAATCATAGTAATTAGCGCATTCTTCCTAATGTTGGGGAAATAACCCAGCCTAAGTATGCTGTTTAAAAGTAGCACTATAAATAACAGTGCTTTTTTTTTGGTAGAAGCTTCAACGTCCTGTTATCAAGAAGATCCTTGCTCTACTTCTTGCAGCGTAACCGGTTTTTCAGGCAACGTCATTTGGAATGGGGTCTCCAATTGCAGCTCAACCGTCTTTCGTGTGACCTCGTTTGTAAAATTAAAAGGCATAAATCTATTTTCGAGGCTGTCTGAAATATCTCAGCCTTTTCTTGGCTGGAGAAGCACCATCCATGGGATTCTTAATTGGGGCTTTTGGGATTGCCTGCCTCTTCAGGCGACTTGTAAGTCTCCAAAGAGAATAGTTTGGGGATACATCCGGACTGGCTTCCTCTAGTATCCCATCTATCTTGTCTTGCTTAACTCTGGCAAGTGCTTTTTGAACTCGATTAGACAGTCTTTTGTAGATTTGGTAGACGCGTAAATCTCTCGTTCTTACGTTCATGCTCAGGAGCGCGGCAACATTTGGGGATAGCATAGCTTGGCGATGCTAACTTTGAGACCATGAGATTGGTGGTGCCGAAAAAAGATGCAGCCAGGGATATGTTACGCATAAAAGTAGAGATTGCATCGTCTATATCTTCTGGGCTGTTTATTTCCATGTTCAGGTTTATTCTGTTCTCTAGATCTGTTCTAAAGTCATCAGTTCGACAGCCACGTGGGAGAATATATTGCTTCCTTTGCTTGACCTGTGGTGTTTGATGTAGATCTGCTATAACTGGTAAGTGGTCCGAAGAGAGCTCATGTGAAAGTTGAACAGATAACTTGTTGGTCGCGATTCCATTATATATAAAGAAATCAAGTGCAGAGGGAGTAAGCTGTGTGTTGTATGAGTAGAAGGTTGGGTCTCCTGTAGCAAGAATTTGGCATGTGCTGCTTGTTATGGCGTCATGCAATCTCCTTCCTCGAGTGCATGATCTTAGGTTGCCCCACAATTGATGTTTGGCATTGAAATCTCCGCCGGCAATAAACCTATTACCTAAGGTCGCAAACAGCTGATCAAAGTCAGCCTTACTCCAAGGTTCATTGGGTGGAAGGTAAAGAGAGGAAACTTTGATGCATCCACCATTCGTTAGGATATTTACACCAGCTGCTTGTAACTTCATCCATGTAATAGGCTCAGTCACAGCAGCGCCACTCTTAGAGGTACCACTGGGATGATTTGCGTAATATTGGTCGTAGCCAGGTAGGTATATTTTTTTTCCAGCACGCATGTGCGTTTCAGTTATTAGCATTATGTCGATTTTTTTGGCACAAAGGAAAAGACGAAGCTCTTCAACGTTGTTGATCAATCCTCGTGCGTTCTACAATCCGATTTTTAAACGTGTATTAATCATTTTGATGTAAGTTTTGAACCAGGTCACGAAAGGCTCTGTTTGCTTCCATCGTTTCCTGAATAAGTTTCAACATTTGATCTAATCTGGAGCTAATGTCATGAACCGCTTTCTCCAGAATGCTGAATCTGTCATCTTGTCTGGGATTTTCATCAGCATTGCGAGATCGAGAGAAGCCAGGTTTTATTGGTATATGTTCCTCACCCTTTGATTTTAACAAAACAGCATATAAGAATCCACTTCGGACGGCAGCGTGTGGGATAAATTGTGCTGTTGGACCTTGTCTTTGGTTATTCCTGGTCCGCAGTCCATTTACTGGTAGTCTTGCCGCTGGCTTAAGTTTTTTGTTGGCTTCACACAATTTGGAATTGGTTTAGTGATCGCCTGAGCATTTACCACAGACAGGCTGGGATGCTGCGCCAGTCTGGCTTTCTGGGGCAATATATGTTAAGAACTGTAAAGCCCTGATCGGCAAAGGTGCGCTCAATTAGTTCTTTTGGCACGTTAGGATGAATATCACTTATCACCAGTCTGCAGGGTTTGTTTTCCCTCAGCTGATGATGCCAGAACTCGCAGTTTTGTGTGGATAGCATGTTGACAACAGCTCGGAATGTACGGGAGTTTGTTGTATTTATGCGCGAAATTCCAAACCAACGAAAGCCACAGTGTTAAGGGCCTACTCCAGTTTTGCCATTTTGTTAACATGCGGCACACAGATGGCCGGCGGCTTAGATGTTGTGTTTTTCTGCAGTTCATGTTCAGATTTACTATGCTGGTTGGCTTCTTCTTGATCTTGCTGGTATGCAGTATGGTGTATGGTGGCCGATGAACGTCCTTTAATAATATTGTTAGTTGGCTTCGACTTTTGTATTGTTTTTGTTGCCTTGTCAGATTTTTTTTGCTTCTTGCAAAGAGACATCATCGGAGCTTGAAATGAGCAATCTTTTACCGAAAGTAGTTTAACAGCAGAGCTTGATGCGCTCGTAGCACTTTGCGTTGAGCATATGACTTCAGCCTTCGACATTGCCATTGCATATCTTGATTGAAAGTTTGTACTAGTAAATGTTAAAGTAATCGTTGTGCAAGTATTTGTAGTTGTAACTGAATGTATGTGGCTAACGCTGTTAGCAATTCCAATTGAATTTTGAATGTCTTTGGCCAAACTAGCACGCAGTTCAGCAGGTGTACTAGCTAATTTTTTCATCCTCTCACAGTCATACAGATTATTACTAAGCTGTGAGTGAGCTGACACGTGTTCTTCCATATTTTGGCAGATTACAATATTTGTTTACAGTTAAAATATTGTTTCTGTCTATCCTCCACCTCTCGCTTGCGCTGAGCGCTGGGCGAGGGGCAAACGCAGCACAGCTTAAGACTTCTTTATCTTTGGTAAACTACCCTAATATGCTGCCGTCACCGCAAAGCAGTGACTAAAAATAGAATTGTGTGCAAGATAAACACAAGTGAGAAAGATTTGTGTTCGATCTCTTTCTTTCAAGATGATTTATTCGTCACGCGCGTACGTCTTTACACAGCGAATATCAACAAGCGACTGTTTTAGGAAATACATTTTTTTATAATACACGTATGCTTTGATTAGAGCATGTTTTAGGAAATACATTTTTTTATAATACACGTATGCTTTGATTAGAGCATTACTTCGTAGTTGTAACGGTGCATCAAGTTAATAAGTTCAAAAAAATAAGTTTCCTCTTACATATTTGTAGATAACTTAAATGTGAATATAAAATAACGTCAAACGATCTCGACATACCAACAGTCTCTTCAATGAAAATTCTGGGCTTAATTTTTGACTCCAAACACATTAACAAATTTTGTATATCATTTAACAAGAGACTCAACATAACAAAATGCTTATCAAACCACAAACTCAATTTTCATACTCACACTCTAATTTCAACTATAAAATCTTTGATCAATTCTAGAATTGCCTACAGTCTCTGCATTTATGCCAATACATCAAACACTAATTGGAAAAAAATTCAAACCACCCTTAATAACTCAATTAAATCAGCCCTTGGCGTTTTGCGCTCCACTCCAATTTCCAATCTCTTCATGGAATCCATGTTAAACAATATAATAGAACGCCGTAACTTTTTGCAAGCTAAACTTATCGATAAAATACTCAGCTAACGACTCTCCTCTATTCACAATAGCAAAGAAATTAAACAAAAAACACTAAAATTAACAACGTCTTCGTCACCACTAAAGATTGGTATTATAATAACAACCTCCTTAAACATCAGTACACTCCAGCCTCCCACAATCACTTCGAAACATCCTCCTTGGCACATAAGCCCTAGCATAATTAACACAGATTTATCTCTCCTCATGATCCATAAACCAACGAACTTATCTTTAAAAAACAGTTTCTCAATTTCAAAGCAAGTCTACCCAAGCATACGTTCTTATGCACAGACGGTTCCAAAACTTTAGACTCAACTTATTTTGCTTTTACTACAGAAGACACAATAATAAAAATGGGATTAGTCCAAAACCACTCCTCAATTTTCTCCGGCGAAATTATTACGATTTTTGAAGCTATCCAAATCGTTAAACCTAAAAGTGGAAAATATGTTGTTTGCTCCGACTCCCTATCCTCCCTCCATGCCATCTGCAACACTGATAACTCTTTCTTCTACCCATTATCGATTGGTCATTTCTTATGATATACTACCCAAAATTTAGACTTCTCTGGATTCCAGGCCACAAAAACATAAAAGGAAATGAATTTGCAGACAAAACCGCCAAATACGCACCCAAATTTCCCCTTATCCTCACTCACAATTATAATATAACGGACATAAACAAGCTCCTAAAAAAATCTTCTTATCGATAAACTTAATAGACTCCCTGATACATTCTTATGATATCGACTTACTATACCAATAACTCTTACAGACTTACTATTAGAATGTCCATCATTAACATCCTTAAGTGCTAAATTCTTTGGAAATCAATCCACACTCAACATATGCTTCTCAAATAAAAATAAAGTTTGAATAATACGGAAAAATCGATGCATGTGTTCAATAAATATTTTTGAGTTATTAACAGTGAAACTAACACAACTTTTTATACACGCTACCCATAGGGTAGAAGGGTATTATAACTTTGTGCCGAAAGGAAATGTATGTAACAGGTAGAAGGATCTCCGACACTATAAATTATATATATTCTTTATCAGCATCAACAGCCGAGACGATCTGGACATGTCCGTCTGTGTGTCTTTCCGTCCGTCCGTATGAAACACTGGATCTCAGAGACTATAAAAGATAGAGCTATAATTTTTCGACAGCATTTGTTATGTTTGCACGCAGATCAAGTTTGTTTCCAATTTTTGCTACGCACACTTCCGCCCCCGCAAATCAAAAAAACAAAAGCAAATGTAATCTTAATTTTGGTGTATACAGTAATAACAATAGTATTTACGATTCCTGAAAATTTGGTTGCGATCAGATATAAATTGTGGAAGTTATTAAAGAAATACTTTTTTATGGGTAAAAACGCCTACTTACTGGGGGTCTTAGTTGCTCTGGCCGACAATCTGGTATATGGTGCCGTCTATGGTATTTTTTTAATGTGGCACTATATCGATATACCAAATATACCATTTGGTATATTTTTAGTAATGTTGTAGTATTTTCGGTAAGTTTTAAAAATAATAATGCAATATTTTTATTTTATTGAAAATGGGTAGCGGGTATCTCACAGTCGAGCACACTCGACTGTAGCTTTCTAACTTGTTTTTACATATATAGATATACTTTTTTTTGTAGTTTAATATCATGATTAAGATTGATTAACAGGTGTCCTTGTACTATTTATGAATAGCGTAGCGTTCAGACTGACATGGCTTTATTGTCATAATAGTTAAAACTGATCATGAATTTATATACTTAATGTGGTCGGAAATGCCTCCTTCTAGTTTTTCCATATATTTCCTTTAGCAATTTTTTAATATCATTATACCCTTTGAATATAAAAATTGTTAGCGTATAATCAGACAAAGCTCAGTTATATTTGCTAACTAACATGTTTATTTTTGCTTTATATCATTATAGTCTTGGTATGACTACAAGTTGAGATGGGAGCCTAAGGAATACGGTGGCGTTCATATGTTGCATGTTCCCTCTGATCATATTTGGAGACCCGACATCGTGCTTTATAATAAGTAAGTAACTCAAAGCTTGCGACAAAGTGAATGAAAGACAAGTTTGGAAAAAATAAATAAATTAATAAATACATACTGGTGTAAATTTTTTAATTAAATTGAGTTCCCTCTGACCATAGTTCTCTATATCCCGTCTTAAAAGGGAAATTAATGGAATGCGAACCAAAAACCAATAGGTTTTAGTCTTATACTATGTTCATACATATGTACCTTTATTGTCTGTCCGCTCACTTATACTACTTTTAAAATCAAAACACTACCTATTTTGTTGTATAATTTAAATTTGCGATAGATGTGTTGACAACCTAATTAAATTGCCATAAAGTGATACCAAAATATGAGAACCGTTAGTTTTATAAATGTTAAATGAAAAATGAAGTTTAATTTGACCAGAACATTCTTGATTTAGATTTATTTATGGTTTACATAATATAAAGGAAAATTTAGTATTAATACCAGGAATAACATTTTTTTGTATTCGTTAATGTAAACCTTAAGCTACACAAAGTAAATTACTCAAGGGACACTATCATCCTCTTCACTATACAAATTATCGCAGTGTTTAACATATTATATATACGTGGGCAATACAATTCTTACCTAATATACATATGTGTAAATATAAGGAATAAATAAGTACTTGAAATTGGTTACAACCTAATAAAATGACCTCCTATGTATGTATATTGTTTGCACGATGCTATTTAACTTTATCCAATTTTTTGTGTTATTAATCAAAGTACGCAAGGGCAGCACTTAAAATTTAAGAAACAAAATAAAGAGTAGACAATAACATCTATATATATTTGTTGTTAAACTGGCTTAAGTTTAAACTAGATATTTATTTACTATTTTAAAGATGTGGAGATAGGAAGTATGTATATGCATTAAATATATATTTCCTAATTTATAAATGCGTGTGTATTTTGAACTAATGAAAAGCAAAAATGAATTTTTAAATTATGAAAACAAGACAATGCACGCTCAAAAATATACAAGAAATGTATTCTATTTATGCAAAAAACTATTGAAAAAACAAAACAAATGATATTGTGTAGTGCCGATGGTAACTTCGAAGTGACTCTTGCAACAAAAGCTACAATTTACTCTGAAGGATTAGTTGAATGGAAGCCACCAGCTATATACAAATCATCCTGTGAAATAGATGTAGAGTATTTCCCATTTGATGAACAAACATGTGTTCTTAAATTTGGCAGTTGGACCTATGACGGGTTTAAGGTAGGTTTTTACAAAACTCTCGCACGATTTTTTAAAGAATTTTAAGTTTTCTATCGCAAAACTCATATGTATTATATAAGTTTAATTTGCGTTTCACAAACACTATTAAAGACTTTATTAAATTAGTATTTGTGGCATCTAAATATTCCAGCACAATAAACCCTTAAATAACACGGTATCTATTGTGCACTTTTACAAATAATCACAATTTTAGTATTAAGCTAACTTTTTTATTAAGAAATTTATCAATTAATGCTAAAAAAAATATAAAGGCTAATAGATATTCTTGTGAAGAAATTGTTTTATTTTATTTGAAATTATTGGAGTTAGTTATTTGAAGGCCTGAATTGTATTAGTGTTTTACTGTCAAATAGTAAAAGGTTAATATTATAGTTTTTGATATCTTGTTGAATATCTAAAACTGTGTTATTCAAGGGTATACTGTATAACATTATTATTGTTATACATATGCATAGTACACATACATACATTTTTTTTATGTAAGCAAAGCTCAAAATTGTACATATAATTATTTTATTGAATGTAAAAACACTACAAATATTTGAATATTTTATGTCGTTATTTTATACAGTTTTCTTCATAACATTTGCTTTCTTGAATATATATGCATACATTATAACAGTATTTATATATATACATAACAACAAAAAGAGATTATTTAAAAATCATGTTTTCTTTTATTTATTTCGGTAAATTAATTGATTTTACGGTCACTAATCTACATTTTTTATTGTTGAATATATATATTTATATAAAGAAAAAATTGAAGTTTCGCTGGTTTTTTTTTGTCTTTTATATGATGATAAAATTTTCAAAGCTCAATGCATCATGAAATACTTTTCATTAAAGAGTTATGTTTTTTATTGGGTTATCAGATTAAGAAACACTAAGAATGAAGAATTAGTAAAAGCGATATGAGACTAAGACGAAAAAAAGAACGAAAAAGTAAAACCGTTCGATCAAAATGCAGTAAAGTTATTATTATTAAAAATAATATATTTTTTGATATTTAGAATAAAAACAATACTTTATATATTACTATATTATCGCCTAGTTGATACATTTAATGGATGTGGTTATTTATTTAGTTAATTAAGCGTATTAAATACAATACATATGTTACTATTTATTAAAAGAGTGTGTCCCTTCCGTGTCTCTCAACCATTTTGCTTAATCTCTCTCTCTCTCTCTCTCTCTCTGCCTCAAAACATTTACATCGTGTATTATACTTATATGATGTATATATAATATAATAAAATATATATATAGATTTTTCGAAAAGTATTAAAGTCGAATACAAAAATGTGCTAATGTTCAGAATTGCAAAAATGGAGTTCAACAATAATTATTTACACAACATACAAGAGAGGAAGTTAAATAGTAAAACTATACATACATATATCAAATTCTTTAAGTATATTTATGATACACACAAACATATGCATATGTATGTATGTATATATATATACATATACCATTTAAACGGAATGTGGAAAACATTTTATTGGTACATATATAAATATATATATATATATATATATATATATACCATTTAAACGGAATGTGAAAAACAATTTATTGGTAACAGGAGTTGTGTTCAAAATGTATATTTTTCAGTGCTGATGGTCATTATGAAGTAACACTTATGACAAAAGCAATAGTCTATAGTAATGGATTGGTGATTTGGCAACCACCTGCCGTCTATAAGTCCTCTTGTTCAATCGATGTGGAATATTTTCCATATGACGTTCAGACGTGCATCTTAAAATTAGGAAGTTGGACCTATGATGGTTTTAAGGTGCTATTAAAATCTTTTTTACCTCAGAATCATTTGAAAAAACAAAATATTTGATCATTTTACATCACTTGTACGTCAATATGTAATCACTGAGTAAAATGACGTCTAAGTATACATGTTATTGTTAATGAATTGGAATGACACGAGTTTGATTATCCGTTTATTTGTAAATTGTATTTATTTTTATGTGTAACCTTCCAGTTCAAGCCATTTTAGATTTGATGTAGAATTGTTGTTTAGTGGTCGTTCTATAGAATATTCATACAAGTATAAATATGCGGGAAGTATATTTAAAACTGGTTGCAATAAAATATCCTCTCATATATTAGCTTGTGATATGTTCTTTAATTCACATTATTATTTTAATGATATCGCATGTTTCAGCAATTCAATTTTTCTAAGGAAAAATTTTATTAATATTAAATTTTTTTTTTTTGAAACTTTATAACATTTTTTTCGGAAAGTCCATCAAATTTAATATTTCAGGGCATGGCTTTATATTAATTGAATGAATTTCTTGTTTATAATTCCAATAAAAGAACATTATGAAATTGTATGCGCATAATTTAAAATACTTTCGAATTGGAAGATACATATAACCAATTATCGTGAAAGTGAAGTGCATGGTATATGCATGAGTGATATTCTTATTATAAGAGGCATGCAAGAAAAAAAAAACAAGTTCCATTAATGTACAGGTTTTATGTACGTATATTTATTTTACTAAAATGTTGAGGCTTTACTATGTCGATGAAATTATGTTGTTCTAATATCGTAAATGATATCGTAAATATACAAGTGGTTTTGAATTGTAAATTACTTTTTTACAAGGTATATAGATACCGGATAACAATGTAAAACATCATTGATTCATCGACGTAATTTACAATTCTAGTATACCAAATGGAAAGATATCAGAGAAAATGTGTGAAACAGACAGTATTATATATTTTCTTGATCATTGTCAATATTAGAGACGCTTATATGTTTGTCTCTTTGTCCGTTTGGCTATATAAACTACATATCAATATAAGAGATTTTTTTATAATATCTGTTGTTCTTGTCAACACAATAAATGTGTTTTTGATATTGCAAATAGAAAACAAGGTGTAATTTTAAAGTGAAATATTAAAATAATAATAGTGTAGGTTCTCAAAAGTGTATTTATTTACGGTGTTATACCTGAAAAGAATTAGTTCAGAATAGCATTATTTCAGATAAAGACGCTTTCCTACAAATACGATTTATTGTTTAATTAGAGGAGGTAGCGGGTATTACACTGTAGTTGTTTTATGTATTGTTATGTTAAATTATTGCATGCCTATTTATACTAATTGATGCAAAATTTGTAAAACAATATGTTAGAAACAAATCACATATTATGTTAAACATATCCGTTTAAGGCAACCATCATATAAATTAATTTTTCAAATCATTTCTTCTACATATGAATGAAGCAAATATACATATATATGTTAACACATTTTCGAATAGTCTTGTTTGGTTTGCATATTCTATGTGAGTGTTTCAGAACATCATTAGTAGTATACGCATATATGATTATTTATTTTTCTTGAACAAATTATTAATTGTCCATTGTAAATATCACAGTATTCAGCTTATTAATTCTGTATTTGTTGATGCACGAGCATTTTGCAAGCACACGATATTGTAATTGCAAGGACTTACAATTTTTTATCATCATGATCATATATTGTGAATAATTACCTCATTGGTTCATTGTTTTTGGCTTTAATTGTACAATTGTACATGAGTGAAGGCCCCTTTATATTTACATATACCTGCTACCCATAGGGTTGAAGGGTATTATAACTTTGCGTCAACAGCCGACACGATATCTGTTTGTCAGAGACTTTAAGAGATAGAAATGTAATATTTTTCGATAGCACTTGTTATTTTTGCTACGCCCACTTCCGCCCCCGCAAATCAATAATATCGAATAATAAGCGTAATTTTGAATCTAGAAATCGGACTCGGAAATTTCCAGAAAAGTTGGTTGGGATCGGATAAAATCGTAGAAATTATATATGAAATTCTTTCTTCTGCATTATCTGACAATGTGGTATATTTTGTATGTGGTACCTTATTAACATGTGTATGTGGTACCTTATTAACACACCACTCAATAAGTTCCCGGCCTAAGAAGGAAAAACACAATTTTTTCTAAAAATTTACTTTTATTCATCAATATAGTTTCCATCTAAGGCTATACAGTCAGTCCAGCGCTTCTCCAACCTTTCGATGACATTTTTGTAGAAGGATGAACTTTTGCCCTCAAAATAGCCCTCAGTATCGGCAATCACCTCCTCATTTGATCGATATCTCTCGCCTTGGAGGTGCTTTTTGAGATCTGCAAAAAGCCAGTAGTCGCTGGGGGCCAAATCTGGAGAGTAGGGTGGGTGTGGCACTAGTTCGAACCTCAATTCGCTTAATTACAGCATTGTTGCCATAGACTTGTCACACGCTGCATTATCCTGATGAAACAGCGGTTTCTTCTTTGCCATATGTGGACGTTTTTTCTAAATCGTTTGGCCCAGTCGATCTGGCAGCTTTATATAATATTCGTTGTTGATTGTTTTACCTTTCTCCAGGTAGTCTATAATCAAAATCCAGTATGCATCCCAAAATAACCATAACCTTACCCGACGATATTTGTGTTTTGGGACGCTTCGGACGGCTTTCACCGGCTACCACCCACTCAGAAGATTGACGACTGGATTCTGGAGTATAGTGGTGTATCCATGTTTCGTCCATGGTTACGTAACGGCGAAAAAAATCGGTCCTTTTGCGCTTCAACATGCTTAAACACGCCTCGAATGCATCGATGCGTTGTTGCTATTGGTCCGGTGCTAGCAATCGCGGCACCCACTTTGAGTAGAGTTTTTTCGTTCATGCAAAATCGTAAACAAACAGCCTTCTGATATCTTTGAGGCATCAGATATCTCCTTTAATTTTAATTTGCGATCGGCCAATACCATTTTTCATATTTTTGCGAAATTTTCTGGCGTAACTGCTGTTTTTGGGCGTCCGCTACGCTCAGCGTCTTCGGTGACCACACGACCACGTTTAAATTCATTATACCAATCCTTAATGGTTGATTTTCCTGGAGAAGAATCCTGGTAATGCTTATCAAGCCAAATTTTGGCTTCTACCGCATTCTTTCCCATCAAAATATAGTGTTTAATGAGGACACGAAATTCCCTTTTTTCCATATTGTAGAAAAACTCAAAGGTTGTTTCACTTTAAAAATTGTAACTTAAAAGCACGTGGTCGCAGAGTTGTAAAATTTTTACACAGAGCTTATGATAATTGACACTACCCATAAAAGATATCGATGTTTGCTTACTACTGCCCCCCTATATGTCGGGCCGGGAACTTATTGAGCGATATACCAAATATGGCTTTTGTTATATTATTAGAACATTGACTTTATATTAATTAGATGTATTTTAAAATTAATATCGCATTGTCTTGCTTTTGTTCAAAATGGGTAGCGGTTATCTCTTAGTAGCTTTCTTACTTCTTTTTAGTCTTTTTGTGGTATATTTGAGAGTAATACCGCAATATTTTGCTTTTATCCAAAATGGGTAGCGGATATGTCACAGTCGAGCACACTCGACTGTAGCTTTCTTACTTATTTGTTTTTCCATCAGTAAAATATATGTATGTATTTTATGTATATATTGTCGACAGTTTTCTACTCGACATCAGGCTAAATAGAGAGATAAAGACTGACCTTGTCTCTTGTTAATTGGTGGTACCCTGATTTTTTAAGTAGAAAGGAGATGAAGGAGAAATTGTTTAATTTAACACCGTTATAAATGCAGATGAAATAATCAACTTTCCAACCGAATTTTTTTTACTTTACTTGATGTTCCAGGATTGGTTTCGTATCGTTATTTTATCCTAAATACAGTGTGCAATAATTACTCATACGTGCATAAATATACATATTGTCCTATGTACAGTACTCCTCTTCGAGTTATATATATGTTATGAATGTAACTAACACACACAATCTAGAATATTACATTACGTGCGTAAGTGCATTACAATAGAGTTTCACGCTGCACAAATATGTTGGTGGTTTATTTAGATTTTCCATATTAATGGCACAGCAAGTTCTGTCCGTTTCGGTGGCGCGTATGTCAATGCACTTGGGATGCAAATTCTATTTTTTATCGTATTTCTTCGGCTGATGCTCCTTCTTAGAACCGTTAGCGACAAGAACAAGGTGCTGATCAAGAGCCCAGACTCTTGTGAAAATTCCTACCTCTCAAGCTCGTCGTCTCTCGTTCGCATCGCCCGCTCCTTCTGGGTTTTAAGACGACAGAAAAAGGCATCTTCTACAGCTTAAGCTCCCGCCAAAAGAGATCGTCCGTCTCCGTCTGCTACCTTGTTAGCAAAAACTCCTTTGCTGAGACGACTTGCGAGGCTGCAAGTTGTCAACATAGTCAGTCAACCACACAAGCTATTCAAACGAAATTGACCAGAATCCGGACTATAGCGTTCAACAGTTCCATCACCGTTTCGGACAGATTAGTCCAATTTGAGAGTCGGGTCATAGAACTTGCATCCGAGGACGACAACGTATGTACATACGTACGAAATCGGTCGTGACCGGTTTCAAGTTCTCTGGGACAATGTTGAGCCCGCTTACGCCACGTGCGCTGATGCACTCCAACGGGACGGCGACAGTGAGTGCGAAGAGGCCACGGAGGCCAAATACAACCACTGTTATTCAGTGGACGAGCGGTGCATCGCCCGGGTGAAGGGAAAAATAACCCAAGTATCTGTGTATTCCGGGGGAATGCCCGCCAAAGATTACTCCTATAGTAAAGATGCATTAGCGACTTTCATCTCTGAGCATTTATTCCAACGCATAAAGTTGCTATTTCAGTCCGTACAGGCCCAAGTTTCGGGGATTAATCAAGCAATTGCGAACCAAGTGCAGAAATTATGTTACTTCAGCCTTGGTTCTCCAACGAAGCCGAAACTTTATATGGGTAATTCTCTGGTAAATGTCCACCATCTTAAAGTTAGTTTTAGTTTTTTTAGTTAAAAAAACACATAAACTAAAACAACTTTAAAAATAAGTCAAGGTTATTCTTAAAGCTTTGGATTAGCAATATTTTTAGAGCTAAGGTTGATTTTAGGAACTTGTTCTATTTTACGATAAAATATATAAATTAATTTTTTGGTACGAATTTGTTAATTTTGCAATTATCAGAATAGAAAACAAAACAGAAAGAAAATTCCAAAACCATTCTTGGCTCTAATTAAAGGACTTATCTAGAGCTATAAAAAAACCATTTTCTTATTTTTAAAATTGTTTCAGGTTATGTTTTTTTTGTTCACTGAAAAGATGGTCGCACGCGACATTTACCAGAGAATTACCCATATCGAAACCTCAGCTTTCGTCATCCTACATTTGGCAGAAAAGCTACCTTCTTTCCATGTGCCGCAAGGTTTCTTACCAGAGATCCACCAGGTAGACCCATCTTTCTACAAGAGTGCACAGAATCACATTCTAATCGGCAGGGATATTCTTTCGTCAGTCATCCCACATCTGTCTCTGCGTTTTCGACAAGAGTCTTCATTCAAGCAAACAGTAAGCTTAACCTTATTTCCAAGTTATGAAAATTGGTGGATATTCCAGCAAAGCTGATTTCGTGACAGATATCGGATGACCTATCCATTCCGGTAACCCGACAGAATCTATTTGGCTCATTCCAGATCCATAGCGCTAGCTCAATTTGTCAATAATAAAAATCGATTGTCCAGAAACGATACTATAAGGGAGCAGTACAATACCGTCTTGCAGGAGACTTCTTGCTCGAAATATGCGTATACGCTTGCAGTATCCACTCGCAAGCCGGGTCATCCAACAGCATGTACGTGGACGAAGTACTATCAGGCACTCAAACCAAAGCAGGTGTTATTCGGACCATTGTGGAGATATGTGCGGCAAATGGTAAAATCATGTCGAAGGATATTTCAAAGGTCCACCGTCTCCGAGAAGACTCTGAAACTCGAGGACTCGAGTACGACGAAATATCTTGGGAACAGATGGTAGGCTCATAATGAGGTTTTCTCTATGTCACTAGAAGTTGCTCACCAGTACTCCTTTCACTTGTGATTTTCTAAAGTTCTCTGACTTTCCCAAAGCACTTCGCATCTCCGCTTATGTTGTTTTATTGACGAATGTCCATGCTCAACTGTAGTCAGCGCTGATGAGCTATCACGGGTCCAAGAAAGACGACATCATATCGCGACGCAAAACCTTTCCAAAGGAATACCATTGTTTGCAGTCCAAGCAACAGGATCTTCCTTCAAGTTCCCTCCGAAATTAGAATCCCTTCCTGAATGGTAAGGGGATTTTACGCGCTTGTGGGCGTTTAAGAAAGTACTACTTACTACGATGAAAGCCCTCCGATTATCCTCGTATATTCCTCTTCCTTTACTCGGCTTTTGTATCCAACCATCATATATTCTTACATGGGGGAACCAATTAATCATGCGTCTGCATCGCTCCAAGTTTTGGATTACGAAGTTGAAGGTTCTCGTCAATTCATGCAAGATCTTCGTGATTTATAAAAAGAGTATGCAGAGCCAGATGGGGGACCTGCCGCAGAACGGGCATCCCTTTTAAGACTCTTCACGTACACAGGTGTCGATTTCGCTGGACCATTTGATGTCAAAAACTACACCGGCCGAGCTTGCCTCATCATCAAGGGATACGTCTGCGTCTTCGCGTGTTTCAGAACGAAGGCGATCTACTTTGAGGCGACGTCGGACCTCCCAACAGAGAAACTCCTGGCTACTCTCCAATGTGCAATCCAAAGCCTGCCATAATTCGAGGACGATCACTTCAATGTCCGAGGGCATACTATCCGTGACTCCCAGTCATTTCCTGATAGGTGGTCCGCTTATTTCTGTGTCGAAAGCAGCCACCTCCATTCTGAATCGCTGGCAGCGACTGAAGGCTCTTTACCAACAATTATGTTTCCGTTGGAAAGACGAATACCTAAAAGAGCTACCCAAACGATCCAAATGGCACACCCCTACAGGTGAAGGGTACCTATGTGCCGGCAGGAAATGTATGTAACAAGTAGGAGGCATCTCCGACCTTATAAAGTATATATATTCTTGATCAGCGTCAACATCCGAGACGATCTATCCATGTCCGTATGAACACCTAAATCTCAGAGACTATAAAAGATAGAGCCATAATTTTCGACAGCAGTTTTTATATTTGCACACAGATCAAGTTTGTTTTAAATTTTTGTCACGCCCACGCCCGCACCCGCAAATAAATAAAAATCAAAAACCAACCGTAATTTTAGAGCTAGAGTGAATTTTGGCATTTACAATAACATCTACAATAGATAAAGTAATTGTGATTCCTGAAAATCTGAACTCATAAATACTATACTTATTATTGTATGCTGTCGAAGAAAAATTAGAGCTCTATCTTTTATAGTCGGAGATGCCTCCTTCTATCTGTTACATACATTTCCTGCCGGCACAAAGTTATAATACACTTCTACCCTATGGGTAGCGGGTATAATCATCTCAACCTGGAACTCTCGCTCCTTGTCGCCATCATTGAAATGCCTTTGATGGCGCATGTATAATATTACACTACTTTTGCGAAATCATCAGATCGGCTCAAATCAAGTAAAGTAGATAATGTGGTGGTCGCCGTACTCTTTGGTCTTTTTTCAGGAGAGAAATAGACGTGTTGGCTATTTGTTGTCCCTGGTTGATGTATTTGGAAATATATTTAATTGATTTAATCGAATTGCAAAACTCAGCACTTATATGAGCTTTATACATTTTGGACTGCATAATACAAAGATTGTCGACTTCATATGGTTGATTTTGAATTGTTACAATTGTCGACCTGTCATTATCTTGAGTCGGAAAACAGTCGTTGTCTTTTACTGTTTCTGCAACTAAGTCTCGCATATAACGCTTTGCAGACCGTATGTCATGTTATATGTTACAATATCAAACAATTCAGAATCGATTGTATGATCAGGATGTTTTTCGTCTAATGTGCGATTAGGGCATGAAGCAATCATCTTTCACCATTTATTCCATTAATGATTTTAATTTTCTTTGGATTCGCGCCGGGCAAGAAACAGTCTTTAATTTCATTTCATTGTGGGTTACACGTAACAGTAATGAACAAATCGGGACGACTATAAGCCAAATTATCAAATGCCATTACGGCTAACCGTATTTGAACATATATATGGCATGGGCTACCAGTATGTGATGAACGGCATTATGATTATTCTGCCCACATACTGCGTACCGACTGAAGAATCTTCGGCATATTACATGTGATTCTCTTTATTTTGTTGTTTCATTAATCTGCATGAAAAATAATTCATTGCACTGATTCATTTTTCAACAAAAAATAATACTCACCGATTGGTTTCGCTTAAATAATATATTTCCATTGTGGATTAATCCCTTGTACCTTAAAGTTGTACCCGTTTTTCTCTTGCCAAAATAATATTGGATACTGCAAAGCATTATAACATCCATGATTTTCTGATACTCGATTAATTACTTCATTCCTGCGATGAAGTATAATGTCACGTACATGGAATTCTTCGACAACTTTTACTATTGCTATTTTGTCGATTGTGTAAGCATCAAAACATAGCCAAATGGTGTTTTGTCAACTCGAATCACAATCCTATAATCATGTGTTAACATTATATCTATCGCAGTTTTAAATAAATAAATCAATTCATTGCTCTGATATTGTTATTAATAACACACCGCCGATCGATTTAATCACGTGTATTGTTAATGAAATAATTTTGTAGGAATTGATAATCTGCATCTGCAACAGATAACAATGTGATAAACCTTGAATTCAAAATTTAGAAGAGCATTTTCGATCACACTTCCCATTCTAAAAAGTTGTTAAATTTAAATATATTAACGAAATGCAATTGAAAAATTTATAAAGCATTTTAGCGGTTCACCCCATGGTGTGATCAAATGATCGGAATGCGAGTTTTTGACAACTAAAAGAATGCAGTTCCGTTTCAGGCTATATCTATCATCCATCATATAAAGTTCATACATTCTTCACAAGGCATGACCATCTGTCTGCCTTTCGGTCTGTCTGCATGAGAGGTGATACAGAAATCGCTTACCCTTAGAACCCTTCAAGCAACTGCGACCGCGATTAGCTAATAATAACGGAACGTAATACGAAAAGATTAAATTTTTTTGAAAATGGTAATCACAAACAATAAACTTAGATAAAATTGTAGTATATATAATTTTTTAATGTATATTGTAAAATGATATACTCTACTATGGAAATTGTTTAATTAATGATTTTAATACAATCCTAAGGAGGCGCGATCGTAATTTAATGGTATGAAATAGATAAAGACTATAAACTGCAATTTGCGTGGATTAACCGATTGAAGTCGAGAAATGGAGAGCATTTAAATTTAAATTTAATGTTAAGAAAAAACAATAAAATACTAAATCCAATCAAAAATGATCTAGTATTCTTATAAGCAACTACTAACAATGACACTAGGCTAGGATTTCTGCATTGTTAAACATTAGACATTAGGCTTTTTTTTTATTTTATTTACATATGTAAAAGGGATAAATTTGAAATACATATTATTAATAAATGATTTGTAATTATAAGCTCTCCAATATTTACGAGCGCTTTATCCATTACTTTTGTATTATTTTCTAACGAAAAAAATTATTTTGTTTCTTACGAGTCTACAACATTGGAGTATGATAATATAGTATAAATATGGAATATGTAGTTTAATACGTACTAAACATTTTTATAAGCATGTCAACAAATTTGGATATTGCATGGATTTTTACAATATCATATAATCGCGATTAAAAAACAAAGACAAAAGATGGACAATTTATTGAGATGAAATGTTGAAGTCATTTATCTGCTCTTTCATCAATTTATGGAAATCAGAATAACACATCTCATTGTTATGCCCTTAGGCTAGTTAATTTAGCATGCGGCATTGGTATGCTTTGCCATAAATTAGTGACGGCATGCTTTTTTTAATAAAAATATGTCAATTATGAAGATTTTTTTTTTGTAAATTCCTATGTTCTCATGATGTTAGGTTTGCACATTTAAAAATATATGTACGTACATACATATATGCGATATTAAGTGAAGTTTTATGTACACATTTTACTATTCTACCTAAATGTGTTTGTTCTGCTTCCACAAAACGATAACCAATAAACCATTAAGCAGGGGTGCCTAAAGCCTACCTATGTAACATACATACGGAAAATCAAATACCAATACCCAAAAACACAAAATATATTTTATTGCTCATAATAATGTAGTCTTTGTAATTTCAAATATTCTTCTGCAAACAACGAAAGGGACGTATTATTTGTATTTTTGAAATTTTTTTTAACAAAACAAAAAATTGGCGATAACAACAAACAATGTAATTTTAATATGTTTACATTTATAGACATATACATTTTTTATTTTATTTATTTATCTGTGATGTGCAGATTTAAAAAATTAAAATTGTTGGTAATCCAGGGCTATAAGCTGAAAAAATATATTTTAATCAATTACACAGGTTTCTAGGTTTCTTGGCAAGCAACTTTTGTTGTTGTGGTATACGTATACCTTTTTTGTGATTATCTTAGCATACATTTTTGACCTTACCAAAAGCCATAAGTTTTGTCTTTGTCAAAACAAAATTGCAACAAAATGCATACGAGTGTCGCATTTGATATCAGAGAGAGAGGCAGGAAATAATATTATTTGAGTAACAGATTAGAATCTGATATTCTGAGTATTGGCTTTTGTTTATGTTTTTTTAGAATCTCGAGTTGGGTTCGATGTTTGAGTTTCTAGAATCTTTCTGTAAAAATTACAATAAATATATTATTGAGCTTTACTTAGGGTTTTGAAAAAAATGTGTTAAAGAATCTGCAGTTTCGACCGTGTTGCATTTTGCATTTAAATACTTAACATAATTGTAAGTTCTTTTTAAAAGCATGTAGTTTTTTTTTCATTTTATTATCACTAAATTATAAATACTAATTTTGGGAAAAAAAAGAAACTAAATAATCAGCGGGCTCCGTTTTGAAAACGAAAATCTTTAATCTTGTTAATTAAATTACTTACATGATTAAAGTGCATAAAAAAGTAGTTGAAATCATCGGAATGAAATCGGTTAAGAGGGCGGCATCCCCTTTTTTGTGGGAAATAGCTG
Source organism: Drosophila nasuta (assembly GCF_023558535.2). Lineage (NCBI taxonomy): Eukaryota > Metazoa > Arthropoda > Insecta > Diptera > Drosophilidae > Drosophila > Drosophila nasuta. The sequence goes on along the minus strand of NC_083456.1, from coordinate 68,302 downwards.
ATAGTCGTCCCACTATTTATTTTAAATGTAAGTTACAAGACTTTATTTAGAAAAAGAAAAAGGCTAATATATTGCTTTCAAGGGAAAGTACAAATTATCTATCCAAGATGAAATATACTTATGTAAATTCTAATCACGCCAAAAATTCAAAATACGAAAGTCATTTTTTCGCATCGTTTACTTCTGACCTAAACACAAGTCAGCTGTTTCAGCATTAAGAAATGAAATGATCCAATAGCAAAACGATGACGAAACTTATGAAAACTAAAAGTGAAAATGTCGGTTTTGATCCCAAAACAAAAACGAAAAGTGAAAACTGGAGCACGACTGAATGAAGACTTGTTTACATACATACATATGTATGTATGTATATTAAAAAAAAGACAGTTGCGAAATAATCTCGGAACTGCTCCGACATTTAAATTCATAATATAAATTTCGTGTCAGTATAATTATATTTTCATTTGTTTTTTTTTTTTATAAATTTATAGCTTATTTAAATTTTAAGTTAGTTAGAATAGTAATTTTAAAGGCTTGTTTGCGCGATCAAATGTTGAAAAATATAATATATATTGTGTAAATGTTAAAGTTTGCTAGCATTTATCTTTTGGACTGTGTATTAATAGTTGTCAAGGAAAATCATTTTAAATCCCAATTATACATAAAATTATTTTGTCTGTATTTATTTTTTGAAAGAGAAGCGAAAATTATCAACAATTTGTAAATCAATTAGCTTTTAAATTTATGAAACAGAATCTTGTTTTAATATTTTTAAATTTTAAAAATAAGTGATCTTTATGTATGAGATGTTATATTTTTATTCAATTTTAAAAATATATTAAAATAAATTTATAATATTAATGTAAATACACAAAGAAAGAGCTTCAAAGAAATTAAATCAAAATTATTAAAAAAAAAAAAAATAAATCCAATTGACATTAGCGGAAGTTTAATTTTTGTGTCACATAAATACATACGATAAAGAATAATAGGTAATAATGTAATGTAATAAGTGTAGGTAGTCAAATTTTATTTAATTTGCAATTACACAAGAATAAGATGGCAATGTTATGGGGATGGCAATGTGACTGTTTGAATTTTTAATGTTTACAATCAGTTACATAAATTTAATATATACTTTCGCGAATACAAAAATATTTGCATGTCAATTCACTGTTTATAAAATGTATTTTGTATAGATGATTCTTTATTATTATTATTGATTACTATTTTGCCACTCATGAAAACATTTCTTATTGGCCAATTTACTTTTAATTTTTTGTTACATACATATATGTTTATGCATACTTAACCAGTGGTACTACCCATACTACGTGATAAAAAATATTAATGGAATGTGCTATGTGCATGCATTAGTCACGAGTTCGCTATGTGTCACACTGTTTATCTTGCAAAAAATAATTGGCCTTTTAATTAACCAACCATATGGCTGTGCACCAGTGAAACCCATGTGTATTTTTTACAATATTATGTCTATAAAAATTTGTATCCATTTAAATATAAAAAATGTTTCCTTTTTCTTCGGCCTATTAGGTGGACTTAAGGCATATGGATGAGCAACAAGGCAGCAATATTGTCGACGTTGGCGTAGACTTATCTGAATTTTACATGTCAGTTGAGTGGGATATACTAGAAGTGCCAGCTGTAAGGTGAGTCTATGAGTTTTTATACCCGCTACCCATAGGGTAGAAGGGTATTATAACTTTGTGCCGGCAGGAAATGTATGTAACAGGTAGACGGAGGCATCTCCGACTTCATAAAGTACATATATATATTCTTGATCAGCGTCAACAGCCGAGACGATCTAGCCATGTCCGTCTGTCTGTCTGTGTGTCTGTCCGTATGAAACACTGGATCTCAGAGACCATAAAATATAGAGCTCTAATTTTCTTCAACAGCATTTGTTATGTTTGCACGCAGACCAAGTTTGATTCAAATTTTGCCACGCCCACTTCCTCCCCCGAAAATTAAAAAAATCTAATAACAAGCGTAATTTTCAAGCTACAGCTGCTAATTTTGGTATATACAATAATAACTATAGTATTTATGAGTTCGAAGCTATTAAAGAAATAGTTTTGTATAGGCAAAAACGCGTACTTACTAGGGGTCTTAGTTGCTTTGGCCGACAATCTGGTATATTGTGCCGTCTATGGTATATTTTGAATGTGGTACTATATCGATATAACAATATACCATTTGGTATATTTTTAGTATTTTTGTAGTATTTTTGGTATATGTTGAAATTAATGCCGCAAATATATTGCTTTTATTAAAAATGGGTAGCTGGTATCTCACTGTCGAACACACTCGAATGTAGCTTTCTTACTTGTTTTACTTTCTTTTAAAGAATTGCACAGAAATTTTTAATTATTTCAAAACGTTATCATATGTTATGTAAGTGAAATTATAAGCTGATATCCACTGATATCGCACTTTTTCCATCGTACTTCAATATCAATCGTAAAGTCGAGTATCTGTGTAAGGTCAAACAACTGTCTATGTGCAACAAGTCTGGCCTTGTGGTTTTAGTACTCCTTTCGGTAGTACATATATTTAACTCCAAATAGTGTATTTAAATTCGATTACGTTACGCTTGAATGCATTGGTATTATGTAATTTGATAACACGAACTAAGCAATTGTACGTAAGTTCTCGTTGGTCTCTTAGATTGAAATCATTATCTAAATAATTTCTGATTGTTTTTTATACGAAACGTTATCATCTAATGTTTCAATAACATTGTGAATTTGTTCGTTCAACAATTCCGCAATTTAATTTGTAAATTTCACTGAAATAATATACAAAACATATTATTGTAGTTCACTGTAGTTCGTATTAAAATATCACTCTTACACAGTGATTTGATTTTTACATCGAGTCCGCTAGTCAATATCCAACTGTCAATATCCTCCAATTTGCGTATTGTAAGCACTGATTGCAATGTTTGCTTTGATACTTCAGAATTATGTACATATTACGCTCTGATATGTGTACTTTAATCGCACGCAAAACACATTCTATTTCTCTTTTGATCCTTAATAGTTTTCTGCGTCTTTTCTGTTATCTCTGCAACAAATATCTATTTACATTCAATATCTGTGCATGTATGTTCGTTCCTCTTCCAAGATTGTCCTTCAATTGACATATGATTAGCAGCTGACTGCAGCTAATAAACTGCACAGCAATATAATGTTAGCAGTTAATTATCTGATGCTGATGATGTGAGATATTTATTTGGAGCCGAATATTTAAGAACAATACTACCTGTCTTTGCTTCTATCATGTTATACTATGAATTCGAATATGTGAAAAAGGTAATAAACAAAATAAAGTTTTGCAACAAAAACAACTATTTTAACAAATAACAAAATATAAGACAACTTTAATAACCCCAAGCTTATAAACTAACAAATAATTTTAACCGATCAATATGTCGGAGTCGAAAAAAAATAAACCATTAACTCTTATGAAGTTGTATCTAAAATGTATGAAATTGCCGCCGTCTACTGTTGAATCAGATGAAGTTTTTTTCGACACACAAGCGAAAAAGAACACGCAACTAAGGTCTTTCCGACTTATACACCATTAACGCCTTGCTGAATTCATGACGCTACCAAAATATCACCCCTGTTAACCTATATCCGACTGCAATTTCATCTCAACAGTAGCTAGTAGAAATTTGGATATGAAACGGAAATACAACTATAGAGATGCATAAATGCGTTCAAATAAATTGATAATAAGAAATAATTCTGCAGACACCGATGAAACACAGGTTCATAATTCTTTCATAGTAGCTACCATATCTAATGCGTGAAAATGAATTTGCGATAAAAATTCTGGAATCCGCTATCATATTAATGAATTAACCTCTATCATTTATATAATAGACAGAAAAAGAGTGTTACTGATGCATTAGCATCGCTCTTCGTCTGCTCCAACCCAAATATTTTTAATCACGCCGACCTAAAAGTCCTGTTGCTATGATGACGGAGTTTGTCACTGCCAAATCCATCCCAGGCACCTATCAAATATATATGTATATATACATATATAGAACATCGTCATCAATATTATCGTCAGTGACGCCTCGAAATCGACCACGATTAGGCTGCAGTAAAGGTCCTTAGCTGTACCGGTGGTTGGAGTCTTCGCTTAGAAGTCGCACAGTATGGATGCATTTTTGGCAAAAGCCTGCAGCATCCTAGGTGGTAGCCGAGAAACATCACGAAGTTCGTTATGACACGGCGAATCAAGGTATTTCATCCGGAGCCGGGATAACGCTGGACAGCTACAAAGAAGATGCTCAAGAGTTTCCTTGACTCCGGACTCGTTGCATTTCCTGCACTGGTCACTGTTCGTGATGCCCATCTTTACAGCATGGACAGCGGACAGACAGAGGCCAGTTAAAATGCAGCGCAGTAGTCTGTAGTCTTTCCTTGAAAGCTGCACGACGAAATTGTTTAAATTGGTATTAATTGAAGCACACATTAGCCTTGCAGTCTTGCACGAGTTGGTATTGCGCCAGCTCGCGTCCCACTGAAGTCCTCCGCCTGGAAGATGCTGCAGTGGTCAGGGAGTCGGCCGCGGTCAGTATGCGACCGCGCCGACTCCATCGTCCATCTTAGACCCGTCGGTGAAGAGGTTGAGGGCGTCAGGAATGCATAACCCTTCCCGACAGCAGCCCGGTTCCATATATATCGTATTAATATGGTCAGTACAGGTAAGAGGGATAGTATAGGCCAAGTCTATGCTAGTCTCCCTACAAATGGCGCTGTGGCCGTAGCCCAAAAGACCCAGATTGTCTGTAGCAGATATCCTAAGGACCAATTTCGATGCTACGGATTGCGCGTATAGGTTTAAGAGTTCGACACCAGCTATTACCTCGAGGGCTTTAGTAGGCGTCGACCTGATGGCGTCTGTAATCCACAGAAGCGCTTGACTAAAATGCCTTAGGTGAGGATAGGGCGAACAACAGAGATGTAAATCCACCGCATGAGATGAGGGGAGAGGCCGAGCTGCGACTAAGCACCTTTTTCGCCATATACAAGGTTCCGGTGGCCTTCTTAACCATTTCTAACGCGTTGAGCTTGACTCGGCATTAGCGTAGGACAACCAATTTCGGGAGGGGGGAACATAAGGGTACCTCATATCTCTTCGTGAAAAGGATAAGGTCCGTTTTGTCCGCGTAAATGCTGAGCCCGGCTGATTCGGCCCATGCTTTAACTTCCCGTTCCACAACAGAACTGAGGGTGGTTGGGCATCTCCTAGTTATCAAAATGCATAGGTCATCGGCATAGGCAATTAACTTGGATTGAATTTTTGAAGTAGGCTGTTCGCAACCAGATTCCAATGGAGAGGCGAGTGAACCACACCCTGTCACTGAAAAGGCGGTTGTCCCACCTGTGGAATGCTGGAGAAGTGTTCACTGAGGTAAGGCCCTTCATAATAGCGTCAGTGGGGACGTTATTGAAACCTGAAATATCTAGAAAAGCACCCAAGGCATATGCTTTAAAGTGGTCTGCTTTTTCAATGCAGGCTACTAGAGCATGGTGAGCCGTCTCAATGGACTTCCCCTTTGTGTACGCATGTTGATTTGGGGACAACGGATGCATTGAATTGCTTCAAGAGTTTCCGCACTGCTCTCTGTCCACACTCCATCTCCCGACTTGAGCAGACTGGGGCTAGAAGCCTGCTTGGACAGCACGTTTCTCAGTTTGGAGGTGTCTTTAATGTTGTCCAGGTTCTAGCAAAAAGTTCTCCATGAGGACTTTTTAGATGAGCGGATCATCTTCTTGTAGGACTTCAGGAGAGTTTTGTACTCGTTCAAGCCATAGACGTTGTGCGCCTTCTAAGCAAGTTGAAACATGCTAGTAAGCTCACCCCGCACAGTGGGCGATTTGGTCCCGCTAGCGGCATTTAATTAATAACTTCTAAACTAAAATAGATATCTTCAGTCGGTTTTTTTTCACTGATCAGAAAAAAATCATAGAATTTTTTAAGTTAAAAAATTTTTTTTTAATTTTTTAAAAAAATTTTTTTTTTTAATTTAAAAAATTTTTTTTTTTAATTTAAAATTTTGTTGTACTTTTATTTTATTTGAACTTCAATTAACATATTTCATATATAAACTTTATCTAAAAAATGATGGGATGATGGAAAAAAATGGGATGAGTTCTGAGTGCAATACTAAAAAAAGATCCCTTTTTGGTACTAACACTGTTTCTAAAAAGTACCATAGTTTCAAGGCTAATAGCAGTTGATATTACACATTTTGGACGCCACTGATTCACACTTTCGGCTAATAAAGGAGTTAGACTGAATTAAGTTGAATAAATTAAGTTCTACTCCACGAAAGACAGGTGTACGCTAATCCGGGCTAGTTGTTAATACACTGAATTACCACTACGTTTTATGAGCTACACATTTATAGACCGATTGATTGATTTTTTTGAAAATACATACCTTGAATATAATTAAAAACCAAACTTCTAACAAATTCACCAAAAATTGTAAATTTCCGAGGAACTCAAATTCCATGCGCGCAAAGAGAAAAATTTTGTAAAGCTCTTTGCGAAATCATATGGTATGTTTGACCGATCACAGCTGATGATCAGCTGATCGTAGAGCTTTCAAAAAGCTTTTAAAAATCTAATCAAAGCATCTGCTATCGATATGTGAAAAAATATTAACGGATTTTTAAATTTGAAAATTTGAATTAAATGCCGCTAGCGGGACCAAATCGCCTACTGTGCCCCGCAGCGATGAGAGATATGGGTTCCACGTGGGGGGCTTCGATCTTGTCGTCGGTCTTGAGAGCCTACAAGATTGGCGAAACGCGGAATGTAGCCCTTCTGAGAAGACATTAACAGATGTTTCTAGGTCCTGTACCGAGTTGATAGTGCTCGGTGGACCAAGAGAATTGGAAACGAAACTGGAGAATTTCACCCAGTTCGTCTTACGGTTATTTCTGATCGGCTCAGCCGTAGATACCCTGTTTAAGGAATCGTAAACTGGATGTACCTATGATCGGAGAAGGAGGATCTATCCAGGACTCTCCACTCTCCTACATTAGTACAGTCAGTTGCAATGGTTAAGTCCAGCACGTTACGAGAGCTGGGACCTACATAGATTCCACACCTCCGTTGGCTAATCTAAGCTTATAATTTAGGATTAAATCAAGAAGTGACTAGCCCCTTTCGTTTATGTCGGGACTTCCCCAAACGCTATGGTGGGCGTTGGTTTCCGTTCCGATTATTAATTGTTTGTTGGAGCAGCAGACCTGTCCACCAATCTTCGCAGCTCTTCAGGTGGAGCCGGTACGTCATGGGCCATGTAGCAGGATGCCAGCAGCAAACATCCCTCACGGCTCTCCAGCACCACTACGGTAAGATCGTCATTGCTGTAATTAGGTAGTAGATGAGCTTTTAGCCTCTTCCTTACAAGGATGGCAGTTTTCGATCTACTTACCAATGTCGGGACGTATAAATTGTAATTAGTCGACTTCACCCCAGCTACCGTGTTGCCCGATGATATCCACGGTTCTTGGACCAAGAACTCTTCCTCCAGGGCGAGAAGTAGCTCCGCCGAAGCTGTTTTAGACTTATGGAGGTTGAGTTGCAGCACACTCATTAGAGGGTTGCAAACTTGCGGGGGGCCCGTGTGCATGGACAGTTCCTCCCCCACCTCCTCCGTCTCAGTCAAGCAGGGTGGCGTCGGTCATGCTCTCAAGACCGAGATCCGCCTCAACCTCCCCAAACCTCAATGTGTGTGTGTCATTGTCATTAGGGCGGCGTTTTTTGAGGCGAAGGTACACGCTCCCTAAGCCCCACGATATGTTGCCGTTGGGCTTATAAAGGAGATCCTCGGCCTCCTTATAGATCCGAATGATCACATGCTGCCCACCACTGGGTAAAGGTAGATCAATCTTTAGCTCGAACCAATCACTCGTCGGAATGGTCGGGTTCTGCTTCCTAAGCAATTGAAGCGCTCGCTCGCCCTGCACGACTATAGGGAACAGGACCTTAACCTTCGGTATAGACGGAATGTTGTTCCTATCCACCACGTCCAGCTTGGTCCCCTCCCACAAGCCGTCCAGTTTAGGGACGGCCGTCTTCAACCAAAGCAACTTTGGGTCGTCCTTGCATGTTAGGATCATTCATCCAGCCCATGCCTTCAAAAGTAGGCATTGGGCTGTCTGGGGCACTCTCCATCTTAACAAACAATGCGTCGACCAGCTTGCTATGGCTCAACCGCCACCGCTCTGCAGACATTTTCCCGTTAGGGTCCCCTCTGTCAATAAAAGCAACGGTGAGATGCCGTTACTCTCTGTCGATGTCTTCTGCTGTTACTGTCTGTGTTTTTGTTGGTGCTCGCAACCTCTTTCTCAGTGGAGCCTCTTGCTTGGGACTCTCAGCAGTCCGTTGGCGCTTGCTTGCCGTGGACTCCACCTTCGGGTTGGCAGAACTGGTAGAACCGGTCTGGACCTTATTGCCTTTTGGGAGGGGGCTCAGTTGGTTTTCCGAGGTAACTGATCACTGGTCGTGTTCCACCGACGTTTGGGCTGACATCCTAGCCCGGGTTGAATGTTTAGTTGTGTCCATTCCGAGACAATTTTTTGGCTAATTTTATTCTTGGGAGCCCCCCAAAGTATTTTCAGTCTGACCACCAGACACCTCGTACCATTCATTCTGCTTCTTATCTACAGACAGATTCCCTAAAGATAAAGAGCAGAGCCCTCAGCTAGGATCGGCAGTACGTGAAACGTCGGCGCATAGTGGAGATCTGCTACCCGATGACAATGAGGTAATACAGGTCCTACCCAGCCAGCACCCTCGGGGAGGGTTCAGTAGAAGATTTTTGGAATACTAGCTGATTGGCTACTTGCGGTTGTTTTGGATGTTGTTGAAATCAACTAAAATGTCCAATACAACCCACAATTTAAGATCCACAAACATAATCGTAGAAATCGAGCTGCTTGTTTATAAGCAGCAAGAAGAGAGATCCCAAACTATTACTATTTAGTTCCAATTTCCGCATAGGAGAGCCTTAGCAATAACGAGTTACTGATATTTTTCATAGAGATAGAAATCGTAATGATTGCGAATCATTGCAAGGGATCGCGTTACTGCCTTATCTAAAAGAAATGTGTCCACAATTACTTTACAGTTGCAGGGATACACTTCATCGGGTAAAATTAAATGTTTTAAGAAGCAGTCATTTTGTATTTTTATACCCATAGGGGAGAAGGGTATTATAACTTTGTGCCGGCAGGAAATGTATGTAACAGGTGGAAGGAAGCAAAATTTTGTAAAGCTCTTTGCGAAATCATATGGTGTGTTTGACCGATCACAGCTGATGATCAGCTGATCGTAGAGCTTTCAAAAAGCTTTTAAAAATCTAATCAAAGCATCTGCTATCGATATGTGAAAAAATATTAACGGATTTTTAAATTTGAAAATTTGAATTAAATGCCGCTAGCGGGACCAAATCGCCTACTGTGCCCCGCAGCGATGAGAGATCTGGGTTCCACGTGGGGGGCTTCGATCTTGTCGTCGGTCTTGAGAGCCTACAAGATTGGCGAAACGCGGAATGTAGCCCTTCTGAGAAGACATTAACAGATGTTTCTAGGTCCTGTACCGAGTTGATAGTGCTCGGTGGACCAAGAGAATTGGAAACGAAACTGGAGAATTTCACCCAGTTCGTGTTACGGTTATTTCTGATCGGCTCAGCCGTAGATACCCTGTTTAATGGAATCGTAAACTGGATGTACCTATGATCGGAGAAGGAGGATCTATCCAGGACTCTCCACTCTCCTACATTAGTACAGTCAGTTGCAATGGTTAAGTCCAGCACGTTACGAGAGCTGGGACCTACATAGATTCCACACCTCCGTTGGCTAATCTAAGCTTATAATTTAGGATTAAATCAAGAAGTGACTAGCCCCTTTCGTTTATGTCGGGACTTCCCCAAACGCTATGGTGGGCGTTGGTTTCCGTTCCGATTATTAATTGTTTGTTGGAGCAGCAGACCTGTCCACCAATCTTCGCAGCTCTTCAGGTGGAGCCGGTACGTCATGGGCCATGTAGCAGGATGCCAGCAGCAAACATCCCTCACGGCTCTCCAGCACCACCACGGTAAGATCGTCATTGCTGTAATTAGGTAGTAGATGAGCTTTTAGCCTCTTCCTTACAAGGATGGCAGTTTTCGATCTACTTACCAATGTCGGGACGTATAAATTGTAATTAGTCGACTTCACCCCAGCTACCGTGTTGCCCGATGATATCCACGGTTCTTGGACCAAGAACTCTTCCTCCAGGGCGAGAAGTAGCTCCGCCGAAGCTGTTTTATACTTATGGAGGTTGAGTTGCAGCACACTCATTAGAGGGTTGCAAACTTGCGGGGGGGGCCCGTGTGCATGGACAGTTCCTCCCCCACCTCCTCCGTCTCGTCAGTCAAGCAGGGTGGCGTCGGTCATGCTCTCAAGACCGAGATCCGCCTCAACCTCCCCAAACCTCAATGTGTGTGTGTCATTGTCATTAGGACGGCGTTTTTTGAGGCGAAGGTACACGCTCCCTAAGCCCCACGATATGTTGCCGTTGGGCTTATAAAGGAGATCCTCGGCCTCCTTATAGATCCGAATGATCACATGCTGCCCACCACTGGGTAAAGGTAGATCAATCTTTAGCTCGAACCAATCACTCGTCGGAATGGTCGGGTTCTGCTTCCTAAGCAATTGAAGCGCTCGCTCGCCCTGCACGACTATAGGGAACAGGACCTTAACCTTCGGTATAGACGGAATGTTGTTCCTATCCACCACGTCCAGCTTGGTCCCCTCCCACAAGCCGTCCAGTTTAGGGACGGCCGTCTTCAACCAAAGCAACTTTGGGTCGTCCTTGCATGTTAGGATCATTCATCCAGCCCATGCCTTCAAAAGTAGGCATTGGGCTGTCTGGGGCACTCTCCATCTTAACAAACAATGCGTCGACCAGCTTGCTATGGCTCAACCGCCACCGCTCTGCAGACATTCTCCCGTTAGGGTCCCCTCTGTCAATAAAAGCAACGGTGAGATGCCGTTACTCTCTGTCGATGTCTTCTGCTGTTACTGTCTGTGTTTTTGTTGGTGCTCGCAACCTCTTTCTCACTGGAGCCTCTTGCTTCGGACTCTCAGCAGACCGTTGGCGCTTGCTTGCCGTGGACTCCACCTTCCGGTTGGCAGAACTGGTAGAACCGGTCTGGACCTTATTGCCTTTTGGGAGGGGGGCTCAGTTGGTTTTCCGAGGTAACTGATCACTGGTCGTGTTCCACCGACGTTTGGGCTGACATCCTAGCCCGGGTTGAATGTTTAGTTGTGTCCATTCCGAGACAATTTTTTGGCTAATTTTATTCTTGGGAGCCCCCCAAAGTATTTTCAGTCTGACCACCAGACACCTCGTACCATTCATTCTGCTTCTTATCTACAGACAGATTCCCGAAAGATAAAGAGCAGAGCCCTCAGCTAGGATCGGCAGTACGTGAAACGTCGGCGCATAGCCGATGACAATGAGGTAATACAGGTCCTACCCAGCCAGCACCCTCGGGGAGGGTTCAGTAGAAGATTTTTGGAATACTAGCTGATTGGCTACTTGCGGTTGTTTTGGATGTTGTTGAAATCAACTAAAATGTCCAATACAACCCACAATTTAAGATCCACAAACATAATCGTAGAAATCGAGCTGATTGTTTATAAGCAGCAAGAAGAGAGATCCCAAACTATTACTATTTAGTTCCAATTTCCGCATAGGAGAGCCTTAGCAATAACGAGTTACTGATATTTTTCATAGAGATAGAAATCGTAATGATTGCGAATCATTGCAAGGGATCGCGTTACTGCCTTATCTAAAAGAAATGTGTCCACAATTACTTTACAGTTGCAGGGATACACTTCATCGGGTAAAATTAAATGTTTTAAGAAGCAGTCATTTTGTATTTTTATACCCGCTACCCATAGGGGAGAAGGGTATTATAACTTTGTGCCGGCAGGAAATGTATGTAACAGGTGGAAGGAAGCATCTCCAACCCTGTAAAGTATATAAATAAAGTATAATCGTAAAGTATAATCGTGAAAAAAAGAGGTTTTTAGCGTGTTAAAAGGGGGATAGGAGCAAATTTGTAACCGTGTAAGACCGAGTTCGTGCTAAAAGAGTCCGTGTTAAGCGAGGGCCAAGTGTATATTATTGATCAGCGTCAACAGCTGAGACGATCTAGCCATGTCCGTCTGTCCGTCCGTCCGTATGAAACACTGGATCTCAGAGACAATAAGGGATAGATCTATAATTCGACAGCATTTTTTATGTTTGCACGCAGATCAAGTTTGTTTCAATTTTTCGCCACGCCCACTCCCGTCCCCGCAAATCAATACAAAACGAATAACAAGCGTAAGAAGTTAGAGCTGCGTATTTTGGCATATACAATAACAACTATAGTAATTGTGAATCCGGAAAATTTGGTTGCGATTAGACAAAAATTTTCGAAGTTATTAAAGAAATACTTTTGTATGGGCAAAAACGCCTGCGATGCTTTCGTTTGTATGTTTGCGTCTATGTATCTACATGCTCGCCTATATTTATGTGTGTATGCTTGTGTAGTTTTGCAACGAAACAATAGCTCGTGTCTTAGATGTTTAGAGTTTAATAGAGGCTGCACGACACGATGGCTCTGCTGGTAGTGTGCAAGCCAAGCCCTATATGTTGTGGTGTGCCGTTTCGAGTCCCGGTCGGAAATACATACACATTTTGTATCTTTATTTTAATGCGATTTATATTGTTATTATTTTTTTAATATTTTGTGGTAAATTTTGAGAATATTACCGCAATATTTTGATTTTACTCAAAATAGGTAGTGGGTATCTCAGAGTCGAGCACACTCGACTGTAGCTTTCTTACTTGTTATAAAATAAAAAATTTTAAATCTCTCATATACATTTTTGTTTAAATTTATTATCATAAGTATTTGAATAAAAGCAAAACAGTGCGGTATAAAGGAAATGCATACATTGTTCGGAATCAGAATTGTGCTATTCTCTAAGGCTTTATAAAGTTATATACACAAACCAGGTTACTCTTTTGCGAAATGATGATGAATAAAACGATATATTCCAAGAATAATCTTAAGAAATACGAATCGTAGATATCTGTAATCTTCTGACCTTAAAATATATTTAATATACATTTCTCAGATTGAACTATTGTATTTAACATTTTAAAAACTTCTTGTATTTGAACTGGCGTACAGAAGTAGTTTAAATTTCTATCGAACTTTTAACTTTTTCTCAGGAATACTAATTTACAAAGTTTTTTTTTGGTATATTCCTAGGAATGAAAAGTTTTACACTTGTTGCGATGAGCCTTACTTGGACATAACTTTTAACATAACCATGCGAAGAAAAACACTTTTCTACACCGTGAACATCATTATACCATGTATGGGTATCTCATTTTTAACAGTTCTTACTTTTTACTTGCCTTCGGATAGTGGAGAAAAGGTAAGTATTCAACTTTAATACAAATCTCTTTGTCCTGACTAGCTCATACACTAAAAATAGGCTAAAAAGTGTATTTGGTATATCGGTATATTAAAAAAATCGGTTCTATCGGACATTGTAAAGGTCCGTCTCTTGAACGTCCCAGTTCTAGCAATCAATAAACCTGCTGAGTGCCCTCCACTTCTATTCTCTGAAGTTGAATGTTCATTACTGACGCAAATGGGTTATATTCTGGGCAATAAAAGAAGTATGTGGGTAAGCGATTATGATGCTACTGTCAAATGAGACAAAAGTCGTCCTTTGGAATGCAAATCATAGATACATACGTGGTGATGTCATCATGAAAGATGGCAAAGGATTCGCCTTACTGTTCCGCAAACAACCAAAATTAATCTCATCATCTTATTATTGAGTTTTGATCGTCTCCCCAAATTGAACCCATTGGAATGGGTAACGAAGCTTGTTCGTTGAAAGAAGCTGGTGTACTTGTAATACTATGTTGTTGCCTGGTCGTGTGTGGGCAATAAGAAATCATTTCCATTACGTGCTTTCAAAGAGTAATTACATTATTATTATTTGCGTGTACCTAATTTCGATGGGGAAAAGGGTGAAGGGACATACAAGAAAAATAAACATGAGAGTTAGAAAAAAACTAGAGGAAGGACCTTCGACTCTTAGCACTTCTCCTTTGCAGTGCACTTGTTTGTGCAGTTGCCCACCTTACCATGATCCTGCAAAGGCAAGTTCAACTTAATTAAAAACACAGGATCCCTCAGAGAAGCTCCACGTCACTTAACCCTCCTCATCTAAACGCTCCAGGGTTCCACATTAGAAGAGCAACTATCACATAATACACATAAACAAGAAAGCTATAGTCGAGTGTGCTCGACTGTAAGATACCCACTACCCATTTTGAATAAAACCAAAGTTTTGCGGTATTATTTTCAGAATATATCAAAAATATTAAAAAAATATACCAAATGTTATATTTGGTATATCGATATAGTACCGCATTTAAAATATACCATAGACGGCACAATATACCAGATTGTCAGCCAAAGCCACTAAGACCCCTAGTAAGAAGAGGTTTTTGCCTATACAAAATTATGGAATGAAAAAGCAAGCTAAAAATACTTATACTAAAATTAAACGGATGGCATTAAATTTGTTGAAGTTGGATAAAATATGTTTTTTTTTAAATTAATTTGTTTATTTTAATTACTTAAGGGCAGGAAATTGGACATACGAAAATCATTTATGTGCGTGGTTTATGAAATGAAACGATAGCAAAACGATGACCAAAATCTTGTGAAAACCGGAGCACCTAAAAACGAAAATCTCGGTTTTGGTCCCAAAACGAAAACGAAAATTGAATACCTTAGCACGCCAGTATACTATCTCCATATAAAGGTAAATGGATCCCCACACAAAACTTAAGTTTTCTAGTTTGCAGTAATATTATGCTGCCAGTAAAAAAAAATTTTTATCGGACATCAAATTCTGTTCTTTATAGAGAGAGACCTAACAAAAGCTCTAAGCTATGTGGAGATCTTAGCTTTTATGTCAGATGCTCTATTTGTTTACAAACATAAAAATACCAATGCACTATGGGCAAAAAGTCGCAATCATGCAATGTGTTGTTGGTATGTTTTTAGGTCCCTGGTAACAAATGTATTTGTGTTTCTGTGGAGTGTAACTAGTGCGTCTAGGCCGGTTGAGGCAATATTAAAGCTGAATTTTATTAACCAAACTGTTAACAATCAAATAGTGATTAACATTTTTGCCCGATTTACGGCAAAACTCAATGTTGCAGTTGTATTTACGTCATGTTTTTCAACGTTGCTTGATTTTTGGAGCAAAAGCAACCGCCAACAAACTGCTGTGAAGCTTACGTTTTGAAAAGTGTTTATATAATTTTAATTGCTACATAATGTGAGTTTGAGGTTAGTCTATCAAAACTTAAAGTAGGTACTTGATGTACTTATACGTTAATACTTATAAGTGGCATCCAATGTCTCCAATGTTTGCCTAAAGTACTGGTACACTGGCACCAAATTATGGAAACCTCCGTGCTTCCTCTAGGAGCTCTCCGTGAAAATGCGTCAGAAGAGCGCAAAAAATTGTACAAACTCGATGTGTTTTCTTATGCAAGGAAAAACAGCCACCTGAATACTATATCAGATGTGTTTAATAGAGCATTGTATTCTTCTGATCCACTGCTTTCAACTATAAATCTAAAGGAACGTCAAAGATTAAAAAAGTCAACCAAGAGATGTTATAGCTCTTTTGGAATCTCCTGATATTGAGCCTCCAATAACATGGGCATGTGTAGACAATAATGATAATCATGTAGAAGAAGGCGAAGATAATGAACTCGAAATTTTCGGCCAGAGTTCCCTGGAGTTGGAGGAAGAGCTTTGTGAAAAATAAATTATTAACTGGGCATCAAGGTATGGAGTCACAAAACATATTATTGGGCTCTAACTAATTTTTTATTTAAATTTGCATGGATCCAAACCAAATTCAAAATGCGAATTTGCTAAAAAATATATTAATTTAATAAATTTAGTGCAATTTTATTATTATTATTTAAAACAAGTTTTTAGAAAAAAAAATCGAAAATTGTAACCTCATGGTAAGGTGGGAAGGAGGTCGTGGTCCAATTAAACAAAAACAAAAATCCGAAATTCTATCTTTATTTTTTAGGTATATGTACAAAGTTTCATGTTTCTATCTTCAAAAATTGTAAAAATGCCGCAATTTGGGACTTTTTCCCCATAGTGCAGTGTCTAGCGAAAAATGACGAATGAAAAAATGGCTTGTCTTTGACATTCACTACAATGCATCTATCGCTAAAAATCTTTTAGCGTTGTTGCTACACCACACAAAGATGGTGCTAATAAATTTCCGCCTTACAAAATACAAGTAACCTAAAAGTTTATACTAACACTAAACAATTATTACACATCTAACATTTATTTCACAAAAAATTTATTTCTAACATAAATAAACAGAACTTTAATAAATATATTAGCACTAACCTTATAATACATGGATGTATCATTCGCAACAGCATGATGGCGACCCCAGAAGAGCCGAGCGTTGCGATTTGAGCTCCAGAGCCTCTTCGGCTTATTTCGAAATTCGATGTTCGAATAGCAGCGCGCAGCGTACTTCACACCATGATACAATAATACAATGTATTATTACATTTGTAGATATACACTGCTGGTCTTAGGTTAGACGCGCCAACTTTTATTTTAAATAAAATGCTATATTTATAATAATGGTTATTCTAAGTGTCCAAAAAACTTTTCTTATTCGAGTTCGAATCTTGTTCGAAAAATATGTGCTCACAGCTGGTTGATTTGCGAAAAAATTCCAGAAATGTCTATGGCAATCACGCGTGTTTTCGGTTGGTTATTGAAACAGACGCACTTAAGATTTTTTGTTTTGCGTAAACAAGTGCAGTTTTTTGTATTGAGAAAATATTAAAAATAAACAAATAAATTATTTTAGAGCTATATTTAAAGTAAAAATGGGAAAAGCTGGTGTTATGAGCTTATTAGAACGTCAAAAGGAAGACTTTTCACTCGCAAGGACTGTCCAATCAAAACAATGGCAAAAAGTTAAATCGCAGCTCCAAGACTGTTGATAGTTATTTAAAGATCCAGAGTAATATGGAAAAAACTTCAAAAGAAAAAAAGAACACTATCTGAACGAGCAGTACGCAAAATTGTTAGAATTGCATCAAATTCGACTAAGTCCGCAGCTAAGATTAAGGAATTAGCCGGAGTAAAAGCAAGCTTTTCAACTGTTCAATCAGAAATGCAGAACACCTAAAGCGTCTAAAAATAAAAAAAAAACCTCCTCTGAATGCAATACGCAAAGAAAAACGGCTTCGATTCGCGAAAGAGTAGTTGACATGGAATGTTCAATCTGACACTCGGGGCTTTATGATTGGCGTTCTGTTGTTTTTACTGATGGAAAACATTTTAATTTAGATGGCCCCGATGGTTTATCACGATTTGCGAAAAGATGTGCTATACTTAAGTCGCCACCACAGCCGAGAAGGTGGAGTAATAGTGTGGGGAGCCATCACGTTTTATGGAACAATTGACTTGATTTGTATCGATCAGAAGATGAATGGCGATCGCTTCAAAACATTGTTGGAGTCCTCCGTATTTCCAAAATTAAATTATCTCTTTGGACCAATTCCTTGGATTTTTCAACAAGGCAATGCTTCTATTCATAACGCTCGATTAGTAATATGTGAAGTTATTACTAACAAAAGAGACAGTACTCATTACTGAAATGTTATTTTTTTTAATTCGAATAATTCACATATTAACACCAACTACAAATTTAAGTTAAAAATAAGTTTCTCTTAAAAAAAGAAATATTATGTCTAAGTGCGTCTATTCTATTGAAAAGATAAATGTCTCTTATTTTAAGTTCTTGAAGAAAATGTTTGAAAACACAATTTATGTTATATTTTTATAATATTTTAAATATTATAATTGAAGTATTATTAAATAACCAATGTTTTTGCATATTAACTTTTTTCAATAATCATTAAAATAAATATAAAACAAATTTGTGTGGAAAACTGAGTGCGTCTAACCCAAGACCAGCAGTCTAATTATACTATATAATTGAGTCATGTGCGGAACGATGAGCACGAGCGTATTTCGTGGCGCCGTTTTTTTTTTGTTTACACCCCGGCAGGAAAATCTTCAAAAAGATTCCATCTATCTCCTGTAGATGGCTATGTGCGATTCTTACGCACTAAAAACCTCCTGGTCTCGTCTGTCCAGTACGTGCTCACCGGGACTGTCAATAAAGATACTACATCGGTGAGCAGGAATGTAATGTTTCTATGCATTCCTTCGTCATATTGCGCGAATTCGCGACCGCTGGGAACTCGTTATTTAAGTTTGCACCATCAGTTTTTCAGGACCATCGGGGTGGTAACCCAATGGCCCCTTTCGCCGCTCATATTCGCTGCTGCCGAAACTACATCGCTCCAGCACCCGGAGGACACCACGAGGAGGCCACAATTTTAGTGGGGCACATGTTGCCTATGAGTCGACTTGATCTGACTAACGAAGGACGGTAGTCCACTTGCCATTGCTGATAAATGAACCATTATTCCCCTTCTGCAGACCCATTGATCCTCCTCGTGGCGCTGTGCTTTCGTTTGTATGTATGCCTCTGTGTATCTACATGATCGTCTATATTGTTATGTGTATGCATGTTAAGTTTTCCAACATACAGGTGCCTCGCAGTCAAGTAGCTAGTGCACGTCAATTTTGTTTTGCCGCAACGAAAGTCTTTAAGATGAAGACGACAACAATTGTTCGTGTCTTAGATGTTTGCAGTTAAATGGCGCCTGCATAAAGACTGCAGTTAGCTCTGCTGATAGTTTGCAAGCCCAACATCTTGTGATGTACGAGTTCCATTCCCGATCGAGAAGTACATACATACATATTTTGTTTTTTCTTATACCCGCTACCCATAGGGTAGAAGGTATGTAACTTTGTGCCGGCATGAAATGTATGTAACAGGTAGAAGGAGGCATCTCCGACCCTATACAGTATATATATTTTTAATCAGCATCAACATCCGAGACGATCTAGCAATGTCCGTCTGAACACCTGCCTGTCCGTATGAACACCTAGATCTCAGAGACTATAAGAGATAGAGCTATAATCTTTTTTCGACAGCATATGTTATGTTTGCACGCAGATCAAGTTTGTTTCAAATCTTTGCCACGCCCACTTCCGCCTCGCAAATCGACAGAAATCGAATAACAAGCGTAGTTTTAAGGCTAAAGTCATTAATTTTGGTACTATAATAACTATGTATATGTGATTCCATAGTTGATTGCGATCAGATAAAAATTGTCGAAGAAATAATTGTTAAAGAAATAATTTTGTATGGGCAAAAACGCAAACTTTCTATGTTTATGCCTTGGCTGACAATCGGTATATTAAAGTGCAAAATATATACATCTTGAATGTAGTACCACGTCAAATACCAAATACATATATATATATTTTGTAGTATTTTATGATATATTCGCGCATGCTCCGGTTTTCGTTTTGAAAACGAAAACGAAAAAATTGGTGCTCCCGTTTTCACTTTTACAAGATTCCACAGTGGGCGATTTGGTTCCGCTAGTGGCATTTAATTAATAACTTCTAAACTAAAATAGATGTCTTCAGTCGGTTTTTTTTCACTGATCTTTCTCTGATCAGTATCATAGAATTTTTTAAGTTAAAAATTTTTTTTTTATTTTTTTTTAATATAAAAAAATTTTTTTTTAATTTAAAATTTTGTTGTACTTTTATTTTATTTGAACTTCAATTAACATATTTCATATATAAACTTTATCTAAAAAATGATGGGATGACTTCTGAGTGTCATACTAAAAAAAGATCCCTTTTTGGTACTAACACTGTGTCTAAAAAGTACCATAGTTTGAAGGCTAGCAGGTAATAGCAGTTGATATTACACATTTTGGACGCCACTGATTCACACTTTCGGCTAATAAAAGAGTTAGACTGAATCCACTTGATTCAGGTAAGTTCTACTCCACGAAAGACAGGTGTACGCTAATCGGGGCAAGTTGTTAATACTCTGAATTACCACTACGTTTTATGAATTACCACTACGGTCTATTTATAGACCGGTCACAAACATTGATTTTTTTTGAAAATACATACCATGAATATAATAAAAAACCAAACTTCTAACAAATGCACTAAATATTGTAAATTTCCGAGGAACTCGAAATCAATTCGCGAAAAAAGAAAGAATTTTCTAGAGCTCTTTGCAAAATCATATCGTGTGTTTGACCGTTCACAACTGATGATCAGTTGATCGTAGAGCTTTTAAAACGCTTTGACAAATCTAATCAAAGCATCTGTTGTCGATTTGTGAAAAAATATCAACGCTTTTTAAATTTCAAAATATTTGCAAAAGGAAAAAGTAGTTGACTTATTGGTTTATTGTCGTTCTTTTAAGACTTCTAGAAGATCATTTAGGCTTGTAATTATTTTTAATTAATTAACTAATTTCTGACCCCACCTCAAATTTGGAAATAAAATTTTGCCGTCGGCAACAACAATTTTCGTTTTGGTGAGCGACCGATAAGTCCGACACCATGAGTTATCGCCTAAGCTGCCATACTTTTGATGGTATGAAAAAGCAAGTTAAAAATACTTGTATAATCAAACGGATGGCGATACATTTGAAGTTGGGTAAAATATGTTTTTTAAAAATTAATTTATTTAATTTAATTACTTATGTGTTAAAATTGTATAAAAAAAAATTGTTGGAATAACCGGAATGAAATCCATTAAAAAGGTGGCATCCCCATTTTTTTTGGGAAACAGCTGATTGCCGTTCAACTGATTTTTTTAAAGAAAGTTTCAAATCTTTGCAAAAAAGACAAAAGGCAAATATATTTCATTCAGGGGAAGCATGAATAAACTATGCAGGATACAAAAATCCTTATGAGAGTTCTATCCACGCAAGAAACTGGACATACAAAAGACATTTTTTCGCGTTGTTTACTTTTGACCAAAACACAAGTCAGCTGTTTCAGCAGTAAAAAATGAAACGTTCCGATAACAAAACGATGACCAAAAACGTGTGAAAACCGGAGCACCTAAAAACGAAAATCTCGGTTTTGGTCCCAAAACGAAAACCAAAAGTGAAACGCGGAGCATGCCTGATTGTTTTGGCATATTTTGAGAATATTAGCGCAATGTTTTGCTTTTACTCAAAATGGGTAGCAAGTATCTCACACTCGACTGTAGCTTTCTTATTTGTTTTAAATGGAGTTGAGCGGAAAAACGCGATTTCGCTCATTTGGGAACAGCACTTAATATGGTAATAATATATTGATAATATGGATGAATGTTTAATTAGTGAATAAAAGAGTATATGGTTGCTTAGATTGATCAGTGATGTGAACTTTAATTACTTGGCCGATTTTATAAGAAAAATAATATAATATTAAACTTTATTAAGTAACACATCCATATGAACTTTAAACTAACATTTCACTTCCACTGCACGCTTGAGGTAAATTAATTGCAAACTAATATGATCAGACTCAGCCCTCGGCTCGTTGCATTCGGACGTGCGCTAAGCAGATCTCCGCAGGTGATTTTTACAATCCCTTCTGTTGTGTTTCTTTCGTTTACACAATCTATTTATAGCCACTGCTTGCGGTGGCGGCAGCTTATTGCGGTGCTTCACAACGATAAGCGAGGCTCTAGCAGTAGCGAAAGGTTGGTACAGTTTCACCAAACGATCTGGAGTTTGTTTACAATTGCTTATTTACTTGCAAATAAAATCAATTGTAATTATTCAGTCGTGTTCGAACACTCGTCAAGCTGTTAGTGTCTCACCACTCGGCGTGATGAGTGACAGAGAAGGGCGATTCTCTCTCAACGTGTCTTGGCAGGCAATAAAACGCAAAGAAATGTCTCCTCCCACCAACAAGAAAACCAAACTCGTCAGGCAACATCGAGACTCGTCATCTACAATCTGGTTATCTGACTCAGAAGACTTAACTTCTTAAGCTGCTCGTCCCAGCGTAAAACCAGCCACCTACACATCGGCCAAAATCCCAACGGTTTATGCAAATACCACAAACAGCTTTGCATTGTTGGCCACCAATGATGATGATGATATGGATCAAACTGCCGCTTCCACGTCCTCCAAGCCCACTCCCAAACCTACTGTGAGCCCCTCAACCCGTCACCTATCTTCATAACCTCTGTCACAAGCATTGAAGACATGCAGGCATCCTTCTATAAAGTGACGGCTACACATACAAGGCAGGTCGCGAAGGCTAGGTTAGAATCATGGCGAATTGTGAAGCTACAGAACTACAGAAGTTTAGTTAAACTACTGACGGAGAAAAATGTTGAGTTCCATACTTACCAACTGAAACAGGAAAGATCTTACAGAGCTGTCATAAGGAACCTCCACCACAGCACTCCCATAGATCACATCTGGAACGTATTGTCCCAGACAGGTCACACAGTCCGACACATAGTCAACGAATAGAATAGAGCCACTAAAGACCCTCTAACGATGTTCTTCATAGATCTTGAACCTGATATTAACAACAAAGCTATCTTCGAGATCAAACGCTTGTGCAACGCAATAGTAGTAATTGAGCCTCCAAAGAAATTCAATGATCTCACTCAATGCCGCAGGTGCCAGGAATTTGGTCACACGCAAGGCTATTGCAGTAAGCCTATTCGCTGTGTTAAATGTAGTGGCAATCACAAGTCGTCGGACTGCGTCAAACCACGCGAAGCTCCACCAACTTGTGTACACTGTGGAGATAGCCATACTGCATCATACAAGGGATGCAAAATGTACAAAGCACTAGTGCAGCTTCGGGACCAGGGTAAAACCAGTCATCAAGCACCCAGCACGCTGCAGAGACCCCCACTCTCAACCAAAACCACCACCGCCTCGCTCACACAAGCCAACGTCAGCTATGCTGACATACTTCAAAGTAAGACCACGTCCAGCCATACTAAATGTGATCCCAAGCACGGAACTAAAGACTCTGAGCAATCTCTATTAGTTCAGATCCAAGCCATGATGCAGGTAATGCAAACTCAGTTCGCTCAGATGACGCAAATGATGGGCTTACAGAAGTGGAAGTCATGTTGTCCTCTCTGGCTACGATGGCATCGACGCAGCAACATTGAAGTTCCTCCCACCACGCGCACTTGCATACCTCACGGCCATCTACAACGGTATCATTAGGCTTCACCACTTCCCGTCTCAGTGGAAGTGTGCGGAAATCATAATGATATCCAAAGCTGGGAAGCCTGAGGATCCTGCCTCCTACCGTCCCATCAGCTTGCTGGCAATCCTGTCTAAAATATTCGAGAGAATACTTTTAGCCAGACTCTTACCAGTGCTTGAGGAATGGACAATTGTACCAGAGCACCAATTTGGATTTAGACCCGAGCATGGAACGCCTGAGCAATACCACAGAGTAGTTCAGACCATACTCACAGCTATGGATTCAAGAAAATACTGTTCGGCAGCTTTATTGGACGTCAAACAAGCTTTTGATAGAGTATGGCACCTAGGACTCCTGCATAAACTCAAACTACTGCTCCCTTCTCCGTACTACCTGACATTAAAGTCCTACCTTCACCAAATCAACGCCGGAGTACCTCAGGGTAGCGTTCTGGGGCCAGTCCTCTACACGCTCTTCACAGCTGACCTTCCGACCATGCAGAGAGACGACGTCACTATTGCCACCTACGCTGATGACACAGCCTTCTTGGCAACATCTCAAGACTATGCTGAAGCCTCAGTCATCCTTCAAGCGCAGCTGTCTCTACTAGAACCCTGGCTAAAAAGGTGGAATAGCGTGATCAATGAGTCAAAATCTACTCATATTACGTTTGCCACAAGGCCTAAAACATGTCCTCAGGTTCATCTAAACGGCAACACCCTTCCAACAGAAAAGGCAATCAAATAACTTGTCCTAACCATGGACAGACGGTTCACTTGGTCAACACACATCCAAGCCAAGAGGAAGCAGCTCACCCTAAAACCAGACAAATCTCAACTGAGCCTTGAAAACAACGTTCTTTTGTACGAGGCCATACTCATACCTGTCTGGATCTACGGGATCCAACTTTGGGGAACAGCATCGAACTCCATCATACAAAGATTCCACAACAAAACCTTGCGTCTGATCACCAGTGCCCCATTCTACGTCAGGAATCACACACTTCACAATGACTTACGAATGCCAAAGTTATCTGCAGAGATTGTCAAATTCAGATCCAAATACGTGCAAAGACTTGGCACCCACTGTAATCAGCTCGCAATTAACCTGCTGGACAACAGTCTCCACGTCAGACGCCTAAAAAGACACCACCCTCTTGACCTGCCTTTAGGCCATCCAGCGAGTGCTGACCCTTACTCCCCTGTAAATACTCCCTTGTAAATATTCCCCAAAAATGTAAAACCTTCTATATACACCCCATAAAATATACATACTTATTATAAAAAATGTAAATAAAAAAAATTAACATACATACATATGTTTTGTATTTATGCGTATATGTATCATACATATCTACATGTTCGCCTCTATTGGTATGTGCATGCATGTGTAGTTTTGCAACGAAGATGAACACGACAGCAATTGCTCATGTCTTAGATGTTTAGAGTTAAATAGCGGCTTCATAATCACTGCGATATCTCTAGTGGTAGAGTGCAAGCCCAACATGTTGTGATGTGCGAGTTCGAGTCCCGTTCGGGAATACATACATACATACGCAGTGGCGAACAAAATTGAGTGTATGTTCACGACGCAGACTTTCGTCACCCACAAAATCATAGTCACGCCAGAAAATCCAAATCTTTGTTTTATTTTATTTTGATTATTGAATTCTTTATAAATTCTAAGCAAAAACAATGATGATACAGATGAGTTCAAAGAGATTTAAATCAAAAACGAAACAAGTAAGAAAGTTAGAGTCGAGTGTACTCGACTGTGAGATACCCGCTACTCATTTTGAATAAAAGCAATATATTTTGCGGTATAATTCTCAAAATATACCGAATATACTGCCAAAATACTGAAAATATACCAAATGGTATATGTGGTATATCGATATAGTGCCACATTCAAAATATACCATAGATGGCACGATATACCAGATTGTCAGCCAAAGTAACTAAGACCCCCAGTTAGTAGGCGTTTTTGCCCATACAAAGTATTTCTTTATTAACTTTTTTTTATCTGATCGCAACCAAATTTTCAGGAATCATAACTACTATAGTTATTACTGTATATACCAAAATTCGTAACTCTAGCTTCACGCTTGTTATTCGATTTTTTTGATTTGCAGGGGCGAAAGGGGGCGTGGCAAATATTTGAAACAAACTTGATCTGCGTGCAAACATAACAAATGCTGTCGAAACAAAATATAAAATATAGCTCTATCTCTTATAGTCTCTGAGATCTAGGTGTTCATACGGACAGACGGACATGGCTAGATCGTCTCGGCTGTTGACGCTGATCAAGAATATATATACTTTATAGGGTCGGGGATGCCTTCTTCTACCTGTTACATACATTTCCTGTCGGCACAATGTTATAATACCCTTCTACCCTATGGGTAGCGGGTATAAAAAACCCGCATAAACTTAATTTTGCACTTTGGCACTTTTTGATTTATTTTATCTTTTTTAGTTCTGGAATGCTTTCTTTCAAATTTTAAATTTTTTCTTTAGGAATACGACTCTCGGGACTTTGTGCTGGCTACTGCCCTAATTTAAAAATTTTTTCTAATCCATTTCCTAAAAATTTTCGGTATGGGGGATGTTGAAAAGAGTCGTAGGTCGCTAAAAATTGATTTAAACAGTCAGACGCTCGACTAATGATGTCTTAGATGAGAAGGAACACCAAAGGGTGCTTCTTTGGCTATTAATAGCGTCTATTAAGTGTAGAGGGCTACATTCCAACATGTGAAGCATCCGCAGATCATAATATTTCCACCACCATGTTTTGGAGTTTGGTTTACATTGTGTCTCTGAATTCGTTCTCCGGGCTTACGCCAGCAGTATTGCTTTCCGTCAGACTGAAAAATTTAAATTAAAAATTGACTCGTCTTACCAGACAACTCGATTCCAATCGTCAACAGTCCAATTTTTGTGTGCCCCTTGCAAATTTCAATCGCGCTTTAACATTTTTGTCGGATAATGCAGGTTTGTTTTTTTTTTGCACCTGCAATAAATCCGATGTTTTGCAGCGATTTTCTAGCAGTCCATTCGCTAGCATTCTTGTTAACAGCCAAAGCACCCTTTGGTGTTCCTTCTCATGTAAGATATCATTAGTCAAGCATCTGACTGCTTAAATCATTTTTTAGCGACTGCGACTCTTTTCATACTATTTATGTATGAATGTGTGTTACCAGTCAGGACAGAGAATTGTATATATGTACATATGTTACAGTACAAAGAAAAAAGATTTTTTATCAATAACTAGTATCTCAACTTAAATTGTCTTTCATTTCAGGTTACATTATCCATTTCAATTCTTATTAGTCTTCACGTGTTTTTTCTGTTAGTCGTCGAAATTATTCCACCAACATCATTAGTTGTACCCTTGTTGGGAAAATATCTAATATTTGCTATGATATTGGTTTCCATAAGGTAAGATATAAGAATAATAATACGTTATACATTTAAATGGATGCTTAAAGTGTCATTTCATTAGCATTTGCGTTACAGTTGTGGTACTCAACGTTCATTTCCGTTCTCCTCAAACACACCGTATGGCACCATGGGTTAAACGAGTTTTCATAAACTTCTTGCCCAAATTTCTATTTATTAAGAGACCAACATATAACTTCGAAACAAGGTAAGTATTGTTACAGTCGTTGCGTTTTATATATTCCTTGTCATAATAAAAGCCGTACTCTAAATATTCACAAACAGTGAGTTGGCAGGTGTCGAGATTCTTCAAGTATTGGCCGACTTGTCTAATTCCTTTTTTAACTGTTCAAAAACTGAATTCTTAGCGCCAACAATTTAATATAGATTGATACCTGCTACTCATACATATATAATAAAAGCAACACAATACGGTATTATTCTTAAAATTTAACTAATTAATATACTGAAATATAACAAAAGATTTATTTTTTATATATCTATATATTACTGCGTTCAAAATATACCACAGAGTAGAAATTAAGAATCGAAGACTCGAATGTAGAAGGGTATTATAATTTTGTGCTGGCAGGAAATACATATATGTAACAGGTAGAAGGAGGCATCTCCGACCCTATAAAGTATATATATTCTTGATCAGCATCAACAGCCGAGACGATCTAGCCATGTCCGTCTGTCCGTATGAACACCTAGATCTCAGAGACTATGGTATATGTTAAGAGATAGAGCTATTGTTTTATTTTCTACAACATTTGTTATGTTTGCACGCAGATCAGTTTTGTTTCAAATTTTTGCCACGCCCACTTCCGCCCCGCAAATCAATAAAATCAAATAACAAGCGTAATTTTCAAGCTACATCTGATATATACAATAATTGTAATGTTGTACAATAATTGTAGTAATTATGATTTCTAAAAATTTGATTACGATCAGATAAAAATTGTGGAAGTTATTAAAGAAATACTTTTGTATGGGCAAAACCGCCTACTTACTAGGTGTCTTAGTTGCTTTGGCCGACAATCTGGTATATCGTGCCGTCAATGGTACATTTTGAATGTGGTACTATATCGATATAACAAATATACCGTTTGGTATATTTTTAGTATATTTGTATTTTTGGTATATTTTGAAAAAATATCGCAATATTTTGCTTTTATTCAAAATGAGTAGCGGGTATCTCACAGTCGAGCACACTCGACTGAAACATTCTTACTTGTTTCCTATATACAATTATTTATTAAATAAATTGTACAATTTTGATCCGATCGCAACCAGAAAACTGCGCCCGCAACCGGTGCACCGGGTATTCATGTGCTTTTCTGACACATTTGTACTCATCAGTATGGGTATCTAAAAACACATGAATTTATAAGTAAGAGTGTCAAAAAAAAGGCACGATACTTAATGTGCGAGTGCAAAAAAGCACAAGAATTTTTTGGTACCAAAAAAAGGGTAGAAAGGGACACACGGCAATTTGCGTTGTGCCTTTTTACGCACTCGGGCACAGGCACTCGATGACAAATTATGAGTGGACAGGCACGCACATATGTATGTACAATATATGTACATACATACATAAGTATATGTTTGTGTATGTAAGTTAGGATGCAAGAAATGCCGACGTCTTTTGCTTGTGCGCTTAAGAACTATTTATTTCGATACAATTTAAATTATTCAACTATTGCTTGGTTTGTTATTGCGTATGCATGATGACTTACGTAATTACATATGTATATAATTAATAAAAAATGTACATTTTAAAGTAATTTTTATATAATTAATAGCATGAATCAAAATTTTTAAAGAATCTGAAAATATGTTTTATAAATTAATTTCAAGAAAATACACCTATTATTTATTTGTCCATTTGTCAAAGTATTAATTTGAAACAATCATTTATAGTCCTTAAATCTATCCGCGAGCTGCAGCGACATATGTATGTACATACAAGCATATAGAGAGGAGGTGGGGGAAAAACACTCGAGTGCATGATACAATTATAGAAGGTAGTCCTGTCGTCTAAGGGTTAATGTCCATATGATTTTGAATGTGTGTGTATCTTACTTATCTTACTCTGCTTGCGAGTCGTGAGTAGCACCGGCACACAAAAATTTTTGGGTGTGAGTTGAGTGCTTATATTTGGCACCATAGAAGATGTCTGATTGCAACCAAGCAATAGTAGGATTCTGCTTTTCCGATATCAGTGCTTTTCTGATATCAATCAGGCGTGCTCCGGTTTTGTTTTCGTTTTGGAACCAAAACCGAGATTTACGTTTTTGGGTTTTGGGTTCTCACAAGTTTTTGGTCGTCGTTTTGCTATCGGAACGTTTTTTGTTGTTGAAACAGCTGACATGTGTTTTGGTTAGAAGTCAACATCGTATGTCCAATCTCCTGCGTGGATAGAACTCACATAAGGATAATAGATAATTTATGCTTCCCCTGAATGAAATATGCCTGCCTTTTGTCTTTTTTTTTGCAAATAAAGATTTGAAACTTACTTAAAAAAAAATCTGTGGAACGACAATCAGCTGTTTCCCACAAAATCAAATGTACTACTGTGGGCAAAAAATGGTAAGACTTTGTTCATAATATTTAAATTTTTTATTTATTCTGTCAAATCTATTTCGTCCCCCTCAAAGTAATCCCCCCTGGTCAGAATATACTTTCGCCAACATTTTTCCCTATCCTCGAAATAGTTGTTAAAGTCAATTTCCGGAATAGCCTTCAATGCGCATAGCGATTCTCGTTTAATGTCTTCAATTGAATCAAAAAGGTTTTCCCGGAGCGGTCGTTTGAGTTTGCCAGAAGTCACACGGATCTAAATCAGGCTAATAAGGTGGTTGTGGAACGATATTGGCTGAATTTTTGCCAAAAAACTCACGAAGAATCAATGCCAGTATGCGACGGTGCATTATCGTGATGCAAAAATCAACAGTTGTTGACCCGTAATTCTGGTCTTTTTAAATGAATTGCTTCACGCAAAAGACGCATAACGCTCAAATAATATTCCTTATTAACAGTTTGGCCGGATGGAAGGAATTCATAGTGCACAACACCACGAAAATCGAAAAAAACTGTCATCTTGACTGTTGGCGCATTTGATGTAAATTAGTTAAGATAATGAAGTTGTCAAATGAAGTTATTAGAATTAGGGCGAAGCGAGAGCGCAATAAAGTTTTCGTTTTGCTCTCTGAGCGAATTCGCCTCGCTTCGCCACTCTAGTTAAGTTAGGCTTTATGTAACTTAGCATAGAATTATAAAGACAGTTGAAATTGAGAACTTATCAGCGCGTCATCACTCTTGCCGTTTGTCTTTATCGTTTCGTTTTCGTCGTCTTACCACAACAATTAGGTCTACTCTTTGTTCGCGAATAAAGCGAAAATATTTAATATCATAAAAACTCTTGTGATTTTTCAATGACCTTGATTTTTGAATGACTTTGACGTGCTCTCTCTTGACCCTTCTTGAAGTCTTTGTACCACTTATAAACATTTTTTGTTACATGATAGAATTACCGAAGGCCTTTTGCAACATTCTGAACGTTTCGGCACCCTAAATTTGATTCCGCACATAAAATTTAATGGAACTTCTTTGTTGAATAATTTCACTCATTGTAAAAATCGCCGAATGAACTTGTTGCACTTCAGAAAAACAAGCATATACTAAACACTAATGATTATTTTGCTGTGATATTTGGAATAGATGTTACTGACAGTCTTGTCAACGTAGAAAAAAAATATTTCTACAAATGGATTTCCGTGCGAATTTTAAATTAAAAAGTTTTACTATTTTTTGCCCACAGTAGTATGTTTGAAAAAAAAAACAAATGGCAAATATATTTCGTTCAGGGGAAGCATCATCATCTATGCAATATAAGTTCTATCCACGCAAGAAATTGGACACATGAAAGGCTTTTTTCGCGTTGTTTACTTAAAAGAATGACAATGAGCCAATTAGTGAACTTATTTTTTTTGCAAAAAAGATACGAATTGATGTAGAAAAATGCATTTACTTTTCGTTTCGGCAAGACAAACTTACTCGTTTTGCAAATCGAAAGAATCTTTTAAAAGTGAAAACGGAAGCACCATTTTATTAGTTTTCGGTTTCAAAATAAAAACGAAATGTGAATATGAAAACCGGAGCCCGGGTGTATTTCTTTGTATGTGGGACAGCCGAAAGGACATCCACATACATTAAAGTATCGGAGTATCGTTTATGTGAGCAGAAATTAAGCGATTTAGTTTATTGGGTCGGTGGGTTAGAATGATCAAATGAAGATTGATACCAACAAGTAAGAAAGTTACAGTCGAGTGTGTTCGACTGTGAGATACCCGCTACCCATTTTGAATAAAGGCAAAATATTGTTGCATTTTTTTTTTTAATATACCGAAAATACTACAAAAACACTAAAAATATACCGAGCGGTATATTTGGTATATCGATATGGTACCACATTCAAAATATACCATAGACGGTACAATATACTAGATTGTCGGATAAAGCAACTCAGACCTCCAGTAAGAAGGCGTTTTTGCCATCGCTAGATCGTCTGGGTCGGCACAAAGTTGTAATACCCTTCTACCCTATGGGTAGCGGGTATAAAAATATATTTTTTTGTTAAATAATTCCTTCCGCAATTTGTGATAATAGGAAAATATGCTTTTGACTGACTATATTTTGAAACAGGATTTTTTTTCATATTTCGTAAAATGAATAAGTCTCTTGAGTTGTTTTAACAAATATGAGACAAATTTTTAACAACAACATAAAAAATATTGCGATCCCGATAATATTTGACCACAATAGTACTATTTCATTTCATACATCAAGTAAAAATACGGCTTTCGCAATGTAGTAAAAGTTAGAGATATGGTGAAGTTCGTGTTTACTCTGAAACATATTTTATAGATAAATCCATTGCACGGATTTTACTCTTTCATTGGCAGGCTTTTGCAAAACTCTTAACATTCCGTTATACTGCTGCCACAGTATTTTGTACTTTGTCGACTTGCCAACTTCAGTATCGCCTGTCGCATTTATGTGGGATTGATTGTGCGTGTTCCTGTTATGAAAGTTCATACCAGAATGAGAAAATCTATTAGAAGATATCGCGTTTCACCATCTGTCCTAAAGGCATGGCGTCCATAATTTTCATATCAGAAATGCTCCACATGAAGAATGATGCGTTCACATATCATATCGAAGGAGATCCTTCACAAAATCACGATAAGGTATTAACAATGTGTTTGGGAGCTATTTAACCAGCAATTCAAATTTACAAATTTTCTCTATTTGCTGATATCTAAACAAAAGCATCTGGTTTTGTGTACTAAGTGTAGTAAGTCGAGTTGGCAGCCTTGGCATTAATTACCATTCATAAGAATAAATTATACCAATTAAACGAATTGTAAGGATCAACTCTGTATGCGTTCAAGACAGCTAAGGCAAAAAAAAATTTCCTTTTCCATATCAATGCCAAGTGCGAGTACATCACTTGATCGGAAAAATTTATAAATATTAAAATATCAGTGATCCAAAGCTGAAAAATAAATTTAATCTAGGAAAACGACTCCATCGGCCACCAGAATAATTATTTTGATAATTTTATAGTACTTTATGTGTTAAGTTTATATATAATTTAATAGGAATTTTCTTAAGCATCTGCATCCATATCGTCTGCATCTACGTTTAGCGCAGCGTAGGCTTTATAAACGCGTAAATGCGCTTCAACAACTTGCCAGACGCCTTATATTCAATGTGTTAGTGAATAAAGAATCGCCTTACATTGCATCGTTTGGAATCTAAGTGGCATAGAATCGCAGCAACACCCCCTACGCCAAAATGGGTACCGCAGGCTAATGATGGAAACATAAACGTAGTGAAGATTTAGCGACAGAGAGAGGGAGAGAAAATCGGAATCGCCTCTAACCCTTGCCAGTGTTGCCCCATAGTGTCCGATTGTGCGGATCCTCTTTGGACGAAGAACAAAAGTGTTCATCGCCTGCTCTAGATGTCTTGAGTTTCCTTAATAAGCTTGTACAGTTAACTAATGTATAGATTTGATTTGATTTTGAATATATAATGAATAACGTAGCGTAGCTTCTATTTGCAATCTCAGTAATTTTAAGTTACATTAGACATTTGACATTATTAAACAAGTAAGAAAGCTACAGTCGAGTGTACTCGACTGTGAGATACCCGCTACCCATTTTGAATAAAAGAAATATATTTTGAGGTATTTTCTCAAAATATACCAAATATACTGCAAAAATACTAAAAATATACCGAATGGTATATTTGGTATATCGACATAGTACCGTATTCAAAATATACCATAGACAGCACAATATACCAGATTGTCAGCCAAAGCAACTAAGACCCCTAGTAAGTAGGCGTTACTGCCCATACAAAAGTATTTCTTTAATAACTTCCACAATTTTTATCTGATCGCAACCAAAATTTCAGAAATCATAAATACTATAGTTATTATTGTATATACCAAAATTGCTTTAAAATTACGCTTGTTATTCGATTTTTTTGATTTGCGGGGGCGGAAGTGGGCGTGGCAAAAATTTGAAACAAACTTGATCTGCGTGCAAACATAACAAATGCTGTCGAAAAAAAATTATAGCTCTATCTCTTATAGTCTCTGAGATCCAGTGTTTCATACGGACAGACGGACAGACACACAGACGGACAGACGGACATGGCTATATCGTCTCGGCTGTTGACGCTGATCAAGAATATATATACTTTATAGGGTCGGAGATGCCTCCTTCTACCTGTTACATACATTTCCTGCCGGCACAAAGTTATAATACCCTTCTACCCTATGGGTAGCGGGTATAAAAATGCATAAACAGAAAAAACACACCCACATCAAACGACTTCAGGCCTCATAACTAGTAAACTGTGAACACCAGATTAAAAATAAATATATGCTTGGCCGATATAAAACAAACAATGAATTATTAAATGCCAACAGTATCTACATATATAAATACCCAACATATCTCAATTTATAGTTGTTATACATAGTTGTGATTTGCTGTAAATAATAAGGGATATTATAGTTTCGTGATCTCCCATCTGAATTGTGTAGTTAAATAATGTATCTTACACATAGTATTGAATTTAAAATTTTACCGAACATGTAGGTATTAAAATTCCCCTTATGGGCACCTGAGTTTAGTTGCGTGTCATAAACATAAGTGTAAACCCCATAATAGGATTTACAAGAAGTGAGGGTACAGAAAGGGATCCACAACATCCATGATCTTCGACCTTTAGGTTTGTTCGTAAGCCGACCCAGGTTTCGCCGTTTTAGATATCGATAAATTCTCTGCTGACCTCTTTGATAAATAAAGCCCACCCCATTTGCTCTGAGCAACATTCGGTCCCTGTAAGCAGATTACGTTTTCAAAAGCTGTCCTCAAACGGTTTGTTACAAATGCGCTCCATCTTATAATTGACTTTGAGCTCTGAGCTCAAAGTCGAAGTATCCACCTTTTAATCCGTGCTGGTATGATGTTAAAATCTGTTATCAGTTAAAATTCTAAGCTGTAGTAATAAGACGTTTAATTAATCTAAATTTTCTCTGAATTTGCATCAATACCATAACTTGATAATACATACATACATATGTGTCTAAGAAAACGTAGTTGGTCAGCTTTATAAATGTATTTGCTTTCGTTTAATTCAGCATTATTTTGTTAACTTTTTGGTACCTTTGTTTTTTCAATAATAATAATTATTATCAATGTAGTTAAAGTTATTCGTAACTACGAAAAGCAGTTGCATATGACTTCTTTGGAATACATCTTGCGCGAATTGACTCCAAATAAGAGCCGATTAGAGCGAAACTCATTAGAGTTAAAAATTTATCTCTCAATAATCTTATCTTTCAAGCCGATATCTTTGATTTCTTTCTTTTATTAATCTAAACTCATCTATACCTATAGACTAGTTAGTCAAGACATAAGTAGGCAAACTTTTTTTTTTTTGGTGGTTGCTTTATAATTACATCTAGGAAAATTCGTAAAGCCAACAAAAATCTAACGTGTCCCATAACTATATCATATAAGACTACATTACATTACTTACCATATTTTGGTATCAAATGATACCAAATACCTGATAAAACAATAAAAATATAACATTTTATTACAAACCTATACTTTCATGAGAAACACTAAACTTAGGCAAGTTCACTTCGCAAAACAAACAAACAGAAAAAATTTGTGCTCCCGTTTTCATTTTCACAAGTTTCTTTCGATTTGCAAAACGAGCAAGTTTGTCTTGTCGAAATGAAAAGCAAATGCCTTTTTCTACATTAAATCAGATATTATTTGGAAAATGAAAAAATAGTCGGCACATTGGTTTTTTGACGTCGAATTTGGAATTCTAATTTTGCAGTTGGTAACAATTTTCGTGATTTTGGTGAGCGACCGATTTTGGTGGAACAAAGAAGCAAGTTACAAATACTTGTAACATATAATGAAAAGGATGATATTAAATTTGTCGAAGTTTTTTTTCTGCGAAAAAGAGAAAAACGAAATCTATTTCTTTCAGGGGAAAGCATAAAACATCTATGCAGAATAATATTATACTTATGTGAGTTCTATGCACGCAGCAAATTGGACGTACATAGGAAACACAAGTCAGCTGTTTCAGCAGTAAGAAATAAAACGTTTCGATACAAAAGCGATGACTAAAAACGGAGCAACTCAAAACGAAAATCTCGGGTTTGGTCCCAAAACGAAAACAAAAGTGAATGTCGGTGTACGCATGATAGTAACGAATTTTAAATCTTATTGAATTTACATATGTATATAAAATATTTGGAAACTAAAGCTTTCTATTCATTGCTGCTGTCATCTGCGTTAATATATGTATTTGAGTATGTACTTAAGTTAATGACGTAGGGAAGGAAAAATAATTTGGTATATTTGTGCTGTACTCACACGCACACCGACTTTGTGTATTTGTGTAAGGCATATTAAAATCTTCCATTTTTAATTTTCAGTAAATTGCTTTTGAAGGATGCTCATGCCTGTTTTTATCCTTATTACTCTTCGACCAACATCGATCGTCTGGTGGGTTCTGGATATAGTCACACACCTTCAAAAGAGGAATTGACAACACAAAGGTACTTAATTTAACTAAAACCTCAAATATTGTCATTAGGTACAAAGTATTAGTTGGTGTATGTAAATGAGTAACTTATGGATTTACAGATGCCGCTGATTACTTTCACTTATATGTAGTTAATTTTATTATTAACTT
Source organism: Drosophila nasuta (assembly GCF_023558535.2). Lineage (NCBI taxonomy): Eukaryota > Metazoa > Arthropoda > Insecta > Diptera > Drosophilidae > Drosophila > Drosophila nasuta. The sequence continues at coordinate 32,229 of NC_083456.1, read as the reverse complement.
GAATCCAATGTAGCCATTGTTATCGTATTTAAAATAATGAAAGAATTCTATAACCTTAAAGAATCCCATCACAATTTTTTACTTTGGGAAATGCAAAAATAATATCTTACATTATTAATAAAAAATTATTAATTTTGTCTGAAGTTCATTTTTCGTACATCAATTGACTTACATAAGTCTTTCTTTGAGCTACATATGTACATACTACAGTCGAGTGTGCTCGATTGTGAGACACCCGCTACTCTTTTTCAGCAAAAGCGGTATTCTTAAAGTATGCCAAATTTATATACTAAAAAACTACTGAAATATACCGAAGCATATATTTGGCATATTGATATACTATTATATTTAAGATACACTATAGATCAACTAAAACCCGACTGCAGCTACCTTTTTCAACCATATACAATTATTTCTTCAAAAACTAATGTAATTTTTATTTAGTATTGAAAAATACTGTAATTATGATTGTGATGTGGCAAAAATCGATTAAACAATCGAATTACGAAAATCTTCGATTGATAATATGACACTTAACTCACATGATCAGAAATACTTAATTTGAGTGACTATTTGATTATTGTATAGATTGGAACCAAAAATTAATTATTCCCGCTATCCATAGGGTAGAAGGGTATTATAACTTTGTGCCGGCAGGAAATATATGTAACAGGTAGAAGAAGGCATCTATTAATTCAATTCTTTCCGTACTAATTTTTGTAATGTTTTATCAATAAATGGCTTTTTTTTTAAATAATTTAAGTTTGTACGCAGACTTTTTCTGATTCGAAAACAGGTGTATTTTTCGTTTTTTGATTTTAATTAAAAGTTGCTGATGGAAATAATTGAAGACTGGTTATATTTTTTCATAATAGATATGTTGTTAGTTTAAAAAAAAAATGAAGCCAATATCTTCAATACAACTATTTTTATTTAACATCAAAGTTGCGCGTTAAGTTTGTACGCCGACTTTTTCTGCTTAGTGTATAAGCAAAGTTCGTTGTGCGTTGAAATCAAACAGTTTTTACGTTCAATTTAGATCATAGTAATATTTATTATGATAAATAAATATTTATTTTGTTATTGGAATTCAAAGTGGACTGGTTGGTAATAAATAAGAAGAAAAAAGTATCCTTAGAAACTACAAATGGACATCGGACAAAATGAGCCAATTTGAATTTACAAATACAAGATATACTTTTGGAATGTTCGGACATTGAAAATAAAAATTATAAAAGTGATGGCGAATTTTTACGAAACCAAAGTGATACGAGCGTATGAGTATAGTATACATTGCATAAGCGATTATGTACAAGGTCTCCTTTGATTGCTTGAAAAAATTAATTGAGACCTATGTACATATATAGGAACAGGAATTTTATGTATATTTCGCAAATTGAATAAGTCTCTGCCACAGGCGGGTTGCATATGAGGAAGACTACTTTAATAGATATGAGACAAATTTTTAACAAAAACATTAAAAATGTTGGGGTCCCGATAATATTCGACCACGGTGGTACAAAATATTCATTACAAAGATCAAGTGAAGATACGGCTTTCACAATGTAATAGAAGTTAAGAAGAGTGCTCGTTCTGTGGGCAGGTTCCCCATCATTTGGGTGTGCAGCCTGATCTTCTTAATCTCGCAGATCGTGAATGAGTTGATAATGGATTTGAATTAATTTAATTTGGAAATCCAAAATTTGAAGAAAATCAGAGGCATTTTTAAGGCGTTCCCCCATGTAAGAATGTACGTAGGGTAAACGGACCAATAGTCGGAACATGCAGGAACATGCAAGGATAACGGATGGCTTTTTTCCTAGCCAAGTGAGTGGTACGCTCTTAAACGCTCACCAGATCTTGTGAGGCGATACCTCGGCTCGCGAGATCGGTTGGATTGTGCTCAGATCGCACATGCGTCGAACTTTTAGAGTCGCTGACTTGTACTATTTTGGCCACATGATTGGCCAAAAAAGCTGTCCACGTGTGTCTTGCTTAGCATCTGGTAACTCAGAGATTAATGTAGTCTCAGACCGTGAGTTGATTAATGCTGTGGTATATGCAACACGTAGATGGCATACATTAATCACTGGCGTTCCGGGAAGGATAATGCGCGTTCGCAGCAAACAGAGGCTTTTTTGTTTGATATAGATCATTCGATCGTTGACCGACGTGTGCAGAAATCAAAAACACACAGGGACAGGATAATTATCTTTTGAGCATAAGTAACAAGACTTGCCTTCTTAATGACTTGCGCTTTGAAAGAATTAATCTTTTTTCAAGCAGTGATCGACTTCTGTGAGTTCAATCGCTTCGAGTGTCCGATGGCGTTCGTTGAGAAAAGTGCTCAAGAACTGAAATGCTACCAAAGACTGCTCCCATAAGGAAAGGATAAGCTTTGGAAGCTTTGACGAAGTGGAAAATTCAGAGTGCTCTAAAGCGATTATCTCTCAATGATGTTTTGCATATCTTTAATCTTTAATCCTGAGTAACCGTAGCCAGGTTGAACAGAATCTTAAGTTGGCTGATGACAAGCAAGCGTTTATACTTCAATCGCTCGAAAGCGCGCACCAAGCCGGCGCGAAACCATTGTCCGTGAGTGGGAATTTCGCGATTATTTCGTTGGTCTCACTTGCAGTCTTTGAGTTCAAGAGAACAATTTCTCGAACGCCGGCAATCTCGGATTGGTGACATAGATGGCTGTAAAAGGTCACGGAAGGTTGATCAGACATGGTCTACTCCCGTTGACAAGGGAGTCTGTTCGGATGCCTGGAAGGGCTCGTGGCTGTGTCGAATGGCCAATGAACAGAAAAAACCAAATGTAAACAACATTATTTTTGATACACTTTAATATGTCGAAGTTTGGACCTTGAAAAGTGTTTTTGCGGGGAGTTCTTCTTCATTACTTCAATATGAAGAAAACTGCTGCCGAAAGCCATCTTATTTTAGTGAAAGTTTATGGTGAACATGCTCTAGCTGAGCTAACGTACCAAAAGTGGTTTACAGGATTTATGTGTGCGATTTTGACTTGGAAGACGCAGAACGTCCTGGACAGCCATTTGGTGGGATCAGAAGGGTGTGCTGTATTATGAGCTGCTCAAATCGGGTGAAACTATCAATGGAGAATGCTACCGAACACAGCTTAAATTCACGACGAGCTGCGGAGGCTGCTGGACATGGTCTGCTCCTCCAATAACCATATTATAATCGGAACGGACGCCAACGCCCACCATAGCGTCTGGGGAAGTCCCGACATTAACGACAGGGGTGAGTCAGTTCTTAATTTTATCCTTAACTATAAGCTTAGACTAGCCAACAGAGGTGAGGTATCTACCTATGTAGGTCCCACCTCTAGTAATGTGCTGGACTTAACGATTGCGACTGAGTGCACCAATGTAGAAGAGTGGAGGGTCCTGGATAGACCCTCCTTCTCGGATCACAAGTACATTCAATTCACCATTCCTTTTAACAGGGTACCTGCGGTTCAGCCGTTCAGAAATCCCCGTAACACGAACTGGGCGAAATTCTCTAGCCTTGTTTCCAAGTCTCTTGGTCAGCCGGGTAACATCAACTCGGTACAGGACCTAGAAACTACTGTCAATGTCCTCTCAGCAGGACTACTTTCAGCGTTTCGCGAATCTTGTATGCTCTCAAGACCGACGAGAAGATCGAAGCCACCCTGGTGGAACCCAGATCTCTCATCGCTACGTGGGAAGCTTACTAGCATGTTTCAACTTGCTAAGAAGGCGGATAACGAATATGTCTGGGACGAGTATAGGTCTCTCCTGAAGTCGTACAAGAAGATGATCCGATCATCCAAAAGGTCTTCATGGAGAACCTTTTGCTCGGAACTGGATAATATCAAAGACACCTCCAGACTCAGGAAGCTGCTGTCCAAGCAGGCTTCCAGTCCTAGTCTACTCAAGTCGGGCGATGGAGCGTGGACGGAGAGTAGTGCTGAAACTCTTGAAGCACTGCTCTCAACTCATTTCCCGGGATGTATTGGAATAGAGAACAGTGACTGGCAGCTCTTTCCTAGTCTCCCAGTTATGAGACCCCCTGCCGGTCTAATTACAGATAACAAAATAATTTGGGCTATCGACTCCTTTGCGAAGGTCAGGTCGCCCGGTCTCGATGGACTTTCGCCAGCAATGCTGCAAGCCAGCAAGCCCACGATTGTTCCGTGGCTATCGGGTATCTATTCGGCGTGCCTCGCATGGGGTCATATCCCCACTCTTTGGAGGACCTCGAAAGTCATTTTCCTGCCCAAGGCAGGCAAATGCAGTCATGTGGTCCCAAATGACTTCAGGCCTATCAGCCTAACCTCTTTCCTGCTAAAAACGTTGGAAAAGCTACTTGATTTGCACATCAGAAGCAACTCAATGCATCTATTGTCCCCAAATCAGCATGCGTACACAAAGGGCAAGTTCATTGAGACACCTCTCCATGCTCTAGTGGCCTCCATCGAAAAAGCAGACCATTACAAAGAATATGCTTCGGGAGCATTTCTTGATATTTCAGGCGCCTTCAATAATGTCACTACGGACGCTATTTTGAAGTGCCTTACCTCAGTTAACACACGGCTCCAGCGATCCACAGGTGGGTCAACTGCCTTCTTTGTGACAGGCGGGTGGTGGCTACGTGGGGCGATGCGGCCATCACAAAAGAAGTGCGAGGTGGCACTCCCCAGGGTGGGGTCCTCCTTTGGAATTTGGTCGTAAATAGCCTACTTCAAAAATTCACTAGACGGGCCCCCAAGTTAATTGCCTATGCCGACGACATAAGCATTTTAATAACTGGGACGTGCCCAACCACCCTTAGTTCCGTAATGGAACTTACTTTACGGGAAGTTAAAGCATGGGCCGAATCAGCCGGGCTCAGCATTAACGCGGACAAAACGGACCTTATCCTCTTCACGAAGAGGTATAAGGTACCTGCGTGGTCTCCCCCAAAAATAGGCTGCACTATGCTAAAGCCGAGCCTAGCAGTAAAATACCAAGGTGTGGTCCTGGACAGCAAACTGTCATGGAAGCTCAATGTGTTAGAAAGGGTAAAGAAGGCCACCGGAGGCTTGTACATGGAGAAAAAGATGCTTAGTTGCACTTGGGGCCTCTCTCCTAATCTAATGCGGTACATCGCAGTTGTTCGCCCTATCCTCACCTATGGTGTTATAGTGTCGTGGCAGGCCACGGAAAAAAGGACGTACCTATCCATCATGGAAAAGACACAGCGTCAAGCGCTACTGTGTATCACAGGCGCTCTCAGGTCGACGCCAACTAAAGCCCTCGAGGTAATAGCTGGTGTCGAACCATTAAACCTATACGCGCAATCCATAGCCGCAAAATCGTCCCTACGGATTGCCGCAACTGGCAATCTGGGTCTTCTAGGCTATGGTCACAGCGCCATTGGTAGGGAGACTAGTAGAGACTTGGACTATACTATCCCCCTTACCAGTACTGACCATATTAACACAATATTCTTGGAACCGGAGTGCTGGCGGGAAGGGCTATGCATTCTTGAAGCCCTCAACCTCTTCACCGACGGGTCGAAGATGGATGATGGTGTCGGAGCGGCCATATACTGCCCAGACCCGGTCTCCAAACAATCCTATAAACTCCCAGACCATTGCAGCATCTTCCAGGCGGAAGTTTTTGCCATTGGCAAGGCTGCCGAATTGGCTCGGGGTTTTCAGCGTAATCACACCTCTATTAACATCTTTGTTGACAGCCAAGCAGCAATAAGATCAATGCACTCTGATGTGGTCAAATCCAAAGTTGTCCTGGACAGCAGAAGAGCAATAGAGTCGCTGAACGCATCTGCGGTCGTGCGTATCTATTGGATCCCAAGCCACCGGGGCATCGATGGCAACGAGATCGCAGACACTCTCGCCAAAGAGGGAGTGGGGCTCGATGTCGGTAACATGTGCAATGTTCCGATATCCCTGCGAACTCTAGGCAGTGAAATTGAGGTGCGCTCTAGACTTCAGTGGGACGCGAGCTGGCGTAATGCCAACTCGTGCAAAACTGCAAGGCTGATGTGTGCCTCTACTAACAAAAACTTAACCAAATTCGTCATGCAGCTTTCAAGGAAAGACTGCAGGCTAATGCTAGGCATTTTAACTGGTCACTGTCTGTCAGCTGTCCATGCTGTAAAGCTGGGCATCACGAACAGTGATCAGTGCAGGAAATGCAACGAACCCGAGGTTAAGGAAACACTTGAGCATCTTCTCTGTAGATGCCCAGCGTTATCCCGACTCCGGCTGAAATACTTTAATTCGCCGTGCCACAACGATCTTCGGGACGTTTCACGGCTACCTCCTAGGATGCTTCTGGCTTTTGCCAAAAACGCATCCATACTGTGCGACTTCTGAGACGAAGATACGCTACCGGTACAGCTACGGACCGCCACTGGTCTATGCTTTGCCCCGTACAGGGGCAGCCGGTTCCACCTAACCTAACCACCTACTTAAATTCACAAAGCTTCAAATATTTGTGTACAAAAAGTTCGTTTACTTATTTGTGATGAAAATCATAGAAAAAGTCTTTTTCTGGGAAAAGCACAGGTTTATATTACATTTACGGCCGACAATTTGAGTTTCGGAAGTACAACCACGAAGCTTACAAGTTTTTTTGTCAGCGCGTGATAAAAACATTGGAAAATGATCGACGATATCATAACGTACATTATTAATCGGTAGGAAAGTTTTTCTCCCTGTGCATTTATTTTCCTTTCCATCAACTTGTCGCGGGCGCCCGGGTCCTTTTGTCCGACACCTCCCATGTGGCTGTTGCATTCGTGGATAACATTTGGGCAATTTATGTCAACGTACTTTTTTTTGGAACGAACAAAAGTTGAACAACGTTGTCACCTGCTCCACAATATATCTCGAAATTATAGCAAAAGCCAAAAAGTCACTTCATTAGTCAAATCGTCCTCCAATTATTCTTCTCCATCCATATCAATGTCAAAATCAATAGAATTTAATAATTTTTCAATCTCTACGTCGGAAAGAGCTGAGCTTATTCAATTGTCGTCGTTCCATGTGTACTGAAGCAATTATTTGTACTTAGATATTGTATAGGTTGTTTCCTTTTCAAACTTACCTTATACATTTTTTTCACGAATTGTCTCAAGACCGCCTCTAGACGGGCTACTTTATAAATTCAATAAAAAGCTAACGAACATTTAATTTTAGTGTGGGTTTCGTATTTTGCGTCCTTGAGACTATCAGCAACACGGTACAATTTTTTTTTCAGCAGCAAACTATTTATAATATTTTAATAATAATAAACCAAAACACAATTGCTGCTCCACAGACTCTTGTCTTTCCACAACAGGTGGAACAAGGCAATTTCATTGTTTCATTGGAATAGCATGTCAAGCATCTACGTTAAGAGTAACGAGATGTATACGCTATTATCCCTTATCATATAACAAAATTTTCGAAATAAATATTCAAAGATTGACACAGATATTAAATAAATCTGTTTGAATAGCGCCTGAAGATTTTTTAAATTTGGAACAATTTTTCCGATCAATAGCTGTTTGACTACCTACACATGGGATTGTAGCGCCTAAGTCTAATAGAACCATTATTGAATATACGTCGTCTGGAGACGGTATTAATTTATCATTTCGTTTGTCACTTTCATGAATAATAAAAACGAATACTAATAAGGAACTCAAATAGGCATATTTATTTATTATTGATTAACGGATGCGGTAGTGCGGTAGTAAATTTTGGCCTCAAAATTTTTGGCTTCACTCCTAGTGTCGAGTCTGCTTGACTGTGAGATACTCGCTACATATTTTGAATAAAAGCAAAATATTGCGGTATTTTTTCAAAATATACTAAACGGTATATTTGTTGTATCGATATAGTACCACATTCTAAAGATACCATAGACGGCGCAATATATCAGATGGTCAGCCAAAGCAACTAAGTAGGCGTTTTTGCCTATACAAAAGTATTTCTTTAATAACTTCCACAATTTTTACCTGATCGCAATCAAATTTTCAGAAATCATAAATACTGTAGTTATTATTGTATACAATGAAAATTACGCTTGTTATTTGATTTTATTGACTTACGGTTGCGGAAGTGGGTGTGGCAAAAATTTAAAACAAACTTGATCTGCGTGCAAACAACAAATGCTGTCGAAAAAAAATATAAAATATAGCTCTATCTCTTATAGTCTCTGAGATCTAGGTGTTCATACCGACAGACGGAAAGACACAAGGACGGGCAGACGGACATGGCTAGATCGTCTCGGCTGTTGATGCTGATCAAGAATATATATACTTTATAGGGTCGGAGATGCCTCCTTCTTCCTGTTACATACATTTCCTGCCGGTACAATGTAATAATACCCTTGTAGGGTACATGGGTAGCGGTTATAATTATACCATATATCGGGAACGGTGTTCATACTTACGGTCGGACAGATAGACATGGCTATATATTTTCGGCTGTTGTCGATGATGAAAAAAATGTATACTTTATGGGGTTGAAGATCTCATTTTCTGCTTATTGTTTCCTGAAGTCCTGCCGGTAAAATGTAATAATACCCTTGTAGGGTACATGGGTAGCGGTTATAATTATACCATATATCGGGAACGGTGTTCATACTTACGGTCGGACAGATAGACATGGCTATATATTTTCGGCTGTTGTCGATGATGAAAAAAATGTATACTTTATGGGGTTGAAGATCTCATTTTCTGCTTATTGTTTCCTGAAGTCACTGAGCTTTTAAACTCTTCTACCCTATATATATATATATATATATATATATATATATATATATACATATATATATATATATATATATATATTAGGGATCTATATATATATATATGTATATAATGTATATATATATATATAATATGTATATATTTATAATAAATTATAGGTAATAGGTAAGAAGTGTATTATAACTCCGACCTTATAATGTATTTCAATTCTTGATCAGGGTCAACAGTCGAGGCAATATAGGCATGTCCATCGTCTAGATGTCAGAGTCTATAAGAGATAGATATACATTTTTCGACAACACTAACTATGTTTGCAGGCAGATCAAGTTTGCTTAACATTTTTGCGCCACGCCCACTTCCGCCCCCGCCAAATCGACAAAATCGAATAACAAGTGTAATTTTGGTACATACAATTAGATTATCAGCCAATACAGGTATGACCCGCTGTAGGTTTAATTTGCAATATAGAAGTTTTTCTCAAATAGCTTCTACCATAATTAACCGATCGAAATAAAATATTTAGAATACTATGTTCAATTGTTAATTGTTTATACTAAAATTCGCGACTCTTTCTTGAAAAACTTTATCTGCGTGCAAACATTACAAGTACTGTCAAAAAATTATATATCTGTCTCTTTCAACTATTTCCTTTAAAAAGGTCATACCGCTGTACATACTGAAAAAAAATGAATATGTTCTTAATACTAATGTGTGTTACTAATTTAAATAAAACACTTAATTCGAAAACAAATTTTCTGTCCAGCAAATTTTGATATAAACCTATTCAATTATTAATTTCTTATAACTTTCCTCCCATATTCATTTCATTTTAAAGTTTTAAATCAAAACCAAAACTTTATCTATTTATCCTGCAATGTAGCCTAACAAGCACAGGACCCTTTGGTGGGAGCTGTCAAGTCCATGGTCCTTTACCGCAACTTACTCATTCGAGCTCTGAAGATTTAACAGCGGTTCCCGATTTAGACATTGGAAATTCTGGAATAAGAAGCCCAATTTTAAATAATCCAGCATTTTCGCATTCAAAATGCCCTCCACGAGTTCATCGCAGCTGTTTTTGTGTTCGCTTTATTGCCGAACATACTAAAATGCAAGAGGATTCTACTAAAGTGAATTTTAAACTTAATGAACAAACAAATTTATGTCTTTTAACACAACTTATTTGCATTACAGGTTAAAGAAGATTGGAAATATGTCGCAATGGTGTTGGATAGATTATTTCTATGGATTTTCACGTTGGCTGTTGTAGCTGGTACAGCTGGAATCATATTGCAAGCACCAACTCTTTATGACGATCGAATTCCAATAATTGAACAAAAGGATTTGGAGTTTTCCGGAACTTCTGCTGGCCGCTGTAGACCCCCCCAATAGCATTTTTATTCCAAAACCGCGCATATAATTTCGAATTGACCGTAATGTACTTGTGTGTCAAATCAATCAATCACAAACGCCAGCATTACAGTTTTCATACAAAATTTATTTTTTCAAACAAGAAAATCTATTGTGAAAGTGCCAGATGTATTGGTATTGAAGCATTACTCAGCTTGGCCCCTTAAAAAATATAATACATAATTTGTAAACCAATTCAAGTTAATCATTATTTTAATCATTATGTTTAATTTTAGATTATGAAAATTTAATATTCTTCGTTAGTATTACAAATTACATTAATTACCCTTAATAGTATGTAACAGAAACCTATACATTTTTGACCGACCCTTCGAAGTGTTATGTAAACATATCGGTAAAATGTTAAGCCACTCCATGAAAATAATTTGTGTTTTATCCTGTATATAATAAAAATAATAGTCCATTTAGTTTATGAAATCTCTAATTATATTCTGTTTAATTTATATAATTCAAATAGTTTACCGTCAGCAAAGAAAAATCTCTATAGATAAATCGAACTTTCTATACCCTGTACCCAATTAAACGCATGAAATCAGGTAGAAAAATATTCAAGTTTTTATAAAGCTAACATTCTTAGGTTTGTAGTATTTTAATAACCGGAAATTTATGTATAAATTTATGTATAACAGATTTGATCACTCACTTTTTTCAAATTTAAATCGTCTTTTTAATGTGCTTTTCCCAAATGAGCAAACTTTTTGTCGTGTGGAAATTCTATATATTTCGCAACCTCCACATATTTAATATGACCCTAAAATTAGCACGTAACATAATTATTGCTTAAATAACTTCTACAATTTATATTCGATCGCAACGGAATTTTCAGGTATCATAAATACTGTAGTGCCGGGATAATAGATGGCGTGGCACTTGTTATACATGCATATGTGCGAGAAATATATCTCTATCTTTTATAGTATCTAAGATATAGGTGTTCATACGGGCGGACAAACTGACGAATGTGGCTATATCGTCTAAGTCTCTATCGCACATAAATATGAAATACTCAGCTATTTTAATAAAATGTCCTTAAAAAGATATACAAGTTCTCAGCTTTTTCACAAAGTTTATACTTGACACTGGGTAGCGGGTAACTCCATAAAATAAACATTTGTTGATTAGCGTCAGTAGCTGAGAAACTATTAACAGTTGTTATTGTTTTAGATTTTTGCAAATTATAATTACATTCTATATGAATGTAAAAAAATTAAAAATTGATTGCTTTAAATACAATAATTCGATGGATTTCAGAAATAATTCCGCTTTTGCTCTGTTTTGCTTTTCCTGAAAATGGGTGTTCCACATTCGATGCCTTTTATTGTCAATATTTCAACCGAGCTCTTAAAAATTGAATGGAGTTTAATGGGATGTGATTGAGAACAAATAACTCATACGAATATAGTAAGCTCCATTTTTCCATAGACTAAATGTCGATCATCTTACCTAAATCATATTATTTATTATTCGCATATTAACTTATAATTAATGATTACTTTATCTTAATAACTATTCTTTTTGAACATTTGACATTTTAACATATATATGTATATATATGTTATATGTCTTCTTAAAAGGTCAATTAACTATTCATTCGTTATTAGGATTAGTTTATAATTACTTTATTTCTTAAATAAACTTAAAGCAAGAGAGAATTAAGAGATAATTGACCATTTGTAGAGAATTGTTGCCAAATTAGATAATAGATAAGAAACGGATTCTAATTAGGTTAACTATTATTATTACATAATAATAATATTATGCAGTGTATTTATCAACTTCTCAAAGTACTTACATTTTTACTTAACTTTACGATCAGAATTGAGAAATAAATACAACAGCTAGTGTTCAGAATACTGATCGTATTCGAAGGGTACCGGGTATTAAAAGTAGTTGATTTATCTTGACAACCCGTTAATAAAAAAATTACAAATGAAAAACTCTTACGAAAAAGTCCGGCCTCAAGCGTCAAGATAATGTCTTAACATTTACAAATATTTATGTAAAAAACTGTAATATGCATATTTTGCATACAAATAGATGACCACAATGCAGAACATGGCTATTAAATTTAAAGTCGAAAACATAAGTCACTTCGTACATTAAAAAATAACATGCCTAGAGACACATACACATGAATTTATGAAACAATGTAATTTTTAACCAAAAGCGCACAACATATTAAATTTTATTTATTATTGCAGTAAAACCAAGTATTTTTTATTATTATATAATTGACTCAACAAAATATGATCACTTTGTACGAGATATATTGGATATTAAAAATATGTTAAGCAGAAAGAAATTCAAGTAAATATTAAATGAAACAGATGTATTTATACTGGTATAAAAGTTTAAAAAAAAAATCGTTTCCTGTGCAATATTTTTTTTCAAAACCGTACTGAAAACCATTTCGAAAAATTAAATAAAAATTTTCAATACATATGTATGTATGTACATATATCTGCATGTCACATAACAATGATTGTGTATATGTATATGACATACATTTAAGTATATTACTACTGTGGGAAAAAGTATCGAAACTATGGTTATTGTTTAAAAGCAATTTAATTTTTCTTCTAAATTAGTTTTTTTTTTTAAATATCCAAAAAAGTCTTTAGAGCGTCTACCCCTAGGGTAGAAGGGTATTATAACTTTGTCCAGACGGGAAATGTATGTAACAAAAGGAGACATCTCTAACCCCATAAAGTATATACATATATATTCTTGATCAGCGTCAACAGTCTGTCCGTATGAATATCCAGATATCAGAAGCTATGAGGAATAGAACTATGATAATTATTCGTCATCACTTGTTATTTTTGCACCCAGATCGGCACCACAAGTAAAAAAATAAATGAAAGTAAACTTTGTTTTGCAGCTAGAGTCGATTTTTTGAACGTTCGACAATGATCAATAATGATCCCTGATATAAAAGTTATATATACATATATGTTATTCAATAAAAAGTTATATATGGAAAAACGGCTACTGTTGTCATGTAATGTAATACTGTATCGATGTACCAATTGCAGCCCTCGGTATTTTTTGCAATTTCTTTTGGTATATTTATAAGGTACATTTTAAGAATAATACCGCACTCATTTGCTGTTTTCTGCTTAAAAATGTGTAGCGGGTACCTCACAGTTGAGTTCACTCGACTATAATATAACTGTTGGTTTTGGTTTCAATCTTTCCAAAATGCTGTCCACCAAGCAATCGTTAAGTTCAGCGCTTAGCTTAAAAGTAAATCCTACCAATTCACACAATTCCGGTGTGTCCAAAATAATTTGCATCTATTTGATGACTAAATTATCTGAAATGAAACACAAAATGGCTTACACTGAGCATTTCCATGAGTCACACTGTCGTAATGTCGAAGATTGATGATTTTCGAACTTAAATTTTTCGATTTTTTACCTTGAACGCCTAACTTTATGAATCTTTAAAAACAATTTACTATTCAACCCAAATTTATTTTACAAATAAAAAAAAAATTGGTGCCGGCCTCAATCTCTAGTAAAAACGCAGTTTGGTTTTAAAAGAACGATAAGCTTTAACAAAATTTTGTAAAGCGATAAAGCTACCCTGCGTATCATCAGTTTCTCTTTTGTTTACAATACAAAATGTAGCAAAAACCAATTCGGTCATAACACTTTGGCCAAATAGAGGAATATGTTATTTAAAAATAATCTTGATATCTCTTGTTCTTCAGCTTCGTTTTTAACAAATTTATTTTTAAATGGACGCATACCGATTGTAAAGAGTTAATGAAGCGAATTGATTTTCTTTTTCGCTCGGTTCTTCTGTTTAAAAATTTATAAGAAGAAATTGAGAAAACGGACTAAATATCACTATTTTCAGAACTGACTTGAAGTGAATATATATTTAGATATATGTGTGTATGGACATCATAAGGCCACATACAACTTCAAATTGATTTTTAAAATTATTTTTTAAGTAGCGAATTAGTACACTTTTTTAGACCGATCAAACATTTTCAATATTGCTTTTAACACTCCTGGCAATTTAAAGCAAGACTGTACTACTAATCGCTCAGCATCGCCACAACAAATCAAAAATTCTTTTTATATAACCATACTTTTAAAATAATAAAGTTATTCAAAATAAAAGTTATCGATTAAAAGTGCAGTGTTTAAATTTGTAAGTCCAGTAGTTTTTTATTAGTATTTCGAGAAAAAGAAAGAACAGTTTCGTAGAGGTGAATTTGGAAAATTACAACCTAATTAAATATTTAATATGTTAACATGTTAGATGATTTCCATCTACCATTTACTAAAGTGGAAAGGCGGTCCCTTTTTCTACAAATATCCAAAAAATTAAATTGGACTATTAATGACTCCCTGCATGAAGTATTTTTGGATTATTTCACATAATAGTAACCATAGTACACAGTCGCTTTGTTCAGGCAGTGTTGGGAAAACGAAAAACCGTGAATAGATGAGATAATTAGTTAATTATATTAGTTTACCAACAATTTGTGAAATTATCTATCTATGCTTATTTTATTTAAAAGTTCTCGTACATTGTGAATGAGCCGTTTACCAACATTCAATTAGTATTCATGGTTCAATGCCTATTTGATTTATAGTTATATTGGCAATCTACTTGTAAAAATATCGTTTCTTAATAATAGTAGTCTAAATCGAAAAGAAACTTGTTTAAATAAGTATATACCACTTAAATTCCTAACATACGTATGTTGTTAAATGATTAAGTATGTATGTGTGTCGTATACTTCAAATTATCATACAAAATGTGAAATAGAAAGTTAACATTATATTTAATAAGTGAAATGTTAGTTTAAAGTTCATATGGATTTGTTACATAATAAAGTTGAATATAAATGAAAAGAGAAATTTAAACCATTTACTTTTCTTATATAATCGGCCGACTGATTAAAGTTCACACATCGGGTTCCCATATACCATACTCTCTTATTCTCTAATTTAACATCCATTCAAATGAAAAGTTAAAGTAATTTATTTAGGAGCACGTTGATTAATATTTTAAGCGCTGTTTCCAGATAAACAAAATCGTGTTTATCCGCACAACTCCATATATGTAAAAAAGAACATACCGTCAACAATTTTAACGGAGACATTTCGTTTCGTAGTCTTCAGCACAAAATAAATAAAGGGAATTTAAACTTGGATATTGGAATGTATGTGGATGTCAAACCGGCTATTCCACAGACGAAAAAATAAACAACAAATTTCGGCAAAGCGATCACAAATAAAAATATACTAAGTTTAAAAATAATTATAATAAAGCAAGCAAGCATCAATTATTTACATAATCAGCATATTTTAAACTGACTCATCGAGACTCTGACGTTTAGCTTCCGATGATTTTTCTGTTCTCTTTTGTTAAAAAATTATTTAAAGCAATAATTAATAATTAAATAAAGCAAAATAAAGGCCTTACTAAAATATTATATAACTGTAATAGTAACGCGAGAGGCTCTGATGCATTTTTCAACCCGCTACCCATTGGATAGAAGGATATTGTGTAGGGGGGCGTCGTCAGAATAATTAATAACACTTTTACTTTGGATTTGTAATTTGTAGGATTTGATTTTGTAATTATATTTATTACACTTGAAAAGAATACAATTGCATGTGCTTGTGTCGATTTGAAACATATGATAGAAAACGGAATAGAAAAAGCACTAAAAAGGACAGGGTGACCATCTCCAGAGGAAACCAAGAACAGTGTGTCTGCGCGTATGACACGGTCACACGCACAGTATACCAGCTTTGTCGCTATCGATAACTTACGATCGCGACCACACTGTCAGCTGGCCTGAGTGGTCACACCTGCAGTCATCTGGCATCAACAGATATTAAAATTTAGTGACGGCATAAAATGTATGTAATGAGCAGGAGTCAACTATGACCAAGAATACTATATATATACTTGTGCCCTTTTGAGTGGCCTGTCTAGCAACCTCATCGGTGAGAATTTGGCGCAAGAAACTGCGCACAAACTTGTCACAGGACACCTTCTACTACTTTATCTGCATAAACAGCTAAATAATAATTTTTTAAAATACTGAAAGTAAATGATCTCCAATTAACCCCAATATTTAACATACATATTTCTGCAATTAAGAATTTGGTGCATCCTCTCATAGGATATAACGCATATAGTGTCTCTAAGGAACCCGAGTAATCTGCCGCTGCTGCTACAAGATAAAAAGAATTACTTCCAAGGGATCAGCGTAGGAGAATCACCGGATATATTTTTTAGTGTAAGGTTATGTAGACGCATACGTATATTACCAAGACGAACAGTTATTACGCTACTATGGAATCAGATGGGTTTCTAGATTCACACGATAATATTAACAAGATGTAGAAATATGTTACTACATATACCAGACGTTAATTTTGTAGTTTAAATGGTTCGCCTAATTGTGCAGATTGAGGGTCGGAAAACATATTGGTTTTAATCAGAACGATATCTAACCTTCACTCATACAAAATCCAAAAATCTTTGCAACGGATTTATGGTCCATGTGGACATTGGCAAACCGTTGGTGCTCGGCAGGATGCCAGGTTGAATGACGTGAGGATACATACAGTACCGAGCACCAGGAACACCATCGATGGCTCGAGCCAGCGCTCGTCGGCAAGAGTAACGCTGCGGAACTGTTCCAAGTGTTCGGGGGTGCGGTATCAAAGTTGCAGTAGTACCTTTCGACGGAAGTTGGACGTTCGACAGCGGATGATCGCCGTACATATGGCCACACAATTGGCCACGAAAGATGTCCACTTGCACGATTTGTTGAATCAGTCTAAAGGAAGGTCTGGCACTTCTCGGCTGGAAGTTTTAGGAGGAGGACCGAAAATAGCTAGGCCAATAGAACTGCGCCGCAAAGTTTCAAGCGGGGCACTGAAAGAGACTTGGCAGAAGCCACTCTTGTCTTCTCAGTAAGGAGATAAGTGGTCACTCTGATAGATATACATACATAGATAGCCGCTCCATACGCCCTTTCTGAAGCATCATAGAACCCGTGGTACTGGATCTTCACTCTTGTTTGAAACTGAACCCACCTTGGAGTCCGGATCCAGTACGTTGTCCACGTATGTACATGCCGTCGGAAATGACTTGTCTAGCGAGTGGATACTGCAAGCGTATATCTTCAGCGAGTTACTGGAGGACTTTATGGGCCAGGAAAAGCGCAGTTAACACCGAACCTAAGTGTTTAACTCAAAGTCGCCGATATCACCGACCGACGTGCGAAACAGAATTCTTTGGAACGGTGTGTGCTTCGAGTCCATAAGGATTTGACGATACATTTCGTTATGTCCGCATTAAAAACATATCGAAAATATCACCATTTGAGGATCTGCAAAGTGAGATCCGATTGGTTAGTTTAGGTTGGACCGGCCGCCCCTACTAGGGGCGAAGCATAGATCAGTAGAGGTCCGTAGCTGTACCGGTGGATGTTGTCTTCGTCTCAGAAGTCGCACAGAATAGTTGTATTTTTGGCAAAAGCCAGCAGCATCCTAGGTGGTAACTGAGAAACATCACGAAGTTCGTTATGACACGGCCAATCAAGGTATTTCATACGGAGCCAGGATAACGCTGGACATCTACAAAGAAGATGCTCAAGTGTTTCCTTGACTCCGGACTCGTTGCATTTCCTGCACTGGTCACTGTTCGTGATGCCCATCTTTAGAGCATGGACAGCCCACAAACAGTGGGCAGTTAAAATACCGAGCATTGGTCTGCAGTCTTTCCTTGTAAGCTGCTTAACGAATTTGGTTAAATTAATTGAAGCACACATCAGCCTTGCAGTTTTGCACGAGTTGGTATTGCGTCAGCTCGCGTCCCACTGAAGTCTAAAGCGTACTTCAATTTCAATCTCAGGGATATCGGCACATTGCACATATTACCGACATCAAGCTTTACTCACTCTTTGGCAAGAGTATCTGCGATCTCGTTGCCACCGATGGCTGGGGTCAGTAGATAAGTATGACCGCGGATGCGTTAAGCGACTCTACTGCTCTTCTGCTATCCAGGATAACTTTGGACTTGACCACATCTGAGGACACTGATCCTATTGCAGTCTGGCTGTCAACAAAGATTTACGTTCTCATAGCCTCGAATCCATGCGGGAATCTTGGACTTGTCCACCAAAGATTGCTCCCATAGCCAGAGTGTGAGTTTGGGAAGCTTGGACGAGAACAGAAACACAAGGATGCAGTCTGCGAATGGACTGGAGACGGAGATATTAGAGTGCTCGAGACCGGTCAAGCACCGCTGAATCGTGCTCTGAAGCTCCTTAATCGCTGCCCCAGACTCTTGTGAAACCGTAGACAGATTGAAGAGTATTTTGAGCTGTCTCGTTATCAGTAAGCGCTTGTTTTCAGAGCGCTCACAGAGAGCACTCCAAGCCGACGCAAAACCGTCGTTTGTGTCTGTAGTCTTGGAATTCAGGTGGAAAAGTTTCTCAACAGGTTTGTTGACATATGTAGATGAACAGATCAAGAAAGGTCGGCCAACGCAAGTAATCCCCGTGGAAAACTTCAGTGTTAATTGGAGGGAGCCGGCAGCCACCGGAATTCACAAGAGGCGCGGATGCGTAACTCCTGACTGACCCGGATACTTGGGTGATTTGCTCCTTCACATGGGCGTGACACCGCTCGTACACTGCATAACAGTGATCGTATTTGGCCTCTATGCCTTCATCGTCACCGTCTCGTTGCAGTGCTTCAGCGCATGTGGCACAAGCGGTCTCGGCAGATGTCGTACGTATGTACGTTATCGTCCTCGGCTGCAGGTCCTCTGACCCGACTCTCGATTTGAACTAGTCTGTCACAGACGGTGAAACTGTTGAGAGCCATAATAACGGTTCTGGTAATTTTTGCTTAGACAGCCCATGTGGTTGCCTGATTATGCACAGCATTTGGAGGTTTCGGATCGGAAACTTCGCTGTGGCGCGTAGCAATGGGGGTTTTTGCAGACGGAGAAGCAGAGGGAGACGGACGATCCCTTTTGATGCGAATCTGAGCTGCATGAGTCGCCCTTTTCTTGTCGTCTTTGGACCCAGAAGGAGCGGGCGAAACGGACGACAGACGACGAGCTGGAGCGGTTGGTATATTGAAAGAGAGCTTGAAGGTCTTTATCAGCACCCTTTTGGCTTTCGAACATACTATTCTTCAGCAATCTCTTCAGAGATTCACAGCAAAGAAAGTAGCCGATGAGCAAAGCACAAACAATAGTGGAAATTTGGCTTTGCCACAGGATAGTGAACGAGACCGACAGAAAGCAGACGGAAATATATATATTTTGGCTAGAGAAATTAAATAAAGCACGAACTTTTTTGTGAATCTTTTATTGTGTGCATTTGTAATCAGTGTACTAGAATCAAAAAAGAATTTGGCGGGGGTTCTCTGTATAGTTTTTAATTTAACTTAGTTTGGGAGTGTGTGTTAGTTGACATATATATATAGTAATATATCCACCACCAGAATAATTTCTCGTACTCATAATTATTCCCCTATCTTCCAAATTCTTTCCCACAAGTCATATCATAAACATAAACACTTGTCGCGACGGGACCAACTGTCACAAACAAAAGATCCTATTACATTGGCGATCATGCCACTTTCAAAAAGTCCAAAGTCAATTAAAAATTTCCATTGCAACCTGAGGACTCAGCATTATTGCACTAACACAAACACAAACATCACACGTATGTTAGCTTTAAGTCGTAATAAGAACTTTCATGTTAAAGCTCAGCATATTGTGAGTTTAGTTTTTAAAGACACTTTCCTCGCCTAAGACGCGTAGCCCGCGAGCTTATAAATAAAAATAAAGTAGTCTATTAAGTAAACAAAAATAAATCCTTGTGTTTTATTTTTTTTTTACTGTTCGTGCACCGCGAACATATAATTGGCGCAGTCGGTAGGATACGTCGTACTAGTTACTGAATCAACAAAGCAATCGTGAACCGCTAGAAGGACTCTAACATTGTCCTGGGTGAATCGCGTCCTAGTTGTGAACTATACAAAACGTATCCGCGAAAATCATCTACGTGTGTGAGTGCGTTATTAAAACGGTAATACAAAAACCTTGTAAAAATCCGTCATAATAAAAAACTCAAAAACCCGAACCACGTGTGTAAATTAACAACAAATCAAAAATGGCAACCGAACTAACAGAAACACACTTAAACCAGTGTCTAAATCAAATCAAACACGTGCCAGCGTTTGATAACGAAGCAGAAAATTTGTCGGCATTTATAAAGAGAATAGACTTTATTCTGTCTCTATACCCAACAACTGATGTACGCCAAAGCAGCGTAATCTTCGGTGCTATTGAACGACAACTGGATGGAGAAGCCTTGCGTACTGCACAGATTACGCAATCCAACAATTGGATGTCGCTGAGATCGTCCCTTATCGAGGAATTCAAGACACAGACACCTTATGAGGAGCTACTAAGAAGACTATACAATACCAACTGGAATGGAAGCCTACGTAAGTTTGTAGAAGAGCTCGAGAGAAAATCCTATATTGTTAGCAATAAGTTAGCACTAGACACTGACGCTAGCACAGCAATAATTTATAAAAATGCATTAAAAATAACCACAAAAAATGTAATAACTAGAAAACTACCAGACAAGATATACATGACCTTAGCAAGGCATGATATAACTTCAATAAGCAAGCTAAAAGCCGTTGCTCAAACAGAAGGCATTTATGAGTCTTATGAGACTCAGAATAACCATAAAAGTGAAAACAATAGTCGTAGGAATCAAAATAAATCTTACGCAAACTATTCAAACAATTCTCATTCAGATGATTCGTCCAATTCAAAACCACAAACCAATTACTCAAATTCAAATCAGAATAATCAAAACCTTCACCAAGAATTCAATAAAAAACTAAAAGAAGCTCAAACCCAAAACCCTTATAACTATTCGAGGGACACCTCAACAAGCCGTGGGCCTAACCCACCGGTAAAAAGACAAAGTGGCCAGTTCAAAATGGAGCAAGGTGAAAATTTTCATCAAAGTGCCTCGGAACTAAATGCAGAACAAACACACCATACATAAAAATCAAAATGAATGAAGTAAACCTAAAATGTATCATTGATACAGGTTCTTCAATAAACCTTTTAAAACAAAATATTTTCAGTTTTCCAATTTATAAAAATCCAATCAATGTTCAAACAATTAATGGCACTACCGAATTATCAGAAAGTGTACTTTTTAGTCCCAGCAGACTTTGCTCTATAAAACAAAAATTTTACATTCATAATTTCTCTGAAAATTATGACATGCTATTAGGAAGAGAATAATTAAAAGCCAGTAAATCCCAAATTGATTACGAAAATGGCACAGTTACATTAGGAGAATATAAATTTACATTTCAAAACGAAGAAGAAAATTCTGAAGAAACTTACACAGAAAATTGTGCAAATCCACCTTTAACCGAAGATAGGCCATTCAACTTCGCAATCGAAGATGAATTAAAAGAGTGTAATGAGTTCAGACTTGAACATCTTAACACAGAAGAGGTAGAAAAACAAAAAAAGTTTTACATGAATTTCGCGATATTCAGTACCGGGAAAGTGAAAATTTGTTTTTCACCAGTACGATTAAGCATTCAATTCAAACGAAACACGAAGACCCAATATATAAAAGACCCTACAAGTATCCACAGGCTTACGATCAAGAGGTCAATAAACAAATTAACGAAATGATAGAGCAGGGCATAATTAAAAAATCAAAATCCCCTTATTGTTCACCCATTTGGATTGTTCCAAAGAAAATGGACGCTTCAGGAAAGCAAAAATTCCGGTTAGTCATTGACTACCGCAACCTCAATGAAATAACCATTGACGACAAATTCCCCATACCAAATATGGATGAGATCCTAGACAAGTTAGGCAAATGCCAATACTTCACTACGATCGATCTTGCAAAGGGTTTCCATCAAATCCAAATGGATCGCGATTCAATTGCAAAAACTGCCTTTTCAACCAAGCATGGTCACTACGAATTTACTCGTATGCCCTTTGGGCTTTAAAATGCTCCAGCGACTTTCCAGCGCTGTATGAATAACCTACTTGAAGATCTGATCTTCAAAGATTGTCTAGTTTACTTAGATGATATTATTATCTACTCCACTTCATTGGAGGAGCACATATCATCCATTTCGAAAGTCTTCTCAAAACTTCGGGAAGCAAATTTGAAATTACAGTTAGACAAATGCGAATTCATGAAAAAGGAAACTGATTTCCTCGGGCATGTAATCACCACGCAAGGTATAAAACCAAATCCAAACAAAATTAAGGCAATTGTTGGGAATTCAACAATACCAAAGACACCAAAAGCAATCAAATCATTCCTAGGTTTATGCAGATTTTATCGCAAATTTATACCCAATTTCGCAAATATTGCAAAACCCATGACAACAAAGTTGAAGAAAAACGCCACCATAAACATAAAAGATCCCACCTATGTGTCAGCATTTGAAAAATTCAAAGTTTTAATAACGTCCGATCCGATACTAGTTTATCCAAATTTCGAGAAACCATTCTCATTGACTACAGATGCTAGCAACTTCGCTATAGGCGCCGTTCTATCACAGGAACACAAACCCATTTGCTATGCAAGTCGAACTTTAAACGAACACGAATCAAACTATTCAGCTATAGAAAAGGAACTATTAGCTATCGTGTGGGCAACTAAGTATTTCCGTTCTTACCTATTCGGTAGAAACTTCCAAATCTTAAGTGATCACAAACCATTAGTTTGGCTCAGTAACATTAAAGAACCAAATATGAAATTACAAAGATGGAAAATCCGATTGAACGAATATGATTATCAAATCAAGTATTTACCAGGAAAAGAAAATAACGTAGCAGATGCACTTTCACGTATAACAATAGAAGAGAATTTCTTAGGAGAAGATGCAATTAGCACAGGAGCAACTATATATAGTGCTCAAGAGGACAGTCAATATCACATACCAATAACCGAAAGACCTTTAAACTACTTTAACCGGCAAATAGAATTCATAAAAGGTGACGATAATAAAGTTGAAACAACTCACTATTTTCATAAACTTAACATTAAAATTTCTTACAAGGAAATGACTAATCAATATGCCAAAGATATGATAAAAGAATATCTTTGCTCGAAAAATAGTATTGTTTATTTTCATGACGAAATAGATTTTCCAATTTTTCAAAGAGCCTATTTAGAAATAATAAGCCCAAGTAATATAACTAAAATAATGAATGTGTAGGGGGGCGACGTTGGATTAAATAATAACACTTTCACTTGTTAATTATTATAAACTTGAACTTTGTGTGGTATTTTATTTTCACTTGAAAAAAGTACATGTGCTGCTTGAGTTGATTTTGAAAACATATGATAAAGCGGAGTAGAAAAAAGCACTAAAAAGGGCAGGGTGACCATCTTCAGAGGAAACCAAGAACAGTGTGTCTGTGCGTATGACACGGTCACACGCACAGTATACTAGCTTTGTCGCTATCGATAACTTTCGATCGCGACTGTCAGCTGGCCTGAGTGGTCACACCTGCAGTCATCTGGCATCAACATCCTCCCCCCCTTGCAATGAGTTGCAAACGGTATCATTGTCCAAATGGACCGGACAGAATCCAACCCAAGGTGGAGTTGTGGGCCATTGGCAAACCGTTGGTGCTCGGCAGGAGGAGGTTGGATGATGTGAGGATACACATCAGTGCCGAGCACCAGGGACACCATCGATGGCTGGAACCAGCGTTCGTCGGCGAGCGTGATGCTGCGGAATTGCTCCAAGTTCTCGCCATCGACGGGTCGGAGGGGGGTGCGGCTGCAGAGTTGCGTGTCCACCTGCAGCAGCACCTTTCGACGGAACTCGGATGTCCGCGAGCGGATGATCGCCGTGCAGACGCCTTCCGTACCAACGCGGGTGACGGATAGCCGGTAGGCCGTTGCCAATGATGCGCTGATACGGCTGGTCGCCGCGCACGGGTCGATCAGCGCTCGCATCTCGAATGTCTTACATCCGGTGTCGATCAGGATGTTGGCCGTCGGAAGTATGCTCACAGCCTTGTCCTGCAGCAAGGATGCGAGCGACGTCGGAAAGGCCTCCTCGGACGTCGGCGAGGCCGGTCGATGGGGTGACGGCGAGCGGGAGCGTGACCGTGGCGAGCGTGGCCGTGGCGAGCGCGGCCTTGGCGAGCGCGGCCTTGGCGAGCGCGGCCTTGGCGAGCGTGGCCTTGGCGAGCGCGGCCTTGGCGAGCGTGGCCTTGTTGGGGTTCGGGACCTGGTGGAGACCGGTTGGTCATCGCCTCGTCGCTGACGGTTGGGGTGAGCGCTGCGTGCCTCCTTGAAGTGCAGCAGTGTGTGGTGGTCCCCCCGACACACCCTGCACCTTCCCGCGCTGCGGCAGGATTGCCCGGAGTGTTGGTGGGCCAGACAGTTAGAGCAGTACTTGTTGATGAGTACTGCTCTCAACCGTTTCTCCGCTGTCAGCCTCAGGAATCGCTGACACTTCCGGAGTGGGTGGATCCCACGGCACACGCGACACCGGAATGAGTTGGTGCCAGCGGGGGGGTTCTGGTGGGTGGATGTGTGTGATGGCATACTACATGAAATGAAAACAAAAAAAGAAACAAACGATTATTGTAATAGCCTCTTTGCAGTGTCAATGACACACGGAACAGGACAGCATAGGACAACACAGGACGACAAATAAGAGTACAGGATAGGATGTTATTCGTCCTTCAGTCCTTCTGACGTGGAGGGGTCAGTCTTGCTGTCCATCGGGAGTAGAATAAGTTTGGCAACGGGTCTTCGGATGGTACCCCGCGCCGTGAGCACATCTACCACTCGGACCTTGGCGTCGGTGCCTGGACACGTCGTCAGCACCCGTCCTAGGCGCCACTCGTTCGAGGGGAGGTTGTCTTTCTTTATGACGACCATGTCACCGATCCGAAGGTTCCGGGTAGGGGATTGCCATTTCGTCCGTTTGTGCAGCTCCTTCAGGTACTCATCTTTCCAACGGAAACAAAATTGTTGGTGAAGAGCCTTCAGTCGCCGGTTCGTTAATTGGTGGTTCCAACACCGAAATAAGAGGGCCACCTATGACGAAATGGCCAGGAGTGAGCGCTAGTAAATCTGACGGATCCTCGGACATAGGGGAAATCGGCCTCGAATTCAGGCAGGCTTCGATCTTAGCGAGAAGAGTGGACAACTCTTCGAACGTATATTTCGAGGTGGATGTCGCCTTGTAAAAGAGTGCCTTAAAACTCTTTACGCCGGCTTCCCATAATCCACCCATATGCGGGGCGCCCGGCGGGTTGAAGTGCCAGGATAGGCTCTTGTGGGCGTGTTGTGCGATGACGCACTCCCTCGTCGCTTCCAAGAAGTCGTTGGAGATCACCTTGTCAGCTCCAACGAAGGTTTTCCCGTTGTCCGAGTACATCTGGTATGGACACCCGCGCCGTGCGATGAAACGGGAGAATGCGGCCAGGAATTTCTCCGTCGTAAGATCCGATGTTGCCTCCAAGTGGATCGCCTTCGCGCTGAAGCACACGAAGACGCAGACATACCCTTTGGTGATGAGGCAGGCTCGGCCAGTGTAATTCTTTATTTCGAATGGGCCGGCGAAGTCGACTCCAGTGTGCGTGAAAGGTCTCGAGTAGGACGCCCTTTCCTTGGGCAAGTCCCCCATCATTTGGGTCTGCAATCTCTTCTTGTAGATGACGCAAACCTTGCAGGAGTTGATGGTGGATTTAACGAGGACCTTCAATTTTGGAATCCAGAATCTGGAACGGATCAGCCGCATGACGACTTGGTTACCCCCATGTAAGGATATACGATGGGTGAAACGAACCAGTAGTCGTGCAAAGGACGAGGAATACGAGAGGATGATTGGATGACTCTCATCGTAACGCAGCAAGTGGGACGCCCTCAGACGCCGACAGGCCCGTAGAATCCCCTTGCCATCGAGGAAAGGGTTCAAGTTTCGGATTGAACTTGAGGAAGGAACCTGCTGCTTGGACTGTAGACATTGGTATTCTTGTGGGAAAGTGTGTCGTTGAGCCATGACGATTAGCCGCTCTTGGATCCGTGACAGCTCATCCGCCTAGACCACGGTAGAGCTTGGAACTGCCAATTTCCGACTCCTATCGATGAATCTGAGGACATAGGCGGACGTGCGCAATGCCTTGCCAAACTCAGAGAACTGATTTAGGAAGTCAGGAGTAGGAGGTAACTTAGCGACGTTGCACTTCATCCGTTGCTCCAGCAGGGTCTCCGGAATGGGACTTGGAGATGTTGGCCATTGATCCGACGGGAGATGAAGCCACTCGGGTCCATGCCACCACAAAGGATTACACATCAATTCTTGTGGCAGGACACCTCGGCTTGCGAGATCTGCCGGATTGTGCTCGGAACGCACATGCGACCAGTTCTTGGCGTCGCTGGCTTGGACGATCTTGGCCACGCGATTAACCACAAAGGTTGTCCATCTGCAGGGTGGCTTGTTCAACCAAGCGAGAACAGTTGTTAAATCAGTCCAAAAGAAAGTCTGGAAACTTTCTGTTGGCAGATTCAGGAGGAGGGCTGCAGATAACTAAGCTAACAGGACTGCGCCACAAAGCTCCAAACGTGGCACTGAGAGAGACTTGACAGGAGCCACCTTTGTCTTCGCAGTAAGGAGATGTGTGGAAACCTTGTTCGCCGTCTCCACACGGAGGTAGATCGCTGCTCCGTACGCCCTTTCTGATGCAGCACAGAATCCGTGGTACTGGAGCTTCACCCGCGTCTGGAATTGAACCCATCTTGGAATCCGGATCTTTCCCAGAGCAGGATAGTTCTGGAGGTACTCCTTTCATTGGACTGAAAGATCCGTGGGTAGGTGCTCGTCCCATTCGAGCGTTCTCAGCCAGATCTCCTGCATGAAATTCTTGGCTCGGATAACGAAAGGGGCCAGCCACCCGGCTGGGTCGAAAAGCTTAGCGATTTGCGAGAGCTCTTCCCTCTTCGTGTAGGAGTCCTGATGGGCAACTTCTGGTGGCATGAAGAAGAACTCGTCATCGTGAGCTTGCCACCTGATGCCCAGAGTTTTCGCCGTACTAGAGTCTTCGAGTTCGAGGAAATCTTCTCGAAGTAGATGGTCCTTTGGAATGTCCTTCAGCACGCTCTTATGGTTCGAAGTCCACTTCCTCAGCGGGAAGCCAGCACTGTCCAGGGCTGCACACACTTCCGCAATGGTCCGGATGGCTAGGACGTCGTCCACGTACATGTTGTTGGAAATGACTCGGCTTGCGAGAGGATACTCCAAGCGTATGTCATCAGCAAGTTGCTGGAGGACTCGTAGAGCCAGGAAAGGCGCACAGTTGACACCGAATGTCACCGTGTTCAACTCAAAGTCACGGATCACACCGTCCGACGTGCGGAACAGAAGTCGTTGGAACGGTGTGTGCTTTGAGTCCATGAGGATTTGGCGATACATCTTCGTTATGTCCGCATTGAACACATATCGATAGTATCGCCATCGGAGGATCTGCAATGTGAGATCCGATTGGAGAATAGGCCCTGAATGAAGGATATCACTCAGACTCTTGCCATTTGAGGATGGACAAGATGCGTTGAAAACGACCCGCACCTTCGTTGTGGTGCTATCTGGTTTGAACACGGCGTGGTGAGGCAGGTAGAAATTGGGAGTCGTGCCAATCGCCTGAGGCGATATGGGTGTCATATGACCCAAGTCCACGTACTCCTGGAGAACGGCATTGTACTGTTCCTTTAGAGAATCGTTTCTTGACAAACGATTCTCGTTCTTGAGGAATTGAGCCAGCGCTATAGATCTGGAATGACCCAGTTCAATGCCATCGGGCTTCCGGAATGGAAGAGTCACCCGATATCTGCCACATTTGCTACGAGAAGTAGTCTTAACGAAGTTTTCTTCGCAAACGAAGTCTGACTCCTTTATCAGCTTCGCTGGAATATCCTCCACCTCCCAAAATTTGGAAAGTAGGCTGTCGAGCTGTTCGTTTGCTTGGAGGGCGACTCTTGTCGAAAACGCAGAAACAGTTGTCGACATACTCTGGGAGACGGGGCCGGTAAGAATCCAGCCAAACACGGTTTCCTGCCCAAGGAGTGAGCCACAAATGTTTGGCCGGGAGCCGCTCAAGATGACCGACGGAAGGATATCAGCGCCAATTAGTATATCGATCTGAGCGCTCTTGTAGAAGTGTGGATCTGCCAGTTCTATCGCTGGTAGATCCTTTAGGAAAGTTCGCGGCATATCGAAGGAGGGCAGGTTGCCTGCCAACTGTGGAATTACGAATGCCGAAGTCTCGATATGGAGCCTCGGCTTCGTCGGAGAACCAATGCTGAAGTGACATAACTTCTGCGATTGGGCCGCAACTGCGTGATTTAGCCCGGATACCTGGGCTCGCACGGACTGGAAAGGCAACTTAATGCGTTGGAACAAACGCTCAGAAATGAAGGTCGCTTCGGACCCGGAATCAATTAGCGCACGTGCGGTATATGTAGTGCCCAAGTGGCAAACATTGATGACCGCCGTGCCGAGAAGGACATTCTGAGCATTATTGGCAAAGAAATTCTGCACATTTGTTGCCGTTGGATATGGAGTGGACTGTATATTGGACGATGAAGAGGCACCATTGTGGGCACTGTCACCCCGATGGAGAAGAGTGTTGTGCCGCCCTTTGCATGTAAAGCAATTGTGCGCACTCGTACACTCTCGGAGTTGGTGGCCTCTTGCGAAACAGTTTAAACAGAGACTTTTCTGTTTGATGTATGTCATTCTCTCGTTGACCGACATTTGCAAAAAACGCGGACACACCCGGACAGGATGATTCTCCTTTGAGCACAAGTCACACGATTTGCCTTTCGGAGTGACTCGGGCCTCAAAAGAGTTGACCCGCTTGGAATTCTGCGGACGGGATGGTCCTGCAGTTGCGTTCTGTGGGTTCACATTTTGTTTTCGCTTCAAGCGTACGACAGCGCTCATTGAGGAACGTGCTCATATCCTGCCATGCGGGAATTTTCGCTTTGTCCACCAAAGATTGCTCCCACAACGAGAGTGTGAGCTTGGGGAGTTTGGACGAGCAGAGGAAAACGAGGATGCAATCTGCGAACGGGCTACAGACGGAAATGTCTGAATGCTCAAGAGCGGTCAGGCAACGCTGAATCGTGCTCTGCAGCTCCTTGATAGCTGCTCCCGACTCTTGGGTAACCGTGGACAGGTTAAACAGGATCTTCAATTGGCTTGTTATTAACAAGCGCTTGTTCTCAAAACGTTCGCAGAGAGCACCCCAAGCCGACGCGAAACCATCGTTCGTCAGCGGAAATTTGGCTACTATTTCATTGGCCTCATATGCGGTCTTCGAATTCAGATGGAAAAGTTTCTCAACCGGAGTCAACCTTGGATTGTTGGCATAGATGGCCGTGAAAAGGTCACGGAAAGTCGGCCACCGCAAGTAATCCCCTCGGAACACTTCGGTGTCGACTGGAGGGAGCCGGCAGCCACTGGAGTATACAGGAGGAACGGATGCTTCACTCCTGCTGGACCCGGAAACCTGGGTAATTTGCCACTTAACACGGGCGAGACACCGCTCGTACACTGCATAGCAGTGATCGTATTTTGCCTCCATCGCCTGTGTGCCTTCACTGTCGCCGTCTTGATGCAGTGCATCAGCGCATATGGAATAAGCGGCTTCGACATTGTCCCAGAGGACTTGCAGCCGGTCACGACGGATTTCGTACGTGTGTACATTGTCATCTTCGGCTGCAGGCCCTCTGACCCGACTCTCGAATTGCACCAGTCTGTCAGAGACGGCGACAAAGTTGCTGAGAGCCATCGCACGGGTTTTGCTAAATTTAGCTTGGACGGAACGGGTAGTTGCCTGACTACGTAGAGCAGTCGAAGATGTACGCAACAGCGGAGTCTTTGCAGAAGCAGACGGCGACGGACGATCGACTTTTACTTGGAGTTGAGCGGCAGGTGTGGCGGATTTGGACCCCGAAGGAGCGGGCGAAGCGGACGACAGGCGACGAGCTGTGGTCGGAAGCTTTAACGAGTGTTTTGAGTCCTTTTCGCTCTTTTGGCTCTTGGACATACTATGCTTCGGCAGTCACTTTAGAGTCTTTTCTCAACAAAGACTCACGGTAAAGCGGACAGCCGAAAGCAAGCACAAAATGGAGAAGAACTTCGGCTGTCACAGGATAGTGAGCAAAGCCGACACAAGAAAACAGACGAGGAACAAATCGCTGTTGGAAAAAACAAAATTGTTTAAGTAAAACACAAACAGCAGCGTGAATCTTTATTACTCGGTGTGATTGCTGCTGTTTATATACGTATACGGAGATGGATAAGATATTATATGTATGTCGTATGTGTGTAACACTGGATTGAATATATAATATCAGTAAATACGTAGCATATACGGAGTGTATATGTGTGTAAGTGTCGACAGCAAAAGAAATAGCAGAGTACACACAACCGCGGCCAAATCGGAAAGTATTAGCGAACTCTTTTAAACTGTATAGATACTTACACGTACATATACATATAAGGATATATATATATATATATACTGTGCCAAGTATACACAAAGTAGAAAAGATGACTGAGAAAATGCCGGTAGAACGCTTATGTACTTATATATATGCTGTGTCACATATATATAAGGTACAAGGAAAAAAATATGGCGCGAACACGACACTTGCACAAAATGTATGGAGAAAAAAGTGTATTACCTATCTTGACAACCAATTGCTTGCTGGGGTCGAGCGATATCCAATATCCGGCTCGAAGCACCAAAATGTGTAGGGGGGCGTCTCTCAAATAAATAAAAACACTTTAACTTTCCGTATGTAGTGGGTTTGTTCACTTTTACAAACTTTTTATTCGACACTTGAAAATATACGTGTGCATGTGCGCAAAGAAAATTTGAAAAATATGATAAATGCAGAAAAGCACTAAAAAGGGGCAGGGTGACCATCTCCAGAGGAAACCAAGAACAGTATGACACAGTCACACGCACAGTATACCAGCTTTGTCGCTATCGATAACTTTCGATCGCGACCACACTGTCAGCTGGCCTGATTGGTCACACCTGCAGTCATCTGGCATCAACACACTGTGCCATGGTTTAAATGAAACACGCACTAGGCTAAAAGCAAAAATGTAGAAAAAATTTTATTTTTAAATAAAAATATGAATTAATTTGTTTTTCATTAAATACATATCAATATTCAATATAGGTTAGGTTAGGTGGGACCGGCTGCCCCTGTACGGGGCAAAGCATAGACCAGTAGAGGTCCGTAGCTGTACCGGTAGCTTATCTACGTCTCAGAAGTCGCGCAGTATGGACGCCTTCTTAGCAAAAGCCAGTAGCATCCTAGGAGGTAGCCGTGACACGTCCCGAAGATCGTTGTGGCACGGCGAATTAAGGTATTTCAACCGGAGTCGGGATAACGATGGGCATCTACAGAGAAGATGCTCGAGTGTCTCCTTAACTCCGGGCTCGTTGCATTTCCTGCACTGATCACTGTTCGTGATACCCAGCTTTACAGCATGGGCAGCCGACAGACAGTGACCGGTTAAAATGCCTAGCATTAGCCTGCAGTCTTTCCTTGAAAGCTGCATGACGAAATTGGTTAAGTTTTTATTGGTAGAGACACACATCAGCCTTGCAGTTTTGCACGAGTTGGCATTGCGCCAGCTAGCGTCCCACTGAAGTCTGGAGCGCACCTCAATTTCCCTGCCTAGAGTTCGCTGGGATATCGGAACATTGCACATGTTACCGACATCGAGCCCCACTCCCTCTTTGGCGAGAGAGTCTGCGATCTCGTTGCCAACCATGCCCTGGTGGCTTGGGATCCAATAGATACGCACGACCGCAGATGCATTCAGCGACTCTATTGCTCTTCTGCTGTCCAGGACAACTTTGGACTTGACCACATCAGAGTGCATTGATCTTATTGCAGCCTGGCTGTCAACAAAGATGTTAATA